>NW_027361679.1:4310000-5510000 GCF_039654945.1 Dendrobates tinctorius
GACGTCATCGCGCACTGGCTGTGAGTCAGGAGCAGAGAGGACTGAGGGCGGCGCCGGCCCTGATTTACAGCTGTAGTCTGCAGAGCGGCTTACTGGGCTGGGGGCGGAGCCTCTGGGGGTGGAGACCTGAAATGATATTCTCTGCTTCGCAGTGAATATTCATTTCTCTTTAGCAGCGGGGACAGGGGCTCCTGCCTCCTGACACCCGCTGCTGCTCCGCTGGCAGGGGCCCCCATAGCAGCTGCATGGTGTGCGACACACCACTGGCTGGGGGCCCCTGGAGCAGCGGGGGCCCTAGGCAACTGCTGGCACTGTATGCCAGCAGGTGCCAGGGCCCACCAGATGCCAGGGCCCACCGGAGAATCCACCGGTTCCCCGGTGGGCCAGTCCGACGCTGTATAGGTATATATGTACTGTACCATAATGAGGGACATATACCAGGATGGAAGATATATATATCAGGGGGGCCACAGTCCAAGTCTTGTACCGGGGCCCCTCAGATTCTACTTACACCACTGGTGATAGATATCACAGTAATGTACCCTAGACCACAGAATACTGTATGGGTGTGTAACTTAAACTAGAAAAAAAATGTAAATTATTTTTTGGAGTGATAGATATCACAAAAATGTTCCCCAGGTCACAAAATACTCTATGGGTGAGTAATTTAATCTAGAAAAAAAGTCAACACTTTTTTGGAGTGTTACAGTCATGGCCAAAAGTATTGACACCCCTGCAATTCTGTCAGATAATACTCAGTTTCTTCCTGAAAATGATTGCAAACACAAATTCTTTGGTATTATTATCTTCATTTAATTTGTCTTAAATGAAAAAAAAACACAAAAAGAATTGTCCTAAAGCCAAATTGGATATAATTCCACACCAAACATAACAAAGAGGGTGGACAAAAGTATTGGCACTGTTCGAAAAATCATGTGATGCTTCTCTAATTTGTGTGATTAACAGCACCTGTAACTTACCTGTGGCACCTAACAGGTGTTGGCAATAACTAAATCACACTTGCAGCCAGTTGACATGGATTAAAGTTGACTCAACCTCTGTCCTGTGTCCTTGTGTGTACCACATTGAGCATGGAGAAAAGAAAGAAGACCAAAGAACTGTCTGAGGACTTGAGAAACCAAATTGTGAGGAAGCATGAGCAATCTCAAGGCTGCAAATCCATCTCCAAAGACCTGAATGTTCCTGTGTCTACCGTGCGCAGTGTCATCAAGAAGTTTAAAGCCCATGGCACTGTGGCTAACCTCCCTAGATGTGGCCGGAAAAGAAAAATTGACAAGAGATTTCAACGCAAGATTGTGCGGATGTTGGATAAAGAACCTCCACTAACATCCAAACAAGTTCAAGCTGCTCTGCAGTCCGAGGGTACAACGGTGTCAACCCGTACTATCCGTCGGCATCTGAATGAAAAGGGACTGTAGGGTAGGAGACCCAGGAAGACTCCACTTCTTACCCCGAGAAGTAAAAAAGCCAGGCTGGAGTTTGCCAAAACTTACCTGAAAAAGCCTAAAACATTTTGGAAGAATGTTCTTTGGTCAGATGAGACAAAAGTAGAGCTTTTAGGGCAAAAGCATCAACATAGAGTTTACAGGAGAAAAAAGAGGCTTTCAAAGAAAAGTACATGGTCCCTACAGTCAAACATGGCGGAGGTTCACTGATGTTTTGGGGTTGCTTTGCTGCCTCTGGCACTGGACTGCTTGACCGTGTGCATGGCATTATGAAGTCAGAAGACTACCAACAAATTTTGCAGCATAATTTAGGGCCCAGTGTGAGAAAGCTGGGTCTACCTCAGAGGTCATGGGTCTTCCAGCAGGACAGTAACCCAAAACACACTTCAAAAAGCACTAGAAAATGGTTTGAGAGAAAGCACTGGAGACTTCTAAGGTGGCCAGCAATGAGTCCAGACCTGAATCCCATAGAACACCTGTGGAGAGATCTAAAAATGGCAGTTTGGAGAAGGCACCCTTCAAATATCAGGGACCTGGAGTAGTTTGCCAAAGAAGAATGGTCTAAAATTCCAGCAGAGCATTGTAAGAAACTCATTGATGGTTACCGGAAGCGGTTGGTCGCAGTTATTTTGGCTAAAGGTTGTGCAACCAAGTATTAGGCTGAGGGTGCCAATACTTTTGTCTGGCCCATTTTTGGAGTTTTGTGTGAAATGATCAATGTTTTGCTTTTTGCTTCATTCTCTTTTGCTTTTTTTCATTTAAGACAAATTAAATGAAGATAATAATACCAAAGAATTTGTGTTTGCAATCATTTTCAGGAAGAAACTGAATATTATCTGACAGAATTGCAGGGGTGTCAATACTTTTGGCCATGACTGTATATAACACAAAAATGTACCACAAACCACATAATACTCAATGGATCACACAACATATTCCCAAAACTTCTGTGGATTATTTATATGGTTTTGAGCATATTGGAGCTGACTTTTGTTGAGCGTTTTGGTTAGTGGAGGTGAACGTCTTGGAATTTGGACATGGATTCCAGATTTTAGCATGCGCCTTAGGCTGGAGTCACACACAAGCTATAAAAAAATCGGTCTGTTTTTAACGGACCGGAATCGCACAAATGTTTCATGAACAGTGACCCGTATGTCATCCGATTGGAATGTGAGGATGCAATTTTCTCGCATCTAAGCATTCGTGTGACATCCATATGATGAGATTTTCTCTCCGGCTTGCAAAATGGACATATAATGGAACCCAATGACAGGTTAAAACACAAACGAAAGAATAGATATAGACACATAGAATACATGTCATTGAGACACATATATATTTATATTTCATAGAGTGTGCTTGTGGGCAGGGACGCTACATCTTGCTGACGGCACACTGGGTTAACAGTTGAAGCCGGGACTCAGATGGACCTTGGGATGGAACACGGCCTCCCGACGCCGAGGATTACGGGCCCTACGTCAATCAGGGTTGCCCCCGCAGTCTACATCTCCTGCACCTCCTACTCCTTTTCAGCCTCCATCTCTGAAATTACCACATCAGTCACAAGCTGGAAGCACTGCAGCACTGCTTCAGCCTAGTGTCAACAGGATGTACTGAAGCTAATATGCTTAGGTGACAAACTGCTGAAGAGTTGTGGGCAGCTCTGAAAGAGCAGAAAGATGTGTGGCTGACACCACTGAACCTACAGCCAGGCATGGTGGTGTGTGACAATGGCCGGAAGCTGGTGGCGGCTCTAAGTCAAGGCGAGCTCACACACGTACCATGCCTGGCCCATGTGCTTAACCTTGTTGTTCAACGGTTTCTCAAAACCTAACCGGAGCTGCTGGATCTGCTTGTCAAAGTACGCCGCCTGCGTGCCTGTTTTAGAAAGTCAGCACCAGCTTCTGCCACCCTTGCCATGCTTCAGCAGCGTTTGCAGCTTCCTGCTCACCGACTGGTATGTGATGTCCCCACGCGTTGGAAATCAACACTGCACATATTGGAAAGGATTTGTGAGCAGAAGAGAGCAGTTGTTTACTACCAGCATCAACAAGGCCATCGGTATTCAGTTCAGACTCCACACATAAGACCTCAGGAGTGAACAGAACATGGATTTCAGACATATGTACCATCCTACAAAACTTTGAGGAGTCCACCAAGATGGTGAGTGGCGATGACACCATAACTAACGTCACCATCCCGCTTCTCTGTCTTCTGAAAAACTTTCTGCTCACAATCAAAGAGGTGGCATTGCAGGCTGAGCACAATGAGATGGAGCAAGGAAGCATACAGGGTGATTTCACACAGCCTAGCCTCATGTCATCCCAACATGGATTGGTTGACAATGAGGAAGAGGAGGAGGAAGAACAGGAGCTACTTTCATGCTCTATAGACGGTACTACAAGCACAACTGTCATACCGTCTGTTCAGCATGGATGGCCTGAGGACAGGGAGGAGGAGGAGAGCATAGTTTGTCGTCCTCTTGGTGAGGACAAGCAAGTCTTGCCTGTTAGCAGTCTGACTTTATGTTGCGTTGCCTTTCCCATGACCCTCGTATTGTAAAAATTTTGGCTGACAGTCATTACTTCTAGACCCACTCTACAAGGAGAGCTTTCAATCTCTTCTTCCAGAGGCAAACAGGTGTACTAAAATGGTGCAGTACCAGAAGGCCCTTGTTGCGGAATTATTACTAAATTCCCATCTGAAAACAATGGTGGCAGAGGTCACAGTTCGTTGGACAACCAAGGAGTACAGGCGAGAGAGACACAACTCCAATCTAGCAGAGGCAGGGGAACACTGGCAATGTTCTGGGAGAGTTTTCGCAGACCCTCCCATTGCAGTGGCCATGAGGCGCAGGGTACTGTCACAAGAAGTGCAAAGTTTGGGAAAATACTGAGGGAGTACCTTGCTGACCATACCAACGTCCTCCAGGATTCCTCTGTGCCTTTTAATTATTGGGTCTCAATGTTGGACAAGTGGCATGAACTGGCTCTCTATGCCTTGGACGTCCTGGCCTGTCCTGCCACTAGCGTTTTGTCAGCGTGTTTTTAATGCCGCTGGTGGACTTATAACTGATAAGCGCATCCGCCTGTCAACGGAAAATGCTGACACTTAAAAAAATGAGCAAGGGCTGGATTGGGGCAGACTTCTGTACAACACCGCATGATAACAGTGAAACCTAACCTCAAATCCAGTGTCTTTTTTGTGAGGTATATATTCCCATGAATCTCTTCACACCTACACATGGGTATACGCTTCCTGATTTTGGCTATTTGCTGTTATCCTCCTTCTCCTCATCATCCACCACGACTAGATCACCATCGTGACCGTGGTCCGTGATGCAACAGCCACAAGAAATTTTTGCAAGGGTGTTTATGATGCCCATTCCAAAAATGTTTACACTCTGTGTTGAGTTGTCCCCCCCCAGGGGAATATGTTTTTCAGCCTATACACTTAGTGTATGGGCATTACAAGTATAGGAGACCCGCTCCTGTAAATTGGGAAAACAGCTTTTGTAGGCCATCCTCCACGTCTCTTCTGACACCACCACTAGATCACCAGGGTAATCGTGCTCCGTGATGCAACAGCCACTATAGTTTTTGCAAGGGTATTTATGATGGCCATAAAAAAAATATTTAAACAGTAGGTTGATGTGTACCCCTCAGGGGAAAATGTTTTTCAGCCCATACACTTAGAGCATTATAAGCACAGGAGACCTGCTCCTTTAAACTGGGAAAACATTTTTCGGAGACTATCCTCCACATTTCTTCCTTCGGGGATTGGAGTGTGTGCAAATTTTAGGCAGATCTTGTATTCACTTCATGGGCAAACTTTAATTGACTTTAAAATCAGAATAATTGGAACATTAGTTTCATATGGCCATCCAGTACGTGTGTTCAAAGGCTTATTGGGGTGCTTGTAACTTTGGGGCAGGGCAGGCCTTGCATTCAATGCATAAGCAAACAGTATGGGAGTATCAAATGAATAATGTGAACTTGGTTTGCCTGTGGCCATCCAGTACCTGGGTTCAAAAGCTTATTGTGGTGCATGTAACTTTGATGCAGGGCAGGCCTTTGCTATCAATGCATAAGCAAACTATGGGAGTACCAAATGAGTACTGAGAACTTTGTTTTCATGTGGCCATCCAGTACCTCGGTTCAAAGGCTTATTGTGGTGCATGTAACTTTGGTGCAGGGCAGGCCTTGCATTCAATGCATAATTAAACAGAACGGGAGTACCAAATTAATAATGTGAAGTGGGTTTTCATGTGGCCATCCAGTACCTTGGTTCAAAGGCTTATTGTGGTGCATGTAACTTTGCTGCAGGGCAGGCCTTGCATTCAATGCATAAGTAAACAGAATGGGAGTACCAATTGAATAATGTGAAGTGGGTTTTCCTGTGGCCATCCAGTACGGGGCTTCAAAGGCTTATTGGGGTGCGTGTAACTTTGGTGCATGGCAGGCCTTGAATTCAATGGATAAGCAAACAGTATGGGAGTACCAAATGAATACGGGGAACTATGGCTGCATGTGGCCATCCAGTACGTTACTTCAAAGGCTTATTGGGGTCCGTATAACTTTAGTGCACGACAGGCCTTGAATTCAATGGATAAACAAACAGTATGGAAGTACTAAATGAATAATTATTATTATTAATATTTATTTATATAGTGCCATTGATTCCATGGTGCTGTACATGAGAAGGGGCTACATACAAACTAGAGATATCACTTACAGTAAACAAACTAACAATCACAGACTGATATAGAGGGGAGAGAGGACCCTGCCCTTTCGGGCTTACATTCTACAGGATGGTGGGGAAGGAGACAGTAGGTTGGGGGGTTGCAGCAGCTCCAGTGATCAATGGTTAATGTGAACTTGGTTTTCATGTGGCCATCCAGTACGTGACTTCAAAGGCTTATTGGGGTGCATGTAACTTTGGTGCAGGGCAGGCCTTGCATTGAATGTATAAGCAAACAGTATGGGAGTACCAAATGAATACTGGGAACTATGGTTGCATGTGGTCATCCATGACGTTTGTTCAATGGGTTGTTGGGGTGCGTCCAAATTTTGGGCAGCCTTGCCACTCACTGCATATGCAATAACAGTATAAGAGACCCAATGTTTAATAATGGGAACAACAAAGCATAGCTGGCTGATGGCTCTCTAAGAATAGTGAGGGCTGATGGCTGGTTCTCTAAAAATAGACTGTGACTTTCAGAGTCTCAACTTCATAAATGAAACAGGATGTGTCTGATGATGTATCACACACCACACGGCCAAAGAAGGTTGTAAACTGTTAAAATGACATTTCCCAGTGAATGCATTTGTCTTTGTTGAAAGCAATGCTAAAGCTGAAAAACTCATCAAAAACGCTACATGTGAATATAGCCCAAGTGGTGGAGGAACCTTTTTGTTTTGGGTTAATTATTTTCTCTTATATAAAAGTCATTACCCTGGAAAGGATGTTCCTTAACATATTTCCCAGGAAAATCCATTTTGGTTTCGTTTTTGTATGTTTTTTTGGTGCGCCTGTAAAAATGGCATAAGACTCTGACAACATTGTTCACATCCAGGGCCAGACTGAGACCAAAAAGCAGCCCTGGCACAAAAAAAAAATCACCAGCTCACATACAATGAATGTCCTCACCCAAATCTTGGAACACTGGCAGGTTGTGCCAGCTTTTGCTTTAGCTCACACACAGCTCACGCACACACACAGTTCACGCTCACACACACACACACACGTGTCTGAAAACACATGTATTACACAGCTCAAACAAGTAGCTCACACACACAGCTCACACACACGTGTCACACACACACGTATCTCACACACACATGTATCACACAGCTCATACAAGTAGCTCACACACAGCTCACGCTCACACACAGCTCACACGTATCACACACGCATGTATCACACAGCTCACACACACAAGTAGCTCACACACACGTATCACACAGCTCACACAAGTAGCTCATACACACAAGTAGCTCACACACGTATCACACAGCTCACACACAAGTAGCTCACACACGCGTATCACACGTAAAACACAGCTCACACACACACAAGTAGCTCACACACACAGCTCACACGTATCACACACGCATGTATCACACTCACACAGAGCACGCTCACACACATGTATCACACAGCTCACACACACACAAGTAGCTCACACACACAGCTCACGCTTACACACAGCTCATGCTCACACACACAGCTCATGCTAACACACACAGCTCACGCTCACACACACAGCTCACGCTCACACACACAGCTCACACATATCACACATGCATGTATCACACAGCTTACACACACACAAGTAGCTCACGCTCTCACACACAGCTCACGCTCTCACACACAGCCCATGCTCACACACACAGCTCACGCTCACACACACACACACGTGTATCCCACACAAACGAATCACACAGCTCACGCGTATCTCACACACTCAACTAGCTCACATACACAACTCACGCTCACACACGCATGTATCACACAGCTCACACACACAGCTCATGCTCACACACACAGTTCACGTTCACACACACACACATGTATCACACAGCTCACACACACAAGTAGCTCACACACGTAGCACACGCTCTCACACACAGCTCACGCTCACACATGCATGTATCACACAGCTCCAGCTCACACACACACAGCTCACACACACAGCTCACGTTCACACACGTATCACACAGCTCACACACAAGTAGCTCACGCTCACAAACAGCTCACGCTCACACACACGCACGTATCACACAGCTCACACACAAGTAACTCACACTCAGACACAGCTCACACTCACAGCTCACACACACGTATATCATACACACAGGTATCACACAGCTCACACGTATTTCACACACACACGTATCACACAGCTCACACACGCATGTATCACACAGCTCACGCTCACACACATCTCACACACACACAGCTCACGCTCACACACACAAGTAGCTCACACACAGCTCACGCTCACACACAGCTCACACACACGCATGTATCACAGCTCACACACATAAGTAGCTCACACACACAAGTAGCTCATGCTCACACACACATAGCTCATATACACAGTTCACACACACGTATCTCACACACGTATCACATAGCACACACATGCATGTATCACACAGCTCACACACACAAGTAGCTCACACACAGCTCACACTCACATTCGCATGTATCACACAGCTCAAACACGCATGTATCTCACTCCTCACACTCACACACAGCTCACGCTCACACACGCATGTATCACACAGCTCTCACACACACACAGCTCACACATATCACACACGCATGTATCACACGGCTCACACACACAAGTAGCTCACACACACAGCTCACACGTATCACCCAGCTCACACACACAGCTCACGCTCAAACGTATCACACAGCTCACGCTCACACACAAGTAGCTCACACTCACACATGTATATCATACACACAGGTATCACACACATATCTCACACACACACGTATCACACAGCTGACACGCATGTATCACACAGCTCACACACACAAGTAGCTCATACACACAGCTCACGCTCACACACACATCACACAGCTCATACACGCATGTATCACACAGCTCACACACAAGTAGCTCATACACACAGCTCACGCTCACACATCACACAGCTCATACACGCATGTTTCACACAGCTCATGCTCACACACACAGCTCACGATCACACAGCTCACGCTAACACACACAGCTCATGCTCACACACATGTATCACACAGCTCACACACACAAGTAGCTCACGCTCACACACACATACACATGTATCACACACAAGTAGCTCATGCTCACACACGCACATAGCTCATACACAGCTCACACACACACGTAGCTCACACGTATCACACAGCTCACACACAGGCATGTATCACACAGCTCACGCTCACAATCGCATGTATCACACATCTCAAACACGCATGTATTACACAGCTCTCACACACAAGTAGCTCATGCTCACACACGCACATAGCTCATATACACAGCTCACACACACACGTAGCTCACACGTATCACACAGCTCACACACAGGCATGTATCACACAGCTCACGCTCACAATCGCATGTATCACACATCTCAAACACGCATGTATTACACAGCTCACGCTCACACACGCATGTATCACACAGCTCTCACACACGCATGTATCAAATGGCTCACACACACAAGTAGCTCACACACACAGCTCACAGTCACACGTATCACACAGCTCACGCGTATGACACAGCTCACACTCACACATATCACACAGGTCACACATGTATCACACAGCCTCACACACACTCTCCTCTGTGGTGCAGGGGAGGCTGGTGTCCACGTGCAGCTCTTCAGCTTCTCCTGCTCACAGCAGCACTGTTCGGCACATGCCCCGTCTCTACTCTCCAGTCTCTACCGGGATAGCAGATGAGAGCAGGAGAAGCTGTCACAGTGCTGACAGGAGCTTATCTCTCTCTGGAAGCACCCACCTATGCTGACCTTATGCTGACCATCTTGATTGCTGCTGGCTCTCTCCCTCAGAGCCGCACAGGAGGACAGGAGCACTGGCCAATCAGCGGCATCCGGGGCTCTGGGAAAAATGTTCAGGGCAAGAACCCCTGGAGCTTTCACGTTAGCAACGCCCATGGAGGACAGCACGCCAGTGTGAGACAGATAGAGCAGAGAAGCATCCTGTGTGCCCCGAGGCGGCCTTTTCTGACAAGGCCCTGTGTGCACGCACTCCCCTGCTTACCTGCACTGACGAGGGCCGCGGCCGCGCTCACACACTGATGTGGGCCGCTGCGGCCCTTATCAACGCGTGCACCAACAGAGCCTAGTCACATGTTTTAAGGGGCCGGCGGCCCATTTTGTAGTTCAGAGCCACCGGGCCACCGGGAATCTGCCAGGCTCGGCAGATTAGCAATTCGGGCCTGTTCACATCTGTGACCTGCGAGTCAGGAATGCTTCCAGGGGCATTCCCCATGATGTTCCCATGGCATCTGTACACTGTTTAAATAATTTTCAGACGTTTTTAGACCCTAAAAGGACCCCCGGGAGGGTCGCGGTAAAAATACTCGGTTTTCCCATAGACTTACATTTGCCTCGTCGCACGGGTCGAGCATCTGAGTATTCCAATTTGCTCTACCCGAGCAACAAGCACCCGAACATTTTAGTGCTCGCTCATCACTATTTTTTATTTGTTTTTAGCCATAGCCAAATGAATGTGATATTTTATATATAATATATTTTTTTTGAGGTTACTGGATTTTTCCATTATTTCTTCCATGGCTTCAGCTCAGAAGCCAGCCTTATCCCTCCGTGCACCGCCCCCTGCTTCAATATATCTTCTACCCCGATGAGCTGATGAACTGTTCATTTTACGCAAACTGGCCTATCATGTCTAATTGTGGTAGGGTTAGCTGTAAGTTATTATTATTATTATTTATTTATATAGCACCATTGATTTCATGGTGCTGTACATGAGAAGGGGTTACATACAAATTACAGATATCACAGTAAACAAACTAACAATGACAGACTGATACAGAGGAGAGAGGACCCTGCCCTTTTGGGCTTACATGCTACTGGATGGTGGGGAAGGAGACAGTAGGTTGGTGGGTTGCAGCAGTTCCGGTGTTGGTTGAGGTGATATCTCTAGTAGTGGTGAGGAGGTAGTGGGGTCATTGCAGGCTGTAGGCTTCCTTGAAGAGGTGGGTTTTCAGGTTCTGTCTGAAGGATCCAAATGTGGTTGATAGACATGTTGGGGCAAAGAATTCCAGAAGATAGGGGCTATTCGAAAGAAGTCTTGAAGGCGGTTGGGTGAGGAGCGAATAAGTGTGGAGGAGAGAAGGAGGTCTTGGGAGGACCGGAGATTACGTGAGGGAAGGTAACGGGAGATTAGTTCAGAGACATATGTGGGAGACAGGTTATAGATGGCCTTGTAGGTCAGTATTAGCAATTTGAACTGGATACGCTGAGGGAATGGGAGCCAGTGAAGCGATTTGCAGAAGGGAGAAGCAGAGGAGTAGCGAGGAGAAAGATGTATTAATCGGGCAGCAGAGTTAAGAATGGACTGGAGAGGTGCAAGGGTGTTAGCAGAGAGACCACATAAAAGGATGTTGCAGTAGTCGAGGCGGGAGATAATGAGGGCATGTACAAGCATTTTAGTAGATTGAGGGATGAGGAAAGGACGGATTCTGGAAATATTTTTGAGGTGGAGGCGACAGGAGGTCGAAAGATCTTGGATGTGCGGTTTGAAGGACAGGGCAGTCAAAAGTTACTCCGAGGCAGCGGACTTCCAGTACTGGGGAAAGCATGATGTCATTAATTGTTATAGGTAGGATGGGTAAGGAAGATGATGAGTTCAGATTTGTCCACATTGAGCTTGAGGATGCGAGAGGAGAAGAAGGAGGATATGGATGATAGACACTCTGGGATTCTGGACAGCAGAGAGGTGACGTCTGGGCCAGAGAGGTAGATCTGAGTGTCATCAGCATAAAGGTGGTACTGGAATCCGTGGGACTATGAGTTGCCCCAGACCAAGTGTATAGATTGAGAAGAGTAAGGGTCCTAAAACAGAGCCTTGGGGGACTCCAACAGAGAGAGCGTGGGATGAGAAGATAGTGTGGGAGTGGGAGACACTGAATGTGCAGTTGGAAAGGTATGAGGAGATCCAGGATAGGGCGAGGTCTTTGATGCAAAAGGAAGAGAGGATCTGTAATAGGAGGCAGTGGTCAACTGTGTCGAATGCAGAGGACAGGTCTAGAAGCAGGAGTATAGAGTATTGTCCGTTTGATTTGGCTGTAAGTAGGTCGTTAGTAATTTTGGTCAGGGCTGTCTCAGTGGAGTGATGGGGGTCGAAACCAGATTGTAGATTGTCAAAGAGCAAGTTAGATGATAGGTGAGAGGAAAGTTCTGCGTGGATGTGCTGCTCCAGGAATTTGGAAGTGAATGGGAGCAGCGATATTGGGCGGTAGCTAGGCATAGCGGTTGGGTCGAGAGCTGGCTTTTTAAGGATAGGCGTGATTGTGGCATGTTTGAAAGCAGAAGGGGAGGTACCGGACGTTAGTGATAGGTTGAAGAGGTGGGTTAGGAATGGGATAAGTAACCAGCACACAAAAAAGGGGAATGGGGGTAAAACACAGCCGTCATAAATTAGTGTGATCAAACCAAAGGTTTCTACAGGTATAAGTGTGGTGGTGAGGTTGGGGAGGAGGTGGGATGGGATGGGGTCGAGTGCACAGGTTGTGAGGTGCGAAGCTTTGCAGGTGTTATTTGTTAATTCTAATTTACTGAAATAATGACTCTTGGGTTTTCTTTGGCCATAAACCATAATCATCAACATTAACAGAAATAAACACTTGAAATTCATCACTCTGTTTGTAATGACTCTATATGGGTTTCACTTTTTGTATTAAAGAACGTAAATAAATTATCTTTTTGATAATATTCTAATTTAGTGAGAAGTACTTGTATGTGTAAAAACACTTTATATCATTAATAGATTGCATCACATACCTGTCATTTCAGTCATAGGGGTGGCACTTTTTACCTCTTCAGTCACGTTTACTTATGGTCCTGTTCAAAATTATTCACACTCACTGCATTGTGATTGATTGCTGTGACTGTTTTGACGTCACAGCAACAGCCTCGGAAATCCTGCGCTTGCGCACTGCCCATCTGCTCCTCAGTCATGCGTACTGCTCTGGATGGATATTCCCAGCTTCTTTTCATATGTGCATGTAAGCAGGTTGCGGGATGCAGTGACAGGAGGTAGAGCAAGGGTTAACAAGATGTAACAATTTAATAGAACAAGGTATTCACTCCTCCCAGGGAGGTTAATGGATAAAGGAGGGATAATAGGGATAACAAATGTAAAGCAATAGCAGTCCAATGATGGAACTTACCATCCTGAATGCTCCTCTGCAGCAGATGATCCCACAGGGGGAGCTGTAGAACTGGCAGTGGCCAGGTGATGTACTCAGATGGGGTCCTAAACGATGGTCCATCTTCTGGCGGCAGCGGTCGGTCTCTGGTACCTTCCGCTGAGCCCCTTTGTCCATAAGCACGTGCTGCCGAAACAAACAAGGCCGCAGCACTCTCAGAGTCCAAAGTAAACGGGCGAGAACCAAGTGGCAGGGAAGGCCGCTAGAGTCTGTCCTGTACTTGGCCCTCTCTCCTCTGCACGTGGGCGGTACTCACAGTCACTGAACACATGGCACTTCTGTCTCTGGCAGCTACTGAGCGCACAGGACTTCTCTCCGCAGAGGTCCCGCTGGAGGCGATGGGGACCAACCAACTCAGCCCGTTGCGGCGTTGGTACTCAGAGGACGGAGCACGCTGTTCACCTGGCTGCACGCTGCTGCTGGTTCATGACAAACTGCCCGCGGCTGCCCGCACTTTGCATTTTAAGCTGCCCCTTCTACCCAGCTCATGAGGTTGGTTCGGTTCCTCATTCCTTCCCCCAGGCAACAAGGGAGGCAGCCTCAATGGTTCAGGACCCGTCTCGGCACAGGTACCCACGGCCTGGTCTTTCCCCGTATACTCGCCCTCTCCTTTAGCTCGCCATTCCACGGGCGAGAGTTCTTACAACAGGCCATCTCTCGAATGATCCGCTGCCAAATAAATTGCTCTTGTTCATAAAGGTTGGGAGGTATTCCAGCTGTCATTCATTATATGCGGCGTAAGTCAGGTTGGGTAGTCCAGTCAGATTGGGCAGTTGAGGACGGGGACACATCCCGATTCTGTGGAGCAGCCATATTGGGAGTTTCAGGTTCTCGCACTTCCCCTGTGCCAGTGGGTAACGGACCATTCAGATCAGAGGGTAAGGCAGGTTCTTCATTAGAATCGAAGGTTACTGGAGTGGACACTTCGGGAATACTTGTCACTCTTCCTTCTCTTTTGGGATCTCGTGACAGGCAAGGCCATAGCATGCTTCGGTGGACTACTCGGGTAGGGGCCCCTTCTTCTCCCTCAGGATGGACTTCATAGACGGGTACATCAGTTCCAATTCGGCGTTTCACCCGGTATGGAGTTTGTTCCCATCAATGCTCTAAATTGCTTTGAGGTCGCTTGTCTCTGACCAATACTCAGTTCCCAGCCTTGAGAGCTGTCCCTCGCAAGGGCGTCGTCTCATGGTGCTCAAGTTCCTGAAACCTGGTCTATACTAGTCGATGAAGAATCTGTAAGCGATGTCGATGTTCCAGACCCAGGTGGACACCCCCGTCTGTGGGTAATCCTCCTCTGGGTCCAACTCCAGCTTGGTAATCTCTGGTCCTTTTCAGCTGAACATCAGGGTACATGGAGTGTATCCGGTTGTACTGTGCACTCGGTTGTTGTACACCCAGACCAACTCAGCTACATACTCAGGCCAATGGAATTTTCTGTCTCCAACATTCTCAAGATCTGAATCAATGTCCGGTTGGAACGATCACAGGATCATTCCCCTGCGGATGGTAAGGTGTCGTCCTGAACTTTTCAATCCGATACAGGTAGTGAAGCTACTCCATCACTTGACCTTGAATGCAGGCGCCTTGATCAGAATGGATCCTTTTCGGGCATCCATACACCTGGATGAAATCTCGATAGACGGCCTGTGCAGATGACTCAGCCGTCTGATTCTGGGCTGGAGTCACCACACCAAACTTAGTGAAATAATCGGTCATCACAAGACAATGTTCATATCCAAGTTGAGCAGGACCCACAGTCAAGTAGTTGATCATTAGCAGTTCCAAGGGAGCGAAGGTCACAATGGTCTGCGTAGGAGCTCCCTGTTCTGGAGGTTTAGCCAATTCACAGCTTCGTCATTGTCGGCAGGCCTCTTCCACTGCAGTCTTCAACCTGGGATGATAGACCAGCTTCTGAAACCACTGAAACATCTCCAGACCAAAAGGAGCCCCTCTTACATGAGCTTCCATGGCCACCTCATTGATCACTTTTTCAGGAAGCACCACTTGCCAGGTGACGTGCAATTCTCGAACCATCTGCACACCCCAATACAGCAAACCATCTTCCATTTGAAGCCACTCCCTTTGTCAGAGGATCTGCAGTATCCCTGAGGACAGGGCATCTCACTCACTCTGGCTGGGGAGTTGTTTTAGGACCACCCATTGTCTCAACTGAGCAAGTTCCCTGTTTTCCTGATGAAGCCACACCCAGACATCTCAAGGTCGTCCCAACAGGTGTTTTCCCGACGCCTCTTTGACCTGCTCCCGCATCATCGCCAATGCCCTGGCGAGGTTCTTGAACCCAGGTATCTCTTCTGCCTCCAACTCTTCATCTCAGTCCCGGACATGTCGCTCGTGAGTCACTCTGAACAGGGTGTTGACATGTGTATTCTTAGCTCCTTTTCTGTATGCGATTTTGTATCGATATTTTGCCATACGGGCCACCCATCTTTGCTCCAAGGCCCCAAGTTTTGCATTTTCTAGGTGGGCTAGAGGATTGTTGTCAATGCGTACCAAGACTTCGGATCCCGACTTCTCGGTCATCGCCTACACTAAAGCCAGTAATTCCAGCTTATAGGAATTATGGTTGGCTTGGTTTCGTTCTGAGTCATGGAGAGATCGGCCCGTGTAGGCAATCATTCGTTCCTTTCTGTACTGTACCTGGGACAATACAGACCCTAATACCTGGAAACTTCCATCGGTGTGAAGGATGAAAGGTTGAGGGAAGTCTGCCAAGGGCAGTATGGGTGCTTCAGTCAGAGCCATCTTCAGGGCTCGAACAGCTTCTTCCTGACTATTCCCCCACTATTCCCCCACTGGATGGTCCCATTCTACTTTAACAAACCGTCAATAGTACCCCGTAAGCCCCAGAAAAGCCTGCACGTCCTCCACTGTTTTCGGAGTGGGACAATCCTGTACTGCCGCTATCTTCTCACGTGTAGGTCTTACTCCCTCAGCAGATACAACATGTCCGAGGTATTCAATTTGCTTGCGGAAAAGGTGGCACTTCTGAGGTTTCACTTTCAGGCCATGCTTTTGTAGCCAACTCAACATCTGCTCCAGACACCGGAGATGTTCCTCAAAAGTGGCTGCATAGACAATGATGTCATCCAGATAAATGAGGGTAACTTCAAAGTTCAGGTCTCCCAAACACTGTTCCATCAGCCGCTGAAAGTTTCCAGGCGCGTTGGTAAGACCGAAGGGCATCCGGTTGAATTCGAACAACCCCATAGGCAGTATGAACTGTAATGTCAATAGAGGCAAGCTTCCAAGAGTGGACCCTCTGGGTCGTGGTACCGAACCTCCCCTGAGTGAGCGAACCAGGTAGAACCAACCCCTATACAGGGATCTTTTGGGGCAGGCCCAGGGACCTCAAATACCACGACAGCCGGAGCCAGAGGGCGCCTCGAAGGAATAGCGAACAAACATACACTAGACAGACGAAACTAGGAGGATAGGGAGATAGGACAGAAACGGCGAACAGGGGAAGGTGGAGAGGATCAGGAGCTGTAAGACCAGGATCCGGTGGAGGAGGACACTCAGCAACGGAACAGGAACAGGGGCCGACAGGAGGGAACGGAGGAGGCCGGAGCTGTAGGAGACACAGAGGGACAAAGTCTTGTGACCACAAGAATGGCTGAAGTACAAGGGAAAAAATACGCAAGAGAGGGCCTAAGTAAAGGTACAGAGAAAATACACAATAAACAGGCGCCTCGCCTAAGGGAGGGCTGCCTGATATACCTGCTGCAAGCCTTCCATTGGACAAGCAGTGCTACCAGGTCAGGTCACCGCAGCTGCAGAAAATCCCATGAGTTCGCGCAGTTGGGGCCTAAGGCGCATGCGCGAAGCTGCCGTGCGTGAGGCTGACCGTGCAGGGGGATGCGCTGCAATGCCCGAGCAGCTGAGCGTCAGGATGCTGGAGCGATGAGGCGAAAAGCGGGGCCGAACGGGACCAGCAGCAGCAATGGGAAGGCAGGCAGACAAAAAACCAGCAGTGGAGGACCGGGCAGTGCCAGCAGCAGAGGACCGGGTGAGCACCTTGCTAACATGAACGCTGTCTTTGGTCGGTCTTGCTCAGCCATGGGCACTTGCCAATATCCACTGGCCCGATCTAATGACGAGAAGTCCTTAGCTTTTTCCGGGACAGACAAGAACTCCTCAATTCTTGATGGGGGATAAGAGTCCCGAACTGTACAGGCATTTAGTCGCCAGTAGTCAACACAAAAAGGCAGGGTTCCGTGCTTTTTCCGAACTAGAACGATAGGAGCTGGCCACGGGCTCTGACTCTCCCGTATGACCCCACGCTGTAGCATGTGTGCCAACATTTCTTTCAACTCATGGTACATTTGCAGCAGGATCTGTCGATAGCGCTCCCGAACCGGTGTGGCATTTCCTGTGGGGATCTCGTGAGTTATGGCTGTGGTGCACCCGAAATCATCGTCAAGACGGGCAAACACATCTTGGTACCGCCCCAGCATAGCTTCCACTTATTGCACCTGCTGCCTCAAGAGTCCCATCAGTTCAGCCCGCATCTGTTGCAGGATCTGGCTTCCTTCTCTCATCATACTGAAGACTCTGAGGACATGGTGAAGGATACAGTCCAGTTATCTCCTTGTTTCACCTGATCAGCCTCTGGTGGTGTCGGTTCTTCCAGCATACCCAGTACTTGGGCCACTTCACTCTTGGGTGATAGCGTGAGATCATCCTCCCCTTGGTTAACACACCACACCACTACATTACCGTTGTGGACAGCGGTTAATATCCAAGCAATGAGGAGTCCTGAAGGCAGTTGATCTAGTAGGGTGTGCTCTATTTGGACTTCCACTCCTTCGAGGTGTGTACAGGCACGCACAGACAGCGTGAGCACAGTCTGGCCAGGTTGTAAAACGAGCTTGGCAGCGGCCATAACGACCACCTTCCCCAGGACTTTTCCTTCTCTCGACGTTTCTTGAGCCTGGGCTACCCGAAACAGTTGCTTGAACACCTTTCCTTGGGGGGTGCAGGGGTTCCATCAATTGACAAAAGCATCTGATGACTCATTAACTAGGACGGTCCCAAGTTCCTTCAGCACATTCATTCCTAGCATCACTGTAGGGCCATTGCCAGTGTCTCACTACTCCTTTTCTACCCACATCTTTGCCACACGGTAATTTGCATCCAGAAACCCCTGCGACTGGGATGGGTAATTGGTTGGCTGCTCTCAGCTTGATCACTGGGACCCATTCAAGCCACATTGCCCCAGAAAAGTGACGTCTGTAATAAGTTTCTGGCATGGTAGTCACTTGGGAACCGGTATCAACTAAGAAACGGATGGCTCGGCCATCCATTTCAGCCCATACAAGGGGGCACAGGGAAATTAAACTTGCGGGACTTCTTTCTCTCCTTCTTGGCTGCTCAGGCTCCGGGTAGCGTCCCCCAGCCACAAAGCTTACTAGTTTAATGGCCGAAGGGCGAGTGGTCTCCCCCGCCGTGCGCACCTTCGATCAATATGTCTAGTGTTTCTACACCTAAAACCAATAGGCTATCTTTCTGCGCAAGATTGTCCCTTTTCCTGACGGGGCTCTGGGTCGATTCTGCCTCCAGAGGGGTTCAGGATCACTAGGGGTTTCCTTCTTAAGTCGGAACACTCTTCCTGCATGTCCTGAATTTCCTTACGGATTTCTCTCACCCATTCTGGTTCAGCTGCGGGCAAAGTAGATATCTCACTGCTCCGGACCTTCCCTGCCGAGCCTGCCTTCCCCTGCTCTTGCTCGCACACACTTGCTTCTGGCCCAACTTCTAGAAGAGACAAACACACATTGACTCGCAAGCGCTCCCGCAGGGCTGGTTTAAGGAGCGCATCCCTGAGGCCTGCCACTAGTTGTTCCCTCAAAATTACATCAGGGAGCCCCACACCCACATCATCGCGGCATTGATCTCCTGTAGCGTGTTCATGTATTGGGTCGCAGACTTCCCCTCCCTTTGGTCACGGCTAAACAAGCTCATCCGCAATTCAACGATATCCGTGGGGTCCCCATGCATCTCCTCCAACATCTGTAACACTATGGTGAAAGTGTTCCTCTCGTGTAGGGGCCAGAACATGTAAGGGGTTACAAGGACTGATGCGTGCCCCTATCCCTTTAATTACATCCCGGCTAAATGTCAAGTATTAAGACTGTATGTGTCTCGTCATCTGGTACTGTGTACTATTGTAGATTGTAAGTTCTCACGAGCAGGGTCGTCTTATTTTACTTTAATTATTGTATTGTTAACGTTGTTACTTATGACTTGTGTTTTGAAACTGTTAAACTGTAAAGCGCTGCGAAATATGTTGGCACTATATAAATAAAGATTATTATTATTATTATTACTGTGTATAAGGGTGCATGTGCCCGCAAAAGCATACCAGCACACGGCTTGCGTACCCAACGCTAAATATAGGGGACGCAGGTCGCATGCAGCGTCATGCGCCCATAGGAGGAGCTGACCAGAGAGGGCGTGGCAGGGGTGGAGCTTAACGCAAGTCTGAAAGTAGCCATAAAAAAGACAATTTCTCCTATTTCCAGCAGAATGGGCGCAACAATCGCAACCAAAAAAGAGTCTTCAGCCTCCAAGTATAACGCCTAGCTTGCAGTCCTCCAGTCCGGGATAAATCACGCAAAAAAATCCACAAACAACGCTTCATTTTCAACATTGCTAAAGGACGCAACAGCCGTGTAGCTCTTTATTTCTGCAGAGCATCACTGGGCTTCCCTGCCCTATGGGGACGCAGAATAGTCCCATAGTAAACATGGTGCAACGTGCACTTCTTTTCCCGAACTTATTACTCTTATTTTTTACAAAGCTCAACGGCACGCACCGTGTGTCACGTCGTCAGGTGTCATCTCTGCAGCCGCATTGGATGCGGGGGATGCCACAACAGCACCGTCAGATCTCCAGTTGTCAGCTGGTGATGGGGACTGCACTGACTGAAGGAAGAGGCCAATGTCGTCCTCGTCATAATGGGTAACTGCTACCACGTAATACCCGGGTGGACAGTCTTCCTTAAAGAAGGACTGCGAAAATGAGGATGAGTGACCTCATGGAGGTCAACATCCAACACTGCGGAGACACCATCACATGTTTCTCAACGCAGTGATTCTAGAGCAATGCCCCCATCCCTTATGGGAAATATGCAAAAACATGTAAATCAACAGCCGCGGAGACACCATCACATGTTTCTCAACGCAAGCAATGACTAGCCAGGTCTTTCACCGGGAAGGAACAACCACGGGAAGGGCAGTCTCCAATGAAGGAAACGACCTATGCCAAAACATGGTATCCATCCACAGACAGCTGTTTCGGGGTATTGCCCCTCATCAGTGTGGAGTAGGAAACTGGCTAGTAGGAGCAATGCCTAGTAAAAAGACTGCGAAAATGAGGATGAGTGACCTCATGGAGATCAACATCCAACACTGCGGAAACACCATCACATGTTTCTCAACGCAGTGATTCTAGAGCAATGCCCCCATCCCTTATGGGAAATATGCAAAAACATGTAAATCAACAGCCGCTTAGACACCATCACATGTTTCTCAACGCAAGCAATGACTAGCCAGGTCTTTCACCGGGAAGGAACAACCACTGGAAGGGCAGTCTCCAATGAAGGAAACCACCTATGCCAAAACATGGTATCCATCCACAGACAGCTGTTTCGGGGTATTGCCCCTCATCAGTGTGGAGTAGGAAACTGGCTAGTAGGAGCAATGCCTAGTAAAAAGACTGCAAAAATGAGGATGAGTGACCTCATGGAGATCAACATCCAACACTGCAGAGACACCATCACATGTTTCTCAACGCAGTGATTCTAGAGCAATGCCCCCATCCCTTATGGGAAATATGCAAAAACATGTAAATCAACAGCCGTGGAGACACCATCACATGTTTCTCAACGCAAGCAATGACTAGCCAGGTCTTTCACCGGGAAGGAACAACCACAGGCAGGAAGGGCAGTCTCCAATGAAGGAAACCACCTATGCCAAAACATGGTCTCCATCCACAGACAGCTGTTTCGGGGTATTGCCCCTCATCAGTGTGGAGTAGGAAAGACTGCCCTTCCCGTGGTTGTTCCTTCCCGGTGAAAGACCTGGCTAGTCATTGCTTGCGTTGAGAAACATGTGATGGTGTCTCCGCGGCTGTTGATTTACATGTTTTTCCTTAAAGAAGGAGACCCGGTTTCCCATGCTCAACAGCCTCCCAAATTTTACGGATGTCACATTCACATAGACTTTGGCGTCTGTCCCATCTTCTCTATTAAAACCGTAGCCCCGGTCGGTATCAGTAAACACCTGTCGACCTCTGGTGCGCAGTCCCGCCAGAGTGCCACCACCCGGCTGTCGTAGCTCTCTCCAAACTACCTGCTCCTGTTGTTTCTTATCGAGGGTCACCCCTTCCACACAGGCGTGTGGAAAGGGCCCTCTGCGGCCGGTTGAGTATGGGTAGCTCCCAGAGCTGCGTCCAAATAGGAGACCGGCTGTACCTCTGACGGCTGGGGTGAAGGAGTTGGTTCTTCCATTGGAACGCGGAGACGGACTATGGCTTCAGGAATGGAACTATGCGGGAAGGACCTCCCCTCCGGGGTATACGAAAAGGATGCACTCACCCGTTTTGCTGGTGTAAAGCAGATGCAGCTTCCAAGACACTGTTTCCTCCCGCGGGAACACTTGCTCATGTGGTGTTCGACTGGCGTACCGGTTCAGATGCCACTTCCGGTCGCGGTGCTTCTTGAGCAACTTTCGGCTCCAGTCCTCACTGAATTAACAGAGGAGGTGCCTGTGCGCTCGTTCCTCGGGCCCGAGACTGCTCCTTGGGTTCTGCACCACCAGTATCCTGTCTCCGGAAGGATGGTGTCTCCACCAGGTGAACACTCCGGGGTCGAGATAATTCTAAGGTCGGACAGGTGGGAGCCTCCACTGGCTCCTCGCTGACTGCTGGAGGCTGGACTCGCACTCTCTCCTGCCACAACCTCCACTCAACACGGCCCACGCCTTGGCAGCTACGCACACACGAGTGCTGCATCATGGCCGGTTCATGGGTACAAGATAGCGCTGCACAGCGTCTTCCGGATTTTTCTTCAGGGTCCCGTCTCCGAGTGGAACCGCCTCAAGCCGCCTCTTCCCTCCATCACTGTTCAGTTGCAAGGGGCGAGGTCTCCTTCTTTTCATTCGCTCCCACCAGGGGCAGACCCAGCCTTATTGACAGGCATGGTTTGGCGCCAAAGAATGATGGCAACGTCCACGAAGGACGCGGTTCTCATTGTTTACTTATTCTTCTCTGATTCAATGTAGTAGTCAAGTCCGGTGTTGTCAAAAGATTAGTGGTAGACAAATTCTGTGTTTCTTCATCAACAGCAACTTCTGACTCCTTCGTCTGATAATCTCCCAGGGGTACAGCAGTCGCACATACATTTTCATCATCTTTTCCAACAGATTTTCCACATGGCAAGGCAACCGCATCCTGCCAAACTTCATTCTTCTCAAGCTCATCACTGGCAGCATTCCCTCGCTGCACAGTGTTGACATCCTGCCGACTGCACCAAGTGTAAGGAAGGGACAGGACTGTAGTCGTGACCTGTATTCCGGTGGCAGCTGTGTCCAGTCCGTCCCCTACAAGAAACAATACTATACTCCTCGTCATACCTGCATCTACAGAATCATCTTCACCGGGGCACTTCCCAGGCCATAACGGTCCCTCTTCTAGGTGGCCCCCATCAATGGAGACACAGTCCGAGTCAACTTTAACACTTTCTTTACTTAGGATTTCACACGTTACATCCACAGTTGGTACATTATAACATTTGCTTGCTTCCTGATCTTTCCCTTGCATGTTGTCACTTCTGTGCAGTACACGACCGGACCAGAATGTACTAGACTGCTTCCCAGTTCCTTCCAGGCCTGACCTCACTATAATCCAAGAAAAGTAGAAGACAGTCAGTTAGGAGCGCCAGCCATGCGAGAATTAGGGTATGAGATGCAGCTCCAGCCGAGTGCCTCAGAAGAGGAAAAAAAAAGGGTTGCAGAGCTTGGTGACCTGGTCCAAAGGAGCGCAAAACAAGGGGGATAACAATTGCCACCTGAGGAAGACAGAACTTGTCTGTCGAAACGCGTTGTGGACTATCTAATAAAAATAAGAATTGCTAATATTCTCATCCCCCTTTTTTTGCGCTCCTTTGGACTGGGTCACCAAGCTCTGTGATCTCACTATAATGACATTTCCTTCAACCTGTTTCGCCCCAGACATGAATTCATCAATCACTATGTTTGGTGACCCCTGGTGAAGCATCCGGCCTGTCTGTACCGATCTCGTAGAAGCTCCAACTCCTTTCATCTCTTTAGTTCAGCCAACTTCTGCCCTAAAAGCATTGGCCCAGGCAGTAAGACACCATATCTTCCTTTTCCTGTTCTGTCCCACTGCTAAGACCCGCAGTGGCCGTGGGTAACGTGGGCTATAACGACTTAACGTTACGTGACTGCCAAGCTATCCGGGCCTATAGCCCATGTGGACACTCGGGCGCCATGGCCCCGTCTGCCTAAACCACTCTTCATCACTAACCTTAACTCTCAGCAGCCCCTCCTACAATTAACCCTCTAAGAACCTCCTATCAGGCCCCACTAGTGTACCCCCATCTAATGGCCCGCAACTTAACTACAACTACCTGGTCTAAAGGAGAAACTATATACTGAGTGCCCTCCTCTAATGTCCCTAGGAGGATACCCTACCTTTCCCTGACTGTACATATACAATGAACACATAACATGTAGGCAATATTATAAAACAGGAATGCAAAGCAATATATACAGTTTTTCCTATACAATGGTAACACATTCAGGTGGCAGTACCATAAAACAGATCTGTAAACATTTAGTACTGAAAAGCAATCAGAGGGAAGGGGAGCATGAAAGAAATCACATATTATCCATAGATAGATAGATAGATAGATAGATAGATAGATAGATAGAAAAAAAGTAGGCAGCACTCCAATAAATGATGAAAAACAGTGGACTTTATTAGCCCATATGGTCATGGACTTCCATAGCCCCCACCCTAGATGTGACCCTACCCATCATCCTTACAGTCCCATTCTCTATTGTACACTTGCTTTGGAAAAACGAATGTGCATTTAGTAGTGCCAAGAAAGCTTCTCCACTAGGGGTGATGTTTTGCTGGGCCCTAGTTGTGGCTATTGGAGTTGCATGTGGATATACAAACATGTCTTAAAACACCCCAGGCCTAAGTACACGGCTTCAAACTAATGGGAGAGACTACCCCATTTCTATAGCTCCTTTTTTTGCTTATTTAGCCTAGTAAATGCTGGAGGGTTGCTGAAATAAACATGTGGGAATGTGTTCCCTGAAGAAAGATGGCGGCTTCACGCATAGTGTGCCTACTGAGCATGCTCAAATTCCTTTGGCCGCTCTGGACACAGGGATTGGCTAGATGATTGTGACATCACGGACATGTGCAGTAGTGCACTTCCTGAAGCCATGTGTGGCACATGTATGTATTCTGTAGAATGATTAAACCGCAAGTGGGTGAGTCAGTATCTCTATCCAAAACACATGATATTAGTCATAAACCATTGCACCTTATGCACCGGCCCTGATGGACTAATTGAATTGTAATAAGGTTCATGTTGGAATAATGTGCACATATACTAATATGAATGTGTGGCTAAGGTGTGATTATGCACTTGTATTTTATATGTAAAATTTCACGAATGATTGCATCAATTGATGATGATGATGTGATGTACTATGTATATTTGATGCTTATACCTATTCACTGCTTGAGAAAAGCTGGTCACAGCCAAAACAATTCCACACCATATGGGCTAATAAAGCCCACTGGGTTTCATCAGTTATTGGAGTGCCGCCTCCTTTTTTCTTTTTTATACAAATGGATATTTGTTTGGAGGGCCTTGCACCCTGAATTCATTTATACGGTGCTGTTTCATTTTTTCCTTCTAGATAGAAAAAACTTACCAGCACCTCCTGTGTGAACAGGTGCAAGCTGCGATAGCTGCATTATATAGAAAAAGAAAACGCAGCGCCACTATGTATAAGCCAAGATACAGATTTTACCATTGGAGGTGTGACTGCCTCCCACCTGACTCTTCACTCCTCCTAAAACCAGCAGGTGACTTTATTCAGTTCTACTTACCCATTTGAATTGTAGGCTCATGGCCCAGGAGAGACGTTTGTCCCTAGTATGCGTGACATCAGAAATCTTCATATTAACGTATTGGGGGGCCTTTTAGGGCCCCCATGCAAATCATATGGAAAAACACACTTATATAACTTTTACAAGTTTATTTTAAAACTGCTAAATAAAATATGATTAGTAAACAAAATTTTAATTATAATTTTTCACCGAAAACACCCCAAAAATTTTTTTTTACAAATTTCATACAAACATATGAAAAAACGCATAGAAATCTATACCAAACCAGCTGCAGCTACATTTCTATTATGTTTCTTTTCTATTACTTTATATTAGTCTTTCAAACAATTTTGACAAGTTATTTTTTTGGAAGAATGTTCTTTGCAGACATTTTCCTTACAAAATGAACAATCTTATCTCAGGTCCTTCACAATTAGCTCACATTGTATACTGTCCTCATTACTCTCTACACAGCTCATTACTGTGTTCAGGAGGACCTGAGATGATGTCATGGCCTTAAAATGCTTTGAAACTGGAAGATCCAACCTCTTTTTTCTGATGGTATACCGGTGGTGATTTACCCGAGATTTTTTGTCTGAAGTTTGAGAAAGGCTGGTCACAGCCGAAACGTTGCCACACCATATGGGCTAATAAAGTCCACTTTTTTCATCACTTATTGGAGTGTTGCCTTCTTTTTAATTTATTTATACAAATGGATATTTGTTTGGAGGGCCTTGCACCCTGAATTCATCTATATGATGCTGTTCCATTTTTTCTTCTAGATAGATATGAGAGAGAATGATACATAGATTTGTGATACTGTAGATATGTGATAGATAGCTACATAGATAATAAATAGATATGAGATAGATAAAGAAAAGAAAAAGCAGCACAGGCAGATAGCGTTCCTGGGTGCCGTGCCTCTAAGGCAATGACCAAACCTCCATATACACACAAAAACAAAGGCAGCACACCAGTTCTGGGTGAAAAAAATGAGGCTATTTAATTATCCAAAATGGCAACGTTTCAGCTCAGGATTGTGAGCCTTTCTCAAGCAACAAACAAGTGGCAGTGTTCACCTTTTATAGGTGTACTGGAGGTGGGCCCGATGCTACCCACCTCCGTGCAGTCACAGCTGGTAAGAAAGACGGTGGTTTGCGGCCTGTGCTGGAGATAGGGTGCGGCGCCACGAGAAGGCGCCCGCACCCCATCTCCAGCACAAGCCGCGGTCTTTCCTGCCGGCTGTGACTACACGGAGGTGGGTGTGCAGGCGGCGGCGGGTCCTGGTTGGGGTCCGGCGTTGTCCCGCTGGTGGTACTGCGGAAGGGTCTGGTACCACCACCGGGTGCCGTATTGGAATACTCATGACTTGGGTATTCCAATATGGCGGTCGGTGTACTTCCGGTCGGCGCGGTGAATTTTTGGATTCGAGGACATCCAGACTGAAGTGGATGAAGGACAAATTAAGGCAATGATATATATATAGATAGTATACACTCTATACAGGCCCACTCACTGATTCCAAAACTGTAGACACCTGTGATGCTAATTAGTGGAAACACCGTAATTTAACATGTCCCTTTTGTCACATTATTTTCAGGGGTACCATCATTACTGTACAGGGCTAGTTTTTTTTTTTTTTTTTTAATTCTGTGGAAGCATGGTTAAAAAGCAATGTCTGACTTTCATTTGTTCATTTTCATAGATTTTTGATTTATTATTATTTTTGTCAGATTCAGGTTATTTCTGTGACCATTTTGGGTTTTTCTGTCATTAAGGCTGTGTGCTCACGATGCGATTTTTAAGCGTTTTTGCCTCGATTTTCGGCGCGAAAACGTTTAAAAATCGTGTACAGAACGCCCCCCATGCATTCCTATGGCATTCCGCACATGCTGTGCTAACGCTGCGCTTTTTTCCACGGCGGAATCGCATCGCGGAAAAAAATCGCAGCATGCTCATTCTTTTGTGCGGAATCGCAAAGAATTGCCGTGATTCCGCACCCTTAGGAATGCATGAGAATCGCTTACTTCCCGCATGTGGCTATGCCCACCATGCGGGAAGTTAAGCGTCTCATGTGCGGTTGGTACCCACGGTGTGGAGGAGAGGAGACTGTCCTCCAGACCCTGGGTACCATACCCCTGTAAAAATAGAATAAAAAATCGGGGTATATTTACCTTCCGGTGTCCCGCGCTGCATTCCCGGCCTAAGCGTTCCCAGTAATGCCTTGTGGCACGGTCCTGTGATGACGTAGTCTCGCGAGATCGCAATAGTAACGCGAGACTACGTCATCACAGGTCTCGCAAGGCATTACTGGGAACGCTGAGGCCCGGGATAGCAGCGCGGGACGCCGGAAGGTAAATATACCCCGATTTTTTATTTTTTTTAGCATTTTAACACTATCTTTTACTATTGATGCCGCATAGGCAGCCTCAATAGTAAAAACCTGGTCACACTCGTCAAACACTATGTTTGACGAGTGTGACTGACCTGTAAATCACTTTCCAAGCGATGCTTCAAATCGCTTGGAAAGTGCTTGAATATCGCACACGAAAATCGCGGCAAAATCGCGATCATAATTGTGGTAAAATCTCGGTGAAATCGCGCTGAAAAAACCGCGCAATTTCTGGGAAGCAGTCCGGTTTTTGGTGTGCGTTTTAACACGCACCGTGGGAACATAGCCTAAGGCTGGTTTCACACTTGCGGTTTTTTGTGCTGTTTCTTGCGAAAAAAACGCATGTGTTTTTTTCCTATTCTTTACTTGGGTGGGCATACACATGCGTTTGTACACGTTTGTATACGCATGCGCTTTTTTTTTGTAGTGTGCGCTCGGGCGCACAAAATGCACTCTGTTGCATTTTTTGAGCGTCCGACTTGCCCAAAAAAAGACGCATGCGCACGCAATGCGTTTTTTTTTTCACCCAACCACCCATTAAAGTCTATGGGTGCGCTGACGTGCACATGGTAATGCGCATGTCAGTGCAAAAAAACGCATGATGCGTTTTTTAGGTGCGTGTGCACGGTGCACAGCACAAAAAAACGCAACTGTGAAAGTAGCCTAAACAAGGGGTACCAACAATTTTGACCACGTGATACATAGAATGATACATAGACAGATATTAGATATGGGTAGATAGATAGATGATAGGTACTGTAACGTTCCACCATGTGAGTGGACAGGGATTACTCACTTTGTAGATCTTTGAGGTAAACACTGGCACGCTCATGGTTACAATGAAGCCATTCAGTTTATTACCAAGACAGTTCCAGCAGCCCTTTGCACTGTCTGTTAACACTAGAACTACCGCATGTTTCATAATACCTATAACTACCATTAGGGGTCATTTTGACCCCCATTCAAAAGTACTGACTCTGGAGTAAAAATAACTTTTTTGTTGCCAACAAATTAAAGAACATTTTTTTAACTTAGTAGGAACAGTGTTAAGTTCAAGTACAACACGCATTTTCCTTTTACATGGTCATAGCATGTGGTGTCCAACAGTTAACACAAACAGTACTTTCTTCCACTTTCCCAGTGCATTTTCCACAAACTGTTTTGTTACAACTTGTGCAAGTTTTAGTTGTTTTGTTTTCGTTGCATCTTCCAACTCCACATTTTCGACGCTTGCGGATTTCTTGTCCTTTTGTTTGTGGTTCAGACATTGCGGATGATGGGCCACTTCTTCTGACTCATTTTCAGATAAATTCTGAAGACATTTCAAAATTTCATCACTTGTCAGACCCCTCTGCTTACTCATGCTTCAAATATACGTCGCAAAAAGGGACTTGTAAGATTGCAGAAGTAATAAAACGACACTGTACAAACATGCAGAGTTGTAGCTTCAACTGTAATGTTTGCTACTGAAGTGCATACAGAAATCGCTACAAGAGACATGGATCAAACATGTTCAGACAAGTTTAGACAAAACATAACGCTGAATCATCCCTGATATGCAAAGATACAATTATACTCTACAACTAGGGAGAAGCACTGTGATTTTCTGTACTCTGTAATATTAGGTGACTTGCCTGCTACTATTTTATGTATGGGGTCTTATTGACACCTTCAGTACTTAAAGGTATGAAATGTAAAATCCGGCCCATGAAAAAGTTACAATTCATTTTTGTGTCCTAAAATATACACTGCCATGAATAAATAAAAGTCACAAAAAGTCAGAACTCATTTGTTAAAATGTTAGAAATGATAGGAAAAAGAAATAGCAAAAGGGTCAAAATGACCCCTCCGGTAGTTCTAGTGTTAAACATTCAGCTTTAGGAAATGAATACAGTTTCACACTGACCCCGGTCAGTATAACACAGAAGCCTGTTCGTTACCTGATGGTGTCGGCCACACAGGTTCCCGGATCCCTCTTGTCCTCAGAGGTATCTGTAAACATGGAACAAAATACAGTCTTTTCCTGAACAATATTTCTCACTGACCCCGGTCAGTATAACACACGGTTGTCAAGACCGTTACCTGTTGGATCGGCCACACAGGTTCTCGGATGCCTCTTATCCTCAGAGGTATCCGATAAATATCCATTCACACACAGTCTCTTTCTGACCTCGGTCAGTATCACATGGTTTTCAAGACCGTTACCTGTTGGCCACGCAGGTTCCCGGATCACTCTTACCGCAGAGGTATCCTGTACACATTTCTCTGACCCCGGTCAGTATCACACGGTTTTCAAGACCGTCCGCTCCTTTTGGCTCAGAGTTGCCGGCACAGCTTCCCCAGGCTATGCGATGTCCGAGCCTGGAGCATGGGAGCTCTGTCTGGGCTGACAGACTCCAACACACTCTCACATGTGCAACACACCTTCCTTAGATAGCCTGTAACCACTCCCAGTTACCTACCACATGGCTAATCACATGTTCATGACCTCATCACAGGTTCTGCAGATTCACAACCACACACATCTTCAGACAAAACGGGGTACAGTGAGCCCCCTCACCACAGTGTGTGGTTCATTTCATTGTGCATTCTGTGCATATATGGGTGTGACCGCCCTCTTTCTGAGCTGGGAAAACCATCCTGTCTGGCCTAAGATTTTACTAGTGATTCAGTCGCTCGATCCTTGTTCACATTCATGTCACTTGGCAAGTGAAAAGGTTTTAAATACAAGAGTAGGGACTGTCCCACAAGGGTTGCCGTAAGGTGGCGGGATGGCTTGTACATTATTTTGATCAAAATTATGTTTACTAAATACTCTTATTATTAATTTTATTATTATTATTATTATTATTATTACCTTTATGCATTATTTGCAGTTTATTTTTTACTTTTTATTTCAAGATATTTGTGTTTTTGGCTTTTTGTTTTCTCTGGTTAATGGTCATGTGTTAATATGCACTCAGTTCAGACTCCAATTTTTTATTCATTTTATTGTGCATTCTGTGCATATATGGGTGTGACCGCCCTCTTTCTGAGCTGGGAAAACCTCTTCCTGAGGAAGTGGTGATGGCCAACTCACTGAATGAATTTAAGAAAGGAATGGATGCTTTTCTTGCGAGTAACAGTATAGAAGGTTACGAATAACATAATATTATAGGTAGATGGTTGACCCAGCTTAGGGGAAGGAATTTTTTTCCCTATGGAGAAAATTGGCTTCTACTCTGTGGGTTTTTTGCCTTCCCCAGGATCAACAATGCAGAACAGCTGCACTAAAAACAGGCTGAACTAGATGGACATAAGGTCTTCCTTCAGCCTTCAAAACTATGTTACTATTATTACCTTTATGCATTATTTGCAGTTTATTTTTTACTTTTTATTTCAGGATATTTGTGTTTTTTGCTTTTTGATTTCTAATGCAGTATATAGATGATGAATAGGTAGTAAGTAAATCCTCTCATAGATCATAGAATCGTAGAGTTGGAAGGGACCTCCTGGGCCATCTAGTACAACCCCCTGCTCAAAGCAGGATTCGCTAAATCATCCCAGTCAGATGTCTGTCCAGCCTCTGTTTGAAGACTTCCATTGAAGGAGAACTCACCACTTCTCGTGGCAGCTTGTTCCACTCATTGATCACTCTAACTGTCAATAAGTTTTTTCTAATTTCTAATCTGTGTCTCCTCCCATTCAGTTTCATCCCATTGCTTCTAGTCTTTCCTTGTGCAAATGAGAATAAAGTTGATCCTTCTACAATGTGACAGCCCTTTAGATATTTGTAGACAGCTATTAAGTCTCATCTCAGTCTTCTCTTTTGCAAACTAAACAATCCCAAATCCTGCAACCTTTCCTCATAAGACAGGGTTTGCAGACCGGTCACCATTCTGGTTGCTCTTTTCTGAACTTGCTCCAGTTTGTTGATGTCTTTTTTTAAAATGTGGTGCCCAAAACCGGACACAATATTCCAGATGAGGTCTGACCAAATAGGAGTAGAGGGAAATAATGACTTCACGTGATCTAGACTGTATGCTTCTGTTAATACATCCTAGAATTGCATTTGCCTTTTTTGCTGCTGCATCACACTGTTGACTCATATTCAGTCTGTGATCTATTAGTATACCCAAGTCTTTTTCACATGTGCTGTTGCTTAGCCCTATTCCTCCCATTCTGTATATGCTTTTTTCATTTTTATTGCCCAGATGTAGTACTTTGCATTTTTCCCTGTTAAAAACCATTCTGTTAGTTGCTGCCCACTTCTCCAGTTTATTTATATCTTTTTGAATCCTCTCTCTCTCTTCTCTAGTATTAGCTTTCCCTCCTAGCTTTGTGTCATCAGCAAATTTAATCAGTTTACCCTCAATTCCTTCATCTAAATCGTTGATAAAGATGTTGAACAATACAGGGCCCAGGACAGAGCCCTGTGGTACCCCACTTGAGACATTCTTCCAACTGGATGTGCAGCCATTTACGACCACTCTTTGAGTCCGATCACTAAGCCAGTTATGAATCCACCTAACAGTTGCCTTGTCCATTCCATACTTAGTCATTTTTTCAATAAGGATTGTATGAGATACTTTGTCAAATGCTTTGCTGAAGTCAAGATATACTATATCTACAGCATTTCCTTGATCCACCCAATCAGTGATTCCGTCATAGAAGGAAATTAAGTTAGTCTGACATGACTTATTAGTTACAAACCCATGCTGACTCTGTTTAATCACTTCATTCTTATCCAGGTACTGGCATACATGTTGTTTAATAATTTGTTCAAAGATCTTTCCTGGTATAGAAGTCAGACTCACCGGCCTATAGTTGCCTGGGTCCACCTTCTTCCCCTTTTTGAAGATAGGAACATTTGCTCTTCTCCAGTCTTCTGGCACTTCTCCTGTTCTCCAAGAATTTTCAAAGATTATGGAGAGGGGTTCAAAAATTTCTTCTGCTATCTCCTTCAGTACTCTGGGGGTGTAATTCATCTAGACCTGGAGACTTGACTTCATTTAGGTTAGTTAAGTGTTTCCTCACTATCTTTCTGTTTATAGATATCCTGGATTCTTCTGTTCCCTTAATAGGACAGTGAAGAACAGTTGATGTTACATTTCCTTTCTGAGAGAAAACAGATGCAAAATAGGAATTTAAAAGTTCAGCCTTCTCAACATCCTGTCTTACCATTTCATCATTTCCATCCTGTAAAAATCCTATAGCATCTTTGACTTTTCTTTTACTTTTGACATATCCCCAAAATCCTTTATTATTGCTTTTGACATTTCTTGCAAGCCTCAATTCATTGTCAGCTTTAGATAATCTGATTTGTGCCCTGCAGGTTCTGCAGACAGCATTATATTCTTCTTTAGATATGCCTCCCTCTTTCCATTTATAAACATTTTTTTCTTCCTTTTTAGCATGTGCTTAAGTTCTGTGTTCATCCATCCTGGCTTCCTTAAATGCTTCCTATTCTTCCCTCTTTTCGGAATTGTTAACAATTGTGCTTTGAGAATTTCATTTTTAAAGATTTCCCATCCTTCATGGACATTTTTGTCTTTAAGGATGTCCAGCAATTGGATCCCTCCAATTCTCTTTCTGAATCCCTTAAAATCTGCCTTTCTGAAATCTAACCTTGACGTCTGAGTCTTCACAGGTCTTCCTCCTCTAGTTATCCAAAATTCTAAAATAGTATGGTCGCTACCTCCTAGGGTCCCAGCCACTTTTACCTCCTCAACCATTTCCTCCCTGTTTATAAGGATTAGATCCAAGGTAGCAGTTCCTACCTGGTGCACATGAAGTGTGTCCCCCGGATGCGCCCTCCCCAAGATACATAGATTTAAATTCAGAAAAAGAGAGGCAGCATGTGATATTACAGTTTTTCTTTTTTAATAAATTTGCAAAAATTTCTACATTTCTGTTTTTTTCGAGCAAGATGGGGTGCAGAGTGTACGTAAATGAGAACAAAAATTAACTATTTTGAATTTACCAAATGGCTGCAATGAAACAAAGGGTGAAAAATGTAAAGGGGTCTGAATACTTTCTGTACCCACAGTATCTGCAATTTTCTCCGTGAAATGTGCTGCTGAGAACGATGATTTTTGTATTGTCATAACCAATCCAATCACTTGATGAATAGGCAGCATTTTACTTGTTTAGTATAATGCGCTTCATAGTCCTCCACATAGTATAATACACACCCCATAGTGCTCCACATATATTGTGCACGACAGCCCTCCATATAGTATAATGCGCATCCCATAGTACTCAATATAGTATAATACACTCTCCAATAGTTCTCCATATAGTATGATATACTCCCCATAGTCCTCCGTATAGTATAATACATTCCCCGTGGTCCTCCATTTAGTATAATACATGCCTTGCAGTCCTTCATAGAGTAAAATACATTCCCCATAGTCCTCCATATAGTATAATGCAACCCCATAGTATAATGTACCCCCCATATTCCTCCCTAGGGTATAATGCACATCATAGTCCTCCATATATTAAAATACACTCCTCAGTCCTCCAAGTAGTATAATAATAATACATTTTATTTCTATAGCGCCGACATATTCCGCAGCACTTTACATTTCAGAGGGGACTTGTACAGACAGTAGACATTACAGCATAACAATAGTCACATAGATCATAACAGACACCAAGAGGAATGAGGGTCCTGCTGGCAAGCTTACAATCTATGAGGAAAAAAGGTAGACATGGGTGGTAACAATTGCCCTGATTGTTTGGACCAGCCAAAATGTTAAGTGTGTAACAGTACAGACTCAGAGGGCTAGTAGGTGCATAAGGCATGTGGGAACATGATGCGGGGAAACTGGTTATGGTAAAACTTTTGACTGTGCCACACAGGAATAGTTAGGTTAATGTGTTGAGGCAATAGACCAGTCTGAATAAATGCGTTTTCAGGGCACACTTAAAATTGTAGGGATTGGGGACTAATCGTATTGACCTGGGAAGTGCATGCCAAAGAATTGGAGCAGCACGCGTATAGTCTTGGAGACGGGAGTGGGAGGTTCTGATTATTGAGAATGATAACCTCAGGTCATCAGCAGAACGGAGGGCACGGGTAGGGTGGTAGACTGAAACGAGGGAAGAGATGTAGGGTGGTGCTGATCCATGGAGAGCTTTGTGGGTGAGGGTAATAAGTTTGCACTGGATTCTGGAGTAGATGGGTAGCCAGTGTAATGACTGGCACAAGGTAGAGGCATCGTTGTAACGATTGACGAGGAAAATGATCTGGCTGCAGCATTCAAGACAGATTGGAGGGGCTAGAGTTTGGTAAGAGGGAGACCGATTAGAAGAGTTACAATAGTCCAGACGAGAATGAATAAGAGAAACAGTAAGAGTTTTTGCGGAATCAAAAGTAAGAAAAGGTCGAATTCTAGAAATGTTTTTGAGGTGCAGATAACAAGAGCGAGCCAGTGATCGGATGTGGGGGGCAAATGAAAGTTCGGAGTCAAGTATGACCCCAAGACAGCGGGCTTGTTGCTGGGGAGTAATAGTGGAACCACACACAGAAATGGCAATGTCGGGTATAGGTACATTAGTAGAGGGAGGAAACACAAGGAGTACAGTCTTTGACAGGTTCAGTTTCAGATATAGTGAGGACATGATGTTAGACACAGCATTTAGACAATCGCTGGTGTATTTTAACAAGGCAGGTGTGATATCAGGAGAAGTAGTGTATAATTGGTTATCATCAGCATAGAGACGGTACTGGAAACCAGATCTACTGATTGTTTGACCAATAGGGGCAGTATACTAAGAGAAGAGAAGGGGGCCTAGGACTGATCCTTGAGGAACCCCAACAGTAAGGGGAAGATGAGAGTAGGAGGAACCAGCAAAAGATACAGTAAAGGAGCAGTCAGAGAGATAGGAGGAAAATCAGGAGAGAATGGTGTCTTTGATGCCAGTGGAGCGGAGCATAGTGAGGAGGAGCTGATGATCCACAGTGTCGAATGCTGCAGAGAGAGCCAAGAGAATTAGCATGGAGTAGTGACCATTAGATTTAGCTGTTAGTAGATCATTAGAGACTTTAGTGAGGGCAGTTTCAGTAGAGTGTAGAGAGCGGAAACCGGATTGGAGAGGGTTGAGAAGAGTTATCAGAGAGATAGTGGATCAGACGGGAGTGGACCAGGCGTTCCAGGAGTTTAGAGATGAAGGGAAGATTAGAGACAGGTCTATAGTTAGCGGCATAGTTTTGGTCGAGGGATGGTTTTTTAAGTAGTGGATGTATGATGGCATGCTTAAATGAGGAGGAAAACATACCAGAAGAGAGAGAGGTTAAATATTTTAGTTAGGTGAGTGGTGATAGCAGGGGAAAGGGACTGGAGGAGATGTGATGGAAATAGGTCACTGGTGCAAGTGGTTGCGCGAGACGATGCAAGGAGCCTGCTTTCGTCTTCTGTGACTGGTTCAAAATCAGAGAGTGAGCTAGATGCAGTGGGGGAGGGAGGACAGTGCATGGTATGAGGTGATTGTGAGATAATTTCCTGTCGGATATGGTAAATTTTTTTCTTTGAAGTGATTGGCCAGATCGTCAGCTCGAAGCTCTGTGGTTGGGGCCTGCACTCTTGGGTTGAGCAGGGAGTGAAAAGTACCAAAGAGATGTTTATGGTTATTAGATAATACATATATGTATATATGTATAATACACTTCTCATAGTTCTTCATATAGTATACTGCATTCCCAATAGTTCTCCATATAGTATAATACACTCCTCATAGTCCTCCATATAGTATAATGCACCCCCATAGGCCTCCATGTTGTACAATGCACTCCCCCATAGTATAATGCACCCCATAGTTCTTCATATAGTATAATGCACTGCCCATAGTCCTCAATAGAGTATAATGCAGCCACCCCATAGAATATAATGTAGCCGCCTTGAGCGTACAATGCAGCCCCCATATAGTATAATGCAGCCTCCCACATAGTATAAAGCAGCTTCACTCAAATAGTATAATGTAGCCCCCTCATAGAATATAATGCAGCCCCCAATTAGTTTAATACAGCCCTCCAATAGAATATAATGCAGCACACACATAGTATAATGCAGCTCTCCCATAGAATATAATGCAGCCCCCTCATAGAAAATAATGTAACCCCCCTCATAGAATATAATGTAACCCCTATAGAATATAATGCAGCCCCCCTCATAAAATATAATGCTGCTCCCCTCATAGAATATAATGTAGCCCGCCTCATAGAATATAATGCAGCCCCCTCTATACAATATAATGCAGCCTCCTAATGAATATAATGTAGCCCCCTATATAGAATATAACTCTGGCAAAAATTAAGAGACCACTGCTAAATTTTCAGTTTGTCTGATTTTCCTCTTTATAGGTATATTTTTCAGTAACATGTAAATTGCTCTTTTATTCTATAAAACAACTGATAACATGTCTTCGAATTTCCAAACAATACATTTTGTATTTTTTTTCAGAAAATGAGAAATGGTCAAAATAACAAAAAAATGCAGTGCTTGCAGACCTCAAATAATGCTAAGAAAACAAGATCATAATCATTTACAAACAGCAATACTAAGGTTTTAACTCAGGAAGAGTTCATAAATCAATATTTTGTGGAATGTAACCATGATTTTTAACCACAGATTTCATGCGTCTTGGCATGCTTTCCACCAATCTTTCACACTGCTTTTGGGCGACCTTATGCCACTCCTGGTACAAAAATCTAAGCAGTTCTTCTTTGTTTGATGGCTTGTGACTATCCATCTTCCCCTTGATTACATTCCAGAGGTTTTCATTGGGGTTCAGGTCTGGAGATTGGGCTGACCATGACATGGATTTGATGTGGTGATTGACCTAGCTGTGTGGCATGGCGCATTGTCCTACTGGAAACACCAGTCCTCAGAGTTGGGGAACATTGCCTGAGCAGAAGGAATCAACTGTTTTTCCAGGATAACCTTGTATGCGGCTTGATTCATACGTCCTTCGCAAAGATTAACCTGCCCAATTCCAGCCTTGCTGAAGCATCCCCAGATCATCACCGATCCTCCACCAAATTTTTCAGTGGGTGCAAGACACTGTGGCTTGTACGCCTCTCCAGGTCTCATTCTAACCACTAGACAACCAGGTGTTGGGCAAAGCTGAAAATTACACTGATCAGAGAAGATTACCTTACTCCAGTCCTCTATGGTTCAATCCTTATGGTCTTTGGCAAATTTCAGCCTGGCTCTCCTTTGCTTCTCATCGATGATAGGCTTTTTTCTACCTTTACATGACTTGAGCCCTACCTGTTGGAGCCTGTAACGAACTGTTCTTGCCGTGCACTTCACCCCAGTTGCCACTTGCCATTCCTTTTGTAGGTCACTTGATGCCATCCTGCGGTTGCTGAGTGACATTCGAATAAGATGACGGTAATCCCAGTCAGTGGAGAGTCGTTTTCACCCTCTGCCGGTCTGTAGCTTTGTTGTGCCCAATGTCTGCTGCTTGACCTTGTTGTAATGGACTGCCGTCTTAGAAATTTTAAGGATGGAGGCAACATGACGCTCATTGAACACCTCTGGAATGTAATCAAGAAGAAGATGGATAGTTACAAGCCATCAAACAAAGAACTGCTTAAATTTTTGTACCAGGAGTGGAACAGTATGGTATAGAGAACAACATGATCAGAATGATATATAGATTTCTTGGATATAGTATAGTATAGATTCAGTATAAAATGTAATTTATTTGTTGAAATCCCTGGTGTTTGTAGGCCTATGAGTCCAGTGGACGATCCTACTCACTGACTGACAACTATTCCCGCATGCATAGTCTTTCAATGAACAATGTCAATCACTGAATAAGACTGACCACTGGACGTACATGCAAACAAACTCCAGGGATTTCAATGAATAAAATACAAGGTTTACTGAACTTTTCCTTACAAAAATACATATCGCTCTGATCATCTTCTCCTGCTTTATAGCATTCTGCCTGTACATCAGATACCATTTTCAGCAAGACAGGTACCTTTTAAGTAATCTGATGTATGTAATCTTAAGATGTCATAGTTACTTTATTTAGAATGTAAAAGGGATATAGATTTTTTTCTTAAGGGTAGCAATGTCATGATTTATGGTTACTAGATTCATGGAGATGGATTCTTGAGGCACAGAATTATTAATTATTGTGATTGCCATATTTGTAGCAAAGAAATGTTTTCCTAACAAAAGACTGAGTCCTGCATCTTGAGGGTCGTTGCCCCTTGCTGCATATTAGCCCAAAGTGGATATATTATGTATTATGATGACCAAGATCCTATTTTTTTTGTGATTTTGCTAATGCTATAAAGGGTGACTTTCTGCAATGTCACTACCAGCTCAGCTCTGGACATAAAGTAGTGAAACTCTGGATATTTTATTTAAGACATAAGGGGAGAACATAGAAAGTCCTTGCAGATATTGTCCTTGGTGGGATTTGGACCCAGGATGCCAGTGCTGCAAAGCAACAGTGCTAACCACTGAGCCACCGTGCTGCCCTTAGTGCAATGTTAAAGGAATAGACTATTTTTAATCAGTCTGGAATGTGGGCGTTTAGCAGCGGCAAACATTGTTATCTGAATGAGATATGCACATTTTATACTAGCTGAGGTATATCAATTTACATGACATTATTGGGTGACTCTAAATTTTGGTGAAAAACTCAGTCTATGCAGTTCATCCTCTGTGTAGCTCTATTGCATTTCAATAGATCTGTTTTCTCGCCTCCTGTTGTGATTTTACCTGTTGAATACGCCACAGTCTTTGTGACTGTTTTCATTCCAGATTCAAGGCGTTTTCTGTGTAATATGTAAAGTCCTGAAACTGTGCCTACATACATCTGGAATGTGAATGTAATCGATAATCTATACATATCTATATAATTTAAGTTATTGTAGACAAGACAAAAAATGTATCCATACACAGCTATATTAGAGAGCAATGCATGTAGGGGGAAAACACTAGTGTGATACAGTGCTAATTGCATGTGGAAAGGCACTGCTAAATTATGGTGAAGATTTATTAATATTTATTAATAATTAATAGTAATCTAGTATTTTACCAGATAACCGGTTGAAAAAGTCCACATATTTTTGTGCAATAAATGACAACATTTTCTTCTTACTGTCAACCTTTTGAAGACATTTTAGTATAAATTATGCCTAGAAATGGTGTAGATTATATTGGTAATCTTTGTCAGCCCATATGCTGGAGTAGATTTGACTCTTCTACACACAGAAAGCTGGATAAGTATCACATTTATTAAAAGGCCCCCTTGTATCTCGCTCTTGCTAGATTGATATTAAGCCTATCCTAAAGGGTTGTTCCCAACTGACCAACCATCACGGGATAGATGATAACTTGTGATCACTGGTCCTACAGATCCCGATAACAGCACTCTTTAATGCTTAATTTACTATTGGACTACAGGAGATACTAGAAACTCTCTAATGGAGCTTTTTAGATCCCCATTCTCAGGATCAAATGCCCGGGATTAATGAATTAAGATTATGACCTATTCTGTAGATTGGTGATATTTTGCCTATTTGGGAAACATGCCTAAGTAAATTCCCACTTGGGAATTAACCCCTTCACCCCCAAGGGTGGTTTGCACGTTCATGACCGGGCCAATTTTTACAATTCTGACCACTGTACCTTTATGAGGTCATAACTCTGGAATGCTTCCATGGATCCCGGTGATTCTGACAGTTTTCTCGTGACATATTGTACTTCATGTTAGTGGTAAAATTTCATTCAAATAACTTGCGTTTATTTGTGAGAAAAACAGAAATTTGGCGAAAATTTTGAAAATTTCGCAATTTTCCAACTTTGAATTTTTTTGCCCTTAAATCACAGAGATACGGCACACAAAAAACTTGATAACTAACATTTCCCACATGTTTACTTTACATCAGCACAATTTTGGAACCAAAATTTTTTTTTGTTAGGAAGTTATAAGGGTTAAAAGTTGACCAGCGATTTCTCATTTTTACAACACAATTTTATTTTTAGGACCACATCACATTTGAAGCCACTTTGAGGGGTCTATATGATAGAAAATACCCAAAAGTGACACCATTCTAAAAACTGCACCCCTTAAGGTGCTCAAAACCACATTCAAGAAGTTTATTAACCCTTTAGGTGCGTCACAGGAATTTTTTTGAATATTTTAAAAAAAATGAACATCTAACTTTTTTTCATAAAAAAAAATACTTCAGGTTCAATTTTTTTTCATTTTACCAAGGGTAACAGGAGAAATTGAACTGCAAAAGTTATTGTGCAATTTGTCCTGAGTACGCAGATACCTGATATGTGGGGGGGAACGACTGTTTCGGCGCATGGCAGAGCTCAGAATGGAAGGAGCGCCGTTTGACTTTTTCAATGCAAAATTGGCTGGAATTCAGATTGGACGCCATGTCACGTTTGGAGAGTCCCTGATGTACCTAAACAGTGGAAACCCCCTACAAGTGACCCCATTTTGGAAACTAGACCCCCCAAGGAACTTATCTAGATATGTGGTGAGAACTTTGAACCCACAAGGGCTTTACAGAAGTTTATAACGTACAGCGGTACAATTAAAAAATCATATTTTTTCCACAAAAATGATCTTTTCACCCCAATTTTTATTTTCCCAAGGGTAACAGGACCCTAAAAGTTATTGTGCAATTTGTCCTGAGTACGCTGATACCCCACATGTGGGGGTAAACCACTATTTGGGCGCATGGCAGAGCTCGGAAGGGAAGCAGCGCCATTTGACGTTTTTGGCTGGAATTGAGATCGGACACCATGTCGCGTTTGGAAAACCCCTGATGTACCAAAACAGTGGAAACCCCCCACAAATGACACCATTTTGGAAACTAGACCCCCTAAGGAACTTATCTAGATGTGTGGTGAGAACTTTGAACCCCCATGGGCTTCACAGAAGTTTATAACATAAAGCCATACAATTAAAAAATCATATTTTTTCCACAAAAATGATCTTTTCACCCTCAATTCTTATTTTTCCAAGGGTAACAGGACCCTAAAAGTTATTGTGCAATTTGTCCTGAGTACGCTGATACCCCACATGTGGGGGTAAACCACTATTTGGGCGCATGGCAGAGCTCGGAAGGGAAGCAGCGCCATTTGACGTTTTTGGCTGGAATTGAGATCGGACACCATGTCGCGTTTGGAAAACTTCTGATGTACCAAAACAGTGAAACCCCCCCCACAAATGACACCATTTTGGAAACTAGACCCCCTAAGGAACTTATCTAGATGTGTGGTGAGCACTTTGACCCCCCCAGTGCTTCACAGAAGTTTACAACGCCCGGGCGTGAAAATAAAAAATTCGTATTTTTTCCACAAACATGATCTTTTAGTCACCATTTTTTTATTTTCCCAAGGGTACCAGGAGAAATTGGACCCCAAAAGTTGTTGTCCAATTTGTCCTGAGTATGCTGATACCCCATACGTGGGAGAAAACTACTGTATGGGCACACGTCAGGGCTCGGAAGGGAAGTAGTGACGTTTTGGAATGCAGACTTTGATGGAATGGTCTGCGGGTGTCATGTTGCCTTTGGAGAGCCCCTAATGTACCTAAACAGTGGAAACCCCCCACAAATGACACCATTTTGTAAACTAGACCCCCCAAGGAACTTATCTAGATGTGTGGTGAGCACTTTGAACCCCAAAGGGCTTCACAGAAGTTTATAATGCCAGGGCATGAAAATAAAAAAATCGTATTTTTTCCACAAACATGATCAATTAGTCCCCAATTTTTTTATTTTCCCAAGGGTAACAGGAGAAATTGAACCCCAAAAGTTGTTGTCCAATTTGTCCTGAGTACGCTGACACCACATATGTGGGATAAAACTACTGTATGGGCACACGTCAGGGCTCGGAAGGGAAGTAGTGACGTTTTGGAATGCAGACTTTGATGGAATGGTCTGTGGGTGTCATGTTGCCTTTGGAGAGCCCCTAATGTACCTAAACAGTGGAAACCCCCCACAAATGACACCATTTTGTAAACTAGACCCCCCAAGGAACTTATCTAGATGTGTGGTGAGCACTTTGAACCCCAAAGGGCTTCACAGAAGTTTATAATGCCAGGGCATGAAAATAAAAAAATCGTATTTTTTCCACAAACATGATCAATTAGTCCCCAATTTTTTTATTTTCCCAAGGGTAACAGGAGAAATTGAACCCCAAAAGTTGTTGTCCAATTTGTCCTGAGTACGCTGACACCACATATGTGAGATAAAACTACTGTATGGACACACGTCAGGGCTCGGAAGGGAAGTAGTGACGTTTTGGAATGCAGACATTGATGGAATGGTCTGCGGGTGTCATGTGCGTTTGGAGAGCCCCTGATGTACCTAAACTATTGAAACTCCCCACAAGTGACCCCATTTTGGACACTAGACCCCCACGGAACTTATCTAGATGTGTGGTGAGCACTTTGAACCCCCAAGTGCTTCACAGAAGTTTATAACACTCGGATGTGAAAATAAAAAAATCATTTTTTTCCACAAAAATAATATTTTTGCCCCCAATTTTTTATTTTCCTAAGGGTAACAGGAGAAATTGGACCCCAAAACTTGTTTTGCAATTTGTCCTGAGTAGGCTGATACCCTACATGTGGGGGTAAAACACTGTTTGGGCGCATAGCAGAGCTTGGAAGGGAAGGAGCACCATTTGACTTTTTCAACTCAGAATTGGCTGGAATTGAGATCAGACGCCATGTTGCATTTGGAGAGCCCCTGATGTGCCCAAACAGTGGAAACCCCCAATTCTAACTCCAACCCGAACCCCAATACGCCCCTAGCCCTAACCCTAGCCCTAACCCTAGCCCTAACCCTACCCCAACACACCCCTAGCCCTAACCCTAATGGAAAAATGGAAATAAATACATTTTTTTTATTTTATTATTTTTCCCTAACTAAGGGGGTGATAACGGGGGGTTTGATTTACTATTTATGGCGGTTTTTATGTTTGGCGGCTGTCGCACGCTAAAAGACGCTTTTTATTGTAAAAATAGTTTTTGCATCACCACATATTGAGAGCTATAATTTTTCCGTATTTTGACCCACCGAGTCATGTGAGGTCTTATTTTTTGCGGGACGAGTTGACGTTTTTATTGGTACCATTTTCGGGCACGTGGAATTTTTTGATCGCTTTTTATTCTGATTTTTGGGACGCAGAATGAACAAAAACCAGCGTTTCATGAATTTCTTTTGGGGGGGTGCGTTTACACCGTTCCGCGTGCGGTAAAATTGATAAAGAGGTTTTATTCTTCACGTCAGTACGGTTACAGCGATACCTCATTTAGGTCGTTTTTTTATGTTTTTGTCGGTTTTATGCAATGAAAACTATTTTATATAAAAAATAATTATTTTTGCATCGCTTTATTCAGCGAGCTATAACTTTTTTATTTTTTCGCTGATGATGCTGTGTGGCGGCTCGTTTTTTGCGGGACAAGATGACGTTTTCAGCGGTACCATGGATATTTACATGCGTCTTTTTGATCGCGCGTTATTACACTTTTTGTTTGGCGGTATGATAATAAATCATTATTTTTTGCTTCGTTTTTTATTTTTATTTTTTAAGGGGTTCGCTAAAGGGGTTAACTAATGGGACAGTTTTATAGGGCGGGTCGTTACGGACGCGGCGATACCTAATATGTGTACTTTTATTGTTTTTTTTTATTATTTCCAAAAAATGGATTTATTGGGGGAATATTTTTTTTTTTTCTAATATATTTGGCGATTTTTTTTTTTTTAATTATTTTTACACTTTTTTTATTTTTTTTTTACTTTATTAAATAGTCCCAGGTGGGACATCACTGTCCTGTGACAGATCGCTGATCTGTCACATCACAGATCACTGTGACAGATCAGCAATCTGTCACAGGCATTGAAGAAGACTTCCTCATGCCTGCACTTTGCAGGCACTGAGGAAGCCAGCTTCCTCAGGCCCCCGTCGCCATCTTCGATTCGGGGGCCTGGAGGAAAGGAGCCCCCCACAGCAGCGCTGCACATTGCGCTGCCGTGGAGGGCTCAGGGAAGCACGGAGGGAGCCCCCTCCCTGCCGATGCTTCCCTTTAACACCCGGTACACCGCGATCGTGTTTAATCGCCGTGTGCAAGGGGTTAACGTGTCGGGGGCGGTCCGTGACCGCCCCTGACACATTGTGCCGGGTGTCAGCTGTGATAATCAGCTGACACCCGGCCGCGATCAGCGGCGCTCACCACGTGGGCGCCGCTGATCGCGGTAGACGTACTATCCCGTCCACGGTCATACGGGCCCGGGTACCGTGGACGGGATAGTACGTCGGATGTCAGGAAGGGGTTAAAGTAGGCTTACCGGTAAATCCCCATGATATGGGCAAAACTTTAAGATATCGGGCCCGATTGATCAAATCTTTTATGCCGGTGTTCTGGCATAAAAAGCTGCAAAAAGTTGCAATTTTTCATAGTTTGGTTTTTTTTACCAGAATATTGGCATAAAAAAGATGAATAAGGAGCATCTGACTTGAGCACACCTCCTCATCAAGACCAGCATGAACAGTGTCAGGTTTGATGAATCAGGCCCATAATTGCATTTCACCTAATGTTAATTTAAATGAATAGGATCCAAACACTGATATATTATGAAACGATAAATAAAACCATGGCAGAAACACTGACATGTTCATATCTGTAAATTATATACTTAATTCATGTTGCTTTCCATAAACGTAACATTCCTCACGTGCTATTATATTGAGATTTGGCTGTAAAGCAAAACATGAAAAAATCTTAAACGCATTTAATATAACATCCAAAAAGAGACAAAGTGTATCACTATACTATGCTATATTTAGGAACATATTAAAGCTGGAACAGCTAAGGCCTGTTTCACACATCAGTTTTTCCACATCAGTCAAAATCCGCCAAATTTTGAAAATGGTGAATCCGCTAAAAATGTGTCAAAACGGATGCAAGCGGATGGTACGGATCAGTTTTTTGACGGATCCGCTATACGGATTTGTGTATGGATCCGTCAAAAACCGGATCCGTACCATCCCCTTGCATCCATTTTTGCCATCCGTTGGGTCCGTTTTCTGACGGATCCGTTTTCCCACACCTTCCAAATGGGATGCTCCCAAATATGATTGGCTCTTGCCAAAAAGCTCCCAAACGTGATTGGATCCTGGAAACTAGGGGAAAACTATATCTATGGTGTTGTAAAACAATATCTTTGAAAGGTTGTAGAGCTAGTGGCAGAGGTGGAAGGAGTAATAGCGAATATTAACAGCATCTATGTGGAATTTGATTTTCAATGCAATCGTTTGGCAATTATTGCTCTGCAGAGGGAGAAAACAAGTATCATCTATGAGTTCAATACTAAAGGCTACAGACCCCACTGAGATCAGCGGACAGTCTAATGTGTATGGCGAGTATGGGCTCTAATGGGTATGGGGGGGAAGGATCGGGCACATCGGAAGGCTGATCTTTTCGCTCTGATAATGATAAGCTGCAGCCAGTGTACTCTGCTTTTCGGCTCCCTCATAGGAAACCCGAGAGAGTTGGGCTGAGCACTTTATGGTGTATGGGGCCATGGGAGATGGCTGTTGGCAGATTAGGTGACACATCAGTGTGCCCGCCAAGCTTTTCATGGACTCATAGATTTGAATGTGCGATTTTCATCTGTTACTGACTCCTTGTCTTGTTCTTTCTTTTGCAAACATGTGGTCCATAAAAAAACATCCATGTGAACAGCCCCAAAAGACTATACTGGGTACATAGTTCTGGCCATGTGAAACACGGATGAAAACGTGCCGGCCTTTGTGCCTCAGTACACGGCGGTGGCGGCTCCTCAGGAATCAATGCTGCGGGGCCATTCGGTTTCCCGGGCCTCTTTCTCCTGCTCCCCCCGCCCCATTCCTCTCCGCCTCCAAACAATGAGGCCGCCCGCCATTGGTCGCCTCTGAGCTCCAGTTCCTGAATGTGTGGAACTCCCTATAAATGGTGGCAGTGAGCGCACGAGGCTTTGTGGATCGTGTGAGCTCCAGTCATGGTGAGTGTGCGGCCTCCTGCAGGCCTGGGTGGGAGCGCGCAGCCTTGTGTCTTCCCCGCGTCATTTCTCGCCATGTTTCCCGCCTGAGGGAAAGTCTTGCTGTAGGTTTCCGCAGTGTACGTGATGCTTTCCAGCCTTCCCTGTGCAGAGCAGCCATGGCCGCACTCAGTGTGTGATCCGGCCATGTAATAGGAGCCCCTGGGCCCCTCCTCAGCTGCTGGAGAAGGAAGCCCTCTGCTCGCCCCTTTCTTTCCAGCCCGCTCCCCTCCCCCATGTGCTCAGGGCTTTTGCTTTCTTTGTGGCGCTTTCTTGGCGGGTTGTTGCCCAAACACAGGCAGCTCGCAGGGGTTTGTGCTGCTGGGATCACGGGGGGAGACGAGCGTTCATTTATTCTGAAGGAGACACGTAGAGCAGAACATGCGGCCTCCTGGAATGGAGAGCAGAGAGCGGGAACTGTGCCGGGCCCTGTGCGGGAATCTGTATAGGTAATAACACCACACATAGTCTCACCCAGTATAGAAGTCCCATAGTGTCCAGGTTGCTTATGACATTGCTGCTGTGACCAGAACTGGCAGCTATAATGAAGGAGCCTCTGGTCTGCAGACCTCCATACACAGTGGGGACTTGGGTTAATATACCTTTCTTGCTGGGTGTTCACACATATTGTGTTCTCCATATCTGCTATGTTAGAGATCTACCACACGCTGGGGTTTCTTGCCTCTTGAGATCTTTACTTAGTAAATGTCGGTTCTGGCATCCAGTGACCCGTCCTACAGGTTTCTCACATGCCGGTCACCCCCATGTATGACCCTAATATTGTGCTATAACAATGCCTCCCTTCAGCAGTTGCTTATAATAGTCCTATGAATATAATTACATATTAGTCTGCAGAACAATAGCTGTATTATCAAACGCCACTAACATTGCAACTAAATGTACTGAAACTTTACATTAACTGGTGGATTATTTTTTTTTTTGTTTTATAGGCTGGTGGCAAAGCTGGTAAAGATTCTGGCAAAGCAAAAGCGACTTCTGTTACTCGCTCTTCAAGAGCAGGACTGCAGGTAAGCAATGGTTAAACATATTTCTTATAGTTCTGAGAGTGACCAAGCAGCATTATGGGACTTCATTTCTCAGATAGGTAGATCCTAGTTTCTGGCACTTCCCAACGGTTCAATATTTTTGGCATTCCCTATGGAGATATAATAAATGTCTCATTTAAATACCCATTTAAGTTTTGAATCCCGTATAGCTTTCCATTTTCAAAATCTCACTGTTAGTATAGGATAACTTTACAGTAACTGCCATATACCCCAATCTTAAACTGAAGATCACTGAAGTGGCATAGATTTTGCTGTAATTGATATCAGTTTTTGTTGCTAATTTTAGCAAGTGTATCAATCTGATGTTGGCCCCGCGGTCACACTTCCGAAAAGTGCTGAACTGCATAAATCCAAAGTCACAATTTGTTGCATAGCTGACTTAAGCAAAAAAATTAGCTTTTTATTTAAGAGCTAAATCCTTTACAAAATACTATCCAAATAAATCCCACATAATCTTAAGTTTTCTGTTGGGAACCCAAATATCAGTCTGTCAGGATATTGTACACAAAAAAATGCAAGATGACTCAAGGAATACTTACTCTTAGGATTTCTACAGTTGCTTAGTCTTGCCTGAACATCTGATTCTACTTGTGATCTTCAGTTTCCAGTGGGTCGTATCCATCGTCTTCTGAAAAACAGAACTACCAATCATGGCCGTGTTGGTGGAACGGCTGCAGTTTACACAGCAGCAATCCTGGAGTATCTTACTGCTGAGGTAAGCCTTAAGTGGAATAGAAAGGAGGGAAAGTCCTTTAAGGGGTTTCCCTATTAACAAAGTTAATTTTTAATAAACATTTTAATCAGTAGATCTTTGCATCATATTAAATTCCACAATTATAATAATCTTTTTTTTTTTTCTTTTTTATAGCGCTAACATATTCCGCAGCGCTTTACAGTTTGCACACATCATCACTGTCCCCGATGGGGCTCACAATCTAAATTCCCTATCAGTATGTCTTTGGAATGTGGGAGGAAACCCACGGGAAGAACGGACAACAGATGTTGTCCTTGGTGGGATTTGAACCCAGGACTCCAGCGCTGCAAGGCTACAGTGCAAACCACTGAGCCACCGTGCTGCCCACACAATTGTATGTGTTTACAAAAAATGTTCCTGTGCTGAGATAATCTTATAAATGTGCCCGTACTGTGTAATGGCAGTGTCTGACCATACAGGGACATGGTCTGGTCATACCACAGCTCCTGGGCAAGGGAAGAAATGAAAAAGAGGATACAGAGAGGAAAACATTGGATCACAATTGATTCTTTGTTTTAGGTAAAACATTGCTTAAAAACAGGCAGGAAGATGTTTTACTCGCAAAAAGAATTGGCTGTGATCCCCTGCTGTAATGTCTGTAATACTCCTCTTGCTTCCTCCCCTGCCCTGGAGCTGTGGTATGATCAGACCATGCCATTGCACGGTACATAGCAGGGGCACATTTACAAGATTATCTCTGCACAGAAATATTTTTTTAACACCTCCAATTGTGGAAATTATTATTATTCCAAGATCTATTAAAAAATACTTTGTTTTTGGGAAAACCCCTTTAAATGCTCTTCATTACAGATTCCTAATTGGGTGAAATGTTTGCTTTAAAACTAATTTAAGGAAGATAGAACAAAAACATGACTGTTTTGAGCTGGTTGGTTAGTGGCTGATAACTGGTCAAGGATGACTAGTTCACTTCACAATCTTTATTTCAGATGAGCAATATGGTAGAAATGTTGATGTATGCATCTGAGACTAGTTATTGATGGCATGAGTACACACGACACAAATTTAATTTTGGTTAAGGGGGTTCTCAAGTGAACACAAGTCATCACTTATTGGATTGCCGGGGTCTGACCCGTACAATCAGCAGAAAGAGTAATTTTTATCCTCATTACAATGTGATCAGCGATTATACTCGTTACTCGAAATTTCCCGAGCATGCTCGGGTGATCTCCGAGTATTTGGATGTGCTCAGATTGTTTCTGTAGCTGCATGATTTGCGGCTGCTAGACAGCCTGAATACATGTGGGGATTTCCTAACAAACAGGCAATGCCCACATGTATTCAGGCTGTCTAGCAGCTGCAAATCGTGCAGCTATGGCTACAGAAACTAAATCTCCGAGCACATCCAAATACTCAGATCACCCAAGCATGCACGGGGAAATGTCAATTCTTTCTGCGGATTCTCCTGCGGTTTGCCATCTCCTCCATTTGAGGAGATGGAAAACCGCAGAGCAATCCGCAGGTGAAACCGCAGGTCTTTTGAACTGCGGTTTCACCTGCGGATTTTACAAAATCCGCGTGGATGAATCCGCAGCGTGTGCACACAGCCTAAGGAAACGTACTATTTACTTCATACATCAGGGTGAACTGTGGCGTAAGCAGAAGTACAATAAATAAATAAAATTGTCTTGCAAGCATGCCGATTTTGTTGAGTCTTAGGCTAGGTTCACACTGCATTTAACCAACCCATTCAACGCATAGCGTTGACGGGCTGGTTAAACAGTATAGCATAACGCGGTTGCATTATGCTATACCCGCTAGCGCAGATTATTCATCTGCGCTAGCGGTGATGGAGCCTCAGACGCTGCAGCCTGCGTCCGAGGTGCCGTCACTGAATGACGGCACATCGCGAACGCATGCTGCTTTACAGCATGTGTCGTGATGCGCCCGATAATGGGGGGGGGGGGTCAATGGCAGTGTTAATGGACTGTTATGCTGCGGTGTAAGGCTAGTTTCACATTTGCACTTTATAGCGCAGCGACGGCCTGCGCACGGCCTCCGCTAAGCCCAGCTCCCAGCCTGCCCCTTCCGGTCATCGCCGCCTTCTAGCGCACACAGGCGCTTGCGATCTGCACACCCTATCTTTAGCATAGGGTGCGCAGATCGTGCACTAGCAGGATTTTGCCGTGCGCTGCGCACTTTTGAAGGTGCGCCGAACGCAGCATGTTGCATTTCGGCGCGCATGGCAAAATCCTGCTATAATCCATGCTAAAGATAGGGTGCGCAGATCGCAAGCGCCCATGTGCGCTGGAAGGGGGGAGCCGGCAGGTGGCGGGGCTTAGCGGGAGCCGTGCGCAGGCCGTCGCTGCGCTATAAAGCGCAAATGTGAAACTAGCCTAACAGTCAGTCTAACGGACTGCCAAAACACAATGTGACCCCGGCCTTACAGATGCGTGTTTTGACTTTTTTTTGTTCTTCACTTTAAGGTACTTGAATTGGCAGGAAACGCTTCAAAAGATCTCAAAGTGAAGCGTATTACACCACGTCACTTGCAGCTCGCCATAAGAGGGGATGAAGAACTGGATGCCCTCATTAAGGCTACTATTGCTGGTGGTGGTAAGTACGCTTTATGGTTCCTTGCAGGTCTACAGCAGATTATTACTATGAGGGATTAGCTCTGAAAATGTTAATTTATTGTGGAAATGTATTAAAAAAAAAAAGAAAATTATGTAGCACTGTTTGACTGGCAGTTGTGATTTCTGAAGTTTTGGTTCCTTATTTATTTTTTTTACTCATTTACATAGCGTCATTAATTCCACAGCGCTTTACACAACACGAGAGCACATACAAACTCCTTACAGATGTTGTCCTTGGTTTGAATGCAAATTACATATACCCTATATAAAGACGCATATGCATGGTTTTTCTCAAAATCTGACATGAAATCAGAATAAACTTTCCCATTTTACGTCAGTTAGGATAACCATAATATTTGCCAAATGCCTGAATCATGAAAATATTAAGGCATTTTTATTACTTGCTGCAAAGTCAAAAGTTTACATACATTTCATTAGTATTTTGTACCATTGCCCTTAAACTGAATAACTTGGGTCAAACATTTGGGATATCCTGCCACAAACATCTCACATTAGTTTGCTGGTGTTTGGGCCCATCCCTCCTGACGTAACTGATCGAGGTATAAGGTGTGTGTGTGTGTATATATATATATATATATATATATATATATATATATATATATATATATATATATATACCGTATTTTTCGCTTTATAAGACGCTCCGGATTATAAGACGCACCACAATTTTTGAGGAGAAAAATAAGAAAAAAATATTTTTTAATAAAATGGTGGTGCCTCTTATAATCCTTGCATCTTATTGCTTACCAGGGTTGGTGGCTGCGGTGTAGCGGGGTCCCAGGCTCGCTGCTGGAGGAGGCAGGCGTGGAGTGATGCTGCAGGCCGCATTCAGGGATGAGGGGGGCTCCGATGTGTGCCGTTGCTGCTGCAGAGTCTTGTGCTGGTGTCAGGTTTCTCCACTTGTCCGGCGGTTGGAGGCCGGTGCTGCGGGTGCCTCCGGTGCGGCGTTGTGTGCCCATCGATGCCCGGGGCTCTGCCGACATTGTTCGACAGACCAGAGCCCCAGCATTTCCTCAGTTCCCTGTATACGTGCGCTGAAGTGCCGGTAAAAAAAAAAAATGGCCGCCGGCGCGTGCGCAGATGGGATCTCGGGACCCAGCTCTCGAGAGATGAGATTTCAAATCTCCTCTCTCGAGAACTGGGTCCCGAGATCTCATCTGCGCACGTGCGGCGGCCATTTTTTTGCAGGCACCACCGCGCGCACACAGGGAACCCAGGGAAAATAGCCGCCGGCGCGTGCGCAGATGGGATCTCGGGACCCAGCTCTCGAGAGATGAGATTTCAAATCTCATCTCTCGAGAACTGGGTCCCGAGATCTCATCTGCGCACGCGCCGGCGGCCATCTTTTTACCGGCACACAGGGAACCGAGGAAATGCCGGGGCTCTGGCCTGTCGCACAATGTTGGCAGAGCCCCGGGCATCGACGGGCACACAACGCGGCACCGGACACACCCGCAGCAGCGGCCAGCAACCGCCGGACGCCCCCGATCACAGCCTAGGTAAGGCATGTCCGCTTTGTAAGACGCACCCCTGTTTTCCCCCCAAATTTTGGGGAAAAAAAGTGCGTCTTACAAAGCGGAAAATACGGTATATATATATTAAATATTTTGCCCACTCCACATAGCCAATGGAGAGCGGCGGTGGGTTGGAAGGGGCTGGGACTGACAGAGGGGATTTCTGATGACAGTTGAAAGAGGATTTGGTGCTCGGGCGGCTGGAGCTCTGAGGGAGGTAGCAGCCGCGGAGGGGAACGCAGACTACTTCTCCGTGTCCTTTCACTGAACGTACTCACACGTGTCCCCACATGACTCCACTGCCCTCAGCCTGTCAAAGCCCTGTCATGGTCGGAGGCAGACTAGGACAGTGCAGGAGCTGGGCGCAGGAAATCACTGCATGGGGGGGCGTGGAGGGAGCGGCGGGAGCTCCAAGGGAGGAGGCAGTGGCCATGAGCATGAGGGGAGCACAGACCACTTCTCCACATCCTACCCTTCTTATCCCTCATGTTTCCCCTCATGACTCTGCTGCCCTCAGCCTGTCACAGCTCTGTCATGGCCAGCGTGCAAGTTGGCCTCGCACTGCTTAAGTGGGGTGGTCTCGCTTAACGCTTTCATGACAGGAGCTTTTTCCATTTTGGTTTTTGCTCCCCTTCTTTCCAGAGCCATAACTTTTTTTTTTTTCTTTTGCTATGGCCATGTGAGGGGTGTTTTTTTTTTTTTGCGACACGAGTTGTACTTTTGAACGACACCATCGGTTTTACCATGTCTTGTACTCGAAAATGGGGGGAAAGATCCAAGTGCAGTAAAATTGGGGGAAAAAGTACAATCCCACTTTTTTTTTTTTTTTTGTTTAGCTTGTTTTTGCTAGGTTCACTAAATGCTAAAAGTAACCTGCCGTTATGATTCTCCAGGTCATTTAGTTCATAGACCTCAAATATGTCTAGGTTCTCTTTTATCTAAGTGGTGAAAATAATTCCAAATTTCCTAAGAAAAAGAAATTGCGCAATTTTCCGAGACCCGTAGCGTCTCCATTATCCATGATCTGGGGTTGGCCAAGGGCTTATTTTTTGCGTGCCGAGCTGACTTTGTCAATGATGCCACTTTTGTGCAGATACGTTCTTTTGATTGTAAACTTTTTTTCAACTGTATGTAGAAAATTGCTCCAACACTATTGTTGGGATCTATGAGATGTTTTGGGCTGGGTCACATGGTCAAGAGATGCTAAGTAAATAAAGTGACACATGTAGTTCAGAAAGCTCATTGCTGTTGCGATTCTTAACCCTCTATGTAATTGCTTTCCTTGTAGGTGTCATTCCTCATATTCACAAGTCCTTGATTGGCAAGAAAGAACAACAGAATGCTGTCTAACTGAACCATCAAACATGGATGCGGACTTGACCAGTCTGCAGTTTGCTTGAGTTCCCATCTAAGTTACAGCCCGACATTTGGACTGTAACCAGTTTTACGTTTTGGCTTCAAAGAAGCCAGTTCTGCATTGCAACGGCTGGGCATCATACTTCAGTGGACCCTGGATCAAGATTAGAGAATAAAACGTGAGGTCTTCATGAATTTTCCCCCTAGGCTACATTCCCATGATGAGTGTTTAGTGAATTTTTGACGTTGCATATTTAAAACAAAAAAATAAGTAACCTATTTTACTTAATGGGTGCAGGAAATCTGCAAAACAGAAACTCAACAAAAGCTTATCATTGGAATGTAGCCTTAGAGATACATTTAAAAATAATTGTGAAGCTGTAGGGGAATGTGTTCACTAAGCTAATCTTTTGGATATTTGTATTTTTACAATAAATTTAACACTATATTTACAGTCAGTTGGTGAGGTTTTTTTAAATGGTTATCCAAATTGTGAAACACTGCTTAAGTTGCAGCTGTCAGTGTGTCGTTACAGTCGCTGCTCACTATACACTGAGCTGTGACTGAAGCCGCACTGGCCCAACTCTATGCCTGAAAGCTGGAGACTGCCGGGAGGAATAGGTTAAGTTTCACCTTCCATTTGGGCTCTCGGTTCGGGTGCCAGGCAGCTTCAGAACGCTATTATCCTTTGGATTAATGCCATAGCTGCAGGTTAATAGTGAGGTTTTTCTTTACATGACAGATTCCCTTTAATCTTTCAAGGAAACTTCTGTTTCACATGCAAGACCATGCGGATGATCTTAAGGGTACGTGCACACTCTGCGGAATCCGCTGCGGATTAATCCGCACGGATTTTGCAAAAACCGCATATAATCCGCAGGTCCAAAGACCTGCGGATTATCTGCGGTTTTGCCTGCGGTTTGGTCCTGCGGATTCACTATCTCCACAATGGTGGAGATAGGAACCCGCAGCGGTTTCCACAGTAAGAATTGACATGCAATTCTTTCTGCGGATTCAAAACCGCAGCAAATCCGCGCGGTTTTTTCCGCAGCGTCGGCACAGCGTTTTTTTTTTCCCATTCAAATGAATGGTACTGTACACCGCAGCTAAAACTGCTGCGTGTCCGCAGCGGCCAAAACTGCTGCGGAAACGCAGCGAAATCCGCAGCGTGTGCACACAGCCTTATAGCCCTGCAGTTTTGCAGGTGAAACATTGGCTTCCCTACAAGATTAAGTGTTGTGTTTTTTGCAAGGAAACTGGGGAGACCGCATCTGCACAGTGCTGCAGTGGTTTAAATCTGCAATATGTCCACCTTGTGAATGCAGCCTGATGGCTATATTTAGCATTGCAGAAACACTGGAGGCCTTAGATTAAAAATGAAATATACATGTATTTATGGATACTATTTCAGAAGTCTATAGTATTATACATTACAACAATTGTTATGGTATACTGCAGAAAACATGGGACAAGGCCAGCACTTCAATAGTATTCAATTAGTAGTAGGAGCATGTACGCCATGTCCAATATGCAGACATAAATATTGTTGCATAAACGTGCACTTTACTTTAATACTGGAGGAGTGCTGGCCTCACCCTATGCTTTCTGCATTGTGTATTTCAGGAATGTGGCAGCTGTCCTGGACTGTGCACCTTATGGTTAAGCTCCCACAATTAATTTGACACTGGATATTTTCACTGTGCAAAAAAGTGTTTTACAGTTTAATCAAAACAAATGGGATTGATAGAAATGTCATACCAGACATCAGAGGGGGTGCTACAGTAAGAGTTCAAGTAAGTTTTCTGCTCAGAAAAGGCTCAGGGCAGGCAGGGGTGACTGTCTCTCCCTCTGTGCTCTGCTCTGTTTGTACCAGAGAGCCAGCTGGAGCACCTAGCTGGGCCTCCGGTTTCCGTGGGCGAAAGAGTCTCAGTGGGCCCCTTAACACATACCACAATTCATGATGCACACATATGGCAGAGAAATGTAGGTATCGTACAATGCCAAAGATTTCACTTTTTACCTTACATGATATCAATAGCTCAGAAACCTGACAATGTAGTCTTCCATACAGTATAATGAGCCCCATATATTGCTCCATACAGTATATGATGGGCCTCATATATTGCTCAATACAGAATGGGTGCCATGCAGTATATGGTGGGCTTTAATGCTCCAGTATATAATGCTCCATATATCATTGTACCTACTCAAAAAAGGTGAATAGACACAAATGTACATCAAAATATATAATTTTTTCAGTAATAGGTTAAAATACAGGTAAATGGGGTGTCCTATACAGGGAATTCACTGCAAAACATAAGTAGTGGGTATAATGGTCCATTTAATTTGCACCTTTTGTGAAATCATTATACTACAGCAATATGCTCTTTGCACTTTGTGGTTTTTTTTTTTGTTTTTTTTATTGGCTTGACCATTAGGCTGCTTTGTGGAAGTATAAATGTTGTATAGTCATTGTACCCAATACTTGTACGTTTTGCAGTGAGTTCCCTGTATAGGACCCCCCCAAATGTGTTATTTCTTAGGGCCTCATCACACTAAACGATGCACCAGCGATCCCGACAACGATACGACCTTGTCAGGATCGCTGGTGCCTCCCTACATGATTGCTCCTACATGATCGCTGGTGAGCTGTCAAACAGGCAGATTTCACCAGGGATCAGGACCAGCGAGGATGCTGTTATGCAAGGTAAATATCGGGTAACTAAGCGCGCATCACTTAGTTACCCGCTGTGTACCTTGGATACCAGCGTGAGCACGCAGATATCCAAGGTACACAGTGGGTAACTAAATGACGCGTGCTTAGTCAACCAATATTTACCTTGGATACCAGCATCTACTTACAGCGCTGGGAGCTCGCTGATCGTTGGTGTCCCGCTACCACACGCAGCGATGCGTGCTTGCCAGCGGGAGACCAACAATCAAAAGATGGCCCAGGACATTCCTGCACAATCAGCGATACCCGGAGAGGGGGGGGGGGTCGCTGATGCGTGTCACACACAGCAAGATCGATCTCGCTGTGTGTGATGGGGCCTTTACCTGTATTTTATCTTGTTACTGAATAAAATTATATATTTTATGTGTATTGTCTATTAACCAATTACACCTCAAAAGGTGATTGGTGAATATTCACTTCTTCTATGCATTGATATTAGTGATTTATTTCACCTTGATGTTGTAATATCCATATATAATGGGCCCCACATGATGCTCCAGTATATGATGGGCCCAATATACTGCTCCAAACATGAAATATTCACCTCCCATCGCTGGCCACTGCTCTGCTTCTGACTCCTCAGTGCCGGCGTCTTCTGGCTCTCTGCACTGTGACTGTTCAGGCACAGGGAGCTCACTAGTCCACGGCATCGAAAACCTCTGACCTGAAATGTCAGTCAGGAGATTGGGAAGCGCCTCAATGGCGGAATGTAGAGAGATAATTATCGCAAGTACTGGTGCCCTGCACAAGCGGGGGGGTGGCACTCACGGGGGGCCCTGGTCAATGACCTGAAGAAAGTTGGGACCACAGTCTTAAACATTACTGTTAGTAACACACTATGCTGTCATGGATTAAAATCCTGCAGGGCACACAAGGTCCCCCTGCTCACACTAGCACATGTCTAGGCCCATTTTTGAAGTTTGCTAATGACCATCTGGATGATCCAGAGGAGGCATGGGAGAATGTTTTGGGATATCGGAGGAAGAAGGATCAGTGCAACCCTAAGCACACTGTCCCAATCGTGAAGCATGATGGGGGGAAACATCATACTTTGGGGGTGCTTTTCTGAAACGATGACTGCACAGTATTGAAGAAAGGATGGATGAGGTCTCGGCTGAGTCTTCCGGCATTGCAATGACCCTGCACATGAGAAAGAGACATGGAAAAACAACTATACATTTTGTAATTTGAGCTATTTACTAATATTATTATCCCCTACTACATATTGGGATAGGATACCCCTTTAAATATTCATTGTGGCTGTGTGTAGAAGGTGTGGTGGCTAAACTGGGAATGGAACCAACTGACAGGTTAGCTGGGCTGTCATTGTGCATTAACATTGTGTGTCCAGCAACTGAATAATTGACCCCTATGGAGACTTCATAAGGAGAAAACTTTGCATCCTATTCAGCTGTTTCTAAATTTCTATCTCTCACTTCCTAATTTGGCCTTGCTCAATGGTCTTCTGCAGCCACATACGGAGATGGCAACACACTGGACCTCATCTTCACTTGCCTCTGTTCCCTAGCTAACATCTCTAAAGCCCCCTTTACACATAACGATGTCCCAGCGATCCGACATGATGGGATCGCTGGGACATCGTTAGGCTGATTGCTGGTGAGCTGTCACAGAGACAGGACCAGCGACGCTGGTTTCTAATGTAAACAGGTAACCAGGAGCCGCAGCTCCTGGATACCCGCTGTTTGCCTTGTAAACCGGTGTACACGCTGGTTTCCAAGGTAAACATTGGGTATCTAGGAGCTGCGTATTATGGAGCATATGCTCCTGGATACCTGATGTTTATATTAGAAACCAGCGTCTCTGGTCTCTCGCCACACGCAGCGATCGAAAAACGCCCCTGGCCGATGCACGATCAGCGATAACCGGCAGGGGGGCCGGTCGCTGATCCCCGTCACACAGCAATCTCGCTGGCGTGTCACAAAATCAGCAATCTCGCTAGCGAGATTGCTGTGTGTGACGGGGCCTTAACTCATCTCTGTCTTTCTGACCACAACCTACTGTATATACAGTACTCGTGTATAAGCCGACCCCCATAATTTTGCCACAAAAAACTGGGAAAAAGTATTGACTCGCGTATAAGCCTAGGGTGGAAAATGCAGCAGCTACTGGTAAATTTCTAAAATAAAATACCAACGGGGGGGCATGGCTATGTAGCGACGGAGTGAGGACGTGCTTTGTGGGAGCTCCTGCCATCCTGAGAGTATCCGGCCAGCAGACCCCTGCTTCGGCAACATATTTGCTTGTCTTCTGACCCCTCTGGACGCGGGGCCGCTACTGGACCTCCCGCGGGAGAGCGGGGCTAGATTCTTGGGTGCCTGCTGCTGTGAAGACTTGGACGGCCGGCGGGTCCTGCACGGGGCGGCGGCCATCTTGGAGGCGCGCTCTGCCTGTGAGAGACGCGGCGCCGGACTCCCTCGCTGCAGCGCTGAAGGAGCAGCAGGACGGTGAGCAGACAATCTGACTAATTGTGAGGGACAAGCGGTGTGTGCCCTGAAAGATTGGGCCCCGTGTCCCCCCTCTTTACTATATTGCCTTCCCTGCCAGCGCTATAACTATAGGGACTTGGATCCCTCTCTGGTTGTTGTCCCTGTGGGGTCCTGAGGGTCACTCCCTGGGCTATAAGGGCCCTTGTCTGCCGCTTGGAGCTGGACGTTGCCTCCCTGTGACTCTGCGGGTCTGTGCTGCTCCTGGGACCCTGCAGCCACCACCTGATAATTATACTCCGTCTATAATTCTGATTCAGGGGACTCCAAAAAAATAGATACCAATAAAAGTAAAATTAATAGAGACATCATTAGGTTAAATGTTTCTGAATAGCCATATTGAATCAGGAGACCCATATAATGCTCCATACAGTTCATGATGGCCCCATAAGATGCTCCATACAAAATACGCCACATATGCTGCACAAAGGTTAATGGCTCCATAGAATAATATGCTCCATAAAGGTTATGGCCCCATAAGATGTTCCATAGATTATGCCCCATATGCTGCCCCATAAGATGCTCCATAGATTATGGCCCATGTGCTGCCCCCAAAAGATGCTCCATAGATTATGCCCATTATGCTGCCCCCATAAGATGCTCCATAGAATATGCCCCTATATGCTGCCCCCATAAGATGCTCCATTGAGTGTGCCATATATGCAGCCCCCATAAGATGCTCCATTGAATATGCCTCCCCATAAGATGCTCCATTGAATATGCCTCCCCATAAGATGCTCAATTGACTATGCCCCCATAAGATGCTCCATAGAATATGCCCCCATATGCTACCCCCATAAGATGCTCCATTGAATATGCCCCCATAAGATGCTCCATTGAATATACCCCCATATAATGCCCCCATAAGATGCTCCATTGAATATGCCCCCATAAGATGCCCCATAGTTTATGCCCCCATATATTGTGGCTGCCGCTACTGCAGGTATTAAAAAAAAAAAAAAAAAAAAACATACCTCAGGTGCCAGTGTGCTGAGCAGACGGAGACACCGGCGCGCTATGGGGGACAGGTGTCACTGCTGGCTCAGGACCCGGCACCTGAGATATTCACCTGTCTCGCCGGTTCCAACGCTGCTCGTCGCTGTCTGCCCGCCGAGTCCCTCTGTCAGTGACGTCAGGCAGCAGAGGGCGCGCGCTGACTATATCATCGCGCCCTCTGCTGCCTGAACGTCACCGCCAGAGGGACCCGGCGGGAAGACAGCGGCGAGCATCGTTGGAACCGGCGAGACAGGTGAATATAGCATATACTTACCTCCCCCTGGCGCTTCTCTGCAGCCCCGTTCTCCCACGGTCTCCATTCCTTCCCTCAGCAGTCACGTGGTACTGTTCATTAAAGTCATAAATATGTGCATATTCATGACTTTAATGAGCGGTACCGTGGGACAAGCAGGGGGGCTGCAGAGATGCGCCGGGGGGGGGTCGGTATTATCTGACACCCCCGCTCCCCCACCTACTCCCTGGCTATATGACGCGTATAAGCCGGGGGGGGGGGGGGGGGGACACTTTCAGCCCCAAAAAAGGGGCTGAAAATCTTGGCTTATACACGAGTATATACGGTACTCACATTCTCTCTAGGTGCATAATCCCCACTCCACAAACTTGCACGCCCTCAAAGACATCTCAAACACGACCTACACTCTCTCTGAATCCCTTCTTCCTCTTACAGACATAAGTTCCTTACACAATGCTGATGCTGCAGCCGCTTTATATAACACCACAACAGCTGCAGCTCTTGATTCGTTCCCCCCCCTCACAGATAACAAAGCTTTCACACTCAAGAAGCACGCCAGTCTGACTGAAGAACTGAGCCGGGCATCCAGGAATGCTGAGCGGAGATGGAAAAGATCCCACTCCAATGAGCACTCCATTGCATCCAAACAGTTCCACATTACTTTCAAGTCCACACTCACTGCAGCAAAACAAACATACTTCTCATCTCTCATATCTTTACTGTCTGACAACCCTAAATAGCTATTAAACACTTTAAATTCTCTCCGTCGTCCCCCTCGCCGCCTCGCCTCTCTTAGCTGAAGACTTTGCCTCATTCTTCAAGCAGAAGAGCGATAACATCAGAGAAAGCTGTGTCCTACAGCCTCCACAGCCCCTCGTTATTACTCAGCCATCCTCCAAAACCAGCTTTTCCTTTTTACTTTTCAGATCACATCTCACCACCTGAGAACTTGACCCAATCCTGTCCCACCTCATTCCAAACCTCACCACAGTCTTCATCCCCACCTTAACCCATCTCTTCAACCCATCACTAACAACTGGTGTCTTCTCTTCATGCTTCAAACATACCTCAATCACACCCATCCTCAAAAAGCCCTCCATTGAATCATCCTGTCTGTCTAGCTATTGCCACATAACACACCTTATGTCTCAAAACTACTGGAACAACATGTCCATTTTGAACTGAACTGTCCTTCCACCTCTTCTCCAGCTCCCTGTTCAACCACTTGCAATATGGCTTCCGACCGCACCATTTCAACCAACTGCCAAATCCAAGCGACACTACTCTGTCCTCCTCCTGGGCTTGTTATCTGCCTTTGACATAGTGGACCATTCCTTCTTACTGCAGATTCTCTCATCTCTTGGCATCACAGACTTGGCCCTATCTTGGATCTCCTCATACCTAACAGACCGGACATTCAGTGTCTCCCACTGACACACCACCTCCTCACCTCGCCCCTATCTGTCGGTGTCCCCAAGGTTCATTATAGGACCCCTGCTCTTCTCCATCTACACCTTTGGCCTTGGACAGCTCATAGAGTCCCATGGTTTTCAGTATCATCTCTATGCATTTGACACAGATCTACATCTCTGGACCCAATATCACCTACTTACTAACCAGAATCCCACAAGGTCTGTCTGTTATTTCATCTTTCTTCTCTCTAGAATTGTAAAATTAAATGAATAAAACAGAATTAGTCATCTTTTCATCGACTCACTCAACCCCCCCAACAGACCTATATATCAAAGTTAATGGCTGCCCATTCTTCCCAGTCCCACAAGCTTGCTGCCTCAGGGGTAAACCTTGGCTCTGATAATTCCTTCAAACCACACATCCAAGTCCTTTCCACTTCCTGCTGACTCCAACTCAAAAATATCTCCCGGATCTGCACATTCCTCAACCAAAAATCTGAAAAAAACACTAGTGCATGCCCTCATCTCCCCCATTGACTACAGCAACCTCCTGGTTTGTAGTCCCCCTCTAACACTCTCGCACTCCTCCAATCTATCCTAAAGTCCACTACTCGACTAATCCACCTATGCCCCTGTTTTTCCCTGGGCTCCTCTCCATCAATCCCTTCACTGGCTCCCCTTTGCCCAGTGACTCCAGTTCAAAACCCTAACCTTGGCATACAAAGCCATCCACAAACTATCTCCTCCATACATCTGTGACCTAGTCTCCGGGTACATACCTGCACACAACCTCCAATCCTCACAAGGTTTTCTTCTCTACTACCCCCTTATCTCTTCTTCTCAATATCACTTGCAGGATTTTTCCAATGTATTCCCCCTACTTTGGAACTCTCTACCCCAACATATCAGACTCTCGCCTACCGTGAAAACCTTAAAAAAGGAAACTGAAGACCTACCTCTTCCGAAAAGCCTACAACCTGCGGTAATCCTCACTCCACCATACCGCTGCATGACAAGCTCTCCCTTCACCTACTATATCCTCACCCCATTCCTTGTAGATTGTGAGCCCTCACGAACAGGGTCCTTTCTCCTCTCGTACCAGTCGGTGACTTGTTTTTTTCAAGATTATTGTACTTGTTTTTTTGTTATGTATATCCTTTTTCATATGTAAAGCACTATGGAATAAATTGTGCTATAATATAAAAGTAATTTATCAACCACATATGTATGAAAAATGAACCTGTGCAATTCAGCCATCATTTCAGCTTCAGTTGTTTCAATGATGCATTCCACAAATGCAAAGGAGTTAATTCATTAAGGCTGAGGTCTTTTCTCTCTTGGATTCACCCTGTATAAAGTGATGAGGAAGGCCCTGAGGGCAATAAACCATCTTTGCCGTCTGCTATAACTGTAGAAAAAAAGAAATGGACCACACATCCAAAACTTATACAGTGCTTTATTGCAGCCAAGCAAAAATTGTATACCGAGGTTCTCCGTCGTAATGTATGAAGGCCACTGCCACATCATGGCGAACCTCTTAGTGGATCCCTGACCGTAAAAGTGCAGCACCAAGTGGCAACAGCAGAAGTGATACTGCACGAGCAGAGAAAGCAACCCAGTTTCCTAATAACACCCAGGTTGCATGGCAAAGCCCCAACAGATCCAGGTAGCAGCACCCCACAGACACAGCATCATATCAAAAATGGTCACCACAAAGCACCAACAGTAAATGTATCTAAAAAACTCACCTTCCACATGATGTCAGACTTAAAATCTGAGTGCAAAATAGGCTGAATCCCTCTTGCAGGCTCCTGCTAGATGAAAAACATTGCAAATGGGAGGAATACTGAAACCAAAAAAAAGTGAGAAGACAGTTTGCAATATGCCATAGCTGTAAAAAAAAAAAAAAAAAAAAAAAAAAAAGCTGGACATCCAAAACTTATATATTGATCTGTTGGAGCCAAGTAAAAATATACAAAACCTTAAACAAGTTCTTACCTATGATCAGCTCACTGCCATGTCATGGCAAACCTCTTTGTGGGCACTAATGCTGCAAAATAAAGCCCCATGGCTCCAGATGACACCACAGGAACAGCAACAATGGCCGCCACACAGTACCAACCCCAAGTGAAATGGGATCCCTTGTTCTGGCATTCATTGAGGGTCCCATCTGTCTGACTCTCACTGATCTTGCAATTTACACCTATGATTTTCTATAGGAAATAACGTGTTATACCCTTGAAACTCTAAGGAGACTGCACACTCTCCGTAACAGTACTGTACAAAATTCTCAAAGAAGTTATGTTGTTGTGCTAGAAGAGTTTTATAGAATAAATAACCATTACTGTTCTTAGGAACCACTGGAATACAAGGAGATGCCAATAAGGGTTGCATCCACTATGGAATGAAAATGTTTACACCAGCCTAGACAAAGTCTCTTCACGGTAAGAGCAATGAGACTGTGGATCTCTCTTCTATGAAAAAGATGTCTTGTCCACTACTATTATATTGATGAAGTATCCTTGGGATAGGCCATCAAAATCAGATCAGAAGTTTGTGATCAGTTGTGGAGGTACACAGAACAGCTCCGTTAACTGTACAGTGGCTGCAGCTCGGTACTGCATGTCCACCCCTATTCAAATTATAACATCTGGCCACCTCTGGCACTGGAAACAGCTGATCAGTGGGGATGCCATGTATGGACAACCCTTTAATTCATTTGGATGCTTTTTGGGAGTTAGATGAAAATTTATGGTTACTTGATTACTAGAGATGGATCTTTGACACAAAATTATTCAGATTGCAGACTTGTAGTAAATGCGGGGTAAAAGTTGCATGAAAAAAAGAACAGTATAGTCCCTAGCTCGGGTTAATACGGTTTTGCAACACAAAGAGACACAATTAGTAGGAACTAGAGATGAGTGAATTTGTATGGAAACCATTTGCCAATCTCAAATTTGGCACGAACGTAGCACATTCAAATTCATATTTGGTTCTCCGAAAAGTCGGCAAAATTTGGTCACAGATCAGTAAATGATTGCATTTCCACTAATGTTTTGGCTATCATAAGACTTTGGCTAGGTTAGTGGATCTGTATGATGAGCTGGGGGATGTGTTTTATGAGGAGAGGGGGTGTGTATAGCTCAGAAGAGCGGCAGTGTAATTTTTTTTTTAGAACTTAATGTGTGTACATTTCGACAGCCAATTTGGGTGCAGAAACCATCCACAACATCATGACACAAGGGCTTCTGTGATTGGCTGCCGAAGTCGCATGTACATACCCATATAAAAACCTGACATGTTGTTTTGCTGATGCCATTTTCTCTGTGTAACAGCGCAGAAAGGCCGCACCTGCTGCTGCAAGTGTACTTGTCATTTAGTTAGATAGGATCCTGTCCTGTGTGAAATTGACCTTCCAGCATCTAACTAGTTTGTGCTAATAGTGTTGTGCAGGCCGTAGTCCACATTTCCTACTCAAAATCATTTGGGCTAAAACTGTTGCAGTCAGGACTCAGGAGGCCCCATTTTCTAATCAAAATCATTTGGTCTAATGTTGGGCATCAGTCAGAAGGCCCCTTTTGCTAATCCAGATCGATAGGGCTAATAGTGTGCAGGCTGGTGTCCTCATTTCCTACTCAAAATTGTTTGGGATAATACTATGTTGCAGTCAGGACTCAGAAGGCCCCATTTGCTAATCAAAATTGTTAGGCCTAATCTTGGGGTTCAGCCAGGAGTCTCCATTTGCTAATCAAATTAGTTAGGGCTAATAGTGTTGTGCAGGCCAGAGCCCACATTCCCTACTCAAAATCGTTAGGGCTAATACTGTGTTTCAGTCAGGACTCAGGTGGCCCCATTTACTAATGAAAATAGGGCTAATATTGGGATGCAGCCAAGAGGCATCCTTTGCCAATTAAAATTGTAAGGGCTAATAGTGTTGTGCAGTCCATAGTCCACGTTTCCTACTCAAATCGTTTGGGCTAATACTGTGTTGCAGGACTCAGGAGTCCCCATTTGCTAATCAAAATCGTCAGGACTAATTGTTCAGGCACACTATCTCAGAAAAGAAATACTGGTTGTTCATTTAGTGACAGGTGACTGACTGATCTGGGCCTAAGGTTGTGAAACAGCTGTTTGAAAGAGGGGAAGAGTAAAAACATAAGTGGAGAAAAAGTGAGGTTGCGGTGGAAGGAGGAATAGGCTTGGTGTTTGACATGTACATCGGTTAAAGTGGTGATGTTACTGAAATCTCTACTGAAGAAACACTGTCTCGTCCTATCCAAAGACAACTGATAACATCTGTTGCTGGATGATCTACTTGACTCCCTTTGACTGCTGCACAAAAGTATGCCTTGTAGATGAGTGTCAGAAAGAACATGTGTTCCAGTGGATAGCAAGCACTGCATCAAGTGACCTCTCCTCTTGCTCCACCTTTATATCACACACACTACAATCCTCAGTGTTGGCACACCAATCACCCTTGTTTCCCCCCTACGTCACAACTTTCTAAATGCCCTCTGACTGTGGGGAACTACAGATGGGCCAGTCTGCAGAGCTGTTCACACATTCTATGCCATAAGCATCAGAGTCTGCTCCAAAGATTCACAGAATCCAGAGGAGGAAAGCATCTGCACCAATGCCCAACATTTGTTTTAGGATAAAGTAGGGTCTGAGCAGAATCCAAACACTGCATCCTCAGCCACAACTGAGGGTCTGCAGATCAAAGGAGCGACAAGGGTTGCCTAGCCTAGGCCTTTTTTTTTGAGACCGCAAAGGATTACCCTATTCATGTTATCTGCCAACTTTCCCAAAAATGACTCAGTACAGGCAAAAATTGCAATCATTTGACTACTACCTGCATGAACCTTCACATGCACGATCAACATGCTTTAGTCTGGGAATCACACTGCGCTAAAATGTGGACTAGTGTGCCACGCCAACCTCTGGCTGTCCCATCAACCAAATATGCAGTTTCTTCCTTCTCCGTAACCATGGCAAGTGTTCTCACATAGGACTCTCACCACAGAACCTTCACTTCTTTACCCTCTACAGTCGGGGTGAGTGAGCGCCCATCAGCTGTTTCGGAAGTGGAGATGCCTGCTGTTTTTGTTTCACCTAGCACAACACATCTTTCTCAATCCAAGATAACATCTCCGCCTGCTCCTCCCTCAAAGTTCAGCAGTTTATCCTTTTCACCCTACTCCACCGTCAGCTGTTACGAGCTCATTTTCTCCTTCACCTTTGATGTCCGATGAACTCCCTCTGCTGGTGAAAGGAGGTAGTGAAATTGATTTGGATGGGAAAAACCTGTCATCTGAACAGGTGGAGTGTGATTGGACATCCGGAATCTCTGAGTGGATATAAGGCCGCCGACGCCCTGCTGGGTTGCTGGTGATCCTCTCTGCTCTGAGCTCTGGCCTCCAGTTTAGTCCTGTCTACTAAAGCTAAGTTTTTGCTCTGCTATTGTTCCATGAGATTTTGTCTGGTTTACTTAGTGTTTGTGTTCAGCCAGCCCTGGTTGGGACTGGCTGAACTCCATTTTTGTCTCTGATCAGTTGATCTCTTTGATCTGTTTTCAGAATATAACTGAGTGCTGATATAGTGATTTTGAAGTCTAGTGACTTCAGGGCCTTTTCTATCAGACGTGTTGGACATTATTTTTGGCAGGGTTTTTGCGTGATTGCAGACAGTTGCTTTTCTTTCCTGTCCTATCTAGTTAGTGAAGGCCCCATCGTTTGCTCAGCCTGTCTTTCTGTCTGTGTTTGTGTTTTCATCTGTTTTCACCGTCAATACATGTTGGGGGCTGTCTATTGCTTTGGGGTCTGCTCTGGGGCAGTTTAGATTTCTCCTTTCTTTCTTTAGGTTTATTTAGTTCTCTGGCTGTGAACGAGGTGTCTAGGACCACCGTAGGAACACCCCACGGCTACTGTTAGTTGTTGTGAATAGAATCAGGGGTCTGCAATCCGCTAGCTACCAACCTCTCCGGTTTTCTGGACTTAGCTTGTATTTTTGTTTTTTCCTCCTCCGGTGACTCATTCATAACAGTCAGCACAGCAGCCAGCCCTCGATCCAGCAGTTGTGGTCATGTAAAAGAATGTTTCCTCCTACACATACCAAAGCTAAGAGCTTGAACTCCACCATCTTCAATCTTTTTTGCCATGTAAATGCAACCTTTCCCCCTGGTGGATACAGACGATTTCCAAAAGTTCATGACCATCACAGTCCCACAGTAGTAGTTGCCCAGTTGCCATTACTTCTCTAAGAAAGCTGTGCCTGTGCTAAACCAGCATTTCGCAGACAACATCACCCATTCCCTGAAAAAATCTATGTCTGCCAATTAGAGTTGAGCGATACCGTCCGATACTTCAAAGTATCGGATCGGAATGGATCGGCCGATCTTTAAAAAAAGTATCGGTATCGCCGATTCCGATACCGGAAGTCCCATTCAAGTCTATGGGACTTCCGGTATCGGAATAAGAAAAACCCTGTTTTTGCCTTGTACAGCCTCTCTGGGGTCTGTACGGGCCTTTCGGGGGGCTGTGCCGGCCTGCCAGGGGGTCTGTGCAGGCTCCGGTGGTCTGTGCCGGCCTGCCGGGGGGCTGTGCCGGCCTGCCGGTGGTCTGTGCAGGCTCCGGTGGGCTGTGCCGGCCTGCCGGGGGGCTGTGCCGGCCTGCCGGTGGTCTGTGCAGGCTCCGGGGGGCTGTGCCAGCCTGCCGGGGGGCTGTGCCGGCCTGCCGGTGGTCTGTGCAGGCTTCGGGGGTCTGTGCAGGCATCGTCCGATGGGACTACAAGTCCCATCGGGCGATGCCTGCTACCATGACAGTGATTGACACATTAGCCAATGATGGGACAGTAGTAGTCCCATCATCCGGCTAATGTGTTAAATGTTAAAAAAAAAAAAAAAAAATACTACATACATACTACATGCATGCTACATACATACTACATGCAACATACATACTACATACATACTACATGCTACATACATACTACATGCTACATACATACTACATATATACTACATGCATGCTACATACATACTACATGCTACATACATACTACATATATACTACATACATACTACATACATGCTACATACATGCTACATACATACTGCATGCTACATGCATGCTACATACATACTGCATGCTACATACATACTACATACATACTACATACATGCTACATGCATGCTACATACATACTACATGCATGCTACATGCATGCTACATACATACTACATACATACTACATACATACTACATGCATGCTACATACTACATGCATGCTACATACATACTACATGCTACATACATACCACATACATACTACATACATGCTACATACATACTACATATATACTACATATATACTACATGCTACATACATACCACATATATACTACATACATACTACATACAATACATTCATACAATACATACATAGACATACAGTACATATAACAGAGTAACATACTTACCAATACTTGTCACATTGTTCCCCGAAGCCATTGTCTTTTCCGGAATAAATATTAACATAACAAACCACAAAAATACTCACCCACGATCCGAAGCAGTCCACGAGTGTGTCCCACGACGATCTTGGGTAGAGAACTGCAGCATCAGCTGATGCTGCAGTTCTCTACGGGCTGCAGGAATCCAATGACGGAAGGTAGGTATCCTTCCGCACTGTATTCCTCCGCCACTTAAAAAAAAAAAAAAAAGTCCCTAGTCTCACTTTATGCCATTGCTGTGTGGGAATTTCCCACGCAGCAATGGCATAAAGTGAGACTAGGGACTTTTTTTTTTTTAAGTGGCGGAGGAATACAGTGCGGAAGGATACCTACCTTCCGTCATTGGATTCCTGCAGCCCGTAGAGAACGGCAGCATCATCTGATGCTGCAGTTCTCTACCCAAGATCGTCGTGGGACACACTCGTGGACTGCTTCGGATCGTGGGTGAGTATTTTTGTGGTTTGTTATGTTAATATTTATTCCGGAAAAGACAATGGCTTCGGGGAACAATGTGACAAGTATTGGTAAGTATGTTACTCTATGTTATATGTACTGTATGTCTATGTATGTATTGTATGAATGTATTGTATGTATGTAGTATATATGTGGTATGTATGTAGCATGTAGTATGTATGTAGTATGTATGTAGCATGCATGTAGTATATGTAGTATGTATGTAGCATGTATGTGGTATGTATGTAGCATGTAGTATGTATGTAGCATGCATGTAGCATGCATGTAGCATGCATGTAGCATGCATGTAGTATGTATGTAGTATGTATGTAGCATGCATGTAGTATGTATGTAGCATGCATGTAGTATGTATGTAGTATGTATGTAGTATGTATGTAGCATGCAGTATGTATGTAGCATGTATGTAGTATATATGTAGTATGTATGTAGCATGTAGTATGTATGTAGCATGTAGTATGTATGTAGCATGTAGTATGTATGTAGCATGCATGTAGTATATATGTAGTATGTATGTAGCATGTAGTATGTATGTAGCATGCATGTAGTATGTATGTAGCATGCAGTATGTATGTAGCATGCATGTAGTATGTATGTAGCATGCATGTAGTATGTATGTAGTATTTTTTTTTTTTTAACATTTAACACATTAGCCGGATGATGGGACTACTACTGTCCCATCATTGGCTAATGTGTCAATCACTGTCATGGTAGCAGGCATCGCCAGATGGGACTTGTAGTCCCATCGGACGATGCTTGCACAGACCCCCGGACATCAGCACAGCCCCCCGGCAGGCCGGCACAGCCCCCCGGCAGGCCGGTACAGACCCCCACAGGGTGCACAGACCACCGGCAGGCCGGTACAGACCCCCACAGGGTGCACAGACCACCGGCAGGCCGGCACAGCCCCCCGGCAGGCCGGTACAGACCCCCACAGGGTGCACAGACCACCGGCAGGCCGGCACAGACCCCGGGCAGTCCACACAGCCCCCCGGCAGGCCGGTAGAGACCCCCGGAAGGCCCGAAATGACGGCGCATCATGATGCGCACACACCGCGCATCATGATGACGTCAGGCTGTCAATCAACTTTGAACTTCCGATTCCGATGCCGAATTCCGATATTGAAAAAATATCGGAAGTCGGTATCGGAATTCCGATACAGCAAGTATCGGCCGATACCCGATACTTGCGGTATCGGAATGCTCAACACTACTGCCAATGTTATGGACTGACCTGGGTTTGCCTAGTAGTATTACAACCACTTGAGGCAGCACCCGCAGGTATGGTAGTCAGGAATAGCAGTGTACATAAATTCCCTTTAAGAACAAGCTTTTATTATAAATATTTAAAAAACACACCTACCCAGTGCAAAAAAGGGTAAAATACCAATATTAAAGAGAGACCAAAAACCTATATCCCTGCACTAGGCCTGATTTATTTCTGCCTGACTGTGGAGGTTGGCCCCCCACTCAACGAGGACTGTACCTCACTCCCCTATTAATTCCCTATTGATATACAGTTGTGGCCAAAAGTATTGACACCCCTGCAATTCTGTCAGATAATACTCAGTTTCTTCCTGAAAATGATTGCAAACACAAATTCTTTGGTATTATTATCTTCATTTAATTTGAAAAAAAACACAAAAGAGAATGAAGCAAAAAGCAAAACATTGATCATTTCACACAAAACTTCAAAAATGGGCCAGACAAAAGTATTGGCACCCTCAGCCTAATACTTGGTTGCACAACCTTTAGCCAAAATAACTGAGACCAACCGCTTCCGGTAACCATCATTGAGTTTCTTAAAATGCTCTGCTGGAATTTTAGACCATTCTTCTTTGGCGAACTGCTCCAGGTCCCTGATATTTGAAGGGTGCCTTCTCCAAACTGCCATTTTTAGATCTCTCCACAGGTGTTCTATGGGATTCTGGTCTGGACTCATTGCTGGCCACCTTAGAAGTCTCCAGTGCTTTCTCTCAAACCATTTTCTAGTGCTTTTTGAAGTGTGTTTTGGGTCATTGTCCAGCAGGAAGACCCATGACCTCTGACGGAGACCCATCTTTCTCACACTGGGCCCTACATTATGCTGCAAAATTTGTTGGTAGTCTTTAGACTTCATAATGCCATGCACACGGTCAAGCAGTCCAGTGCCAGAGGGAGCAAAGCAACCCCAAAACATCAGGGAACCTCCGCCATGTTTGACTGTAGGGACCATGTTCTTTTCTTTGAATGCCTCTTTTTTTCTCCTGTAAACTCTATGTTGATGGTTTTGCCCAAAAAGCTCTACTTTTGTCTCATCTGACCAGAGAACATTCTTCCAAAACATTTTAGGCTTTTTCAGGTACGTTTTGGCAAACTCCAGCCTGGCTTTTTTATGTCTCGGGGTAAGAAGTGGGGTCTTCCTGGGTGTCCTACCATACAGTCCCTTTTCATTCAGATGCCGATGGATAGTACGGGTTGACACTGTTGTACCCTCGGACTGCAGGGCAGCTTGAACTTGTTTGGATGTTAGTCGAGGTTCTTTATCCAACATCTGCACAATCTTGTGTTGAAATCTCTTGTCAATTTTTCTTTTCCGTCCACATCTAGGGAGGTTAGCTTTAAACTTCTTGATGACACTGCGCACGGTAGACACAGGAACATTCAGGTCTTTGGAGATGGACTTGTAGCCTTGAGATTGCTCATGCTTCCTCACAATTTGGTTTCTCAAGTCCTCAGTTCTTTGGTCTTCTTTCTTTTCTCCATGCTCAATGTGGTACACACAAGGACACAGGACAGAGGTTGAGTCAACTTTAATCCATGTCAACTGGCTGCAAGTGTGATTTACTTATTGCCAACACCTGTTAGGTGCCACAGGTAAGTTACAGGTGCTGTTAATTACACAAATTAGAGAAGCATCACATGATTTTTCGAACAGTGCCAATACTTTTGTCCACCCTCTTTTTTATGTTTGGTGTGGAATTATATCCAATTTGGCTTTAGGACAATTCTTTTTGTGTTTTTTTCATTTAAGACAAATTAAATGAAGATAATAATACCAAAGAATTTGTGTTTGCAATCATTTTCAGGAAGAAACTGAGTATTATCTGACAGAATTGCAGGGGTCTCGATACTTTTGGCCACAACTGTAGGTGGGAAAACAATATCTTATAGTGCGGAAATTAAAATATAGAGGAGAGAAATATACATTGCAGCCCCCGTAATTGTTTCTCAGCAGGTTTCTTGCACATCAGTAAATAATTAATAGTATAAGAGAGGTACTTATCATAGACCAAATTCACCCGGACGCGTTTCCCCGCTGTCGCGGTTCATTAGGAGGTCTTAAAGGATAATGTGGATATTCAAATGTCAGATGCCTTGATAAGTACCTCTCTTATACTTGAGCCTGACAATATCTTATGAATATATCTGGCCCGGTGTCTGGTGGGGTAGTTAGGGTATCTGCTATGTAGCAATTGTAAGAATGTGTTGAGCTTTCTAATAAGCAATTTTTTGGCTTAGCATGTCAGGTGGGGCAGTTGTATCAGCATTTTGCTTATTATGCAAATAAGTGTTGGGTACTTATCTAGCTGCATTTGAATTATTGGATTATGATGTCTGTTATTTATTAATATGCAAGAAACCTACTGAGAAACAATTCCGGGCGCTGGTATTTTACCTTTTTTTTTTGCACTAGGTAGGTCTGTTTTTTAAATATTTATAATAAAAGCTTGTTCTTAAAGGGAATTTATGTACACTACTTTTTGAATTAATTTCCTTGATTTAATTTTTGATTCTGTACATAGTCAGGAATAGCCAAGGGGTTGGTACACAGGAGACGCAATTTAGTTAAAAGATCAGCAAGTAGCATAGTCAGGAATAGCCAGGGGTCAGTACACAGGAGAAACATTGTAGATAAAGGATCAGCGGGTAGCATAGTCAGGAATAGCCAGAGGTTGATGCACGGAAGCAGCAGTAAAATATTGGAATGAAGAAGAAGGTGAAAAGAAGCCTGACTAAAGGCTGTTAGATCAATAATCTCACAAGGAAAAAAATGCAATGCCAGGTAAAAATAGGTTGTTCAATTGGGGTGGAGCCAATCAGGAACTCAGGGTTGAGACAATTAGAAACAACACAGGTACTAATATCTGGGTTATGAAGAAACTGTCCAGCAAGCTGAATAGCTCAGAGGAAGCCACCTGGTGCTCAAGAGCTGCTGGGCTTGAGTCATGACAGTCAGGGTGCATTTCACCACTGACAACACTTCATTCACTGCCTCTGGCTTCTCCACCTCCTCTAAGGTCTCCACCTGCACTCTCAACCCCTCTCTTAATGAGCCATGTGTTTCAACAGTGTAGAGAGAATCCCCCCACCTTTGTACTGCGCAACCAGGGCACACTGCAATCAGGCAGTGTTTAAATTAATATGCCTTGGAGATTGTAGTCACACAGCTCAAGAGTTGTGGACAGATATCTAGGGCAAATTAGAGCAATGGCTGTCCACTGCACCTGGAGCCAGAGAAGGCAATGTGCGATAACGGTGTGAACTTGGTGGCTGCCCTACGCCAGGGCAACCTCACACATGTGCCTTGCATGGCTCACGCTCTCAATTTAGTGGTACAGGAATTTCTCCCCCACTATCCTGACCTGGATGCGCTGCTGCAGAAAGCACGGTTGCTGTGTGCTCACTTTCGCCGATCAAACCCCACAAGTCATCAATTCGCATCGCTACAGAGATCTTGATTTGCGATGTGCTGACATGGTGGAATTCCACTCTGCACATGTTGCAGTGACTGGCAGCAGTGACGGGCCCTGGTGCAGTGTTCCCTTTTGCATAGCCTGGGCCAACGCAGTATGGACGTGGTGCAAATCACACTTGCAGAGTGGGCAGAGATTAAGGACCTCTGCACCCTTTTGCACAGTTTCAAAATGGATACTAAGATGGTTAGCGCTGACGATGCCATCATCAGCATTACTATTCCAGTCATCTACATGCTGGACACACTTTGACTAGTCTGCGGGTGGAGGTGGTGGTCTCAGAGTGAGAGGTGGAAGCAGAGGAGGTTGAGGAAGAAATAACAATATTTCTAAGTACCGGACTGTAGTCGCACAGGCAGGTGCCATGGATTACAGCAATCAAGGTGGGCTCATGGTACGAGACAAACTGTTAATGAAGACTCAAGAGAAGAGCAAATAGAGGAGGACAAGGAAGAGGTGATGGGCGTGCAATGCGCAACAGTCAGGAGATGAAGAGGATAATGATCCCCTTTCTGTTGTCTGCGGTTGGTGGGAGGGGAAGGATGGAGCAAGCTGGCTGTTACCACACCAGCAACACACCGTGGACTTGGACCTCATGGAAGCACACTACATATGAGCGCCTTCTTGCGGCACTATCTTCAACATTATGCCCATATTCTTAGGGTTAGAAATAGTGCTAACTACTAGGTTGCCACTCTGCTAGATCCACGGTACAAGAATACATTTTGCCGATGCTCCCCCCCCTCCCAGGAAAGGGACGCACTCATGCTAGAGTATCGAAAAAGGCGCTTGTAGACTGTCTTAAATGTGGTTTTCCCCAAGACATCAGTGAGGCACACGGTGTGCATAGCAGTTCTAGACTTCCAACCTCGGAAATGTCACGGCGTCAATGCAAAAACATTAGCTGCAGCAGTGTAAGTGGTGTAAGTAATTTCTGTGAGTCGTTTCACACATTTTTTAGACCAGCCCATACACCAGCAGAACAGATTACAAGTCTGACACATTGTGACTGACTGGAGCTGATGGTGCAGGAGTATCTCAAGCGCAATATCAATGCCATCAGGTGGAATTTGGACCCTTTTGCATTTTGGTCTTCAAAAATAGAAGATCGTCCTGAACTCACCTGTCACCCCTTTTGTCTCTCAGAATGTGTCTTCAGTGCTGCTGGTGGATTCCTGACAGATAAGCACATTCAGCTGTCCCCTGAAAGTGTAACCCACCTAACTTTCATCAAATTGAACAAGTCATGGCTCTCCAATTACTTTTGCACCAAGTCGCAGACTGGGCGATGGTTTTTCTTGTTATGCATTGATCTTGTGTTATTGCAGTCTGTGACACCTGTGTCATGGCTTCTGTGCCTGCTGTTGCTACTGCTGCTGTATTTACAAACAATTTTTTGAAATGTGGAGACTCAAAGATGGGTCTCTTTCTGTTGGGTTGCCTGTAGTGGAAGGTGTGTCAGAGGTCCATTATACTGTTTTTACTCTGTGGAAATTGATGGCACTTTAGTGGTGTGTGATAATTTTTTGAAATGTGGAGACTCTAAGTTGGATCTCCATCTGATGGGTTGCCTTTTGTGGAATGGATTTCAGAGGCCCATTATACTGTTTGTACTCTGTGGAAATTGATGCCACTTTAGTGGTGTGCCACAATCACTTTTAGAAATGTTTGCACTCCAAGTTGGGTCTCTTTCATGTGTGTTGCCTGTAGCAGTAGGGCTCCCAGACTGGCAGGCCCACACTTACTTTCAGTCAACTACCTGTGGTGCTATGCTTACATTTTCCTAACATTGATGTTCTTCCAAGTTGATATTTGTGCCACCTCAGTGTGGTTGGTAAAAAGAAACAATTTGAGCTGTTGCATGAGGTGTCAGGGCTCCCAGCACAGAAGGCTTATACCACACCCTCACCCACATTGTCTCAAAGCTCTCAATACTGACCCAGACCTTGATATCTCATGTATGACCCATGGCTAACTGCTTCTGTGCCAATATAAAATGTTAGGAACACATAAGAACACACGAGAGTTTAAATATCCCATCAAATTGTATAAATGTACCCATTAGTACATCTCAAAGAAATAACTAGTTGATCCAAATATGGAAAAAGTTTTTACCTCTTTATTAAATTACCATAACAATTAAAAACCCGACAATATTGATACTGAATACCCATGCAAAAATAGTACAATTAAAATAGACAGGTGAGCAGCAATGTAAACCACTCAGCAAAGGAGGGCAGCACTATAGTATCTAGGATGGGAAAAGCACCCATTAATTATCAAAATGCACCGCCCGCCATGTGGAATGCAGGAAGGAGGGAGCACTGCCCGCAAAGGAAAGGAGATCCTCAATAAGATATCACATTACAAATAGATCTCTGTAGCAAAACATCAGTATAATGAGCCAAAATACTCTTAAAAAAGAAGGGGGGATACCAATATGAGGAACAACATGTCAAATAAATAATAAATTAAAAAAAAAAATATTCACAATAATGGTACATCAATGTGACAAATATATAATCCGTAGCAATATTTGGATCAACCAGTTATTTCTTTGAGATGTACTACTGGGTACATTTATACAATTTGATGGGATATTTAAACTCTCGTGTGTTCTTATGTGTTCCTAATATACTAAATGAGTATATCCTTTGATTGGGTAAAATGTTTAATCCACATCAGTTCTGGTATGTTTCTCCAATATAAAATGTTGTACTGTGGGTCAATTGATCAGTCAATTACCTGTGTTGCTATCCTTACATTTTTTTTTAACATTAGTGCTCTACCAAGCTGATATTTGTGCCACCTGAGTGTGGCTGGGTGTTATAATAATTGTAATAAAGTCCTTTCTTTTGTGTTCATGTATATATATATATATATATATATATATATATATATAATCTATATACATGTGTGTATGTGTGTGAGTATATATATACAATATATACACATGATTGCATAAGCCATTTATTTTTGCTTAAGACTTTGAAACTCTTTTCAGCTGACTGTATTGTAAAGACATGGGTGTTACTTTTGGGCGTTACTTTTTGTGAACGTTAGCTGGCTTTTCTTGCCTTGCGTGACTTCTCTGGTAACTGTAGATAAGGATTTCTAACAAGCTAAGCATATTCCATGTACTCTTTTCTGCAAATGCAATATGTTACAACACCCTTTCGGCTTTGCTATTTAAACTCTTAAGAATATGTATTGAGTTAGACAGAGGACGGCCCACACCTGGTGTGGCCGTCATTCTCTCTCCATGCCGGCATGTCCAATCAAGAAGCATCTTACTTATTCAGGTCTGGATGATTTCTAATTGGAAGACTGAAACTCCCTTGACATTTTGGTGCGTTTGCCGGGAATCCAACACCTTTCCCTCACCGGTGAGTACTGTAAACCGTGCACGGGGGAGTCTAGGACTCCTTAAGTAAGTCCTCCGCCTTGACATTAGGCGTCACCAGGGGCATTAATCAGTTATCCCGGTCTGAGGGAAAGTGACGGATTTCGTATAGTCTAAGAATCTCTGGGAATCGTCTGTATCTGAATACAGGTAAGAACATTTAATAATTTTCATTATATTAGGTAACCTTGTTAATCCAGTATGAATGTTATTCTTGGAATTGAATGGGAACTGTGATTGTAGACGTTTCCAATTGGGGTTTGTGAGAGGCTCTTTTAAGTTGGAAGTTTACATGCAATTGGAGCTATAAGAACTCCTGTAAGTTGCTAAGCTCCATAGTGTATGGGGTTTGTTTGTTCTTGTAAGATATTCCATAGAATAATAAACTTTGTTTTTTAATTTTTAATTTAATTTTATTTTATGACTGTTATTCTTGAAATTGAATGGGGACTGTGATGGTAGACTTTTCCAATTGGAGTTTGTGATTGGCTCCTGTAAGTTGGTAGTTTACATGCAATTGGAGTTATAAGAACTCCTGTAAGTTGCTAAGCTCCATAGGAATGGGGTTTGTTGTTCTTGTAAAATATTCCGAAGAATAATAGTAATCTTTATTTTTTTTTATTATTTTTATTTTTGAATGGGTACAAAGCCAGTGTGAGAAGGCTACTGTGGAATAAAAAACTCCGTGTGCATGTTAAATTGATCTAGATGGGAGAATCGAGGGAGATTCTCGTCGGATTAAGGAATCCGCTGGATTAACCTAAAATAGAACCCAGTATAAGATTAATTTTTGCCGGTATTCTGTTTTGTCTTCTGTACTTTGTTGAATGTTGTTTCCTGTTAAGTGTGCTGTTTTGTCTGTCTTTTAAAACTACATAGAACTAAAACACCATAAATATATGTTTTATGTTACACATGAGACTCCTTGAATGTTATCTTGAGTGAATGTATGAGGAATGCAATATAAAATCCTGACTGTATTAGGGAGTCCAGTAGGCGTGGTCAACAGTCATCTGTGGACTGGAGACAAATTATAGGTTATTATAGTGGTATAAATCACCTAGGTACATGTCACCTGATCCCCATAGAGAATATTCTGTGTAGTTTTGTTATATGTTTTTCTTTTAATAACACAGAGTGACTGAACCCTCCTCGTTTTACTGAGGAGAGTCTGCACCTGTGGTGCTCTGAATACCTGATATTAAGAACGGGAACGTCTCTGTATATAAAGAGGCGGTGTCATTGGACTTTATCTCAGCACTTCAGGAATAGGAGTACGAGGGAACTTTAATCTCTTGTCTTATGTCTCTGTGTACGTGTGTCTGTCCAGTCCCTAACTGTGAAGATTGTTGTACGTTGTGTGTTTGCACTGTGACGTTAGTTAGAAGTCCATGTGAGCATATTTATCTCGTTCAGATCAGTGACCACATTTATCATCGTGACCCCATTCCTTGGGGACCGTTCACGTTTGTTACACTGTGTTGTCATACTAGGCCCCTACAGGCCATTATATTGGACAGAGATGGCAAGATATAGAGATACAAGCTGGTAAATACCTCGGACATAGTGTAATCAGTGAGGATTATTTAGATCCTGGATATTAGTAGCAGTAATTGAATTGTTGCTATTGGTTTTTTATCTTCTTGTTGACATATGAATTTCACTGATATTTGTCAAACTTCTTAAAAGTGGGTAGAAATCCATTGTGCTACAGGGTTTATATTGTGTATAGTCCTCATCTTGTTGTTTGTCTTTTTCTTGTGTATAAGAATTTTATGTAACATCATTATGGGACTTTATCCCATATATATATATATATATTTATATATATATATATTAAGACCTTGTCCTCATTGTAAGGCAGGATTGTTATTGACCATTTCATCTGATAGCTGGAAAGTTATTAAGATTGTACCGAGAAGGTATCCCTGGAATGAGACTGGATATGGTCCTTTCTCATCAGGTACCCAGAGAGAACAGTCTTCAGATCAAATGTGCAATGTGTCCTTATTGGTAACTTATAGGCCTAACTCTTATAATATATAACAAATAGATAGTAAACATTCTATATAGCTGACATTGTCTTTTTAGTCTTGACAAACTAGGAGTAGGCACCACCCAGAGCAAACAGTCCTGAGGTGGGGAGATAAACTGTGAGCATGAGGATTGTTGTGGAGTGTGGTTGTGGTTTTGAGATAAGAAGGGGCCACTAGGAGACCCTGAATGTGTCTTTTGACAGATGGGTTGTATTTGATGATAAACTTAGTTTCATAAAATGTGAAAATTTGGTACAAGAAATGTATAATGAGAGGAAACATTTAATTTGGCTAAAGTAGAAATACATTTATAAAAAACACTGTATTTCCAGAAGTAACTCTCCTTGTGGGAAGCCATGAGGTCACTTTTCTTGTTGATTCAGGAGCCACTAGAACCTTAGTCCATCCAGAAGAGATACCGACTATTGGACTGTCTGCGGCCTGCATAGTGGTAAAAGGAGCAAGTGGTAAGACACAGAGAACCATTGTCTACGCCTGTGGAGACACCGGGCCCTCAGCACAGGTAAAAGTGCAATTATATAAATTATAATATCAGCTGTGTGGGAGGGATATGATGCCAGCCCTGAGCATGGGAATAATTTCTACTGCTGCCGGACTATAGGTGAAATCCATGGCTGAGACAATGGTGCTCCAGGGGTAAGGGGGATCTAGATATTATTACAGTCTAGATCTAATAACTGCAGGACCATCCTCAGTTACTGAGTCCTTCATCAAGGAAGCAAAAGATAAAGGTATACAAATGTAGATGTTCACACACCTGAAGGACTACACTGCACCATGTACTACAGGTATTTCAGGGGTCCTGATGTAAAATATGAGAATTTCCATGCTCTAGATTGTTCTTTGCACACCATATACTGGGATTATAAAGGGAACTGTGCCGTCAGTTGTAAACTGTCAGAACAAATTAAATTGTTGTTTTTGCTTTTTAGAGGCCCCGTGCCACATGTTTCCCTCTCCAGATGTAAAGGTTGATCATGGAAATTCCTTGGTATTTTGTTGAAGAGTGTAAGGAAAGTAACAATGGAAGGATTTGGGTGATGGCTCAATTTACAATGCCAGACTGCAGGCATATTCACAAGTACTGAAGTGGAACATCATTTCTAAACCCAGTGTCCACCTGCAGCGAGGCGGGGGAATGAGTGGAGAAATGTTGATTGATAATAGGGGTGATTATACCCTGTCCAGCTCACCTTGTAACACAACCTTGTTTCCAGTAGGGAGGGCGCCCCCATCTGTAAGCGAGGCTGTGATTCCAAGAGCCCCCACAGTGCCAGACCCCCATTCTCTGCTGAGTGACTGGAGGCCGGAACATAAGGTCTTTACAGTGATATCAGTAATGTCTTCTTCAGCATCCTGGTACATCCAGATGGCCAGGCTTGCTTTGTATTCACATATAAGGGGAGCAGGTATACACTCACCGGAATCCCACAAGGCTACTGTGAACTACCTACTATTGTTTTCCAGGTAAAATCAGCTAACCTAGCTCAGTGTGAGTCACCAGAAGGGAGCCAGATGCTCTTATATGTGGATAACATGGTAATGGCATTTAAAAAAAAAGGAAAAAAAAAAAAAAATTGGTAACAAAAGGGGGTTATCTTTAACGATGACCTATATGTATAAACTTCCCAGTAACCTCCTAAGATATGTCACAGTGTTGAGCCATGGCATAAGCTATGTCTCAACAGGAGGGAGGGTAGAGGTCATATCTTATGCATTTATGATGTATGGCTTTACTAACTATTACAAATTTTTGCTTAATCTGCATTACTTGTGCAAAAATAATTCCTAAGGGAACCTGAGACCAGAGAGAGGACAATGTCCTCACCCTGAATACTTATTCCAACACATTTGTATGGATTTTATTGAACAAGTGTGAGGGAAAAAGTCCGGCCTTGTTATTATGGATGCTTTCAGCAGGTGGATTGAAGCTGTCCACCCTGATGCATTAATGGTACTGAAGGCCCTTCTAAAGGAAATCATACCCAGATTTGGGGTTCCAGAAAATATATAGTAAACTAAGTAATGTTATTATTACCTAAAACATTGTCAATTGAGTTGAGAAACCGCTGTGCCTGTCATCCTCAGTCAGCCGGACTGGTTGAAGGACACAGTGGGATCTTGAAAAATAGGTTGACAAAGACCATGCAGGAAACAGGAAAAATTGGTTGTACTGTCTCCTATTGGTTGTACTAAATATGTATGTCACACGGACATCGGTAGTGCTGACAGCCTTTGCAGTCATATACGGGAGATCTTTTCTGTTACCTCAGCTAAAACCCTTTAGAAGGATAGATGAGGAAGTTGATTGCACATTAGCAGAATATATGGCTAAGATATTAACTCACAAAGAAGTTTCTACTCCTAGTTTTGTTCCAGGAAACCCACTAACAAAACCTGAGATCGTGAAACCTGCAGACTGGGTCCTGGTGAAGGTGATAAAGAAGAGACACCAGCACCATCCTAAGTGGGAAGGTCCTTACCAAGTCCTGTAGACTCCTACTGCGGTCAAGATTCCTGGGTCCATCTCTCATACTGTAAACTTGTCAGACAGGTAGGGACAGAGTAGGATCTGACTTGCTTGTCAAAGTCCAGCTACAAAGGGAGGTTTTCCATAAGGGAAAGCTTGTCTCAAATTGGTGAAGTCTCCCATTCATCCCCCTACCTGGACAAGACGGTCAGATCTAGGGTGTGCACGGGATGTGCATCAGGGTTAGTCACATGTATATTCTTCGTGACCATAGTGATGGGAGATTGGAGGGTAATAGACCCAGCAGGAGAGGAAAGTCCAGGGTGGTAGAATGGTTTCAGATTTAAGACTTTGAATCTTAGGCTGGAGTCACACACAACGAATAAAAAAATCGGTCCCATTTTAACGGTCCGAAATCGCACAAAAGTATCTTAACCAGTGATGCATTTTTGATGCGATTTTTCTTCATTGATGCGATTTTAATCGCATGTAAGCATCCTTTTGACATCCGTCTGGTGAGATTTTCTCGCAGGATAGCAAAATGGACATTTAATGGAGCCCAATGACGGGTTTCCCCACACAAACGAATTAATAGATCTAGACACACACACACATTATATATATATATATATATTTTATACATGTCATAGAGACACATTTATACATATACTAGCTGAAGAGCCCGGCGCTGCCCGTATGCCCATCATACATATCCACGATCCCATAGGCCCGTCCCCATATACCCATCATACATATCCTCCATCCCATAGTCGAGTGCCCATATACTCATCACACATCCTCCATCCCATAGTCCCATGCCCATATACCCATCATACAAATTCTCCATCCCATAGTCCCATGCCCATATACCCATCATACATATTCGCCATCCCATAGTCCCATGCCCATATACCCATCATACATATTCTCCATCCCATAGTCCCATGCCCATATACCCATCATACATATTCGCCATCCCATAGTCGAGTGCCCATATACCCATCACACATCCTTCATCTCATAGTCCCATGCCCATATACCCATCATATATATCCTCCATCCCATAGTCCCGTGCCCATATACCCATCATACATATCCGCCATCTCATAGTCCCGTGCCCATATACCCATCACACATCCTCCATCCCATAGTCCCGTGCCCATATACATATCCGCCATCCCATAGTCCCGTGCCCATATACCCATCACACATCCTCCATCCCATAGTCTCGTGCCCATATACATATCCGCCATCTCATAGTCCTGTGCCCATATACCCGTCATACATATCCTCCATCCCATAGTCCAGTGCCCATATACCCATGACACATCCTCCATCCCATAGTCCCGTGCCCATATACATATCCGCCATCCCATAGTCCCGTGCCCATAAACCCATCATATATATCCTCCATCCCATAGTCCCGTGCCCATATACATATCCTCCATCCCATAGTCCCGTGCCCATATACCCATCATACATATCCTCCATCCCATAGTCCGGTGCCCATACACTCATCACACATCCTCCATTCCATAGTCAACCATTATGACATCATAATGAGCGGTGACGGGGCTTGCAACCTTTGATGACATCAGTGTCGCCATGGCAACCATTGTGAGATCATAATGAGGGGCGGGGCTTGATACGCACACACTGCTTCCCCAGTATGCAAATAGGGGCATTGTGACATCACAATGAGGGGCGGGGCTTGACGCGCACACACTTTTTCCCCAGTATGTAGATAGGGGAAAAATTGTTTGGTGAATTGGAACGCGCAGGGTTAAAATTCCGCCTCACAACATAGCTTAGGACGCTCTCGGGGTCCAGACGAGCGACTGTGCCAAATTTTGTGGCTGTAGCTGCGACGGTGCGGATGCCTATCCCGGACATACAAACATACACACACACACACACACACACACACACACACACACACACACACACACACACACACATACAGTCATGGCCAAAAGTTTTGAGAATGACACAAATATTATATTTTCACATGATCTGCTGCGCTCTGGTTTTTATGTGTGTTTGTCAGATGTTTTTATCACATACAGAAATATAATTGCAATCATATTATGAGCAACAAAAGGTTATATTGACAGTTAGAATGAGTTAATGCAGCATGTCAATATTTGCAGTGTTGACCCTTCTTCTTCAGGACCTCAGCAATTCTCCCTGGCATGCTCTCAATCAACTTCTGGATCATATCCTGACTGATAGCAGTCCATTCTTGCAAAATCAATGCTTTTATTTTGTCTGAATTTGAAGGTTTTTGTTTGTCCACCCGTCTCTTGATGATTGACCACAAGTTCTCAATGGGATTAAGATCTGGGGAGTTTCCAGGCCATGGTCCCAAAATCTCTATGTTTTGTTCCTTGAGCCATTTAGTTATCACCTTTGCTTTATGGTAAGGTGCTCCATCATGTTGAAAAAGGCATTGTTGATCGCCAAACTGCTCTTGGACGGTTGGGAGAAGTTGCTCTTGGAGGACATTCTGGTACCATTCTTTATTCATGGCTGTGTTTTTAGGCAAGACTGAGAGAGAGCCCATTCCCTTGGCTGAGAAGCAACCCCACACATGAATGGTTTCAGGATGCTTGACAGTTGGCATGAGACAAGACAGGTGGTAGCGCTCACCTGGTCTTCTCCGAATAAGCCGTTTTCCAGATGTCCCAAACAATCGAAAAGGGGATTCATCAGAGAAAATGACTTTACCCCAGTCCTCAGCAGTCCACTCCCTGTACCTCTTGCAGAATATCAGTCTGTTCATGATGTTTTTTCTGGAGAGAAGTGGCTTCTTTGCTGCCCTCCTTGAGACCAGGCCTTGCTCCAAGAGTCTCCGCCTCACAGTGCGTGCAGATGCACTCACACCTGCCTGCTGCCATTCCTGAGCAAGCTCTGCACTGCTGGTAGCCCGATCCGCAGCTGAAACACTTTTAAGAGACGGTCCTGGCGCTTGCTGGTCTTTCTTGGGCGCCCTGGAGCCTTTTTGGCAACAAGGGAACCTCTCTCCTTGTAGTTCTTGATGATGCGATAGATTGTTGACTGAGGTGCAATCTTTCTAGCTGCGATACTCTTCCCTGTTAGGCCATTTTTGTGCAGTGCAATGATGACTGCACGTGTTTCTTTAGAGATAACCATGGTTAACAGAAGAGAAACAATGATGCCAAGCACCAGCCTCCTTTGAAAGTGTCCAGTGGTGTCATTCTTACTTAATCATGACAGATTGATCTCCAGCCCTGTCCTCATCAATACCCACACCTGTGTTAATGGAGCAAGCACTGAAACGATGTTAGCTGGTCCTTTTAAGGCAGGGCTGCAATGATGTTGAAATGTGTTTTGGGGATAAAGTTAATTTTCTAGGCAAATATTGACTTTGCAAGTAATTGCTGTTAAGTTGATCACTCTTTAAGATTCTGGAGTATATGCAAATTGCCATTAGAAAAAATGAAGCAGTAGACTTTGTAAAAATTAATATTTGTGTCATTCTCAAAACTTTTGGCCATGACTGTACATTAGGGTGACCGCAAAAAATCGATGTCGGAATTTTGTCCGTCTGGACCCCACAAAACGATTCCCCTTTCCAGATATTGAGAGAGCCAAAATTTGAGCTCGATCAAACGACGTTAACCCGTGCCGCTCGTCGCTCAAAGTTTGAAAAAATCCAAATTGAGGTATTTTACGATTTAGGTATTTTGCATAGTCTGTTAGACTATAAAGAATGTGACAACAACATTGCAGAAATAGCCCTGACCAAATTTTCGAACCATTTGTGGTATTTGAATGCAGAGTTGGTGGGATTATCGTTTTTTGATCCCACCATTACAGACAATGAAAAGTTGTTAATGGCTAATAAATTGCTCAGTAACACAGATGAACCATCAGAGCACGCTAGGGTTGTAAATCCAAAAGTTAGGAAAGAAAAATTAAAAGAGGTAGGAAGTAACCGACTTTAACGACCTTCTGACAAAAGATGAAGAACAAAAGCAATATGTCCTGCAAGTTGTAAGCAAATGCCGAGCATTATATTCTGACGTTTCAAAAACTACTTTAACAAAAGCTCTAGAATAGATAAGATAACTATGTAAAATTATCAACTCATGTAGGTTAGCGTGCTCTGATGGTTCATCTGTGCTACTGAGCAATTTATTAGCCATTAACAACTTTTCATTGTCTGTAATGGTGGGATCAAAAAGCGATAATCCCACCAACTCTGCATTCAAATACCACAAATGGTTCGAAAATTTGGTCAGGGCTATTTCTGCAATGTTGTTGTCACATTCTTTATAGTCTAACAGACTATGCAAAATACCTAAATCTTAAAATACCTCAATTTGGATTTTTTCAAACTTTGAGCGACGAGCGGCACGGGTTAACGTCGTTTGATCGAGCTCAAATTTTGGCTATCTCAATATCTGGAAAGGGGAATCGTTTTGTGGGGTCCAGACGAACAAGATTCTGACATTTTTTCCCCCCCAAATGAGATCCGGTCACCCTACTGTACATACACACTTTGAGCTTTATATATTAGATTTGACATTCATACAGTTCATCAAAGCAGAATAGCCGCAGAAACATTTGCCGGCTTTTGTATAATTATGCTCCTGCCCGACATGAAATGACACATGGTTTACATATCGTTAACCATTTCATTTCATGTTTTTTTTGTAGTGTCTATCACTATTAATTAGATGAGTGTTTGTGGGTAAAATTATGGAGTTGTAAGGGTTAATTTAAGGGGTTATTTCATTGTATTAAATTGCAGGGACTCCTGCTGACGTCACTGAGGCTGCAGGGAGTCCCCGTAATTTCATACAACGAAATAACCCCTTAAATTAACCCCTACAACTCCATAATTTTACCCACAAACACTCATCTAATTAATAGTGATAGACATTACAAAAAAACATGAAATGAAATGGTTAACTATATGTAAACCATGTGTCATTTCATGTCGGGCAGGAGCATAATTATACAAAAGCCGGCAAATGTTTCTGCGGCTATTCTGCTTTGATGAACTGTAGGAATGTCAAATATATGTATAAATGTGTCTCTATGACATGTATAAAATATATATATATATATATATATATATATATATATATATATATTGTGTCTAGATATATTCATTCTTTCTTTATTTAACCGGTCTCTGTGATTTTACTGTATTGGAATAAAGAATTGCCGGCTTTTGCTAAAGGACACCGGGTGCGATTTAATCGCAAGTCACACATCTGGTCCGTTTTTAGTCCCATTTTTTCTCGCCCCCATAGACTTGTATTGTTGAATCCGATCCGAAAATCGGTGACAATCGCAGCATGCTGCGATTGTCTCGGTCAGAGGATTGGATGCGATAAAAAAATCGCTTGATGGGAGCAGCAACATAGAATAACATGGGTTCGAATGCAATGCGATTTTTTTATCGCATTGCATTCGTCCGTTTTATTCGCCAGTGTGACCCCGGCCTTACTTTTGAAATTGGGCAGGAGGCCGCCATGTTAGTGGATTTCTGTCTGTTGTATAAATGATGCAGAGACAGGGAACAAGCTGTGAAACTAGCCGAGTCTGATAAGTATGTTTATGTTATAAGCTCTAATAGCAGAGGGGATGGATGTGTGTGACTGGAGTAAAGCAGCGTGGACAATTGTAGCCCGAGACTATAGGTATAAGCCTTATGCCTACATAGATTTAAAGCCTGATTCTCCATTAGGAAAAAGGAGATCTCCTTACACAAATAAGAATAATTGTAATCAGCTACTGAGAACTTTTAAAAAACCCTAAGATGAGGGATCAAAGTTTATAGGAGCTGATATGTCCGGATTAGAGCCAATAGGACATTTCTACATAGAAGTTCAGAATAATAGCATACATAGATCCAAGGAAGGTATGTCAGAAATTAACCCTAAAGGGCCTGTCACACTAAGAGATATCGCTAGCAATATCGCTATAACTTGTGACGTTATAGCGATATTGCTAGCGATATCTGTGTGTGTGATACTTACCTACGACCGGCTCCCCCGCTGGTTATCGCTGATCGCGCGAGAACGTCCTGGACTGTTTCTCGTCGTCAGCTTCCTGCGGCGCTTCCTGCTGTGATGACGAGCGACGCGTGGAGCCGGGTGGGAGGACGCAGGATCGCCTGGTGTGACAGGTAAGTAGCGATCCCCGTCCCCAGCGATGTCGCTGGTGAGACTTGCCTGTGTGGCAGCTCACTAGCGACCACTTAGCGATGTACCAGCGATCCTGACCGCGTCATATCGCTGGTCGTGATCGCTGGTACATCGCTAAGTGTGACAGTATCTTAACAGAGTCCATAGGGCTCATAGTTAGATCTAACCTAACTTATGAAGATAAACTAGCTCTAGAGAGAGGCTGTGAGGAGAAGAATGAATGGTTAGAATGGCTTAAATACATTGCAGAAAGCTTAAAAAATTAAGTTATATAGTAAAACTTATGTCTGCTCAGAAAGGGAAGGAAAATGTAAAATGTTATCATTTTTATATCCTCCACTTGAGAAACCGGATATCCCACCACATGTGACTGCTAATACTGGTAACTATACTTGTTTTAGTCTTCCAGGGCATGGGCACTACTTCGGAGAGCTCCAAGGCGATTCTTGTAGAGAATGGCTCATTGTCTCCCACAGGGCCAAGTACTCAGCCATATGGTCAGACCAGACTACCCTGAGAGCGGATGTATGGTGGTTATGCGGTGATAAAAGCATAAGAGCCAGACTACCACGTGGTCCCCGAAGGGATTGTGCGGTGGTCCAGCTAATCATGCCGTTCCACCTGTTGTCAACAGGGATATGGCCAAAGGTACGTAGTGGGAAGAGACAGAAGCGTGAAACTCTGCAAGGATCCTTCCATTCTAGTATCTACAGAGATGACATTGGAGTTCCCAGGGGAGTGACCACCGAGTACAAGGCTAGGAACCAGGTGGCAGCCGGGTGGGAATCCATAATTTGGTGGGTGATTATAAAAATGAATGTGGATTGGATAAACTATTTGTACTATAACCAACAGAGATTTGTTAATTATACCTGAGATGCAGTTAAAGGGGTAGCTGAGTAATTAGGACCAACTCCTCTCATGGCTTGGTAGAATAGGATGGCATTAGACAAGTTCTTAGCAGAAAAGGGAGGTGTATATAAAATGTTTGGAGGATTTTTGTTGCACCCTTTATCCTTAATACAGATTCTGATTGAAGTATCTCCAAAGCTTTTGATGGACTGACTGCCCTGTCTAATGAATTAGCCGAGAACTCTGGATATGACGACATATTCCTGGACTGAAGGATGGTTTGGGAAATGGTCCGGATTATTCACTTCTGCGCTGACATCTCTTACCATCGTGGCCGGAGAGCTGATTGTTTGTGGATGCTGTGCTATTCTATGCATTAGAGCAGGGTTCCCCAACGCCAGTCCTCAAGGCCCACCAACAGATCATGTTTTCAGGATTTCCTTAGTATTGCTCAGGTGATAATTGCTTCACCTGTGCAATACAAAGGAAATCCTGAAAACATGATCTGTTGGTGGGCCTTGAGGACTGGAGTTGGGGAACCCTGCATTAGAGGACTTGTTCACAGACTGATTGACTTTGCCATAACAAAAACTATGCATCAAGGAATGGAGACCTTGGAATCCAACGAAAGAATGAAAATTTTGGACTTAATGATAAATATACTGAGCATATTACTCTCCCTCTAGATTATAAGAAGATCTTCTGTGAAATCTGACTAAAAGATATCTGTCCCCAATGTGTACAGATAAATGATTTTATTACAAGATGAGGGAATGTTATAATAATTGTAATAAAGTCCTTTCTTTTGTGTGCATGTTGTGGGGAATAGATAGCTCAGCTGGGATCTTTGCTTTGGCACAAGCGTGTGGCTATGAAGTCACTTCAGCAGACTAGCAAGTTCCACATGAATATGGACATGGCATATTTATTGTGCACACTTGTTATTCAATGTTACACATGCCAAACATGAAATAAAACATCTAAGGCCGTCTGGCCACTAACTAACAATAGCAGGCTAACTACAAAATAAACCTATATAACAGCAAAGAAATCCATGTAATCTTACTGTGTCAGCTCCCAGCTCAGCAGACGAGATAGACTGAGAGATCCCAGCTCCTCCTGATTATATCAGCTGGACCAGTCAGGAAACCAAAACCTGGATTGAATAAGTGGAGGGGGAACTACCAGTCCTTTCCATGCTGATCACTAAGGAAACCAGGACTGGATTACAGTGAAATAAACGGGCTTCATCATCAGTACAGGGAGACATATGAAATGAAACGGGGAGAAATATACCTGTTTTCTAGTACCTCTCCTCTTGGCACCTCACACACCCCCCTCCTCTGTTCGAGCCCATGGGGTCGGACACGACGAGTCACCAAGCAGTGCGTTCTAGACAACGCATCTGCATTTCTGTGCGCTGTGCCCACCCTGTGCTCAACGGAAAATTTAAACCCTTGTAATGCTAAGAACCAGCGTGTCACCCGCGCATTGCCTTCTTATACCCGGGACATCCACGTTAGGGGCGAATGGTCCGTCACTAGTCTAAACTGGCGACCTAGTAAATAATAGCGCAAGGTGCACAGGGCCCATTTCACAGCCAGGGCTTCCCGCTCAACTACACTGTAGTTCTTTTCTGCTCTCGTAAGCTTTCTGCTTAGATAGGCCACTGGGTGTTCCTCACCATTTACTTCTTGAGACAAAATCGCGCCGAGGCCCACCCCAGAGGCGTCCGTTTGGACAATAAACTTCCTTTTAAAGTCTGGTGCAACCAACACTGGTTGGTCACAGAGGACTGTTTTCAATCGCTGAAAGACCTCCTCTGCTTCTGCGTTCCACTTTATTGTGACAGATTTCGACCCCTTAGTAAGATCTGTGAGAGGAGCTGCGATGGTCGCAAAATGTTTGATGAACCGCCTATAATAACCAACGATCCCTAAAATAGCTCCAACCTGTTTTTTGGTTACCGGTCGTGGCCAATTTTGAATAGCATCCACTTTATTGGCTTGAGGCTTCACGACGCCTCTCCCTATGCTATATCCCAGATATCGAGCCTCTTCCAATCCCAACGTACATTTCTTGGGATTGGCAGTCAACCCAGCTGTTTTTAGGGAGTCTAAGACGGCTTGTACTTTTGACAAATGCGTGTCCCAGTCATCGCTAAAGATAATGATGTCGTCCAAGTACGCGGATGCATACTGGCCATGGGGTTTTAGGACAATATCCATTAGACGTTGGAAGGCGGCTGCGGCACCATGCAACCCAAATGGCATATCTCTGGAATAATCCCTGGGGCGTAACAAAGGCAGTTTTCTCTTTGGCTGATTCCGTGAGGGGAATCTGCCAATAACCTTTTGTTAAGTCAATAGTGGATATGTACCTGGCCGAACCCAGTCTCTCTATCAGTTCATCGACTCTTGGCATCGGGTAGGCATCGAATTTCGATACTTAATTTACTTTCCGAAAATCGTTACAAAGTCGGATAGTCCCTTCGGGTTTGGGCACCAGTACGATAGGGCTAGCCCAATCACTCCGGGACTCCTCAATGACCCCGAGCTCTAACATCTTCTTCACTTCCCGGGCAATGGCTTGTCTCCGAGCCTCCGGAATTCGATATGGTTTTAGCCGTACCCACGCCTGTGGATCAGTAACAATGTCATGTTTAATTAGGTGAGTCCAGCCAGGAAGTTCTGAGAAAATATCTGCGTTCCTCTGTATGAACTCCCTGGTCTCTCGTTTTTGGCTTTCGGATAGCGTGTCTGCAATACCCACTTCTGGCAGAGCTACCTGGGGGTCCTTCACCTTAGAAGGTGGTGCCCCTCGAGGCCCATCCTCAAGGGCAGCTCCTGCCACCAGACTCTCCCTGTCCCGCCAGGCCTTAAGCAAGTTTATGTGGTATATTTTTTCGGGCTTTCTCTTGTCTGGTTGGTGTATTTTATAATTTACTTCACCTATTCGTTCCAGCACTTCGTATGGTCCCTGCCATTTCGCAAGAAATTTATTCTCTACGGTAGGCACCAATACCAACACCCTGTCTCCGGGTTGAAAGACTCGTGTTTTTGCCGCTCGGTTGTATACCGTGCTTTGGGCATGTTGTGCGCGCTCTAAACACTCTTTAACTATTGGCATAACTGCTGCAATTCGGTCCTGCATAAGTGTTATGTGTTCACTTACACTGCGATAAGGAGTCACCTCTTGTTCCCAAGTCTCCTTGGCAATATCTAACAGACCTCTAGGACACCGCCCATAAACCAACTCAAAAGGTGAAAAGCCTGTGGAGGATTGGGGTACCTCACGTATAGCGAACAGGAGGTATGGTAGTAGGGCATCCCAATCTCTCCCGTCCTTATCCACCACCCTTTTCAACATTCCCTTTAAGATTTTGTTAAAGCGCTCCACCAAACCGTCAGTCTGAGGGTGATATACTGAGGTACGCAAATGGGAGATTTTTAGTAGTTTACATAAATCCTTAAGTATACGAAAATGACAAAAATCTTGGCACTCAATATGTGAAATATTCAGACACTTTTATTTTGTGCATCCAGACAGAAAGGTTTAAACGTTTTCGGTCCAGCATAGGACCTTCATCAGAAAAATCTCGTTTACTGAAATATACTGTAGGGATTCGACTCGCTTAGGTGCAGCGGGAGACAAATATGCGACAGGTTCTTCCCAAAGTTCATGGGGTTTATTTGCATCATAAACCCACAAGGCAGCACATTACCAAAATAGCCTCTAGATTAGGCAAAAGAACACAAATGTCCGTGGTTGGAGACTCGGACCGAGAGTCTCAGCACATGCTGGGAGCTGTAGTCCTCCCCATATACAACTCTCTGTAGTGTCCCACCTGGACACATGGAAGTCTGTCCACACTCTGACAGACTCCCCCACACTCTCTCACATGTGCCAAACACCTCAATTACATAGCCCTGTAACCACACCCACAGGTGATCACATGGCTATGACATCACTAAAGGTTGTACTGCACATACAGGCGTCCCTGACACAGTGTAACAGAAAGATCAGCAGTACCTCTGCTGATCAATACACCCTGGAGCCTGCATCCCAAGGCCACCCACCTTGAGACCCATAATGGTCATTTAGGACCCTGCTCCTGTTACCACACTGAATGTGCCTGTACACCCGTCCTGGGACACCCACACAGCGCCCCATAGCTGACATAGTGGTCACTACACCACAATACATACAAAAAAAGAACAAAAACAAGGCGTTAATTGCTGTCCGCATCATCACAGAAATACATACTAACAAAAGACATGACAAAAATATATGTTCCAACTTCATCAAAAATTCAAAGGAGAGAGAGATGGCTAGTAGAGGTACTATCCAAGGGTGCTTTGCTGAGTCAGGGGTTGGTAACTCCAAAAGTGCTGTGCTGGTCATTAAGGAAGAGGGATCCTATAAGTGAGTATTGTTGAGCATAGAAGGAATTACAACAGATAATAACTTGTAATAGTATGGTGCGCCCTTGTGCTTTGAAGGATACAGGTATAGCGATATCTCATACATGTGCAATCTAGTGCTTCCAAGATGGCTAGGAATAGAAGTCACACCAATACATGAAATAAATAAATCTTTGCAATGGTAGCCAAAAGAAGGACAAAGTAGAGAGTCTAAAAGCAAAATGGAGGTTCTAATTAAATGCAATAGATGTGACACAATGTATATGGCAGTCATATAGCAGCACAGAACCAACTATGTGTGGTCATATAGACTGAAAAAAAGGTCTAAGATGGAATACCTGGATGGCCTTAAGTATACGAGACATAAAGGGGGTCCCTTGATCCGTAAGTATCTCTTTCGGAATGCCGGTGCGGGAAAACATATTAACCAGCTCTTTTGAAATTGATTTCGCATTGGCATTCCGCAAGGGCACTGCTTCGGGATAACGCGTGGCGTAATCCAATACTACCAAAATGTACTGATGACCCCTGGCAGATTTAACTAATGGACCGACTATATCCATTGCTATCCTCTCGTAGGGCACCTCTATTATTGGTAAGGGCACTAAGGGGCTTCTAAAATGTGACATAGGTGCGGTCAATTGACACGTAGGACATGACCGACAGTACTGGGTCGCGTCTCCCACTAGACCCGGCCGAAAGAAACGTTGCAGAATACAGTGTTTTGTCTTTTCTACCGCCAGGTGTCCTCCCAAGGGATGTTTATGTGCCAACTCCAAAACTACCTGGCGAAAGGACTTAGGTACCACTAGTTGTTCTACCACCACCCCTCGCCCCTTGTCTATGTGATACAACATATCCTGCTGCACCGCCACGTGTGGGAACTCGTTTTGAGCCCCTGGGTACAATGGTCTTCCCTCGGAGACCTTTATGTTTTCCCACGCCCTTGCTAGAGTAGGATCCTGGTGCTGAGCGGTCCCGAACTTACCACGGGCCACCTCAAGATCAGGCATTTCTAAAACATTCTCTAGCTGGTCTGCCTCGCCTGCATACACAGCCAGAGGAGAGTCCGCAGATTCTAGTACTTCCTCTGAGATGGGTTCTCCGTCATCTTGCTGCAATGGTTCAGGGGCTAGCTCTGGAGTACCGTCTTCAACTAGAGGGTTCATGCCACTTTTGAAGTTCCACAAGTCCCAAAATAAGGGAAAGTCTCTCCCCAGGATTACACTGTGTCCCATAGACTTTATGACTGCCGCCTGATGTCTTTTGGTCCCTACTGGCGTGGCAAGAGTAACCCAGGCAGTGGGATAGTTCTTAGTATCCTCATGGATGCAACTAATGCCCACGGTTAAGTTCGTTAGGGCGCTAGAGTCCACCAAACTGGCATGTACCAAAGTTACTTGACTGCCGGAATCCAAGACGGCATTCACACTATAACCGTCAACCTTGACGTGGCACACGTGTTGTTCATTTCCCGTGAGGGTCTCCGCCACACAGACTGACTGCACATATAACGAAAGACGCATCGTAGCGTTACAGTCCATTGGCTCTGTAGTCATTGGGCAGTTAGCTGCTACATGGCCAAGCCCGCGACATCGCCAACATTGTATAGGCCCTTGTCTCCTCGATGGAGATCCCAGACGAGGTCTGCTGGCTTGATGTGAGCCCGTACCACCTCCATAGTCCTTTGTAGGTCTGCTACCCTTCATTGTGACGTTCTCTTCTTTTGAAGATGAAGTAGGTTTCGCAGGACTCTCCAGCGATTTCTTGGGGAGCCAGTGGGGTGCTAACGTCCCTTGGAGTAGGCTTTCAGAAGCATTGTAGAGTTCGACCATATTCACCAACTGGTCAGCGGTAGTTGGGTCACCCTGTCCAACCCACCTCTGGATCTTAGCGGGTAAGGACCACAGGTACTTGTCTAGAACAACACGCTGCACCATCTGTGCGGACGTCAAAGCCTCTGGTTGCAGCCATTTTTTTACTAGATGGATGAGATCATGCATTTGTGAGCGGGCTGGCTGATGCTCCACAAAATTCCATAAATGCACCCTCTGTGCGCGTACATACGTGTTTACTCCCAGCCTTGCCAGGATTTCGCCTTTGAGTTTGATATAGTCCATAGCATCCGCTCCACTCAGATCGTAATAGGCCTTTTGTGGATCTCCGCTCAGAAATGGAGCAACTACCTCAGCCCATCTGTCCAGTGGTAAGTGCTCACGTTCTGCAATACGTTCAAACACGGTGAGGTATGCTTCCACATCATCATCTGCGGTCATTTTAAGCAAAGTCTTCTGTACGGCTTTCTGTGCACTAGCAGCGCTTTGTGCACGGTCTCCCTCATCTCGGGGTTGCCGAACCAAGGCCTGTTTTATTGCCTCCAACTGCTCTTGTTCCTCCATATTACTGGACTCTTGGCTCTTCAAAAGCGCAGAAGCTTTCAGCCAGGACATACACAGCGTTTTCTCTGCAGTCACAGTCCAGCAGCCACAAGTGCCCGCATTCGAAACACCATTTGTGGGGAATAGATAGCTCAGCTGGGATCTTTTCTTTGGCACAAGCGTGTGGCTTTGAAGTCACTTCAGCAGACTAGCAAGTTCCACATGAATATGGACACGGCATATTTATTGTGCACACTTGTTATTCAATGTTACACATGCCAAACATGAAATAAAACATCTAAGGCCATCTGGCCACTAACTAACAATAGCAGACTAACTACAAAATAAACCTATATAACAGCAAAGAAGTCCATGTAATCTTACTGTGTCAGCTCCCAGCTCAGCAGACGAGATAGACTGAGAGATCCCAGCTCCTCCTGATTATATCAGCTGGACCAGTCAGGAAACCAAAACCTGGATTGAATAAGTGGAGGGGGAACTACCAGTCCTTTCCATGCTGATCACTAAGGAAACAAGGACTGGATTACAGTGAAATAAACAAATATACCTGTTTTCTAGTACCTCTCCCCTTGGCACCTCATAATGTATATATGTATATATATATATATATATATATATATATATATATATATAATCTATATACATATGTGTATGTGTGTGAGTATATATATACAATATATACACATGATTGCATAAGCCATTTATTTTTGCTTAAGACTTTGAAACTCTTTTCAGCTGACTGTATTGTAAAGACATGGGTGTTACTTTTGGGCGTTACTTTTTGTGAACGTTAGCTGGCTTTCCTTGCCTTGCGTGACTTCTCTGGTAACTGTAGATAAGGATTTCTAACAAGCTAAGCATATTTCATGTACTCTTTTCTGCAAATGCAATATGTTACAACACCCTTTCGGCTTTGCTATTTAAACTCTTAAGAATATGTATTGAGTTAGACAGAGGACGGCCCACACCTGGTGTGGCCGTCATTCTCTCTCCATGCCGGCATGTCCAATCAAGAAGCATCTTACTTATTCAGGTCTGGACGATTTCTAATTGGAAGACTGAAACTCCCTTGACACTGGGAAAAAAAAAAACAGTTTGATCTGTTGCACTACTGTCATGGGGCAGTAGGGAAAAACAGGAGACATGGAACCTGGGCCCCTGAACTGCCCCTCAGGCCAAGGGGGTGCCCTGACTTTCCTTAACTTGGGAGTACACTTGATGCTAGTGAGGCCCAAGTCCCCGACCTGTCCCTATCTCCTGTTAAGCCCTGAGCTAAACCCCAACCCCTTCCCCAGGAGGTGAGACAGGGATTTAAGTGAACTGCACCGTAATCCAAAGGAAAGATAAAACAGACACCACGGGGTTAAAGCAACTAAAATACAAAACTTAGCTTTTGTCTGCTGCCAATGCTCCAAGCAGTAGAGAAAGGCTCCTGAACTCAGCTTTCAGCAGTAACACCACTTCTCCCGATAGCTCCTCTCTTCAGCAGCAACACCACTTCTCCTGATAAGCTGAACCCCCTCTGCACCAGGTAGGTCCAGTCTTCACCACGGTTGGTTTCCAAATGAACAGTATTACCAACAGTGAATTGCAGCACCAGGTGGCATTATAAAGGGAAGTGGGAGTAGTCACCACCTGCTGACTAACTAAACATGTAGTAACACCAGCGGCCACCGGGGGCAAAAACCCATATTAACCCCCGTGGGCCAGAAAGGAAAAAGGTTTATATAAGGGAGTCTAGACTCTGACACATCCAAAAATGGATCATGACAATTACCTCATGAATGGCTCATGGCTGACTGCTGCTGTGCCATTATCAAATTTCTTCTGTGGGTCAATTGATGCTACTTTTCCTTGTGCCTGCCCATAATTTTTCTAAATGTTTGGACTCCAAGTTGGGTTCTACTTCATGTGTGCTGCCTGAATTTGGCAGACTTCTCAGAGCACCGGGCCTACACTGGTCACTCACTAATCTTTTATTGATCAATGTTTCAGCTAGAAATGCTGGTCCAAACCCTGTCCCATACAGTCATGCTGCACAATTATACGAGGGGCGATCCAAAAGTAATGATAATCAATAATAAACACAATGAATATAGTAAAAAAAAATTTTTATTTTTCTACATAGTCTCCTAACAAGTCTATACATTTAGTCCATCTCTTTTCTAAACTTAGAATTCCCTTCGAAAAAAATTCTTGATCTTGACCCTCAAAAAACTCCCCAACAGCGGTTATCACGTCGCTATTGTTGTCAAATTTCTTGCCCCAAAGGTGTTCCTTGAGCCGAGGAAAGTGAAAGAAGTCACTGGGGGGCTAGATCTGGCGAATAAGGGGGGTGTTCCACCAGTTCAAAGCCCGCTTCTTGAATGGTAGCCATGGCAACTGCAGCTTTGTGAGCCGGTGCGTTATCTTGGTGAAACAGCACTCTAGCCTGCAGTTTGCCGCGCCTTTTCTCCTTGATAGCCTCCCGCAATCTTCTTATTTGTTCTGCGTAGTAGGAGCCCGTAATAGTGGCTCCCTTCTCCAAATAGTCCACCATAATAATTCCTTCAGCGTCCCAAAAAAGGACGCCATAACCTTCCCTGCTGAGCTTGACACTTTGAATTTCTTCGGCGTCGGTTTGTCAGCTCGTTTCCATGTCATCGATTGTTGTTTCGTTTCGGGATCAAAGTGGTGGATCCAGGTCTCATCCATGGTCAAAAAACGTGACAAAAAATTCTCCTTGTTTGCTTGGAACTTTTCGAGATTTGCTATTGAAATGTCAACTCGTTTCTTCTTTTGCTCGTCGGTTAACATTTTTGGCACCCAACCCCCGGAGACCTTTCTCATATGCAATTCTTTTGCAAGGATTCTTTGAATACTGCCATATGAGATCCCTGTGACCTCAGCTACATGCCTGATAGTCACTCTTCGATCTGCCAACACAACTTCTTCAACTTTTTTCAAGTTTTCTTCATTGAGGGATGTGGATGGGCGTCCTTCGCGATGTTCATTGGAGGATCCATTGAAATATGGCTCCATGGCCTCTTAGGCACCGGCAAGGGCATCAACAACCCACTAGAGCGAGAACAGGGTTTAGACCGGGAACAAGTCCCACAGGACTGCACAAAATTCCTGACACCACGAAATAAGGCGGGCCACCAAAAAGACCGACTCGCCAAATCTCTGGTACCAAAAATACCTGGATGACCAGCCAATGCGGAGCAATGAACTTCAGACATCACTCTCTTCCTCCACTGGTCAGGAACATACAATTTTCCCATAGGACACTGCTCAGGTTTGTCCTCCTGGAATTCTTCCAGAGCACGTCTCAAATCGGGCGAGATGGCAGAAAGAACTACCCCCTCACCTAGGATGGTAGTAGGCTTGGTCACAATAGGAGAGTCAGCAAAGAAACTCCTAGATAGGGCGTCTGCCTTAACATTCTAAGTGCCTGGAAGAAAGGAGACCACAAAATCAAAACGCGTAAAAAACAAGGCCCACCTAGCCTGTCTGGGATTCAAGCGTTTGGCCGACTCAAGGTAAATCAAATTCTTGTGGTCAGTGAGGACCACAACTTGATGTCTAGCTCCCTCCAACCAATATCTCCACTCCTCAAATGCCCATTTCATGGCTAACAATTCCCGATTCCCCACATCATAGTTGCGTTCAGATGGGGAGAACTTTCGGGAAAAGAAGGCACAGGGATTCATTTTAGACGTCACCGGCTCCTGCACCAGTCTCTGAAGCGTCTACCTCCACCTGAAAAGGAAGTGAGACATCAGGTTGCCGCAAAACCGGAGCAGAAATGAACCTCCGCTTCAGCTCCTGAAAGGTCGAAACAGCCTCTGAAGACCAATTCAGCACATCAGCACCCTTCTTAGTTAAATCAGTCAGTGGTTTAGTAATACCAGAAAAATTAGCTGTAAATTTACGATAAAAATGAGCAAAACCCAAAAACTTCTGGAGAGCCTTCAAAGAAGTGGGTTGAACTCAATCATAAATCGCCTGTACCTTGGTTGGGTCCATTTCAATAGTTGACGGAGACAAAATAAATCCCAAAAATGAAATCCTCTACACCAAAAAGGCACTTCGATCCCTTAACATACAAGGAATTCTCCCTCAAAATCCGGAACACAGTCCGAACATGTTCCACATGAGAATCCCAATCCCTGGAAAAGATCAAAATATCATCCAGATAGATGATCAAAAACTTATCCACAAAGTCCCGGAAAATATCATTCACGAAGGATTGGAAGACAGAAGGGGCATTAGTGAGCCCAAAAGGCATCACCAGGTACTCAAAATGTCCCTCCGGAGTATTAAACGCCGTCTTCCATTCATCCCCATGCTTGATGCGAATAAGATTATACGCCCCCCTGAGGTCAAGCTTAGTAAACCAGCAAGCACCTTTAACTCTGGAGAATAAATCAGAAATCAAGGGTAACGGATACTGAAATTTAACCGTAATTTTGTTGAGGGAACGATAGTCAATACACAAGGCCTTAATGAACCATCCTTCTTGGCCACGAAAAAAACCCCAGCACCTAAGGGCAAAGAGGATGGTCTAATATGACCCTTCTCCAACGACTCCTTAATATAAGATCGCATAGCCACGTGTTCGGGTACAGATGAATTGAAAAGTCGACCCTTGGGAAATTTACACCCAGGTCTCAACTCAATTGCACAGTCATAACTCCTATGAGGAGGCAAAGACACAGACTTGCTCTCACTAAATACATTATAAAAATCAGCCAAATAGTCAGGAACATCATGCGACTGGAGAGAGGTGGAGAAAACAGGAGTGTCACCAAGAGCACACCGACAACCCCAACTCACCACAGACACAGATTTCCAATCCAAAACCGGATTATGGATTTGCAACCAGGGAAAACCCAGAACAATGGTATCATGTAAATTATGCAACACCAAAAATCTGCAATTTTCTTGGTGGTCTGTGGCGACCCGCATTATCACCTGGGTCCAAAACTGAGGTTTATTCTTCGCCAAAGGAGTAGCATCAATACCCCTCAAAGGAATAGGAATCCGCAGAGGTGTCATAGAAAACCCACAACGTTTAGCAAAATCCAAGTCCATTAGATTCAAGGCCGCTCCTGAATCCACAAAAGCCTTCGCGGAAAATGTGGATAAGGAGCAGATCAGGGTAATTGCCAAAAGAAACTTAGGTTGTACACCACCCACAGCAAATGTGTGTGCAAAACGTTTCTCTCGTTTAGGGCAGACAGAAATAACATGAGAGGCATCTCCACAGAAAAAACACAGCTTATTACGCCTTCTAAACTCCTGACGTTGCGTCCTAGACAAAACTCCATCACATTGCATAGGTTTAGACATTTGTTCAAAATGTGGCAGCGCCTCCCATGTAGTCTTGCGTTCACGTAAACGCCGATCAACTTGAATGGCTGATGACATAGAATCGTCAAGACCAGAGGGAACAAGAAATCCCACCATAGTATCTTTTAAAGTCTCAGACAAACGCTTCCGAAAGAGAGCTGCCAATGCACTATCATTCCATGTAGTAAGGACCACCCACTTTCGGAATTTCTGACAGTATACCTCTGCAGGATCCTGACCCTGGTTCAATGCCAATAGGGCTCTCTCAGCTTGATCAATAGCATTAGGGTCATCATATAACAATCCCAAGGCTTGAAAAAATGCATCCACATTAGTCAAAACAGGATCTTCAGGTGTCAAATAAAACGTGTAATCCTGGGGATCGCCATGCAGCAAGGCGATGACAATTTTAACCTGCTGCGCAGAGCTCCCCGATGAGTTAGTCTTCAAGGCAAGAAATAATTTACAATTATTCTTAAAATTCAAAAATTTAGACCGATCCCCAGAAAACACTTCAGGAGCAGGGATCCTTGGTTCAACAGCATGTGAATGAGTGAGATAGGTGGAAATTCCCCGCACTTCAGCAGCGAGCTGCTCCACACGATCAGGCAATTGCTTAATCTCCATCAAGGAGAGAAAAAAAAAAGAATCCTCCTATGGCCCCAGAGAAAAAGAGGAGAGAATATACATATAAATATGTATAAATATATAAATATATATATATTTTTTTTTTTACAATTCTCTCCTGCTTTTGAGTACCCTAGAATCTGCGGTATGGCTGGTAATTCTGTTATGAATGAGTCACCGAGGAGGAAAAAACAAAAAGCAAGCTAAGCCCAGAAAGCCGGAGAGGTTGGTAACTAGCGGATTGCAGACCCCTGATCCTATCCACAACTAGCAGTAGCCGTGGAGCGTGCCTACGGTGGTCCTAGACGCCTCATCACGGCCGGAGAACTAAATAAGCCTAAAGAAACAAAGGGAAAATCTAAACTGCCCCAGAGCAGACACCAAAGCAATAGACAGCCCCCAACATGTATTGTCGGTGAAACAAGATGAAAACACAGACACAGGTAGAAGGATAGGCTGAGCAAACGATGGGGCCTTCGCTAACTAGAAAGGACAGGAAAGAAAAGCTGCTGTCTGCAATCACGCAAAAAACCCTGCCAAAAAGAATGTCCAACACGTCTGATAGAAAAAGGCCCTGAAGTCGCTAGACTTCAAATCACTATATGAGCACTCAGGTATATTCTGAAGACAGAGCAAAAGAGATCAACTGATCAGAGACAAAATGGGGATTCAGCCCAGTCCCAGCCAGGGCTGGCTGAGCAAAAAACTAAGCAAACCAGACAAAAACTCATATGAACAATAGCAGAGAAAACTTAGCTTTAGGAAGGCAGGAACCAAACTGGAAACCAGGAGCCACAGTCAGGAAAAATCACCAGCAAGAAACTAGGGAGTCGGCTGCCTTAAATCCAATCAGAAACTCCTGATGTCCAATTGCAGTCCTCTTCCTCAGGTGGCCGGTCTCTGCCATTTAGATCAGCTTCATTACCTCCCTTCACCAACAGAGGGAGTCCAGATAGAGAACTCACTACTCCTCTGTCAGCACAGCCAGCTCCATAACCCTCACCAGAAGCCAGAGGCAAACCCGAAAATGAGCTCACAACAGGGAGCATTATACCCCTGTGGCACTTCATTATATTATGGAGGAAAATTATACCCCTATGGGGGAGCATTATATTATAGAGGTGCATTATCCCGCTATGGGGTTCATTATACTGCTATGAGGCTGCATTATACAGCTATAGGGCTGCATTATACTGCTATGGTGCTGCATTATACTGCTATATATGACTATGGGGCTGCATTATACTGTGTCACGGCCTCCGTCGCGTGCCATGCCACGGCCCCCGTCACGCACTCTGATACTTACCTCCCAGCGCCGCAGCCTCTCTCCCTGCCCCGTCGGTGGCGGCGTCCTTCTCTGACCGGCCCGCGGCCTGTGACATCACTGCGAGCCCTGCCCTGACCCGGTAGCACTGCCGGACCAATGGGGGCAGATCCTCGGGAATATCAGGCCGCCCTCCCATAATGGAGGCGCCTGATCGTTGATATGTTATCAGCTCTAGGCTCCTGTGCCTTTGCCCTGTGCACGGCTCCTGTCCTCATTCATACTCCCTGTTCTTCCTTGCAGTTCTACTCCGGTCCTGTGTGTGTGGTCCTGCTCTGCCCTGCCTGCTCGTGTCTTGCCTGTTTCTGCAGTCCAACTCCGGTCCTGCCTACCCGTGCCTGATTCCTGCAGTCCTACTCCGGTCCTGCCTACCCGTGCCTACCCGTGTCTGATTCCTGCAGTCCTACTCCGGTCCTGCCTACCCATGCCTGATTCCTGTAGTCCTCCTGTTCTGCCTACCCGTGCCTGATTCCTGCAGCCCTACTCCGGTCCTGTCGACCCGTGTCTTTGCCTCCTGCTATCCTACTCCTGTCTTCTCCTGAGGCCTACGCCTCCCCTGTGCTCGTGGGACCAGGTCCTCTGTCTCACTCCAGTCCATTCTGAGTCGTCCCTCTTGGTTCCGGCTGCCGTGGCATTCGAACCCCTGGGCCTGCTCCTAACGGTCCCTGTATAGGGGTCGGTCCCACCAGGTTGCTCGCCCGGGGCTCCTCGGTGCCACGGTCCAGAGGGTCCACTCCTGGAAACCCGCCTTGCCTAGCGCAACGCTAACATACTGTTATATATGGGTCTGCATTATACTGCTGTTTTCAGTGTGGGGGAGGAGAGGTCCTGTGCAGGGTGACACGGTCGTTTTTTTTACATCTGGCTAAGTATAGAGGTTGGGGATTGTGCTCTAGATAACTGTGTTATATCCTTCAGAGATGAGTCCTGGCTGGAAGAAGTGATGGCAGTCTGAACTGGATGAAGAAAAAAAGTAAAGATGAAAGGACTTCAACTAGAGATGTCACCGCTGAGTCAGTGTGTTACTTGTACACTTTCACTATATGCTGTATACTATTAACAGAGCTCCTGTGTATAATGTCACTAGTGCTCATGGTATTACCTGTATACTGACACTATATACAGATCTCCTGTGTATAATGTCACTGGAGATCCATGCAGGCTCAGACTAGCCTATAGGATAACAGGGAAATCCCCTGGTGGGCCTCTGTGCAAATCAAGGCCCCTAACCTTAGAGTATGGGCAGTTCTTGTCATAATTCACTTGATTCACTCTGTTCAGAAAAAAGCAGCATCTCATAATTCATTAACCAAACTACCCAGATTATTATTATATAGAGCTATAGGTAAATTCATTAACCAGGGTGGTGTAATATTTGTATACAGGTGAAAAGTGGGTCCCCAAAGTCAATGTTACTGGTGGGCCCTTGGCACCCCAGTCTGACACTGGATCCATGTATTACCTGTACAGTCACACAATATACAGAGCTCCTGTGTATAATGTCACTAGTGATCATTGTATTACCTGTACACTGACAATATATACAGAGCTCCTGTGTATAATTTCACTGGGGATCCCTGTATTACCTGTACACTTACACTATATACAGATCTCCTGTGTATAATGTCACCAGTGATCACTACACGGACACTGTATACTAAGTACAGATTTCCTGTGTATAATGGCATTAGTATTGTGGTTTTTTTATTAATAATCAGTATTGTAGTATTTGGTCACTATATGGTGGTTATATGTGATCCGGCCATAGTGTGGCGGTATTTGTTCCTTGTATGTGCTATTATTTCGTCGCTATGTGGTGGTAATTTGTGGTCAGGTCATAGCGTGGTGGTATTTGTCCCTTGTATTTGGCATTATTGGTCTACATGTGGTGGTAATATGTGGTCTGGTCATGGTGTTATGGTATTTGTTCCTTGTATGTGGTATTATTTTGTAACTATGTGGTGGTAATATGGTGTCTGGTCATTGTGTGGTGGTATTTGTCCCTTGTATGTAATATTATTGGTCATTTTAAAAATTGAAAAATAAAAATATACCTAAAATTGTATTGGATATTTTAACAAATGTTTATTAAGTTATAGTAGAGTAGAGCCAGGCCAGAAAAGTCTACCTAGTCATGGTGGTGAAGTAAAAAAATCTTTTTGGCCAAAACAAAAGCTGCTGGCTATGTATGTGGCAATGGAAACTGTTAATGTATGATTGGCGAGGATGTGGTGCAGTAGTGGAAATTTTCAAAGAGAGGGTGGTGGGACTGTGGAAGGTTTGAGGGGTGGAGCCTGGGCGGAGTTTCAAGGGGGGCCCTGAAAATTTTGCCAGTATAGGGCCCTGAAATTCCTAGTGGCAGCCCTGGGGATATACACTCACTGGCCACTTTATTAGGTACACCATGCTAGTAACGGGTTGGACCCCCTTTTGCCTTCAGAACTGCCTCAATTCTTCGTGGCAGAGATTCAACAAGGTGCTGGAAGCATTCCTCAGAGATTTTGGACCATATTGACATGATGGCATCACACAGTTGGCGCAGATTTGTCGGCTGCACATCCCTGATGCGAATCTCCCGTTCCACCACATCCCAAAGATGCTCTATTGGATTGAGATCTGGTGACTGAGGAGGCCATTTGAGTACAGTGAACTCATTGTCATGTTCAAGAAACCAATCTGAGATGATTCGAGCTTTATGACATGGCGCATTATCCTGCTGAAAGTAGCCATCAGATGTTGGGTACATTGTGGTCATAAAGGGATGGACATGGTCAGCAACAATACTCAGGTAGGCTGTGGCGTTGCAACGATGCTCAATTGGTACCAAGGGGCCCAAAGAGTGCCAAGAAAAAATTCCCCACACCATGACACCACCACCACCAGCCTGAACCGTTGATACAAGGCAGGATGGATCCATGCTTTCATGTTGTTTACGCCAAATTCTGACCCTACCATCCGAATGTCGCAGCAGAAATCGAGACTCATCAGACCAGCCAACGTTTTTCCAATCTTCTACTGTCCAATTTCGATGAGCTTGTGCAAATTGTAGCCTCAGTTTCCTGTTCTTAGCTGAGAGGAGTGGTACCCAGTGTGGTCTTCTGCTGCTGTAGCCCATCTGCCTCAAAGTTCGACGCACTGTGCGTTCAGAGATGCTCTTCTGCCTACCTTGGTTGTAACGGGTGGCAATTTGAGTCACTGTTGCCTTTCTATCAGCTCGAACCAGTCTGCCCATTCTCCTCTGACCTCTGGCATCAACAAGGCATTTCCGGCCACAGAACTGCCGCTCACTGGATTTTTTTTCTTTTTCGGACCATTCTCTGTAAACCCTAGAGATGAGCTGGAAAAAATGATGCTATGTGTGTTTCTACATGAGGTACCCTCTATGAGTTATGGTTATGATAAGCTTTTCAGTCAGATTGCAACTGTAAGAGCAGGGGGGAGGTTGGACACCAGACCGCCCCTTTTGTGTTGTCACAAGCCCAGACTTATAAGTCTGCAACTGAGCCCCCCTTGTGAGTTGCTGCTTAGGAGCTGTGCCATAAGATCTCATTCATGAACCATGATGTCTGGCTCCACCCCTCAGCCTGGTTCTGCCTGAAATGATGTAAGCATTAGGTAAGTGTATTTTCTGTTTTAATTCTTATTTTATTTGTAATCGTATTGTACATATATTATTGTCTCATTTCGCAAAACCTTTTCATCTTCTGTAAACACTGCCCATCTTTTTTGGAAAAAACTATAAAATTTATTAGTTCTGCATCCATGCTCTGTGACGAATTCATGCGCCTATAAGCTAATTACGCTACTGATTTGGGTTTGCTTTGAACCCCTCTATTAATTTTAAATATTAATCGGAGAACTCTGAAGCTGGTGGCAGCGAAGTGTGTTTTGGCTGGTTGGGCTAGCTAGCAGTGACGGAAGGGGTTTTCTAAGTTTTTGTGTGGCTGCGGCCAGAGCATTGATAAGTCCCTCGCTGCAGCGCACCTACCAGCCAGTCCAAAGTGAGCGGCCCGTCCAGCGACCAATTATCCTAGGTGTAGTTCCCTGACTGACCTGAGGGTAAGGGGGTGCCGGAGAGCTGAAAGTTCCAAAGTGGAACTGGGAAGGTGGGATATCCATAAATCCCGACAGCTTGTAACATATTGTGGCAGTCTTGGGGAAACTAAAATAAACCCCCCGTGGTAAATTGTTAGGGCAAGACTAGCTTGTTGTTTTTTTATCACATGGACATGGTGCCAGCGGTGGGATAACTAAGATAAGCCCCCCTGTGCCTGTGATAGCCGTGTGGGGCCAAAGGTCACATCCCCTGTCCGTGACATATTGGTGTCAGCGGTGGGATTGTGACATCCATATCTTACCATCCACTACTGCGTTGAATGTCAGATGACCATCATTTTAGAGACAGTCATCTTGGCTATCTCATATATAAATTTGACTTGCAGCTATTTAGCATGTGATTCAAAGATATGGAAATGAGAGGCATGTCAGTCCACAAAGTATACAATTTAATTCATGCTTTATTAAATATTCATTAAAAACATGGAATCCAAAAAGTATGTGTAAAAATCAGACGCGTTTCTGGCGTCCAAGGGCCCTTAGTCATAAGATATGGCAGAATATACTGAGTGAACTATTTATATAGCTCTAACCAGGCCCGGATTGGTAATATAACCAACCGGGCATTTTCCCGCTGGGCCGCTCTCATGTGGGCCGCGGCGGCAGCGCCTGATCATCTGGCCGCTTGCCAGCTGATGCGGCCACTGGCCTGGCTGTTGCTCCTGCCGCCGGCCCTCTGCGGGCATGGCGGTTATAGTTTCCAACCCTCCAGCACTGCTGGGACATAAGCCGCCACGCCCCCTCCCACGCACCCCATCCTCGCCGTAGCATGAGACCTCCCCCCCGCAGCCACTCACAGCGTCGCTTGCCTGCTCTCTTCTCTGTTAACAGGACCTGTGATGAGGTCACAGGAGGGGAGGAGTCAGGGGTCACATGATCAGGAGCTTTTGTCCAGACCCCTGATCATGTCACCCCTGACTCCGCCCCTCCTGTGACCTCATCACAGGTCCTGTGCGCTCAGCCTTGCCTCTTGGTGTCTGCAAGACTCTGCTGTGTTGTTGTCATGGTGCTGGATGAGGTAAGTATGTGTGGGGTCAGGAGGGGTTTACAGGGTAGATGTAGCAGAGCTGTGTGTGTATGAGGTGTACGGAGTGGAGCCGTGTGTGTACGAGGTGTACGGAGCGGAGCCGTGTGTGTACGAGGTGTACAGAGCGGAGCCGTGTGTGTACGAGGTGTACGGAGAGGAGCCGTGTGTGCACGAGGTGTACGGAGCGGAGCCGTGTGTGCACGAGGTGTATGGAGAGGAGCCGTGTGTGTATGAGGTGTACGGAACAGAGCCGCGTGTACGAGGTGTACGGAACGGAGCCGCGTGTACGAGGTGTACGGAGTGGAGCCGTGTGTACGAGGTGTACGGAGCGGAGCCGCATGAGTACAAGGTGTACGGAGCGGAGCCGCGCATGTACGAGGTGTACGGAGCAGAGCCGCGCGTGTACGAGGTGTACGGAGCGGAGCCGCGTGACTTCAAGGTGTACGGAGTGGGCCGCGCGTGTACGAGGTGTACGGAGCGGAACCGTGTGTGTACTTGGTGTACGAAGCGGAGCCGCTTGTGTATGGCGTATACGGAGCGGAGCCGTGTGTGTACGGAGTGGAGCCATATGTGTACTGGATGTTCGGAGCGGAGCCAAGTGTGTACAAAGCATACAAAGCGGGCTTTTCTCACAGACACAGGAGTACACGGCGGAGCCCCGAGGAGCATTTTAAAACACACACATGACGTTCCACCTGAAGAGATGTGCTGGAAGCTGACCGGAAATGAGATAATTTCTTGAGGAGATTGTGATGGAACCAGGAATGCTTCAGATCCATCACTGTGTCCTCCTCCGACAGCGCAGACAGCAGGATCACCTTGGAATCGGGGATGCCGGCCATGTGAGCGGATCATGATATGTCCTGCACCGGGAGGCTCAGGTGGGCACTACAATGGGAGCCGGGCTGCTATAGTATCTTTATAGAATCTTTCCTTATTTCTTTCTCTCTTTTTCTTTCTTTCTCTGTTCTTTCTTTCTCATTCTCTGTTCTGTCTTTCCCTCATTTTCTTTCTCTCTCTCTCTGTTCTTTCTTTCTCTAATCTTTCTTTTTTCTTTCTCTCTCTGTTCTTTCTTTCCCCTCTTTCTTTCTTTTTCTTTCCTCTCTTTCTTTCTGTCTGTTCTTTCTTTCTTTTCTTTACTTCTTTCTTTCTCTCTCTGTTCTTTCTCTGTCTCTCTCTGTTCTTTCTTTCTATCCACCCTTTCTTTCTCTCTCTGTTCTTTCGTCTTTCTCTCTCTGATCTTTCTTTCTCTCTCGCTCTTCTTTCTTTCTCTTTTTTCTTTTTTCTCTCTCTCTGTTATCTCTCTTCCTTAGTGCCAGTCAGTGTGCCCATAATGCCAGCCACTGTGCCCTCAGTACCAGTCAGTGTGATCAGCCGTGCTAAATGGCTGCGATTAGGCGTGGACATGGGTGTGACTAGTTGTGAAATGTGTGTGGTCGGGCGTGGCCTATAATTTGCAGCACATGCCGCAGTCTTTGTCCCTCTTTCCTTTCTTCAAAAGTTGGGAGGTATAATAGGGGCAGCTATGACTAGGGGGTCTGGTTGCCCAATTGATAGCAGTTCTGCCAGGAATTCTGTCACCGTGTGTACAAAAGGGGACAGAGCTTTGGGAGGAGTACTGTACCTAAAAGCAATAAATAGGACTGAGCTGAAATACTGGGCACAGCTGTGACTACATGTTATATAGTCGTGTTAATCTCCTCTCACTTCTTGTAACCTACAAGTGTACAAAGATATTATATAGTCACCATGTGACTAGTGGGCCTGTGTAACTTCAAATGCCAGGGCTGAATTTTAGTCCCAGTCCGGCCCTGGCTCTAACCCAAATGCAACAGAGGTAGACAATAGTTATAAGATACTAGCTGAAGAGCCCGGCGCTGCCCGGGCATAGTAACTAACTACGGTTAGTTATAACAAATTATACTGATTATATATATATATATTTATAAAGCTGAGTGTATAGCCCCGCCTATTCCGCATAGCCACATTCACTATAATATCCCACATCATCCCGTCAGCCAGAGCTACCGTACTACTACCCCTAATATCCCCCATCGTCCCGTCAGCCAGAGCCACCGGACTACTACCCCTAATATCCCACATCGTCCCGTCAGCCAGAGCCACCGGACTACTACCACTAATATCCTACATCATCCCGTCAGCCAGAGCCACCGAACTACTACTCCAGATATCCCACATCATCTCATCAGCCAGAGCCACCAAACTACTACCCCTAGTATCCCACTAGTTTTAGCTTATAATTACTGAGGTAAAATAATGAAAAAATACTGAACGTGTGAACGTGGCCTACCTCTGTCCTATTTCTCCTCCCCATTATTTATTACTACATCTCTTAGGCTGGTTTCACTTTAGTGTTTTTTTGCGCAGTGCATCATGCGCATAAAAAACGCAAAGAAAAACGCATGCAAACGCAAATCAAACGTGCGTTTTTTTAGCGTCATGCGTACGCTGATGCGTCAAAAAACGCAGCGCTGCTTGCGTTTTACATGCGTTTTTGCATGCTTTTGCGTTTTTAATGCGCATGCGTTTTTAGGTGTGACATTTTTTCCATTGTCTAGACCACATTCCAGACTTGTTTACCTCAAAAACGCATGTGCAAAAAATGCAAGCGTGCGCAAGACCATGCGCACGCATGCGTTCCCATAGACTTCAATGTGATGTTCTTGCGCATTCCATGCGCAAGCGTGCGCATGCGTTTTTTTGACGAGATAGGGCGGACCAAAAAATGCAACATCTTGCGTCTGGCGCGAAAGACAAAAAACCGCATGCGCACGAAAGCGCAAGTGTGCGCAAGACCATGCGCACGTCATGTTAAACATAGGTGCGCAGTGCGCACGATGCGCTGCGCACAGAAGCGCTAATGTGAAACCAGCCTTATCAGGCTCCTGTATAAAGTTAGGCATGGTAGTTTATTCCACTCACCCCAGGCAGGAGACGTGTGATTGGATGGTTACTGATTTTACGTAATTATGTAGCAGGTGTGAAGACTGCTCTGATAGGAGAAGGCCCATTTATACAGACACCTAACACTGAAATGCTCAGTTGTAGCAGATCAGGAGAGGGTGAAGCAGCGGTACAGGTTCTGTGTTATCATTCTGCTTAGGCCCTGACTTTCAGGGTTAGCCCACATAGATGGGCTTCTGGCTTTGGTTTCTGTACCTTTGAAGTGATGTTCTTTTTTTCCTCCGTTTTAGTGATTTTGCTTTTGATGCTATAAGGTTTATTGACTTGGGTCCACTTAGTATAGGTGGCAGGCTTACACATTGCTTTATAAAGTCTGCTTTATGGTGTTACTCTGTTCACTCCTATCCTCCTTGTCACTCTCCAGGTATAAGACCTCTGCCACTGGTCTATTTCTTCAGCTCCGATCCCTCTTACTAGTGCCCAGACTTTCTACTTTAAATCCAGGGATTGTGGATCATGTCTACTAACATCATGGTAAGTTAGGGTACCTGGGCTGGACTAGTTGTGGATAGAATAGAAATATATATTTCACTCATGTCTGAGTGTTATATAGTCAAAATTTGGTCATGACCGGTATGGTTTAAAAAAAAAAAAGTGTGTGTGGGTGTGTGTGGAACTCTTCCTGACAGAGGTATGTCTCGACTTTTTTTTTTTTTTTTTTTTTTTTTTTTTCCCCCTATGAATTAGTTTCCTAGGCAGAAGAGTAGTGTAGGTACTTTAGTATACACACATGGAATCTGTGCCTTGCCTCATTGGCGCTAGTGTAGATGCGCTGACACTATTCCTTCCATATACCTTTAGTACACCGCCTCAGAAGTCTGCTTTACTGGCTGTATTTCTCTCAAACACTAACTGATCACCTGGAAATCCAGGTGTGATTATTGGTGGCTGAAGGCTTGTTTCATCTTCAGGAGAAGCCATTCCAAGGCACACACATAGAAATCAATAGCTTGTTTAATTCTTAGGAATACTTAATTTGCCATACCAAGGGATTTTTGGACACGACTGTTCCCTTTCCTGGGATCAGCAGGTAATCGCACATTCTGTGTAAGGGATAGATGTATAAATCTAGTGAACATGTCCCTAAACCTGTGGCTATACTCCATAAGCCCTTGTAGACCTGGCCCACGATACTGGACTTCAGTCTGCCTAATCCGGGAGCTGGTAGAGGTAAAAACGCTGTAAACTCTCACACAGGTTTCCAGGAAGTCTGATATTGCTGTAGGGAACCAGAGCTGATGGCCACTATTCCCACATAAATGTGCTGTTGTGTTTTCTCCATCTGTGTTAAGGCCACATTCACACGATCAGTATTTGTTCCACTCCTGGTCTTGGTTTACATATACCAAGGTAAAATACTGGCCATTCGGAGGAAAAGAGTGGTATAATAGAAACACGTCCCCACGTCTGCACTTTTCACCCACTCCTGGTTTGGCTTACAAATACTGAACATACTACAACTAAATGTATGGAATTTCCAATAGTCATCCACTTTTCACTTTACAGACTAGTGGCAAAGCTGGTAAAGATTCTGGCAAATCTAAAGGTGCTTCTGTTACCCGCTCTTCAAGAGCAGGACTGCAGGTAAGCAATGGTTAACCCTGTCTCTTACAATAATAGTAAGCTGAACACAGGAAAAAAAAGGTATAATTGCTGTGTGTCCGCAAGGAGTAGAGAACCTAGAAGTGTGATACACAGCTACATATGCAGAAAATGTTTAAAGGTTGTATTAATCATAAAAATAATTCATGAAAAAGCAGAGGAGTGGGTAAAGGGAACCTCATAAGGTGCAATGTCATGAGTTGTCAGAGCCATAATTGGGGTCAAATGCATGGTGTTTTAACCTCATTATGGTTCTGACAACTCATGACCGAATTTGCACTTGATGAGGTTTTGGTAACCCAGTTAGCAAGGATAAGAGACATTAGTCCATCCAGTTCAGCCTATATTCCATCAGAATAAATCCCCAGATCTACATCCTTCTTAAGAACCTAATAACTGTAAGGCTACTTTCACACTTGCGTTTTTTTGCGCAGTACAAACGCGCATAAAAACACATCATGCATTTTCTTGTGTTTTGCACATGATTTTTGCAAAGTGCATGGCTTTTTTTTGCGCTGACATGCGCATGACCATGCGCACGTCAGCAATCCCATAGACTTTAATGGGTTTTGCATGAATTTCGTGCGTATGCTTTTTTTGAGACGGGTCGGACGCACAAAAAATGCAACAAGATGCATTTTGGGCGCATACTACAAAAACGCATGCGCATACAAACGCATGACATGTTAAGTATAGGAAAAAACCGCAAGTGTGAAAGTAGCCTTAGAAACAATATTTTTATGTTGGGTTCCCTTTACCCTCTCTTCTCTGCTTTTTCTTGAATTGCTTTATGATCATCTTAAATCGTGTATTAAACTTTTTAAACATTTTCTGCATATGTAGCTGTGGATCACAATTATTGAACCTATAAGGCTAAGTTCACACGTAGCGGAAATTACCGCAGAATTTCACTCCGTGGGAAAATCGCATTTTAAATTCCCGTGATTTTCCCAAATAAAAACTAGCATTTTGCAAGTGTAATTAGCTAGCGTTTTCCAAGTGATCTGTAGCATCGCTTGGAGAACTGATTGACAGGTTGGTCACACTTGTCAAACATGGTGCTTGACAAGTGTGACCAACTTTTTACTACGGAGGCTGCCTGTGCAGCATCAGTAGTAAAAGATAAAATGTAAAAAAAATAAAAAATGGTGGTGTTCTTGCCTTCCTGCCTCTCTCAATGCTCCCGTTCCCAGTAATCCTTTGCAAAAATGCCCGCAATGACGTACGTTCTCGCGGGATCGCGACGTCTCGCGGTAATTTGCGATGACGCCGCGCGAATGGACATCATCGTGGGTCTTTTCACAAAGGCTTACTGGGAGCGTGGAGAGAGGCGGGAAGGCTGCGCGGCACGTCGGAAGGTGAGAATAACAATATTTTTTTTATTATAAATTCTATTTTTTGCAGGGATATGGTACCCAAAGCACGGAGGACAGTCTCCTCTCCTCCGGACCGTGGGTACCATCCGCAATTGTTCTGCTTACTTTTCGCATGGTGTGTACAGCCACATGCGGGAAGTAAGTGGAACAATGCATTCCTATGGGTGCGGGTTTGCTGCGATTCTGCAAAATTAATGAGCATGCTGCGTTTTTTACCGCAAAGCGATTCTGCTGCAGTAAAAACCGCAGCAGTGTGGAATCCCATAGGAATGCATGGGATGTTTATCGTGCGGTTAAAACCGCCGCAGAAACACAAAAAGCCACGTGTGAACTCAGCCTAAGTGTAAGCTTGTGAGGGGGCTAAATATTGTCGTTATTTTTAACTGTTCTTGTAACTAACTTTCTTTTTTTTTTTTTTTTTTTCTTAAGGAATTTTTTTTTTTTTTTTTTTTTTTTTGAGCCATAACTTTTTTTTCTTTCAGTAAATCAATAAGAGGGATTGTCTTTGAGACAAGCTATAGTTTGGACAAACTTTTGCCATACAGTGTACTGAGAACCAGCTGTGAGGGAGAATCTATCTTCTGGATTTTCTTTTTACAGCTTTCATTGTTGGTGGCTAAATGGCTTTGGAACACTTGTCTAGGTCAGGGCATATATGCTGAAATAGTTTTGAGGGGGGGTGTTTTAATCGACTATACCCTGTGACGATATGGTGAAGATCTTTGACACTAGCCAGTCTTCTGTGCACACACATTGGAGATGGGCAGATCAATCAAAATTCAACTCTGCCTCTTTGTGCAAATTTTCCTAGACTCAATTCAGAAAAATGATTCCCTCCAAATCAAATGGCCCTTATGGTCTGGGTTTTCGCCAGACCCTAGAGGAGTGGTCCTCCACCCTTTCTGACCTCAAGAGCCTCATTCGGCTCCCACCCCCACTAAGCAATTAAGGGGAATATGGACAGCTTTTCCACAAGTCACACTGAGGTGGTATACTAAAATCCAGAGGTTGCCACAATACCCCCTTTCAGTATTTGCCAATCAAACACTCCCAACACTGTTCAGCTTCGAGCACCTCCTCGGACAGTTGGCATCATCTGGTTTCCAGTTTGCCTTGCTTAAATATTCCCAAACCTCCAAGGCCAAAACATTCTCCCAGATCTGCTCCTGTGTAGAGCTAATCATTGTAATTCATGAACTGGAGACCTGCTCTTCATAGTTATCTAGACTTGGTGCTAATGCACCAACCTAGCAGGCAGCCACAAGCCACACCTCATGGGCCCACAAGCCACAGGCTCTGCCTGCCCTAGAGCATAATAAACTTGTGGTTAAAAAAAAACCTTAATCTCCTCGTCACACTAGGCCTGGCCTTCTGCCTCATGACTAGTTCATGGGGGTTCTGTGAATGCACCCACAAGGGTCACAGGCACAGCACAAGCTGTGATGTCATTATGCTGTGACTTTTAAAAGGGCATGTACAGACTTCTCATCAGTTTAGTCAAACCTTGAAGTCTGGGCCCAGCATGAGCCTTCTAAAGAGGCAGCAAGGACTAGATGGGTGATTGGCCATGAAGGAAGTAGTTCTTGTATATGAATGACTTGGGGAGGGGAAGTCTTCCTGCTTTCACTCTTCCTTTGAATCACACATGGCTGCTCACTTCTGCTGTCATGCATTTATGGAAATGCACCCATTTTTTTCTTGCACTGCTTTTGTAGGCATAGGATGCTGTGACTCTGTAACTGGCAGCTGTTCATAGGCATGACTGTTATGGGTCGCCCTCCCAGGGCTGTGGGGTACTCTGTACCGGGCCAGTAACTCAGGGGGAAGGCCCTGAGGCCCTGGCCCTGGGCGCGCAAGTAAAAGGGGAATTGAATGGTCGAGTGTAGTTGACTAGATGAATAGTTCATGACGCCACCTGTGGTGTTCGGCAAGGGAGCTGTTAAGCCGACGCTGCGTGCAGATCCTCTGGGACTGATGGTATGGCGCAGCAAAGATGTTATAGCTCCCCACAGGTGAATCTGTAGTCCCAGGGCAGTGTAGATGGGGAGGCGTAGGTGAGGTAGTGTTGGGCACTGAGATGTAGTGGTGCCAGGTGTGTTGGCGCAGGAATGAGTGGAGGACACCAGGGCATGTAGTTCCAAAGCTTTACTCAGTCTGTTGTACAAACAGGTGCCTGACTCCATGCCGTGTCCTCCGGTTCAGGGACTCAGTCAACCTCCAGGCCAGATGGAATACTCCTTTCCAACACTCCGCCAACATGTGCATTTCTGAATGTCTCCTCTTATAGCGCCTATAAATGAAGTACTCCCAGTACTGAGTTACACTGGGGTTCCTCCTGTCCGTTGTTCTTATGAACTCTACTTGTATGGAAGACAGCTGTAGCCTGCTTCGGGGACTCCTTGCTACCTAGTCCCAGATCACTTCTCTGATGCTGTTGTGCCCCCAAGTCTTATGTGGGAATAAGGTGGTGACAACTTCTATTCCTCCGGTGTCTGCTGCAGGACCATTAGTATCCATACAACCTTGGGGACTGGGCCACGGCCTTGCGCTTAGAACTTCTAGGAAGGGTTCTCTTCTAACCCACTTCCTCTGTTCTCTTTTACTCCTCACGTTCCGTACTAATCTTTCCTCCTTATGAATAATCAGACTTTCAGTCTGTCGCTCTTTCTTCCTTTCCTGTGCCAGCAGACCCAGGTCACTGGGATCTGCTGCAGCACTTCATCCATCTATCCCTCTCTGGGTATCTTCTCTCACTGACTAAATCCTAAACTCTTCCTGCTCTTTTAATGTAAACTAAGCTCCACCCACCTCCCAGCATGTTTTGTGTTCAAGTAGGGAGCCACCAAGGGGTGCTATGCTATACTCCAAGCAGGGAGCCGCCGAAGGTGCTTTGCTAGACTACTTTGTGGTGTGGGGTGTGAGTGTTGGAGCGTGGTCAGGAGTCTCCACCTTACCTGGATGGTGGGGTACCACACCTCAGGAGGAGGTGCAGTACTTCTGTGGCAACTGAGCCTCAGGGGTGCCACAGTTACAGCAGTGCTAGTGTTGGGTAAAGTTCCAATACTAGGGTGGCAAGGTCAGGTTAACCAGTATTGGTCTACATCACCTGATCAAGTGTCGGATGGCTCCTGGAAAAGAGCAAACCAGAAAACTGTTATTGGCCTGTCCTGGGTGCACAGAGCTTGAGTTTGGCAGCCATTGCACCATCTAACCTAAATCTGGATGATGTGATGGTATGTCTGAGGAAAGGGTGCCTGATGGAGAAGCGCACAAAAGGGGTAAAGCCCTAACATGCAGTAAAAACAATAGGTTTGCTTATCTTGGGTGGTTATGTGAAGACACAACTATAGAGGTTTAGATGGCTTCTGCCCTGTGGCTGGGGAAGGATCCCCCAGAGGGAAATCATCAAAACGGGGTAAACATATTTAAAAATTGGTTGCACTACTGGAAGTCTCTTGCTGCAATATCCTTAGATGATTCTCTATCCATCACATGTTTCAATGCCATACTGGCCTCTTTATAAAGTGTGTTGGGGAAGGTATATTTGGCGGCAATAGTCTGTGAAACATGGTGAGGCTCCAATTTTCACAACTTGTTAGTTATCTGCACACATGGCCAATTACACGTGATTAACACACTTGATGCCATGTGTAATCAGCATTTTCATGGCTCCACTGTCCAGAGCTGACATGTGAATGGATAAGTAAAGATCTTTTTCATTAATCCTCTATTTGCTTATTTGGATTTTAGAAATGAGAGGGCTTGTGCCCAATGGTGTTTTTTCACTAATACATGTTGTCTTTTTACTTTCCTCTTGGCAAACACTGTAAATGTCAGGGGGAAAAGTGTGTATGTGTGGGTCTATTAACACACATCTCTTGGATAGCAAGAGCACTCCACTATGGAGATGGTCAAGCTATTTGGCAGCATTGTGGATCTCATTACCATTCAGCACATAATTCCCTCATGCTACGTACCCCACAAGCTCTGAGGATTACTTGCTGTTAGGGTTTTTCTATTCTTGCCTAAGCATCTGATTTTTACTTCAGTTTCCAGTGGGTCGTATCCATCGTCTTCTGAAAAATAGATCTACCAGTCATGGCCGTGTTGGTGGAACGGCTGCAGTTTACACAGCAGCAATCCTGGAGTATCTTACTGCTGAGGTAAGCCTTAAGTGGACTAGAAAGGACTAGAGCTTGGAAGAACTATAAAACACTGACCCCAAAAATGTATCCCACCCCTTCATTTTTTTTAACGCCAAAAACAAGTGATAAAAGTACTGATAATGCAGTAGATGCTGCCTGTAGTCCTATGTCACTGCCCATGTGTTGCATGTGGCCGTGCTATTGCAGAGAACTGTACTTGGAACACTGTTCATGATCGCTGTATTGGGGGCACAATGGATGTCAAGTCTCTGGGTTCAGCACTCCCTTTTATTTTATTTTTTTTTATGGGACTGCTGGATACACAAGTACAGTCCCATATTCAATCAATAGAATAAAGGTCAAGCATGCACTACTTGTTTCAAGACTGGGCTCTACAGGACCTTGTTCCTAGGATCCAAAGCCCTGTTCTTGAGCTCCGATTGCTAGGAGCCTGACTCCTGGGAGCTCCAATCAGTAAATATCCCCTAGCCAAAGAATAGTGTATTTGCAATTTTAGGATTAACCTTTTAAAGCATTGTAGTGAAATAAAATATTTATCTTGGCACTCCAGAGCAGATGCACAAACTGATGTTTTGGTCTTAGGATCAGACCTTCATCAGATTGCATTGCAGAGAAAGTAGACATAGATCAGAGTTTATAGTAACAGCCCTGTGGTATGGCAAAACTTGCTTGTAGGTACTGGACAATATCCTGGAGTGTCAAGTTTTGTATATATTGCATTTGGGGTGGAACCCTACTTGAGCACCCATGAACCAAGCACGTCTCTGCATCGTCATGCCTTGGGCTTTATCCTAAGAGGTCATTAATTTCTGACACATGGTGCTGTTCAGGGACCAATCAGACTAGTGGAGTATGATGCAATCAGATGCCCCCCCCCCAGCCTGATATTCATGACCTGCAATGGATGGGTAATGTTTTATGACTAGATTACTACTTGGCCTAAAGGGAACCTGCCATTAGATTCCTGCTAACCAAATCAAGGCAACACAAAATGAACACTGGCTGCCTTATTGCAATAATGTATGCATAGATTAGTCAGTCTAGGGGAGTAGATGACCAACCTCGGACTAGTCAGCCAAAGTTCCCATGAAAAATAACATCTTTGCAATATATCATGATCTCACAAGAATCTGCTTCTTTCTATGCCTGGATGGGTCTACAAAATTCTCATTCCCCATTTCACACTTGTCACCTCCTATTGGGAGGGAGGAACTGTACCAAAAGGGCAGTTGCTACTCTATACAATTTCTGTCTTCATTGAATACAGAATTTACCCATTAATTGAATGATCAGACCTGGAGGAGAGAGATTTGAGATGTACTGTGCAAATTAATTGGGACAAAGCATTTTTTTTAAGTAAAATCATAAGTTGGTTACAAGTCAGTGATTCAAACCAGTTTAACTGCTTTGAACAAGTGAGTGCCTGTTCAAAGCAGTTAAAACTGGTTTGAATCACTGACTGGTAAACAACTTATGATTTTACTAAAAAAAAAAATGCTTTGCCCAATTAATTTGCACAGCACTGTATTAGAAGTTGCTTAGGTCATCTGTTATATTGATAAATGAAATGACACTAAAAAAAACTTGTCAAGTGAGAACTATTACCCTGTAGATATGGGGTTAATCTACAGGCTATTGGCACTCTGGTTGCCCAGCTTACCTTCCTCCTGGCAGTGAGGCTTTAACTTTTCTTCCTGATGGCATTCAGGTTTCAGGCACTGGGCTCAGTCACTGCTCCATGTATAGAGCGGCAGCTGTAACATGCCCTGGGCACTGACTGCTTGCCAAGCACTCTACCTCACTCTAACTTTTTTTTCTTCATTTGATAGGCTGTCTTTTAAAGTGCCAATCACTCTAGGGTGTTCATGCCAGAACTGTCTTAAAATTCCTCAAGTCACTTTTTCTGCACAAATTAAAATTCATATAAAATGTCAAGTCTTTGGTGTCTTCATCCCAGTCATGTCTAGCTTTGCCAAAATGGTCAGGGTTAACTGATGAAGCTGCTCCAATTTATGACTGGAGTAATTCTGGTAACAGCAGGTGTGCTTTATTTCCAGTCCCACTGCCCACTTTTTGGAAAAACTCCACTTATGCATCACATCCTCACCAATCACACTAACAGTTCCCATTGAACGCCATATCACATACATGGTTACTAGCTCTTGTGTTGGCCAAAAGCTTTTTTTTTTTTTTTTTCTTTAAGCCTGTCACTATGATAAGGTACAAGCTTTATCGGGGCCCTACACTAGCCTATTAAACTTCATATCCAATACTTGGGTACTTTCTTAAAGGGAATGTATTGCATGCATTTTTTTTTTTTTTTTTATGGCCACTAATGCCACATACAAGAAACAAATACAATCGCACCATGACCAGACCACATATTGCCACCACATAGTGACTAAATACTACAATACTGATCAGTGATTAAAAAAATACTAACATAAGTGCCATTATACACAGGAGCATAGTATATAGGAAAGACTTGCCAGTGACGGCTCTAGTTTTCCTTCATCTGGCACACAGCCAGGACTTATTTTCTGTAGAGATATCTAGAGCACTGCTTCTAGAGCACATTCCCCACAACTTCTACGCTATACCAAGCCCAACAGATGTGCACCCATTAATATAGTTATTATGCAACCCATCATTCTAAATATAAACTGTAATCCACCAGCTATAACCATGTTCACCACTCAATAAATGGATTAGCACCTGTAATTTCTCCCAGTTCAATGCCAGTCACTGCATCCTCAACACTCCTCACTCTGTACCTCCTTTCCCCCCCCCATCATTATATCTACATGCCCTAATTCATTTTCATGTCCCCATACCCATTTGAATCATTTACTTTTTCTTATACTTGCCTCTCATGACAGCTCCATGCTCCAGCACAGATGTGCAACACCAATGGTGACACACAATGCATTATTCTACCCTGGGATCTTGAGTCAAACAGGAGGGGAACCAGACTGGTCTGTGCCCCCCTCTTTGCTTCTGCTCATCAGGCATCACCCCAGTAAGGGCAGTAATGCCCTGATGGCGGCTCTGGGTAAAGGCACACAGCAGCTTTCAGGTCTGACTAATTTAGTGGTGTGCACTCAATGAATTGGGCACACCACTCTTTAAAGGGAACCTGTCATGTCCCCAAATGCTGATATAGGGTTAATCTGCAGGTTTAGTGTGTTTGAAAGCTGTGTGGCTGCTGGAAGGAAAGTAACTTTATTCCTCCTGGTTTCTATGGCTATTGATGGTGTTTGCTGTGCATCTACCAATGTAGCAGATTCTACAAATCTTCCTTTCAGAGTGCACTAAACATTAAAATCTTGATTAAACTTGTTTTCACTGGCAAACCCCTTATCACTCATCAATTGACTGGGCCCTGCAACACTGGTAAAATGAATACTGTATCCTGCTGAAAATGGGTCAGCAGTCCACATGCCTGACTACTGCTCCATGCTTAACAAGCAATCCCCATAAGGAATGAAAGTGCAACACTCAGCAGCCCTATAGAAGATGAATGTAGCAGTGGTCAAGCATGTGCATTGCTGTAATCTGCCAATCTGTGCAGGCCCCAGCTGCTGGGCCATAACTTGTGGAATGGCTATCCCATGGGTTGGAGATTATCCTGTAAAGATTTAGTGAAGGTGTTTCTGTATACATGTGTTGGGAAAATCTCCCCTATTTACTCTAGGGTGAATGGTAGCCTGAGTTCTAAAGGTCATAAACCATTTTTATTGCAGGATTCAACAACTCATTGTGATCTATAGACGGTGTGTGTGTGTGTATATATATAATTTTTTTTTTTTTTCTTTTTCACCTTAAGGTACTTGAATTGGCAGGAAACGCTTCAAAAGATCTCAAAGTGAAGCGTATTACACCACGTCACTTGCAGCTCGCCATAAGAGGGGATGAAGAACTGGATGCCCTCATTAAGGCTACTATTGCTGGGGGTGGTAAGTACGCTGATGGTTCCTTGCAGATTACTATGAGGGATTATCTTTAACTTATTATGGAGATCAATTGCCATATGTATATGTGGGGGGTAGACACCTGGAACAGGGGCTCGTTAACAATTTTTGGTCTTGGAAAAGAAGGCTGAGCACTCAGATTACTTCTTATCCCTTTTTTTTTTTTTTAGAAGACTGTCCTTAAGGCTATAAACCACTGCACTGGCCTGATGACAAACCTTTGATTCACCTATTGGTGTCCATTACGCAAATGTTTAGCTCATAGTTATTTACTGTGGTTCTTGGAAACCTCTGATTTCTTCCTAGGTGTCATTCCTCATATTCACAAGTCCTTGATGGGCAAAAAAGAGCAACAGAAGGGGATCTAACTGAACACTCAAACATGGATGGTGTTTAAAACTTCAATTCCCATCTGAGATGCAGCCTGACACTTGGAATGTAACCACATTTTAGCTACAAGAAAAGCCAGTCCTGCACTGTAATGGCTGGGAATTATTTTAAACTTTGGACTTTATTTTTTTAACCTATAAATGTCTTGCTAACTTCTGAATAAATGGCATCATTCCTTCTTGCTATTGGCATTTTTGCTATTTTAAGGCATCTCTTGTGAATTGTTTTCTCTCATTGCTATTTACACTTAGCTTATTGCTATTTACACTTATTTTTGGGCCGATAAGCTGCCATCAGGGGCTTATGTACAGCATTACAGAATGTTGTAGATAAGCCCCTGATGTAACCTGAAAGAAGAAAAACTAGTTATATTATACTCACCCAGAGGTGGTCTGGGTCCAGTTTTGGTTCAATGGGTGTCGCAGTCTGGCGCCTCCCATCCTCTTTGCTTCCCATCCCCACTCCAGCGCATTGCTCTGCCCTGTTGAGGGCAGAGTACTGCAGTGCGCAGGGGCTGGATCTCTTCTGGCACCTGCACACTGCAGTACTCTGCTCTGCCCTCAACAGGGCAGAGCAGTGCACCTGGGATGGGAAGCAAAGAGGATGTCACTTGGTGGCACCCCCAGGAGTATGGTCACCACAAGGGCATTACCTTCCTCCTAGGGAGTGTGATGCCATGCTTGGAAGCAATGAAGGGTCTCTCTAGCAGTTAATAAATAAACACAACACAGTTCCCACTCCAGGCCAGCAGAGGGAGCTCTAAACCAAAACTAGGGGAAGAGATGCTCTCTGGGGGCCAAGAGGGGAAATTGGTCAGTTCTGTGAAGTGTGGGGATGTGAGAAGAGCTGGAAGATTGAGCAGAGAGTTGAGGCTCATTCCCAGCTAGAGCGCATGAGCTGGAGCCTGGTCTCCAAGGTTGTATGGATGTTTTTTTTTCTTCACCAAAAATACTCAATGTGTACATGACACTTTAGGTTTCACATTCACTTTGCTGGCATCAGGATTGCTTCAGATTTTGCTAACAAAAAAACGCACCAAATCTGCAATGTGGGCACAAGACTTAGTGGGCACATACCCTTATCAGGAACTGCTGTGGGTTTGAGGCTACAGATTTATGCAGCATCAAACCCACAGCGGCCACAGCAGAGTGGATGGGACTTAAGAAATCCCATGTTTACTATGAATCTAGTTACCTGCAGCTCATCTTTCCAGACCACGCCATGTCTCTCTATCTTGCTAGTCTCCACAAGAAATTAGATGCAGTAAACACATGCAGACTTATCTGCATTCGATAGGCAGTGCTTTGGATGCAGCAAACATGCTCTGCATCCAAAGTGCTGCTAGTTTCTGCTTGTAGGCACCCAGCGTAATTAATACAAACTGTCATGTACAGCAGACCACTTGCCAACAGTCAGGACAATCTCACAATTGACGATGGATGAATATTTCTCTAGTCACCTTCCACGACGGTATATGGAGGTTGCCTCTTTGCCCTGATGAGGGACAGGAAACAGAGGTTAAAAGGCCCTGCCAGTGTCTTTCCTGTTCCCCATGGGGCAGGGAGAGGTCCGCATACTGTGGTGGCTAGCGGCTGCAGTTGTGTAGTACATGGATTACCTGTCAAAATGCCAGTCAGCGGTGGTTGCTACATGCCTCCTCCTAAGCTGCGCCTGTCGTCCCCGCTCATGGTGACCTCGGGACCAGCTCTGGCCTTCCCGCACCCCTATGAGGGCAAAGCAGGCCAGGGATCCCCAGCTGGGGGTCTCCCTGAGTCCCCGGTCCTCTCCCCCTCCAGCGTGGCACCTGGTCGTCCCAGAAGTAACAGCGGGGGACTGCTCGCATCACTTCCGGTTTCAGCGCTCCAGGAGGACGCTGACTTCTGGCTAATGGCCGCCCCCATACCGCGCATGGTGCCTGCTCCCAAACGCTGGCACATGGATCCAGGAGGGTGGGAAAACCGCAACACTGGAGGGCAGGTGCTGGCTCCGAGCATAAAAACCCTGCTGAAGGCTGCACTAGGTAAGACAGATTCCTTCAGTATGGATAGCACTTCATGCCCTGCATCTGCAGAGCCCAGCGCTGCCCCTGCTACAGTGTGTTCCAGGGAAGGGGTCCATGGGGTGGTTTCACTAGGGGTCCCCCTTTTTATCTTGACCTGTCTCTCCCCTTTATTTTAGGGAGAAACATCTACCCCCTAAAGCCACAACCAGGAAAAAATGCCTGATCTGTAACATTTTAAATTGCCCTCTTTATGGGATAAAAAACTTTGCTGGTCATGTACCGACAAAGTAGAGCAGAGCAGCTGTCCCTGTTGGGTGAGATTCACTCCTTGTTCAAACAGGAGGTGCAGTCTTTCCTAGTGGCTTTTACTCCTCTGCCACCACCATCCCATTCTCCAGCAAGGAAGAGGAAAGTACAGGTTGAAGATTCTGAGTTCGACCTGTCTCATACGTCGTCCTCTGGGAGATGGGAGGAACCCGTATCACCCAGGGCTGCTGAGATTAGAAAATACCTCTTCTCCTCTGATTGTATGGAGGAGCTGGTATCTGCATAACGCAGCACCATGGGGTTAGAAGAACCAGAGCCCCAGTCCATTCAAGACCAAATGTTTGGTGGGCTTAAAACAGAAAAACACATAGAGCTCCCAGTGCATGCCAACATATTGGACATGATTTCGCAGGAGTGGGAACTGCCGGAAAAACGCCTCAGCACTCCCTCAGAAATGAAACATAGGTTTCCCCCTCGAAGGCGGTTCTATAAAATGGGACATCCCCCAAAGTTGACGTCCAGGTGGCGAGAGTCTCAAAAAGAGCGGGAACTCCGTCACTTCATCAGCCTCCAACTCTTCATCTCCATTAGGGCCGGGCTGCTTATATGGAACCCTGGATAACGCATCTGTATGGGTGTTTTCAGGCCCCCGTTTGTAGGCTATTTTGTACAGGTATTTGGCCATTCTACCGACCCAGCGTTGCTCCGGAGCCCCTAACTTCGCATTCTCCAAGTGGGCCAGTGGGTTGTTGTCTATGCGCACCAGTACCTCAGATTCAGATAGGTATTCTGCAAACTTTTCTGTCATGGCCCATACCACTGCCAACAATTCTAATTTGAATGAGCTGTAGTTGTTTGGATTCCATTCAGAGTCATGGAGGGAATGACTCACAAAGACAATCACCCTCTCTTTTCCACCTTGGATCTGCGACAGTACGGCTCCGAGCCCTTGTAAGCTCCCATCTGTATGGAGAATGAAGGGTAGAGAAAAATCAGCGTAGGCCAGGACAGTGTCTTCTGTCGGAGCCATTTTCAAGGCTTGGAACGCTTTCTCCTGGTGCGCTCCCCACTGAATCTTACGATTTTTGCTCCTGCTGGTACTCCTTCCAACAGCTCTAATAACGGATTGACAATGTAGGTGAAGTCTTGCACGAACCGTCAATAATGCCCAGTCAGCACCAAGAAGGCTCGAACATCCTTTATGGTTCTCGGAGTTGGCCAGTCTTGCATTGCCGCAATCTTCTCACGGGAAGGACGGACGCCTTCTGCGGAGACCACATGCCCCAGGTACTCAGTCTGGGTGCGGAACAGGTGACATTTAGATGGTTTCACTCGCAGCCCATGTTTCTGGAGTCGGTTGAGTACTGCTCAAGGCGCTATAAGCGCTCTTCGAACGTGGGGGACGACCACAATTATATCATCCAGGTAGATGAGAGTGGCCTTAAAGTTTAGATCTCCCAAACATCGTTCCATGAGTCACTGAAAAGTAGCAGGAGCATTAGCCAATCCAAATGGCATTCTGTTGAACTCCTACAGGCCCATAGGTAGCATAAAGGCCATCTTTGCTCGGTCGTGTTCTGACATCGGCACTTGTCAGTACCCGCTAGGCAGGTCTAGTGTTGAGAAGTATCTTGCGTTCCCCAGAGCGAACAAGAATTCTTCAATACAGGGTAGTGGATATGAATCTCGCACCGTGCAGGCATTTAATTTGCGATAGTCCAAACTGAACCGCAAAGTACCATCATTTTTTCGCACTAGGACAATGGGTGCAGCCCATGGGCTTTGGCTATCTCGGATGACACTGTTCTGTAGCATTTGTGTGAGCATTCCTTTTACCTTCTGGAACATTTGTGGAGGAATCTGTCGATAACGCTCTCTCACAGGCGCAGCATTTCCCGTTGAAATCTCATGTGTGATGGCAGTTGTACAGCCAAGATCATCCTCTTGTCGAGCGAACACGTCCTGGTAACATCCCTGTAAGGCCTCCAGTTGCTCCACTGGCTGCGGTGTAAACTCTGCCAACTCAGCCCGGCCTTTCTCTGTGATTGGGGTTCAAACACAGGGGCTGTCTCCACAGCTACCGTCCATGGATCTTCCCTTTTTACCTTTAATTGGACAACCTGTGAGGGTATGAACTCCTCTGGCATGCCTACAATTTGCCCAATTTCGCTTCTGGGGGTAAGCGTCAGTGTCTTCCCTTAAGTTCACACACCGCACAGGTATCTTTCCATCACGCATGGTAGCTAACGTCCTGGCTACTAAGAACCCTGACGGCAGATTTTCCACAGTAGCTGGTTCTAGTTGTACTTCGACCCCCTCCAGCAGGATGCAAGCTCGGACAGGTAAAGACAGCACACTTTGACCCGGAGGTAAGTCTAGTTTGGTTGTAGCCGGAATGATCACTTTTCCCAATATCTTTCCTTCACAGGAGACCTCTTGTGCCTGGGCTGTCCGGATCAATTGCTCTCCTTTGTGGTGTACTTGGGGCCCCATTGTTTCAGGAACTCGTTCGGAGACTCATTAATAAGAAGACTTCCAAACTCTTTTAAGTACATTCATTCGAAGTGTGAAATTATGTCCTTGCACAGGGTTGCCCGCAGTTAACACCACTCCCTTGCGGCCAAGGTCTTTACCGCAGACCTTAATCTGCATCGATGCCACCACTGCGACCAGGATAGGCAGTTGATTGGCAGCTGTCAACTTGATCACTGGCCCCCACTCAGGCCTTATGGCTTCTGGGAAGTGTCTTTAAAAGTATGTTTCAGGCATCGTGGTTACTTGGGAGCCCATTCTACCAGGCAGCGTACGGCCCGTACATCGATATTTGCCCAGATTAATGGACTCACTGACATCAAATTGGTGGGACTATTTGTGCTCCTTTAGGCGTCCCCAAGCCTCAGAGCCCCTTAGTTAACCAGGCGACGCTGTAGTGGCTGCCCCTGTTGCGGGCAGGCCCGAACCACACGTCCTAATTCTCCACAGAGGTAACGCGCTGGGGGCTCTTTCAGACAAGATCCTCTTCCATCCAGCAATGGTTCTGAGAGGGTTTTGCTTCTAGGGGTACGTAACGAGATCAACTTCCTTTTAATGTTGGTCAGATCCTCCCTCATGGATTGGATCTCTTTCTGTAAATCTTCCACCCATTCCGGTTCAACAGCTGCATTCATGGCCACCTTCCCGCTCCAGACTGTCATGATACCAGTGCTGGGTGACTGGCACTTCTGGGGTTAATGTTCTGATCGCAGTGCAGACTCTCACCTGCACACCTGGGACCTTTTAGGGTGGACTCTCATTGGTTCTGGGGAGGCTTCTTATAGCCTCAGGAAGCTCCCATCCCCCGTCAGTTATACTTTCGGCCTTGGCATTGTGTGGTGACCCTTGAGTGTGTTAGTGCTGTGTTCTGGTTGCTTGATTCCCTGTGTATGACTCGGTCTGTTCTCTGGATATCGCTTTGGATTCTGCTTGGTACCTTCTATGTCCGTTTGGTTTTTGATCTCTGCTTGGCCCTGACTGTCCGTTCTGTCTCATCACTGATACTGTATTGATATCTTGTGTATGACCTTTGGCTTTGTCTGACCTCCCGTCTGTTTATCCCTCCTGTACCTCGCTTGCCTGTATTGTGCCTGACCTCTGCTTTGCCCGACTCTGAGTTTTCTTCCTCCTCTGAAAGCAGGACGCTAAGCCCCGCCCCCTTGCAGTCACCTGACCGTTCACATGACCGTAGGTCCTGTGCCGGCTTTCTGATCTTCTACATTCAGGTCCCGTGCATCTTTATTGTCCGGCTGTTCTTGTCCCCAGGGGTCCCTACAGTGCGGGTGAGTCCCTGCTTAGCGGAGGCTGTACGCCAGCACTGTCAGGACCCTGACATTATAAGTGACCATTAAGTTTTTGGGGGTTTTTCATGCAGAGAGTTATGGATCCCATAAAGTCTCTGGCTGACCGGATGAAAAGTCTGAGTCAGATGTTTGAGGGTTTACCTCTGGAGCAGCAAGCTCTGGCTCGTTCTCAGCAGCAGGTTTCTGAGACAGTGCGGGGAGCTCTAGCTGCTGGGTCTCTGGGGGCTGGGTCGAGTGATGTCGTTTTGGTGTCCCCAGAACCACCTGTTAAAGTGCCTTAATTTTTTTTTCTGGAAACCAAAAGGAGTTCAGGGTCTTCATGGAGGGGTGCAAACTTTTTTTTAGTTTGAGACCACATTCCTCTGGGGATGAAAGTCAGAAGGTTGGGGTCATTATGTCTCTGTTAAGAGGGTGCCCACAAGCTTGGGCTTTCTCCCTTCCTCCCACTGCCCCTGAGAGAGTGTCCGTGAATGCGTTTTTTGAGGCCCTCGGGCACATTTATGATGAGCCTGACCGAGTGCGATTTGCAGAGGACATGGTGATGAGTGTCTGTCAGGGGAAACAACCAGCTGAGTGGTTTTGTACTGAGTTCCGCCGCTGGGCCGCAGAGGTCTCTTGGAACGACGCCGAGGTGGGTGTGGGGGCGGTGTTGTCTCAAGGGCCTGCCACTCTAACCAAACTCAGGCCATGTGCCTTCTTTTCCAAGAAGTTCTCTGCTGCTGAAAGAAATTATGATGTAGGCAATAGAGAGCTTATCATAGAATCGTAGAGTTGGAAGGGACCTCCTGGGCCATCTGGTCCAACCCCCTGCTCAAAGCAGGATTCGCTAAATCATCCCAGTCAGATGTCTGTCCAGCCTCTGTTTGAAGACTTCCATTGAAGGAGAACTCACCACTTCTCGTGGCAGCCTGTTCCACTCATTGATCACTCTAACTGTCAAAAAGTTTTTTCTAATATCTAATCTGTGTCTCCTCCCATTCAGTTTCATCCCATTGCTTCTAGTCTTTCCTTGTGCAAATGAGAATAAAGTTGATCCTTCTACAATGTGACAGCCCTTTAGATATTTGTAGACAGCTATTAAGTCTCCTCTCAGTCTTCTCTTTTGCAAACTAAACATTCCCAAATCCTGCAACCTTTCCTCATAAGACAGGGTTTGCAGACCGGTCACCATTCTGGTCACTCTTTTCTGAACTTGCTCCAATTTGTTGATGTCTTTTTTAAAATGTGGTGCCCAAAACTGGACACAATATTCCAGATGAGGTCTGACCAAAGAGGAGTAGAGGGAAATAATGACTTCACGTGATCTAGACTGTATGCTTCTGTTAATACATCCTAGAATTGCATTTGCCTTTTTTGCTGCTGCATCACACTGTTGACTCATATTCAGTCTGTGATCTATTAGTATACCCAAGTCTTTTTCACATGTGCTGTCACTTAGCCCTATTCCTCCCATTCTATATATGCTTTTTTCATTTTTATTGCCCAGATGTAGTACTTTGCATTTCTCCCTGTTAAAAACCATTCTGTTAGTTGCTGCCCACTGCTCCAGTTTATTTAAATCTTTTTGAATCCTCGCTCTCTCTTCTCTAGTATTAGCTATCCCTCCTAGCTTTGTGTCATCAGCAAATTTAATCAGTTTACCCTCAATTCCTTCATCTAAATCGTTGATAAAGATGTTGAACAATACAGGGCCCAGGAAAGAGCCCTGTGGTACCCCACTTGAGACATTCTTCCAACTGGATGTGCAGCCATTTACGACCACTCTTTGGGTCCGATCACTAAGCCAGTTATGAATCCACCTAACAGTTGCCTCGTCCATTCCATACTTAGTCATTTTTTCAATAAGGATTGTATAAGAGACTTTGTCAAATGCTTTGCTGAAGTCAAGATATACTATATCTACAGCATTTCCTTGATCCACCCAATCAGTGATACCGTCATAGAAGGAAATTAAGTTAGTCTGACATGACTTATTAGTTAAATGCAAAAACCTCAGTGACATTATCACTATGTCAAAGAATAGGGTTTTAAGGCTATAAATAGCCACCCTAAATCAGGAAAAACACCTGAAACACCCACTCCAATAGGTATGCATGCAAAGAGAAAGATTGAGTAACTAGGTGAATATAATGAAAATACGTCTTTATTGGTTAACATGTATATCATTCAGTACAAAAATACAAAGATTAAAATGACACCACAAGATGAAAGAACAGAATAACCCGGGAAAAACACCCAGCCACAAGATATCAAATATATATAGAGAGTAACCACATCTATATAGATAACAAATATCTGCTAGTTCCCCACCCCCCGAATTGGGGGTCACTGCGCCATATTATCAGTCCATTGTGACCACCTAGTTTGTGACCAACGCGTTTGTCCTACTTGGTCCTGGGCTCACTCAGCCTTCATGCATATCTGGTAAGATATCTCCTTAAACTGGCCACTTTAAATTTACCTATGCACACTAGGTGGTCACAATGGACTGATAATGTGGCGCAGTGACCCCCAATTCGGGGGGTGGGGAACTAGCAGATATTTGTTATCTATATAGATGTGGTTACTCTCTATATATATATTTGATATCTTGTGGCTGGGTGTTTTTCCCGGGTTATTCTGTTCTTTCATCTTGTGGTGTCATTTTAATCTTTGTATTTTTGTACTGAATGATATACATGTTAACCAATAAAGACGTATTTTTATTATATTCACCTAGTTACTCAATCTTTCTCTTATTAGTTACAAACCCATGCTGACTCTGTTTAATCACTTCATTCTTATCCAGGTATTGACATACATGTTGTTTAATAATTTGTTCAAAGATCTTTCCTGGTATAGAAGTCAGACTCACCGGCCTATAGTTGCCTGGGTCCACCTTCTTCCCCTTTTTGAAGATAGGAACAACATTTGCTCTTCTCCAGTCTTCTGGCACTTCTCCTGTTCTCCAAGAATTTTCAAAGATTATGGAGAGGGGTTCAAAAATTTCTTCTGCTATCTCCTTCAGTACTCTGGGGTGTAATTCATCTGGACCTGGAGACTTGAATTCATTTAGGTTAGCTAAGTGTTTCCTCACTATCTTTCTGTTTATAGATATCCTGGATTCTTCTATTCCCTTAATAGGACAGTGAATAACAGTTGATGTTACATTTCCTTTCTGAGAGAAAACAGATGCAAAATAGGAATTTAAAAGTTCAGCCTTCTCAACATCCTGTCTTACCATTTCATCATTTTCATCCTGTAAAAATCCTATAGCATCTTTGACTTTTCTTTTACTTTTGACATATCCCCAAAATCCTTTATTATTGCTTTTGACATCTCTTGCAAGCCTCAATTCATTGTCAGCTTTAGATAATCTGATTTGTGCCCAGCAGGTTCTGCAGACAGCATTATATTCTTCTTCAGATATGCCTCCCTCTTTCCATTTTATAAACATTTTTTCTTCCTTTTTAGCATGTGCTTAAGTTCTGTGTTCATCTATCCTGGCTTCCTTAAATGCTTCCTATTCTTCCCTCTTTTCGGAATTGTTAACAACTGTGCTTTGAGAATTTCATTTTTCAAGATTTCCCATCCTTCCTGGACATTTTTGTCTTTAAAGATATCCAGCCATTGGATCCCTCCAATTCTCTTTCTGAATCCCTTAAAATCTGCCTTTCTGAAATCTAACCTTGACGTCTGAGTCTTCACAGGTCTTCCGCCTCTAGTTATCCAAAATTCTAAAATAGCATGGTTGCTACCTCCTAGGGTCCCAGACACTTTTACCTCCTCAACCATTTCCTCCCTGTTTATAAGGATTAGATCCAAGGTAGCAGTTCCCCTGGTTTTCTCACTTACCTTTTGGAAGATAAAGTTGTCCGCAAGAGAGGATAAGAATTTCCTTGACCTGTTAGTTTTGCCTGAGAGAGATTCCCAACAAATGTCTGGATAGTTGAAATCTCCCATGACAACTATGCCATATTTTTTGGAGAACTTGGCCATTTGATGCATAAAGAGTTCATCCATATCTTCAGCTTGCACAGGCGGCCAGTAGTAAATGCCTACAATGGTGTCCTTTCCATTGTTCTGTACTTGTATTCTTACCCAAACAGTTTCCACAGAACTCCCAGTCTCTGAAGCTTCAATCTCTGTGCAGATATACGCGTTTCTAACATACAATGCGACACCCCCTCCTCGTTTATCAAGTCTGTTTCTTGCAAATAAGTTGTATCCTTCTAGTCTTGTATTCCAATCATGTGTATTGTCCCACCAAGTTTCAGTGATTCCAATGACATCATATTTCTTTTCCTGTGTTAGTAGTTCCAATTCTCCTTGTTTGTTGCCCATGCTTTGTGCATTAGTATAGAAACATTTTAGTTTGTGATTGGTTTCTCTTTCTCCAATATTTTTATTAATTAGATTCTTTCGTCTTTGTTCTTCCTTTCCACTTCTAATAGCAGAGTTCTCAATAGCATTTGTCAGGTGTATGGCTTTTTCTGGTCTTTTGCTTCCCTTCCCATGTTGTTCTAGTTTAAAGCTCTCCTTACAAGTGTAGCAAGGCGACTTCCAAATACATGCTTTCCAGTCTTCGTAAGGTGCACCCCATCTCTAGAAAGTAGTCCATCATATAAGTAGTTCACTCCGTGATCCAGAAATCCAAATCGTTGCTGACGGCACCATCGACGTAGCCAGTTGTTCACCTGCAGAATCTTATTCCACCTCCTTGTTCCATGGCCATCCACTGGGAGGATGGAAGAGAAGACCACCTGCGCTCCCAGTTCTTTCACTTTCTTGCCTAAGTCTTCAAAGTCTCTGCAGATGGTTTCCAGGTCGTTTCTTGCGGTGTCATTTGTCCCCACATGTAGTAGCAGGAATGGGTAGTCATCTGTAGGTCTGAAGAGTCCTGATATCCTGTCAGACACATCTTTAATTTTTGCACCTGGAAGACAGCACATTTCTCTTGAAGTTATATCCGGTCTGCAGATAGCGGCCTCTGTTCCTCTCAACAGGGAATCCCCCATGACCACCACTCTCCGTTTTTCTTCTTCACAACATTTTTCTTTCTCCAGGAGAACTCTGAAGGCGTACAAGGTTGCTGTTTGTTGGAAAAGTCTTATCCTGATGTATTTCTTCATCTTTTTCCTGCGTGAGCGCCTGGTACTGGTTCTGAGCAGTATGGGTGCTGACTGCCTCCTGATCCTCCTGCTTCTCTGGGTCACATGTCTCCATTCCTCTGTTTCTTCAGGTGCACTTCGAATTTCTTCTCTTTCTGTAACATGAAGAGATAATTCTGCTCTGTCCAAGAACTCTTCACCTTCCTTAATGATCTTCAACGTAGCTAACCTCTCTTTGAGATTTTGCAACTTTTCCTCCAACAGGGACACAAGCTTGCATTTGTGGCATGTGAAGTTTGGCTTTTCCACTGGTAAGTCTGTGAACATGTAGCAAGAAATGCAGCTCACCAAATGGCTCCTGGCCTCTTCCATCTTGAGATTTCTTTAAAAACGATGAAAGATGAGCCAAAATTCGCGCGTTTTTTCCGATTTCCTCTTTTCAGCTGCAACGGCCAAAACCCAGTGATCGTTGAGCTCGCGGAGACTCTTCACTTATCCCAGAAGGCACTGGGAATATGCAAATGATCTCCTCAAGACTCTTCCCCTGGTTTTCCGATTTCCTCTTTTCAGCTGCAGCGGCCAAAACCCAGTGATCGTTGAGCTCGCGGAGACTCTTCACTTATCCCAGAAGGCACTGGGAATATGCAAATGATCTCATCAAGACTCTTCCCCTGGTTTTCCGATTTCCTCTTTTCAGCTGCAGCGGCCAAAACCCAGTGATCGTTGAGCTCGCGGAGACTCTTCACTTATCCCAGAAGGCACTGGGAATATGCAAATGATCTCCTCAAGACTCTTCCCCTGGTTTTACGATTTCCTCTTATCAGCTGCAACGGCCAAAACCCAGTGATCGTTGAGCTCGCGGAGACTCTTCACTTATCCCAGAAGGCACTGGGAATATGCAAATGATCTCCTCAAGACTCTTCCCCTGGCTTCTTGCGGTTAAGTTGGCGTTTGAGGAATGGAGGCACTTTTTGGAGGGGGCAAGTCTCCCGGTTACTGTGATCACTGATCACAAAAATTTGTCTTACATCGAGTCTGCTAAAAGATTAACGCCCAGACAGGCCCGTTGGTCACTTTTTTTTTTCTCGTTTCCACTTTACTATTACATTCTGTCCAGGGTCAAAAGAATATCAAGGCTGACGCCTTATCTCGTAGTTTTCACCCTGTGTCTGTCCCTGAGCCACCGTCCTCAATTCTGCACCCTGGGGTGGTGTTTAGCAGGGATCTCGTCTGAATTGGAACGGGAAATTGAGGGGGCCCAGTCGCTGGCTCCTGCGGCCAAACCAGGGGGCAAGTTGTTTGTCCCAGAACAACTTCGCCTTAAACTCTTGCAAGAGTTCCACAAATCCAAGTTGTGTGCTCACCCTGGTATATCAGCCACGCGACTGGCGGTGGCTAGGATCTTCTGGTGGCCTACTCTGGGTTCTGATATAAAGAAATTAATTTCTGGTTGTGGGGTCTGCGCTCGTTCTAAAAGCTCCCATAGCCGGCCGGCGGGGGAGCTGATGCCCTTGGAAGTTCCCGAAAGACCGTGGACCCATCTGTCCATGGATTTTATTACCAATCTTCCCTCTTCCAGGGGTAATACGGTGGTATGGGTAGTGGTGGACAGATTTTCTAAGCAGGCTCATTTTGTACCCCTGTCCGCATTACCTTCTGCTGAGATCTTATTCAGATTGTTTGTGCAGCATGTGGTCCGCTTGCATGGGGTACCCCTGAATGTGGTGTCTGATCATGGTGTGCAGTTTGTGGCTAAGTTTTGGCGTGCTTTCTGTAAAAAAATTAAGGATATCTCTGTCCTTTTCGTCTGCATACCATCCTGAGAGTAATGGTCAGACGGAACGCACTAATCAGTCTCTGGAACATATCCTCAGATGTCTGACTTCTGCTAGACAGAATGACTGGTGTGATATACTGCCATTGGCTGAATTCGCCTTCAATAGTCGGGTGAGTCAATCCACTGGTATGTCCCCTTTCTTGATTAACTATGGGTTCAGTCCTCATTTTGGTGAGTTTTCTCGTCTGGATTCGGGGTGCCCCGGGGCTGTGGACTCTGTTCAGCGGTTAAAAGATACATGGGCAGAAGTCCAGCGGCGTATATCTAGGTCTCAAGGCAGGTATAAGTTTTTCGCGGACAGGAAACGAACACCTGGTCCCATGTTTCAGGTGGGAGAGAAAGTTTGGCTCTCCACGCAAAACATTAAGTTAAAGGTTCCGTCAGCCAAGTTGGGCCCCAAATTCATTGGCCCGTACAAGATTGTGGAAAAAATCAACCCGGTAGCGTACAGGCTGTGCCTTCCACCCTCTTTCAAGATCCCTAACGTCTTCCATAGATCTCTATTGAAGCCGTTTGAAGCAGTCCGGGGAGAATCCGAGTCCGCTGCTCCTCCGGTTTCGGTTGAGGGACATGTGGAATATGAGATTGGTCACATTGCAGATTATAGGTTGGTACGGCGGTCAGTACAGTACATAGTTCATTGGAAGGGGTATGGGCTGGAGGACAGGTCCTGGGTGCCGTCCCGGTTGATGCATGCGGATCGTCTGGTTCGGGCTTTCCATGCTAGGTACCCGGGCAAGCCTGGGGGTCCAGAGGCCCCCGTTGAGAGGGGGGTACTGTCATGATACCAGTGCTGGGTGACCGGCACTTTTGGGGTTAATGTTCTGATCACAGTGCAGACTCTCACCTGCACACCTGGGACCTATTAGGGTGGCCTCTCATTGGTTCTGGGGAGGCTTCTTATAGCCTCAGGAAGCTCCCATCCCCCGTCAGTTATACTTTCGCCATTGGCATTGTGTGGTGACCCCTGAGTGTGTTAGTGCTGTGTTCTGGTTGCTTGATTCCCTGTGTATGACTCGGTCGTTCTCTGGATATCGCTTTGGATTCTGTTGGTACCTTCTATGTTCGTTTGGTTTTTGATCTCTGCTTGGCCCTGACTGTCCGTTCTGTCTCATCCCTGATACTGTATTGATATCTTGTGTATGACCTTTGGCTTTGTCTGACCTCCCGACTGTTTATCCCTCCTGTACCTCGCTTGCCTGTATTGTGCCTGACCTCTGCTTTGCCTGACTCTGAGTTTTCTTCCTCCTCTGAAAGCAGGACGCTAAGCCCCGCCCCCTTGCAGTCACATGACCGTTCACATGACCGTAGGTCCTGTGCCGGCTTTCTGATCTTCTACATTCAGGTCCTGTGCATCTTTATTGTCCGGCTGTTCTTGTCCCCAGGGGTCCCTACGGTGCGGGTAAGTCCCTGCTTAGCGGAGGCTGTACGCCGGCGCTGTCAGGACCCTGACACAGACCTTCGCCGCCGGGACTGTCACCCCCTGCTCCTGTTCCCGCACACGCGCCTCGCTTCTGACCTCTGCAAAGGTCATATGTGGGTTCACGCGCAAACGTTCTCACAGGGCCTGCTTAAGCAACGCCTTTCTCATCCCGGTCACTAATTGGTCTCGTAACACCACATCAGTCGGCCCTGCTCACAAGCCGTCTTTTCTAACTATGGCAGTGTGAATTTCTTGCAGCACATTCATATACTGGGTCACCGTCTCCCCCTCTCATTGAATACGCCTGAACAGACGCATATGTAATTCTCCTACGTCTGTAGGGTCCCCCGTGAGTCTCCTCCAGTATTTGTAATACTTTGTCAAGGGTATCTCAATCCCGGGGGGGCCGCAACATAACTGAATCTCTCGCATCCTCATCTAAAGCTATCACGGTGACCTCTGCCTGAAAGGCGGGAACCATAGGGTGCATTCTCATCATTCCCTTTATACGCTCAGTCCAGCTCCATAACATGGTGTTATTCCCATTAAACTTTGGAAGGTTATTTAACATTGCCCCTAGAGAGATACTGGATCTAGGGCCCTCCCCAGACACTTGGTCTGCCATGTCCGTACATGTGGACTGCATCCTGCCGACTACGCCAAGTGTGAGAAGACTGCAAGCATGTAGGATACAGTAATGGACTGTACACAGACCAAGGGTGAAAGGGGTTTATTATACAGTAGAAACCCTACGCAGGGAGAAAACGGAGTCATAATATTCCCTAATACAGCAAAAGGCTAATGGGAATAACTTAAAGAACAGGGACAAGTAAAGCCGACAATAGAATAAAATATAACTTATCACTAAGGCGCCAGTCATGGTTGAACTTCTGTCTGTTACTGGTGCTGGCTAGATTGCATCACAGTGGGGGGTCTGTCACAATCCTGAGGGTAAATGATGTAGTATCTTTTGATGTTGGAGGTGTCCTCCCAAGGTCCTGACGATGGCGGCAAATCCTCGGGATCCTGATGCGGGTCTTGGGTCCAGCAGATGAGGTGATGAAGAGGGATGCGTTCTTATCTTCAGTGGTGAGATTTGCAGCACTGCCCAAACAGTTTACAATGGGCAGCCTGGTTCGCTGTGCCGAAGCGACACATGCCTAAGTCCTGTTCCCAGACCTTGTCTCTCACAGTCAGTACTGTCAGCGGGGGCGGCTGTGGCAGCGTTGTTGACTGTGTCAACAGTCTCAGCGAGGGTAGTGATGTCAGCTGGGACAGCGGTGTCTGAGCGGTACTCAGTCGACGGTCTCCAGTCAAAGCGCTCTCCGTCCCAGGCTTTGCTCAGACACCTCTCTGCAGATTTTACCTCACAGGTGTCCCGCACTCTCGAAGTTCCCACCCAAACTGTCTGGTCGCTCGCGCGCTGTCCGCTTAGCCACGCCCCCTTTTCTCAAACACAGAGTACGGTTTGGAGTCTCAAGCTTTCTACCCCACAATATAGGTGACAGCCCCGACTGTTCCGGAACCTTCTTGGAGAAGACATGCTTAGTTAGTTCCTTCCCCTTACACTTGGGCTCACAGGCCTATAGTTCCATGGGTGCACATTCTTCCCATTTTTGAAGATGTGGACAAAATATGCTCTTCTGTCATCTGGGAATACTGGTCTCCAAAAATTTTCATATTATGGAGTGGTTCAATTGCCTGTATCTCCCTCAGTACCCTCAGATGTAATTCATCTGGATCTGGAGACTTGAATTCATTCATGTTAGGCCTCTTTCACACATCAGGTTTTCGCCGTCAGGCGCGATCCGGCGAAATGCAATGCCGGATCCGGTTTCCCCCCCATTGACTTGCATTTGCGCCGGATCGCGCCGGATGGCCATGCGTTTCATCCGATTTTCGCCGGATCCGGCAATGTGACGCGATCCGGCGTCTGGAAAAAACGGAGACTGTAACGTTTTTTTGTCTCCGGCGTAAAAGCCGGACACGCCAGATCCGGCTTTTTCTCACAATGAAAGCCTATGAGCGCCGCAATGCGCCGGATCCGGTTTTTTGGGTCTGAGCATGCTCAGTAGCTCTGCCCACAAGACATATATAAAAGCAAGACAGTGGGACCCACAGCCACACCCAACATGCCACCCAAGAAAGCAACCAAGCGCAGCAGGAGAAGGCAGGAGACCACTGCAGCACCATCAGCACCACCACCACCCCAAATGGAGCAGCAAATGGAACATGCTGAGGAGGGGAGGCCAGCAGCAGAGAGACGGTAATTATCAAATCCCCCATTCCTCCAAACTAGGGCTATTGAATATCAAGATATTCATTGGCCCTTTGTTTCTCTTTATTCAACAGCCGCCCAATAGATGCAGCAGCAGCAGCAGCAGCAATGGCAGCAGGTGGAACACCACCCACAGGCATGGAGTGTGGCCACCAGGAAGACAGCACATCATCTTCTGGGAGCCCTCCCTCGCATCGTCAGCGTTTGACGGTAAGTTTTTATTTCCAAAATCCATCATCTCTGTAATATATGTCTATTCATTGCCTTTTATTTCAAAACAGGATTCACAAGATGAAGAGGAGCTCCCAGAAGAAGAAGAAAGGGGTGGACAGACACTTGGAGTGGGCTCACAATTGGTAAGTTTTTTGCATCAAACGCAGAAACACAACATCACACTACACACAACACATATAAAACAATGTTCTGCAGACCACACACAGCAAACAAATGCCTACATCCAAAGACATAACATTTTTTGTTTTCTTCTCTAGTCTTCCCAATCTGGTGCTCGGCCAAGAGGTCCTCGCAGTGCCTCCCAGGGTCGTCGGCGACAGCAACGAGGCGGTCACCAGCGTGTAAGTATAAATATTTTTGCTTTGTTTTTTTGCACTTTTTATTTCATTTCTTTTGTGGAGGCTAATTATGTTATTTTTGTCTTTTTCTTTAACAGCCTTCACAGCGTGCTCCCGACTCTGACGGTGAGGATGGAGGACTCGATGTGGACCACCTCATCGATCTCGTCAGAGAAAGGGAGCCGCTCTGGAATATGGCTGACCGCCGCCACGCTGACCTTATCGTTACCCGACGACTCTGGGAGGAAATCTGTTCACTCCTTGTGGGCCGCTGGGAGGACCTCGATGTTCGGGCCCAGATTAAAGAGCGTAAGTATATACAGTACCGGTTGCTTGATGTAAACCAGTGTTTCCCGAACTCCAGTCCTCGTGGTCCCCACGGATCATGTGTTCAGGATTTCTATTTACTATGGAAATCCTGAAAACATGACCCCTGGGGACCATGAGGACTGAAGTTTGGGAAACACTGATGTTGTATACTAACCACTTTGTCCTTTCTCGTTTCAGGGAACAGAATTGTGAATCGGTGGCGGTCTGTGAGGGATCGTTTCAAGAAGGAGTTCAATAAAGAGATGCGGGCCCCGAGTGGATCTGGAGGACGCAGGAGCAAGTACAAGTACGCAGAAGCCCTGTCGTTCCTCTGGGAAACAATGGTCACTAGAAGGTAAATATTACACACCACATGTGAAAAAAAAATGTTAGATGTAAATTTTTTTTTCAGCCAGGGCCATACCATGTCAGTATTTTAATTGTTTTTTTTTTTCTCTTTATTCCACAGCACGGTGAGCAGCACTCGGGAGCCTGCACGATTGGACCCTTCTGAGGCGATCCCTGAGGAGACCGGCACCGAGGGACACTTCGACCGCCCCGGTACATCTGCACCTTCCCAGCCTTCCCACACATTCGACCCATCTGTCCCATCCACCAGCACAGGAGCATCGTGGCCGCCTACATTATATGAAGCTGCTGGTGAGGAGATCGCTTTCCCTTTACCCCACCCTTCTGCCCCTGCCACCTCTAGTACACCTGCGGGTACTGGGCGGCAGCGGCAGAGGGGTCAGGAAAAGACTTATGCGCCAGAGTTCTTGCATCTGAATGCATCTTTCCAGAACTGTCAAAGTCTTGTCAGAGCAAATCTCCGCAGGCTATCAGCAGATCAACTCCAGCATTCTGGAGGTGAAGACACTTCTGCAAACCATGCATTCAGAAGCAAGATTTTCGCCAAACCACACCTTTTTCAGGTCTGTTGTGGAGCGCATGGAAACGCTCTCTCCTGCCCAGCAGATGCATGTAATGCATTCATGCCACGCTGCTCTCCAGCAAGTTGCCTCCCAACCTCCTCCTCCCACCACAGTAGTTCCTCCACCTGCACCCCCTCCAGCCACTTTCCATCCTCCCCCTCCTATTACATCTACACCCCCTCCAGCCACTTTCCATCCTCCCCCTCCTATTACGCACCAGCAACCTCCCCAGCACCCGCAACCTCCCCAGCACCCGCAACCTCCCCAGCACCCGCAACCTCCCCAGCACCCGCAACCTCCCCAGCACCCGCAACCTCCCCAGCACCCGCAACCTCCCCAGCACCCGCAACCTCCCCAGCACCCGCAACCTCCCCAGCACCCGCAACCTCCCCAGCACCCGCAAACTCCCCAGTACCAGCAACCTCCCCAGTACCAGACATCTCCCCACTTCCAGCAACCTGCCCCGTACCAGACATCTCCCCACTTCCAGCAACCTGCCCCGTACCAAACTCCTTCCCCATACAACTTGCCATCAACATCATCTGCTCCTACAATCCCTGCCCAACCCTCCACTCCACCACCCACCACCTCTTCTGCTTCCCACATGTCCACCCATTCTGTAGTTTTTTCCACACCTTCACCTCTAACTGTTCCTTCCCCACCACGATCCCAGTCCCGCAGCCCCTCCAGCAGTATTTCCACCACACACTACACAGATTTATAATGTGTGTATTTAAATAAAAATGACCAGTTTTATGGTTTCAAAGCTTTATTAAACAAGTTTATTAAAATTTTAAAAAAGTTTACTAAAAAAAACATTTTTCAATAAAAGTTAAATTATTTTACACTGGTTGTCTGTCATTTCTTTCTGCGGCGAAAAAGGTTAAATACAGGGTATTTAAAAGGTGAAATGGTATTCAAAACTAGGTATATAACTGTGGGTAAATTTTAGCTTTTTGCCACAGTTGTGTTCCTGGTTGTGTTTGAAGCAAAGTATTTCACCTAAAAAGTTGTGTTTATTGTTGGTGATTTCCTAACAATGTACACAACTTTTGTTAAAAGGTGAAATACTTTGCATAAAACACAACCAGGTACACACCTGTGGCCTAAAGCTAAAAATAGTAAGACCATGACAAGATAGCCAACTTTGGTTGGCAAAGGTATATACTGTTGGTCCAGAAGGTACACAAGTTTGGTTAGGGCACAAATCTTTCACACTCTGTCATCCTGCCAGTGTACTCTGCCTTGAGGTGACATAAAGTATATTGCAAAATTTTCCCTCATTACTGAAACCGTCACAGAACTTCTAGTGGTAATGTCATGGTAATCTTGCAAGGTGGTTTCTTCAGAGGTGTCCTCAATGGAAATGGGTTCCTTGCAGATAACAAAATTGTGGAGTACCACGCACGCTTTGATCACCTCGTCCACAGTTTCTGTCTTGAGGTTGATTGCAGTCAATAGGACCCGCCATTTGGCTGTCAGAATACCAAAGGTACATTCAACCATTCTTCTTGCTCTTGTGAGGCGGTAATTAAAAATGCGTTTTGGTCTTGTCAATCCTCTGCTAGAGTATGGTTTCAAAAGGTGTTCTGACAGCTGGAAGGCTTCATCCCCTACACAGACAAATGGCATAGGTGGACCAGATGTTTGCGGCAGCGGTCTAGGTGGTGGGAACTGGAAGGTGTTTCCATACAGTTTACGCCCCATGGCAGACAGTTTGAAAACTTGAGAGTCATTGGAGCGGCCATAGGCCCCAATATCAACCGCAATAAATTTGTATTCCGCGTCAGCGATGGCCATGAGGACAATTGAAAAATATTTCTTGTAATTGAAATATTCCGATCCCGATCCAGCTGGCTTTACAATGCGGATATGTTTCCCGTCCACAGCGCCCAAGCAGTTTGGAAACTGACATATCTGTTGAAACTTGTCAGCAATTTCAATCCACCTCTCTGTTGTGGGTTCTGGTAAAAACTCTTCAGCTAAGGAGTCCCACAGTGCACGGCATGTGTACTTCACAATTCCAGATATGGTGGAAATCCCAAGTCTGTACTGGAAATGCAGTGACGAAAGGGATTCTCCAGTTGCAAGAAATCTGTGGGGAATTAAAAAACAATAAATTAGTTTTAAATCACAGCATTACATACCAAAACTGACCTATAACACTTGGAGATACAAACTACCACCAACAAGATTGCAGTGAAAGTGTGCTCTGATGCGAGCATATCCAATAAATGTGGCTTACCTTAAAGTCACCATCAGACGCTCTGCGGGTGAAACAGAGAAGCGGCAATAGGTGTCCGCTTTTCTTATGAGGTGTGCAATGCGCTCCACCAAGTAATCAAAATTCTCCATTTTCATCCTAACATATCCAAAAAATTTATCCGGGTTTCGTCGAAGGTCCATGCAGAGTGTAGAATAGACCCCACGCGTCATTCTCTTGGCTGTGATGGGGTGGATCCACAAACGTCGTCTACGATGCCTGATGCGCTGCTGTCTCGCTCTCTCCTTCTCCAGAACAATCACCCTCAAACGATTCGCCTCCGCTATAAAATCCGCCAAATTCTTCAAAATATTTCCAATGACAACATCCATCTTCGCCAGTAACTTGCTCTTCTCTCCAACCTGCACTTTCTCCTCTACAACCTGTCAAAGAAGGGCTGTAGGAACATGCTATATATAGTTTTCCAGTAGCCAATCCCGTTCGGAAGGCCACAAGGGTCAATTTTAAAAACCGGATCCGGCGTAATCCGTCGAAAAACGGATCGAAAAACGGATGAACCGGATGAGACGGATCCGGTTTTGTCTGTCAAGAAAAAGACGGATCCGGCAGAAAACCGGATCCGTCACATCCGGTTTTATGAAACATTTGCCGGATCCGGCGTTCCGGCACGACGCCGGATTGCGCCTGACGCCGAAAACCTGATGTGTGAAAGTAGCCTTAGCTAAGTATTCTCTCACTATGAGGCTATGTGCACACGTGCGGAATTGCCGCAAATTTTGTGTAAATCAAGTGTATTGAAATAATGCAATACATAATCCAAACTAGTAATAAAGTATAACGAAAGCATATAATCCATATTAGGATGAAATTATCAACTGTAGGATATAACTGATAACTGTGTCATTTCTATTATAATTAAACTTGCTAAACTGACAGCAATCAGTACATTGATTAATAGAGTAGTCAATAAGAGAATACTGACATGCTTGTGAAATGAAATTTATGCAACCTAAACAAGAAAGTGAAAAGAAAGGAGAAAGGAAACAAGAGGGGAAGAAGAGAGAAGAAAAGAGAGGGGAAGGGAGGGGATTAAATGATCGTAGGAGATAGACATTACAAATTAGAAATGGGATTCGAGCATTCCCCGCACCCGGAAGGCCATAAATCCCTCGACCACTCTGATAGGAGTCAAGATCCAGAACGGCCATCCAGGAACCCAGGGCGCCCCGAAAACCATCCAATCAAATCAAAGGGGTGTTCATTTATTGATGAATATTCTCAGTGTCCTGATACCCATACTTCCAACCCAGGGGTCTCTCTAAAAACAAGAGAGCCCAAGTGTTATAGACGCTGTCTGTATCACCAACTATTTGGCCTATCATTTGCTCCATTCTATAGATTTCGTAAAGCTCAGCGACAAACTCAGAACGAGAAGGTGACTTTACCTGTTTCCAATATCTGGGGATCAAGTTCCTGGTAGCTGTAAGGAAGTGTCTAAAAAGGCGTTTTTTGAATCTGGAAACTGAGATGTCATTCAGGGACAATAATGCAGCTTCCATTGTGGGTATAATATTGGTAATGGATAATCTGTTATGTAGGTCAAAAACTGCTGACCACAAGTTTTTGATGGGCGGACAGTGCCACCATATATGAGTAAATGTGCCTTCCTTATGTAGGCATCTCCAACAAGTATCTGGGACCACCGTGAATATAGAGTGGACAGCTGATGGGCAACTATACCATCTTTTAAGAATCCCGTAGCTCCTCTCCTGTGATGTAGAACATAGTGAAGATCTAAACGTAAAGAGAAGGATTTTTGATCTATCTTCGATCGATAAAGATCTTCCCAGGTCAGCCTCCCATTTAGAGAATGGAGGAAAATTGTGGGGAGGGTTTGCCCATTGCCGCAAATTTTATGCGTTTTTGCCACGTTTGTTCGCCACGAAAACCCGGCGAAAACACATAAAGCAACCCATTGAAGTCAATGGCATTCCGCACATGCTGTGCTAATGCTGCGTATTTTTCCGCGTTGGAATCACATCGCGGAAAAATACGCAGCATGCTCATTCTTTTTGCGGAATCGTGGGGATTCCGCACACATAGGAATGCATTGTTCAGCTTACTTTCCGCATGTGGCTATGTCCACCATGGGCAAAGTAAGTGGAAAATGTGCGGATGTAACCAGGGTCTGGAGGAGAGGAGACTCTCCTCCAGGCCCTGGGTACCATATCCCTGATAAAAAATCGTGATATTCTCACCTTCCGGCATCCCCCGCAGCACTCCCAGGCCTCAGCGATGCTCCTGCCAACTCCTGTTCCCAGGGATGCCTTGCGACAATGAGCTGTGATGACGCAGCGGTCTCGCGTGATGCTACGTCATCTGGGGTCATTGTCGCAAGGCATCGCTGGGAACGGGACTTGCTGGGAGCATTGTCAAACACCCAGCATTGCTGGGAGCATTGTCAAACACTATGTTTGACAAGTGTGATCAACCTGTCAATCAGTTTTCCAAGCGATCTGTAGCATTCTGCAAGCTAATTATGCTTGCAAAACGCTATTTTTTTACAGGAATTCCACATGCGTATTTCCCACGGCAGGGAGTTGCAGAATTGCGGCTGAAATTTCCGCGGCAATTCCGCACGTGTGCACATAGCCTTAGGGTTGAGCGAATAGATTCGGATAACTCCTTATCTGAATAGCTGCATCGGGAACCCGGATACTTGGAGTTCTCCTGATGATCAGCTGTTTGGCGCCGCAGCTGCATGTGTCGCAGCTGTTTGACAGTCACAATACATGCATGAAGAGCCCAACAAACAGGCTATCCATGCTTGTTTTGTGACTGAAGAATCAACGCTGTATTCTTCGCATGCGTTCAAAGATGGAACCACACTGGTTTGGACCGTACTTAGTTGTGGAATCCTTGACCAAGGGACAAGTAAAACTTAAGAACAATAAAACTGGCAAGATACTGAGCAACACCTATCATGCCAGCAACCTTAAGATTTACCAAGATGATGAAACTTCTGTACCACCCAGTCCCCTAATGATTGTCCCAGTGACTCTGCCACACAGAAACACAAGCAAATCTATTCTTTCAACCCACTACCAAGTACAGGAAAGAAATCTTGCCACCATTCTCTGCCCTATGTTTGGTAGGGTTGTGTACTATGGAGCCAAAAGAAACCTTGGACATCCATGGTGTACATATAAAACCAAAGGTGATGGAAACTGCTACTTCCGGGCCATCAGATACATCCTGACAGGATCAGAGGACAATCACTCCCTTCTCAGTGATGAAGACGGGCACTTGTGACATTATACAGTGGAGAAAAGAAGTAGTTGATACACTGCCGATTTTGCAGGTTTTTCCACCTACAAAGAATGGAGTTTGTAATTTTTGTCGTAGGTACACTTCAACTGTGACAAATGGAATCTAGAAATAAAAAACAGAAAATCACAAAGTATGATTTTTATACAATTTGCATTTTTTTTGCATAAAATAAGTATTTGATCCAATAGAAAAACATCTAATATTTGGTACAGTAACCTTTGTTTGCAATTACAGAGGTCAGACCTTTCCTGTAGTTCTTGACCAAGTTTGCACACACTGCAGCAGGGATTTTGGCCCAGTCCTCCATACAGATCTTCTCCAGATCTTTCAGGTTTAGGGGCTGTCGCTGTGCAATATTGAGTTTCAGCTGCCTCCAAAGATTTTCTATTGGGTTCAGGTGACTGAAACACTACAAAATGCCACCTCAATGACTGAAACAGAAGGTATGTGATGCAATCTTCTGATGATAAAAAGCGTTTTTTTTATATATATACTGGGACCTTTTCTTTGAGAAAACCATATTAGTGATGCACATTATTATTATTATGCATTTATATAGCGCCATTTATTCCATGGCGCTTTACATGTGAAAAGGGGAAATATAGACAAGTATAATAAACATGTGTAAGACAAGGGACACACAAGTACATAAGGAGAGGGGACCCTGCCCACGAGGGCTCACAGTCTACAGGGATGGGTGAGAATACAGTAGGAGAGGGTAGAGCAGGTCGTGCAATGGTTCAGTAGACCGAGGATCATTGCAGGCTGTAGACTTGTCGGAACAGGTGGGTCTTCAGGTTCTTCTTGAAGGTTTCCGTTTATGGTGAGAGTCTGATGTGTTGCGGCAGAGAGTTCCAGAGTATGGGGGAAGCATGGGAGAAGTCTTGTATGCGGTTGTGGGAAGAAGAGATAAGGGGGGAGTAGAGAAGGAGATCTTGAGATGATCGAAGGTTGCGTGCGGGTGGGTACCTAGAGACCATGTCACAGATGTATGGAGGAGACAGGTTGTGGATGGCTTTGTATGTCATGGTTAGGGTTTTGAATTGGAGCCTCTGGGCAATAGGAAGCTAGTGAAGGGCCTGGCATAGGGGGGAGGCTGGGGAATAGCGGGGAGACAGGTGGATTATTCGGGCAGCAAAGTGTAGGATGGACTGGAGCGGTGCCAGAGTGCTAGAGGGGAGGCCAGAGAGAAGGAGGATGCAGTAGTCGAGGCGGGAGATAAGAGCATGCACTAGTGTTTTTGTGGTTTCGTGGATGAGGAATGAACGGATCCGGGAAATATTTTTGAGTTTGAGGTGGCAGGAGAAGGCGAGGGCTTGGATATGTGGTTTGAAAGAGAGCGCAGAGTCGAGGATCACCCCCAAGGCACCGAGCGTGCGGGACTGGGGAAAGAGAGCAGCCATTGACATTGATGGATAGGTCTGGTGGAGGGGTAGAGTGAGATGGGGGAAAGATGATGAATTCTGTTTTGTCCATGTTCAGTTTGAGAAAGCGAGCAGAGAAGAAGGCTGAGATAGCAGACAGACATTGTGGGATTTCATTCAGTAAGGAGGCGAGGTTGGGTCCAGATAGGTAGAACTGCGTGTAATCGGCATAGAGGTGATACTGCAAACCGTGGGATTCTATGAGCTGTCCCAAGCCGAAGGTGTAGATGGAGAATAGTAGGGGTCCTAGGACAGAGCCTTGAGGAACACCCTCAGACAGGGGGTGAGGTGAGGAGGTGGTGTGTGAGAGGGAGACACTAAATGTTCGGTCTGTTAGGTATGATGAGATCCAGGATAGGGCCAAGTCTGTGATGCCAAGAGATGAGAGAGTCTGTAGCAGGAGGGAATGGTCTACGGTGTCGAATGCAGAGGACAGGTCCAGGAGAAGGAGGACCAAGTAGTGTCGCTTGCTCTTGGCGGTTAGTAAGTCGTTAGTGACTTTAGTTAGGGCAGTTTCAGCTGAGTGATGCGGTCGGAAGCCAGATTGTAACCGCTCAAAGAGGGAACAGGAGGAGAGGTGGGAGGACAGTTCAATATATACATGCTGTTCCAGTAGTTTTGAGGCGTAAGGGAGAAGAGATAATAATCTTTATATAGCGCTAACATATTCCGCAGTGCTTTACAGTTTGCACACATTACCATCACTGTCCCTGATGGGGCTCACAATCTAAATTCCCTATCAGTATGTCTTTAGAATGTGGGAGGAAACCGGAGTGCCCGGAGGAAACCCACGCAAACACGGGGAGAACATACAAACTCCTTGCAGATGTTGTCCTTGGTGGGATTCGAACCCAGGACCCCAGTGCTGCAAGGCTGCAGCGCTAACCACTGAGCCACCGTGCCGCCCAAGAGATATCGGGCGATATGCACATTCGGAGCAGTTTAAGGCTATGTTCCCACGTATGCGGAAAAATCCTGACAAAAATCCAAACTCCTTCTCAGAAATCGCACGTTTTTTTCCGCGCGTCTTCTGCGCGATTTTTGCACTGTTATTTTTGCGTTTTTCCCGCGATTTTCGCTTGCGGAATTCAAGCACTTTCCAAGCGATTTGAAGCATCGCTTGGAATGTGATAGACAGGTTGGTCACACTCGTCAAACATAGTGTTTGACGAGAGTGACCAACTTTTTACTTTTGAGGCTGCCTATGCGGCATCAATAGTAAAAGCTAGAATGTTAAAAATAAAAAAATAAAAAATCGTGATATTCTCACCTTCCGACGTCCCGAGCAGCCTCCCCGATCCTCGCGATGCTCCCGTTCCCAGTAATGCCTTGCGAGACCTTTGATGACATGAGGTTTCGCGTTACTGTAGTGGTCTCGCTACGTCATCACAGGTCCTTGCCGCAGGCATTACTGGGAACGGGAGTTGGCGGGACGATCGGTGAAGGTGAATATAACCCGATTTTTTTTAATTTTTTTTTAATTCTTTTTTTTTACAGGGATATGGTACCCAGGGCCTGGAGGACAGTCTCCTCTCCTCCAGACCGTGGGTACCATCCGCACAAGAGCCGCTCACTTTGCGCATGGTAGCCACATGCAGGAAGTAAGCGGATCGCATGCATTCCTATGGGTGCGGAATTGCGGCGATTCCGCAAAAAGAATGAGCATGCTGCATTTTTTTCCACGATGCGATTCTGCCGCGGAAAAAAACGCAGCATTAGCACAGCATGTGCGGAATGCCATAGGAATGCATGGAGTGCGTTCAGTATGGGTTTTTTAAGCGTTTTCGCGGCAAAAACGCTTAGAAAACGCAACGTGGGCACACAGCCTACAACACAAAAGTGACATGACATATTCCCATTCAACAGCAAGCTTAGCTCTGCTTTTGTAGCCATATACTAAACTTGGTTCTATTCCTGTATTCAGTAAGCTTTGTTTTGTTCCTGTATCCAAGTAATAAGTTTGATTTCATTCACATATCTATGTAATAAGGAAGAGATGGAATCTATAATACCTCTCCATATCTTTGGACCTATAAGTTACTATGTTCATTCTTTTTCTTCATTTTTTATAGTCCGTCTCATGTAATAAGATTTGTTCAGTGCCTGCATCTGTGTAGTAAGCTTGGTTCTGTTCCAGGATCTATTTAGTAAGTTTAATTGAGTGTGTGTATGTGTGTGTGTATATACTCAATTAAACTTACTAAATAGATTCTGGAACAGACTCAAGCTTACTATACAGATACAATGACCTTAACATATACAGCTGTGGCAGAGGTGTAGCTAGGTGGGGGGGGGGGGGGGGAACATCTGCCTGGGCCCCTACCCAGGTAGCCCTAATTACAACTATAGTTGCACACCCTAATTGTGGGCATAGGGGAATCTCAGCCGATGACCATGGTATTACTGAAAATAAATCTCCATGAAAAAACAACACTGTTATTACCGCCATATTGTGCTAGATACCACTACTGCAGAACATATAGGAGATTGCAGTACAGTTATAAATAGTGACTTACAGGTGATGTTCTTTCTCATGGAAACATTCACTTTTCCATCTTGGCCCGACTGACACGTCAACTTCTCCAGCCTTGACTCAGCTGTAGATAGATATTACAACAAAGACACATATGATTTCTCACTTTTCCAGCACATTTCCCATCTATTCCCTGCCTGCACAAACTCCTTATCCTGCTGATACTCCAATACTGAGCCACGTCTGACATATGTGTCCCTATTAATGCATATGTTGTTCAAAAACAGAGCTCCACTTACTGCCCCACGTAGTAATGCCACCTCTGTGCCACTGTGATAACAGTGCCCACCTATAGTCCCTAGAAAGAAATAATGTCACCTTTTGCCAGTCAAAAACTCTGAGTGCCCCTATAACAAAAATGCTTCTTAAATGCCCATTTAACAATGTCCCCTGAGTCTGCCCATGTATAGCTCCCCTAAACACAGTATGAGGGACCCACAGCCCCCCGCCCTGTCCTCCCTCCACCACCCCTTCAGTTCCCACCTTGCCCCCATCCTCTCACATTCACCCCACAGTGACCGTTACATACGTGAATTGAATTAGCCTAATATATTCTGGCCACATTCAGATGAAGTTTGCAGGTAGTTCATGGATGGCACCTGCAATGTCTGATCCAAGTGCTGCAGGCACAGAACATGAGATGAGGTCAGGCCCAGGCAGTGTCTGAGGTAATGAGATGTGGGCACTAGGACCCAGGGGAGCTCCAGCATGCATGAGCCAGAGCACTCAGGGAGCAGAGCTGACTGCAGCACTGACAGCTGAGCAGGTGCTAGCCCATGTGCAGAGTCTCAGGAAGACAGAGGAGCAGACAATTTGTGGTACTCTCCCTCACTCCTGCCTGATAGCAGCCCCTTCATGGGACGGGGCCCCGGGGCAACGGCCCACTCTGCCCCAATAGTAGCTACGCTACTGAGCTCTGGCAAAAATTAAGAAGCCACTGCAAAATTTTCAGTTTGATTTTTCTCTTTATAGGTATATTTTTAAGTAAAATGTAAACTGCTCTTTTATTCTATAAACTACTGGCAACAAGTCTTCGAATTTCCAAGCACTAAATTTTGTATTTATTTTCCGAAACTGAGAAACGGTCAAAATAACAAAAAAACCCAGTGCTTACAGACCTCAAATAATGCTAAGAAAACAAGTTCATAATAACTCAGAAACAACAATACTAATGTTTTAACTCAGGAAGAGTTCAGAAATCAATATTTTGTGGAATAACCATGATTATTAATCACAGCTTTCATGTGTCTTGGCATGCTTTCCACCAGTCTTTCACACTGCTTTTGGGTGACCTTATGCCACTTCTGGTACAAAAATGCAAGGAGTTCTTCTTTGTTTGATGGCTTGTGACTATCCATCTTCGTCTTGATTACATTCCAGAGGTTTTCAAAGGGGTTCAGGTCTGGAGATTGGGCTGGCCATGACAGGGAATTGATGTGGTGGTCCTTCATCCACACATTGGTTGACCAAGCTGTGTGGCATGGTGCATTGTCCTGCTGGAAAAAACAGTCCTCAGAGTTGGGGAACATTGCCTGAGCAGAAGGAATCAACTGTTTTTTCCAGTATAACCTTGTATGCGGCTTGATTCATACGTCCTTCGCAAAGATTAACCTGCCCAATTCCTGCCTTGCTGAAGCATTCCCAGATTATCACCGATCCTCCACCAAATTTCACAGTGGGTGCAAGACACTGTGGCTTGTACGCCTCCCCAGGTCTCCATCTAGCCATTAGACAACCAGGTGTTGGGCAAAGCTGAAAATTAGACTTATCAGAGAAGATTACCTTAATCCAGTCCTCTATGGTCCACTCCCTATGGTCTTTGGCAAACCAGCCTGGCTCTCCTTTGCTTCTCATTGATGAAAGGCTTTTTCTAGCTTTACATGACTTGAGCCCTGCCTCTAGGAGCCTGTTACGAACTGTTCTTGCTGTGAACTTCACCCCACTCACCCCAGCTGCCATTTGCCATTCCTTTGGTAGGTCACTTGATGTCATCCTGCGGTTGCTGAGTGACATTTGAATAAGATGACGATCATCCCGGTCAGTGGAGAGTCGTTTTCACCCTTTGCCGGTCTTTAGCTTTGTTGTACCCAATGTCTGCTGCTTGACCTTGTAGTAATGGACTGCCATCTTAGAAATTTTAAGGATGGAGGCAACATCACGCTCACTGTATTGCTCTGCTAGTAAAGCCGAATTGAGCCCTTCTTTTCCTCACTCAAGACTTTTCTTTTCAACTCCTTTGGCATGGTTAAAAGTTATTTTTCATTCCTATTACTTTTGGGATATTACTAGCACTTGTTCTGCCATCCAGCTTGTCCTATTGCAAGAGGATTGTGAACACCACAGCAGGGTTTTTTATACTTTCCTTCGTTAAATAAGATTTGGTTCAGGTGATCACCTAATCAGCAGCACATTAAGTAGAACGAGATGTACTCTGGTTGGAATTCAACTGACACTGGAATGGAATGGCCGCCAAACATGTAGAGAAGCTGATTTTTATAAAACTGTGCAGTGGTCTCTTAATTTTTGCCAGAGCTGTATATGCAGTAAGATTGTTTCTGTTCCCATATATGTAATATGCTTGTTTTTTTCGCCCAAATCTATGTAATAAGTTTGGATCTGTTCCTGTATCTATATGGTAAGCTTGGTTATGTTCCTGTATCTATGTAATACGCTTGGTTCCTTTCCTACAGTACAAACCAAAAGTTTGGACACACTTTCTCATTCAAAGAGTTTTCTTTCTTTTCATGACTATGAAAATTGTAGATTCACTCTGAAGGCATCAAAACTATGAAATAAGGCTGGTTTCACACTAGTGTTTTATCGCGCAGCGCATCGTGCGCTATCGGGCTCACGCGCAATGTTCCCCTATCTTTAACATGGCAATCGCAGGGTCTTGCGAATGTACGTGCTCATCAGCGTTTAGTGTGCGCTGCGCATTTTACAGGTGTGTGCCCAGACGCCCGTACGCTACATGTTGCATTTTTTGTTCCGCCTACATCGTTAAAAAAATCGCACGCGCATGTGTGCGCCGAAAAATAGCATTACAGTCTATGGGGTCGCTGACGTGCGCTTGGATGCGCGCACGTCAGCGCCTTGTGCGCGCACGCGATTTGAGTAAACAATGTCTAGACACTTGTCTTAACCTCCCCCTAAACAAGCAACGTTGTTTGGGAGGAGTGTGGATAAAAGAAGGTGTCTTCAGGGTCAGACCAATACTCTACACAGCCTTGCAGAGACCAGACAAGAACCTACAAGAGGCTTCCACCTGTGGATTCAAGCTTCAGGAGCCAAAATGTGAGTATTCTTCAACATAATGTCTGTGTGTCCTGTACAATTTTATAATGTACTAATGTATTTTTTGTTTATATTTCAGCATGTCTTCTTCTGGATCGGCCTATTCGCCATCTCGGCAAGAACTGGCCCAAGCTGATCGTGAGGTGAGGATGCTGCTGCCTTTGGGTAAGTATAGCTGCCTCTAGAAATGTGTTTTAATTTTTTTTTACTTTACAGACATCGGACACGGGCAGTGAAGATGAAGTGCGGGAGCGGTCTGATCGGGAGGATTCTGAGCGGGAGCAGCGTAGGCAAGTCGTGGCAAGGAGACGCAGTGTTAGTATATAATGTGTTTTTTTTTTCTGTCTTTATTTTCATCTTTTACCTTTCTTCTTCTCTGTTTCTTTTTGTATCTTTTTAATTCTCCAAAATTCCAAACATTCTAATATTTTTTTTTTTTCTAGGTTCCACAACGGGATGACGAAGAAGTAGTAGTATACATAGACAACGAGCACCTGATCCGCCTTGTTGAGGAGCGTATCCCGTTGTGGGACAGCCGTGACCAGCAGTACAAAGACACAGTGGTGACCCGGCAGCTCTGGAATGAGGTGGCCGCAGCGATGATGGATGGCTGGGACAGCGCCTCTCCGAGTTCCAAAAGGGCGTTCAGTAAGTATAAAGATGCTCTGTGATACTGCATTGATTTTTGTTCCAGATGGTGCTGATGTGTTTGTGGCAAGATATATTCTTGCATCAAACACACCAATGCCTTGTGGAAAACAGTGATTGATTTTTGTATTAAACTGCTGTCTTTAAGCTGCATTGATTTCTGGTCCTGATGGTGCTGTTGTGTTTTTGGCAAGATATATTCTTGCATTAAACACAACAATCCCTTGTGGTAAACAGTGATTGATTTTTGTATTCAACTGCTGCATTGATTTCTGGTCCTGATGGTGCTGCTGTGTTTTTTGCAAGATATATTCTTGCATTAAACACAACAATGCCTTGTGGAAAACAGTGATTGATTTTTGTATTCAACTACTGCATTGATTTCTGGTCCTGATGGTGCTGTTGTGTTTTTTGCAAAATATATTCTTGCATTAAACACACCAATGCCTTGCGGAAAAACAGTGATTGCTTTTCCAACTGCTGTCTTGATCCTGTTTTCACTCTTGCTCCGGATGATACTGTTGTTTTGGCTGCTACATATATTCTAGCAGGAAACATAGCAGTGTCCTCAGGAACAACAGTGACTGCATTGTGTCTATAATTTATGTCTGCTGCAGCATTGACTGTTTGCAAAGTTCTATCCGGTGTGTGTGCTGATAATTAAGTTTTCTTAAGTGCATTGTCTAACGTGTTTTTTTTTTCTTTTTCTCAATGGTGAACAAAATCTGCACACGTTGGCGCTCGATGAAGGACCGCTTCAACACTGATGTTCATGCTGAGGGACAGGTTGCGGTGACGTGGCGGGATGGCTTGTACATTATTTTGATCAAAATTATGTTTACTAAATACCCTTATTATTATTATTACCTTTATGCATTATTTGCAGTATATTTTTTACTTTTTAGTTCAGGATATTTGTGTTTTTTGCTTTTTGTTTTCTCTGGTTAATGGTCATGTGTTAATATGCACTTACATTGTGCATACACATTAACTTGCTTTTCTCAGTTCAGATTTGTTTTTTATTCATTTCATTGTGCATTCAGTGCATATATGGGTGTGACCGCCCTTTTTCTGAGCTGGGAAAGCCATCCAGCCTGGCCTAAGCTGTTACTAGTGGTTCAGCCGCTCGACCCTTATTCACATTCACGCCACTTGGCAAGTGAAAAGGTTTTAAATACTAGAGTACGGACTGTCCCACAAGGGTTGCCGTGACGTGGCGGGATGGCTTGTACATTATTTTGATCAAAATTATGTTTACTAAATACCCTTATTATTACCTTTATGCATTATTTGCACTGCCACTTCTAGCAGCACCGCCACCGCCACCACAAAGCAGCAAAGGGGTGATCCCCATTCGCTATTTTACAGGGCAACGCCCCAGTCCACCATCACCAAGCGGTCGAGCAATGTAAGGCGGTCACAGGGTGCACGTCGGTCCGGGCAGGATACTCCAGCGGCAAAGAAAAGAAAAAAAAAACTTTGTTCGTCCATCCACCCTCTCCTCCTAATGTGTCTCAACCTGCCTCCATGTCCATTCCAGAGCTCCCTTCCCCCAGTACTTTCGTCGCCCCTTCTCCTAGCCCCTTCCTCAACCTCCAGTCGTTCCTCGTCTCTCCACACACCCAAAGTATCCCAATCTTCCCCCAAACGTCATTCCTAATAAAAAAAAAAAATATTTTATTTTTTGCTAAAAAATAAATGTGCAATTATGCTTTCAAAATATTTGGATTGGTTACTGTGTCAATCGCCGACTACACACACTGCGTCGTACACTTAGCGTTTTTGCCACCAGATATCTCCATTACTGAGACATGTTTCTTGTGTCAGTCTTGGAGATATGTGTTGTCAATGAAACCAATCTACATGACTTGTCTTTTCCACGGCAGTCTCTACATTCTAGTAATATTGCACAGACTGGATCCAGCAGGGTTCCACAACTCCAGTCCTCAAGGGCCACCAACAGATCATGTTGTATAGAATCCTCTTTTTTTTTTTGGCTCTTGTGAAGCAGTTATCAACGGAGCTATGGATTTCATTACAACATGATCTGTTGGGGGCCCTTGAGGACTGGAGTAGTGGAACCCTGTTGGATCCAGTCTGTGCAATATTACAAGAATGTAGAGCCTGCTGCGGAAAAGAAAAGCAATGTAGATTGTTTTCGTTGACAACACATATCTCCAAGACTGACACAAGAAACATCAGTAATGGAGATATCTGGTGTATTGCACACACTGACTTGAGCAGGGTTCCCCAACTACAGTCTTCAAAGCCAACAAACAAATCATGTGCAAAGTAATTCCATTTGAGGGAAAAAAAAACCAAACCTTTAAACATGATCTGTTGGTTGACATTTAGGACTACATTTTGGAAACCCTGGCATAGAGCATGGTGTTGAGTGCAAGGCATATCCATGGTTAACTTGCCTTTTTTGTACCGTCCTGATTTAACTATTAGAGAAAAGGCAAGGAACTATAGATATACCTTGTAATTTACCACATACTCTATTACGTGTTTGTTCAAGAAACAGATTAATGATGGTGAAAATAAATGATCTATCTAGTTGACAAATCCCCTGACCTTGCATCACTATGACACCTGGGCAGGTGAATAGAGTTTGAACCTGCAGCGTTGCTTAACTTTCCATATATTTTGCAGAAGATGATATATATATTTTGTGTAATGATGCTGCAGTTTAATCTGTATTGTAATGCCCATTTGATAAGTATTCAGCATGACACAAGGTCTGGGTATTTTACCAGTGTGCTTTCTAAATGAAAGCCATAGTGGTGTTATATTTTTGTAAAATCACCCCATGTGAAACAGTAGCATTATCTCCACCGTCGCTGTTAATTGAACACACACTGTAGAGATTATAAAGGTAATACAACTTGTGTGTGTATGTATAGTCACCTACTCAGGAGTATTAGTGAATTCAGGATGCACAAAACGCAGCATCATAAATTCACTGATACACCTTGCTACTTGCTAATGGTTTTGGGAGTGTAAAAACAGAGAATGCACTCAGTACAGGTATCAAAACAGTTTTTTTTATTAACATACCAACAACATGTATCAAAAACGTTTTTTTTTTTTTATTAATATACCAACAAGAAATTTTTTTTACACCATTTGCTCTTGCCATTCCACCCATCCTACATCTGAGTTGAAGTAGGCCGCAAATTGGTCCCTCATTTGACCAACTTCAACGGATGACCTGAGAGGGTGCTGTGTAAATTCAGGCAATGGATTAGGAGCAACATCATCAAGATCTAAGTTTGGGTGCTCTCGAGAAATTACAAAATTATGTAGAACGACACAGGCCTTCACCACCTCATCCACTGTTTCCAGTTTCAGATTAATAGCTGTGCCAAGAATGCACCATCTAGATACAAGTATACCAAATGCACACTCTACTGTTCTCCTGGCCCTGGTGAGCCTGTAATTAAAAATTCTTTTGTTGAGGTCCAAGTCCTGGCTGGAGTAGGGTTTGAGCAGGTTTTGGCACATCTGGAATGCTTCATCACCAACCATTACAAAGGGCTGAGGCGGACCTTCGGTGTTGGGAAGAGGCCGTGGCATGGGGAAATTGAAGTTGTTGCCATACAACCTCCTGACCATTTCCGAGTTCTTAAAAGCCTGGGAGTCATTCCCACGGCCAAATGCCCCAATGTCCACAGCAATAAACGTACAGTCTGCATCCGCAATGGCCATGAGTACAGTAGAAAAGTACTTTTTGTAGTTGTAGTACTCAGAGCCTGTTCTTTTGGGCTTGATAATCCGGATGTGTTTCCCATCCACCGCTCCCAAACAGTTAGGGAAATTGCAGACAGTCCAGAATCTTTCGGCAATTTCCAACTACTTTTCTGCGGTTGGCAGGGGCATGAATTCGGGACAAAGAACGTTCCACAAAGCCCGGCAGGTGTCTGCTACAATTCCAGACAACGTGGAGATTCCAATCCAGTACTGGAAGTGCAGTGACGAGAGGGTCTCTCCAGTAGCCAGGAATCTGTGACACAAAGAAAAAAATCAAAAATTAATATTTGTGTATACGGATTTTTTACACACGTTAAAAAAAAAAAAAATATATATATATATCTGCAGCCTTTGGTTCAGTACATGCCATCAAAAAATTACCGCAGCCTTTAGTTAACTACATGGCAGCACTACAATTCTGCCAGATTTGGAAGAGTACATGTCACAACCTAGAAAAATCTGCAGATATTGGTTTAGCAAAACAACATACCTTAATGTGACCAGGAGCCGTTCCTCAGGAGTAATCGCACGCCGGAGCTGCGTGTCCTGTCTCCGGATGACTTCTTTTACCCGACCAAGCAAATAGTGAAAGGTTTCTTGGGTCATTCGGGTATAATCCGTAAATTTCTCCGGGTTTGCCTGGAGCTCGCTGTAGAGGGTGTGGTACGCTCCACGGCTCTCCCGGAGTTCAATAATGGGATGTATCCACAAACGCCGCTACTGCCGTCTTCGCTGCCTCTCTCTCTCCCTCTGTTCATGACAAGCAACGGCATAAGCCTGAGCCATCCTCATGTCCAGATCCAAGTCAAAGTCAAAACTCTTCCAGCGCAGATCCATGTTTCTCAAGTCAAATAAAAGTAAATGTGAAGAATTCAGCTGTAAACAGGGGTTACATAAAGAATTTCCATAAGACACGCCCACTGGTGTGCCATTGGTGGAGTGTGTTGCACGAATTTTTCAAGGATTTTTTCTCCTGTGAAGTGACACCATTGCGCATAAAAAATGCAAACGCACAAAAACGCTGCAATTTTTTTGTCGTTACGCGCACAATAATGCTACAAAAAATGCAGCGTTTACAAGCATTTGCATGCGCCTTTGACATGCGTTTCATGTGCGCTCGATAGGCTGCGCAAAAAGGCGCAAGTGTGAAATTAGCCTAACACATGTGGAATTATATAATTAATAAAAAAGTGTGAAACAACTGAAAATATGTCTTATATTCTAGGTTCTTCAAGGTAGCCACCTTTTGCTTTGATTACTGCTTTGCACACTCTTGTATTTCTCTTGATGAGCTTCAAGAGGTCGTCACCGGAAATGGTTTTCACTTCACAGGTGTGCCCTGTTAGGTTTAATAAGTGGGATTTCTTGCCTTATAAATGGGGTTGGGACCATCAGTTGTGTTGTGCAGAAGTCTGGTGGATACACAGCTGACAGTCCTACTGAATAGACTGTTAGCTGCTTTTTTCTTGCCATAATACAAATTCTAAGTAAAGAAAAACGAGTGGCCATCATTACTTTAAGAAATGAAGGTCAGTCAGTCTGAAAAATTGGGAAATCTTTGAAAGTGTCCCCAAGTGCAGTGGCAAAAACCATCAAGCGCTACAAAGAAACAGGCTCACATGAGGATCGCCCCAGGAAAGGAAGACCAAGAGTCACCTCTGCTGCAGAGGATAAGTTAATCCGAGTCACCAGCCTCAGAAATCGCAGGTTAACAGCAGCTCAGATTAGACACCAGGTCAATGCCACACAGAGTTCTAGCAGCAGATACATCTCTACAACAGTTGTTAAGAGGAGACTTTGTGCAGCATGCCTTCATGGTAAAATAGCTGCTAGGAAACCACTGCTAAGGACAGGCAACAAGCAGAAGAGACTTGTTTGGGCTAAAGAACACAAGGAATGGACAATAGACCAGTGGAAATCTGTGCTTTGGTCTGATGAGTCCAAATTTGTGATCTTTGGTTCCAAACACCGTGTCGTTGTGCGACGCAGAAAAGGTTAACGGATGGACTCTACATGCCTGGTTCCCACCGTGAGGCATGGAGGAGGAGGTGTGATGGTGCTTTGCTGTTGACACTGTTGGGGATTTATTCAAAATTGAAGGCATACTGAACCAGCATGGCTACCACAGCATCTTGCAGCAGCATGCTATTCCAACCGGTTTGCGTTTAGTTGGACCATCATTTATTTTTCAACAGGACAATGACCCCAAACACACCTCCAGGCTGTGTAAGGGCTATTTGACCAAGAAGGAGAGTGATGGGGTGCTACGCCAGATGACCTGGCCTCCACAGTCACCAGACCTGAACCCAATCGAGATGGCTTGGGGTGAGCTGGACCGCAGAGTGAAGGCAAAAGGGACAACAAGTGCTAAGCATCTCTGGGAACTCCTTCAAGACTGTTGAAAGACCATTTCTGGTGATTACCTCTTGAAGCTCATCAAGAGAATGCCAAGAGTGTGCAAAGCAGTAATCAAAGCAAAAGGTGGCTACTTTGAAGAACCTAGAATATAAGACATATTTTCAGTTGTTTCACATTTTTTTGTTAATTATATAATTCCACATGTGTTTATTCATAGTTTTGATGCCTTCAGAGTGAGGGTAAGTTCACACGTAGCGGAACTCTCGCGGAAATTACCGCGAGAGTTCCGGAATTCCATTCCGCGGGAAAATCGCATTTTAAATTCCCGCGATTTTCCCACGGAAAAACTAGCATTTTGCAAGTGTAATTAGCTTGCAGAATGCTAGCGTTTTCCAAGCGATCTGTAGCATCGCTTGGAGAACTGATTGACAGGTTGGTCACACTCGTCAAACATAGTGTTTGACAAGTGTGACCAACTTTTTACTACTGAGGCTGCCTATGAAGCATCAGTAGTAAAAGATAAAATGTAAAAAATAATAAAAAATGGTGTTATTCTTACCTTCCGACGTCCCGCGCAGCCTTCCCGCCTCTCTCCACGCTCTCCTTCCCAGTAATCCTTTGCGAAAATGCCCGCGATGACGTACGTTCTCGCGGGATCGCAACGTCTAACGGGAAATTTGCGATGACGTCGCGCGAATGACCGCGAGACTTCGTGATCCCGCGAGAACAGACATCATCGCGGGCATTTTCGCAAAGGACTACTGGGAACGAGAGCGTGGAGAGAAGCGGGAAGGCTGCGCGGGACGTCGGAAGGTAAGAATAACAATATTTTTATTTTAAATTCTATTTTTTACAGGGATATGGTACCCAAAGCCCGGAGGACAGTCTCCTCTCCTCCGGACTGTGGGTACCATCCGCAAATGTTCTGCTTACTTTCCGCGTGGTGTGCACAGCTACATGCAGAAAGTAAGCAGAACAATGCATTCCTATGTGGATGGAATCGCCGCGATTCCGCTAAATTAATGAGCATGCTGCCTTTTTTTACCGTGAAGCGATTCTGCCGTGGTAAAAACCGCAGCATCAGCACAGCATTGCGGATCCCATAGGAATGCATGGGATGCTTATTTTTCGCGGCAAAATCGCGCGGTTAAAACCGCCGCGGAAACGCGAAAAAAACGCCACATGTGAACTCAGCCTGAATCTACAATATTCATAGTCAAGAAAAGAAAGAAAACTCTTTGAATGAGAAGGTGTGTCCAAACTTTTGGTCTGCACTGTATAACAATGCAAACACGGATCATATAGAGAAAAAGTGCAAACAAGACCATATATAGATAAAAATACAAAAGTAATAATGGCAAAATAATTAAAACCGAAAATTTACCAGCTGATCCAATGCATTTGTACACAACAAAGTCATAATACTTGAGGTACAATATGTAGGGAAAATAACTCTGTGTTTAAATGCAACATTACAGAGGCGGTAAACCGGTTTGTGTGTATTAGTAACTTTCACAGTGAATACATAAGAACACGATAAGTAGCTGGTACCGGCAAGAAGCCGAGATGCAATTTCCAGTCCATACAAGTGCTGAATAGTTATGTGTAAGAAAGTGCAAATGCAATAGAGGTAGACAGGCAATTACCTACGTATACGTGCGCAACCGGGTCACCGCCGCGCGTTTCGGCGCTTGTCTTCTCCCGGGGGTGACAAGTTTGGGTCTCTTCCCGTAGCTATGTAATGAGCTTGGTTCTGTTCCTATAGTGTATAGTATATCGTTTAATGACCTTGGTTTCCGCTTCTGTATCCACGTAGTAATTTTGGTTGTGTTTCTGTAGCTCTATAGTAGGCTTAGTTCTGCTTGTGTTAATACGTAGAAAGCTTGGTTCAGCACAGAAAAATTTGGGTTTGATGGTTGGTGGCAACCCTGCAACCAAAATGCAATAACAAGTGGTCAAAATGTTTCTTCCCAAAATGGTATCAATAAACTCCTCTCTCTCAGGGGTTAACTACATATGCCAAGAGGATTAGTACATTTTTCTCCCCAGAGAAAGATGGCGCCCGCAGGGAGGAGAAACGGCGGGTGTAGAGAGATGGCGCCCGCAGGGAGGAGCTACGGCGGGTGTAGAGAGATGGCGCCCGCAGGGAGGAGCTACGGCGGGTGTAGAGAGATGGCGCCCGCAGGGAGGAGCTACGGCGGGTGTAGAGAGATGGCGCCCGCAGGGAGGAGCAACGGCGGGTGTAGAGAGATGGCGCCCGCAGGGAGGAGCTACGGCGGGTGTAGAGAGATGGCGCCCGCAGGGAGGAGCTACGGCGGGTGTAGAGAGATGGCGCCCGCAGGGAGGAGCTACGGCGGGTGTAGAGAGATGGCGCCCGCAGGGAGGAGCTACGGCGGGTGTAGAGAGATGGCTCCCGCAGGGAGGAGCTACGGCGGGTGTAGAGAGATGGCGCCCGGAGGGAGGAGCTACGGCGGGTGTAGAGAGATGGCGCCCGGAGGGAGGAGCTACGGCGGGTGTAGAGAGATGGCGCCCGCAGGGAGGAGCTACGGCGGGTGTAGAGAGATGGCGCCCGCAGGGAGGAGCTACGGCGGGTGTAGAGAGATGGCGCCCGCAGGGAGGAGCAACGGCGGGTGTAGAGAGATGGCGCCCGCAGGGAGGAGCTACGGCGGGTGTAGAGAGATGGCGCCCGCAGGGAGGAGCTACGGCGGGTGTAGAGAGATGGCGCCCGCAGGGAGGAGCTACGGCGGGTGTAGAGAGATGGCGCCCGCAGGGAGGAGCTACGGCGGGTGTAGAGAGATGGCGCCCGCAGGGAGGAGCTACGGCGGGTGTAGAGAGATGGCGCCCGCAGGGAGGAGCTACGGCGGGTGTAGAGAGATGGCGCCCGCAGGGAGGAGCAACGGCGGGTGTAGAGAGATGGCGCCCGCAGGGAGGAGCTACGGCGGGTGTAGAGAGATGGCGCCCGCAGGGAGGAGCTACGGCGGGTGTAGAGATGGCGCCCGCAGGGAGGAGCAACGGCGGGTGTAGAGAGATGGCGCCCGCAGGGAGGAGCTACGGCGGGTGTAGAGAGATGGCGCCCGCAGGGAGAAGCTACGGCGAGTGTAGAGAGATGGCGCCCGCAGGGAGGAGCTACGGCGAGTGTAGAGAGATGGCGCCCGCAGGGAGGAGCTACGGCGGGTGTAGAGAGATGGCTCCCGCAGGGAGGAGCTACGGCGAGTGTAGAGAGATGGCGCCCGCAGGGAGGAGCTACGGCGAGTGTAGAGAGATGGCGCCCGCAGGGAGGAGCTACGGCGGGTGTAGAGAGATGGCGCCCGCAGGGAGGAGCTACGGCGGGTGTAGAGAGATGGCGCCCGGAAGGAGGAGCTACGGCGGGTGTAGAGAGATGGCGCCCGGAGGGAGGAGCTACGGCGGGTGTAGAGAGATGGCGCCCGCAGGGAGGAGCTACGGCGGGTGTAGAGAGATGGCGCCCGGAGGGAGGAGCTACGGCGGGTGTAGAGAGATGGCGCCCGGAGGGAGGAGCTACGGCGGGTGTAGAGAGATGGCGCCAGCAGGGAGGAGCTACGGCGGGTGTAGAGAGATGGCGCCCGGAGGGAGGAGCTACGGCGGGTGTAGAGAGATGGCGCCAGCAGGGAGGAGCTATGGCCGCACAGAACAGAACGAGTAGTTACTTACGGCGTCATAGAGGCGGAGCGTTCTTCCAGCTTACCCCGCTCCACTCTTATTCTACCGTCTGAGCTTCCGGGGCCGGAGGAGGAGAAGAGCCCCGGGACCATGGAGAGCAATAAGGAAGAGGCTGACCGATGCCGGCAAATCGGGAAGGCTGCGCTGCTGGTCGGGGACCGGGAGAAAGGCCGCAAATTTCTCATCAAAGCGGAGCGGCTATACCCAAGCACGGAAGCCCGAGGTGAGCGGAGCGGCCTGAGCTGTGCACGACATTCCGTGTGTATATATATGAGGGCAAGCGTAGGGCTGGCACCACCATACACAGGTCCATGGGGGCAGTATATACCCTCACATATAGGACTTGCAGCCTGACACAGGGCACAGCTATTAGCGCTGGCACCACCATACACAGGACCATGGGGGCAGTATATACAGTCACATATAGGACCTGCAGCCTGACACAGGGCACAGCTATTAGCGCTGGCACCACCATACACAGGACCATGGGGGCAGTATATACAGTCACATATAGGACCTGCAGCCTGACACAGGGCACAGCTATTAGCGCTGGCACCACCATACACAGGACCATGGGGGCAGTATATACCCTCACATATAGGACCTGCAGCCTGACACAGGGCACAGCTATTAGCGCTGGCACCACCATACACAGGACCATGGGGGCAGTATATACAGTCACATATAGGACCTGCAGCCTGACACAGGGCACAGCTATTAGCGCTGGCACCACCATACACAGGACCATGGGGGCAGTATATACCCTCACATATAGGACCTGCAGCCTGACACAGGGCACAGCTATTAGCGCTGGCACCACCATACACAGGACCATGGGGGCAGTATATACAGTCACATATAGGACCTGCAGCCTGACACAGGGCACAGCTATTAGCGCTGGCACCACCATACACAGGACCATGGGGGCAGTATATACCCTCACATATAGGACCTGCAGCCTGACACAGGGCACAGCTATTAGCGCTGGCACCACCATACACAGGTCCATGGGGGCAGTATATACCCTCACATATAGGACTTGCAGCCTGACACAGGGCACAGCTATTAGCGCTGGCACCACCATACACAGGTCCATGGGGGCAGTATATACCCTCACATATAGGACTTGCAGCCTGACACAGGGCACAGCTATTAGTGCTGGCACCACCATACACAGGTCCATGGGGGCAGTATATACCCTCACATATAGGACCTGCAGCCTGACACAGGGCACAGCTATTAGTGCTGGCACCACCATACACAGGTCCATGGGGGCAGTATATACCCTCACATATAGGACCTGCAGCCTGACACAGGGCACAGCTATTAGCGCTGGCACCACCATACACAGGACCATGGGGGCAGTGTATACCCTCACATATGGGACTTGCAGCCTGACACAGGGCACAGCTATTAGCGCTGGCACCACCATACACAGGACCATGGGGGCAGTATATACCCTCACATATAGGACCTGCAGCCTGACACAGGGCACAGCTATTAGCGCTGGCACCACCATACACAGGTCCATGGGGGCAGTATATACCCTCACATATAGGACTTGCAGCCTGACACAGGGCACAGCTATTAGCGCTGGCACCACCATACACAGGACCATGGGGGCAGTATATACCCTCACATATAGGACTTGCAGCCTGACACAGGGCACAGCTATTAGCGCTGGCACCACCATACACAGGACCATGGGGGCAGTATATACCCTCACATATAGGACTTGCAGCCTGACACAGGGCACAGCTATTAGCGCTGGCACCACCATACACAGGACCATGGGGGCAGTATATACCCTCACATATAGGACTTGCAGCCTGACACAGGGCACAGCTATTAGCGCTGGCACCACCATACACAGGACCATGGGGGCAGTATATACCCTCACATATAGGACTTGCAGCCTGACACAGGGCACAGCTATTAGCGCTGGCACCACCATACACAGGACCATGGGGGCAGTATATACCCTCACATATAGGACTTGCAGCCTGACACGGCACAGCTATTAGCGCTGGCACCACCATACACAGGTCCATGGGGGCAGTATATACCCTCACATATAGGACTTGCAGCCTGACACAGGGCACAGCTATTAGCGCTGGCACCACCATACACAGGACCATGGGGGCAGTATATACCCTCACATATAGGACTTGCAGCCTGACACAGGGCACAGCTATTAGCGCTGGCACCACCATACACAGGACCATGGGGGCAGTATATACCCTCACATATAGGACTTGCAGCCTGACACAGGGCACAGCTATTAGCGCTGGCACCACCATACACAGGACCATGGGGGCAGTATATACCCTCACATATAGGACTTGCAGCCTGACACAGGGCACAGCTATTAGCGCTGGCACCACCATACACAGGACCATGGGGGCAGTATATACCCTCACATATAGGACTTGCAGCCTGACACAGGGCACAGCTATTAGCGCTGGCACCACCATACACAGGTCCATGGGGGCAGTATATACCTTCACATATAGGACCTGCAGCCTGACACAGGGCACAGCTATTAGGGATGGCACCACCATACACAGGACCATGGGGGCAGTATATACCCTCACATATAGGACCTGCAGCCTAACACAGGGCACAGCTATTAGTGCTGGCACCACCATACACAGGACCACGGGGGCAGTATATACCCTCACATATAGGACTTGCAGCCTGACACAGGGCACAGCTATTAGTTCTGGCACCACCATACACAGGTCCATGGGGGCAGTATATACCCTCACATATAGGACCTGCAGCCTGACACAGGGCACAGCTATTAGTGCTGGCACCACCATACACAGGTCCATGGGGGCAGTATATACCCTCACATATAGGACCTGCAGCCTGACACAGGGCACAGCTATTAGCGCTGGCACCACCATACACAGGACCATGGGGGCAGTGTATACCCTCACATATGGGACTTGCAGCCTGACACAGGGCACAGCTATTAGCGCTGGCACCACCATACACAGGACCATGGGGGCAGTATATACCCTCACATATAGGACCTGCAGCCTGACACAGGGCACAGCTATTAGCGCTGGCACCACCATACACAGGTCCATGGGGGCAGTATATACCCTCACATATAGGACTTGCAGCCTGACACAGGGCACAGCTATTAGCGCTGGCACCACCATACACAGGACCATGGGGGCAGTATATACCCTCACATATAGGACTTGCAGCCTGACACAGGGCACAGCTATTAGCGCTGGCACCACCATACACAGGACCATGGGGGCAGTATATACCCTCACATATAGGACTTGCAGCCTGACACAGGGCACAGCTATTAGCGCTGGCACCACCATACACAGGACCATGGGGGCAGTATATACCCTCACATATAGGACTTGCAGCCTGACACAGGGCACAGCTATTAGCGCTGGCACCACCATACACAGGACCATGGGGGCAGTATATACCCTCACATATAGGACTTGCAGCCTGACACAGGGCACAGCTATTAGCGCTGGCACCACCATACACAGGACCATGGGGGCAGTATATACCCTCACATATAGGACTTGCAGCCTGACACGGCACAGCTATTAGCGCTGGCACCACCATACACAGGTCCATGGGGGCAGTATATACCCTCACATATAGGACTTGCAGCCTGACACAGGGCACAGCTATTAGCGCTGGCACCACCATACACAGGACCATGGGGGCAGTATATACCCTCACATATAGGACTTGCAGCCTGACACAGGGCACAGCTATTAGCGCTGGCACCACCATACACAGGACCATGGGGGCAGTATATACCCTCACATATAGGACTTGCAGCCTGACACAGGGCACAGCTATTAGCGCTGGCACCACCATACACAGGACCATGGGGGCAGTATATACCCTCACATATAGGACTTGCAGCCTGACACAGGGCACAGCTATTAGCGCTGGCACCACCATACACAGGACCATGGGGGCAGTATATACCCTCACATATAGGACTTGCAGCCTGACACAGGGCACAGCTATTAGCGCTGGCACCACCATACACAGGTCCATGGGGGCAGTATATACCTTCACATATAGGACCTGCAGCCTGACACAGGGCACAGCTATTAGGGATGGCACCACCATACACAGGACCATGGGGGCAGTATATACCCTCACATATAGGACCTGCAGCCTAACACAGGGCACAGCTATTAGTGCTGGCACCACCATACACAGGACCACGGGGGCAGTATATACCCTCACATATAGGACCTGCAGCCTGACACAGGGCACAGCTATTAGCGCTGGCACCACCATACACAGGACCATGGGGGCAGTATATACCCTCACATATAGGACCTGCAGCCTAACACAGGGCACAGCTATTAGTGCTGGCACCACCATACACAGGACCATGGGGGCAGTATATACCCTCACATATAGGACCTGTAGCCTGACACAGGGCACAGCTATTAGCGCTGGCACCACCATACACAGGACCATGGGGGCAGTATATACCCTCACATATAGGACCTGCAGCCTGACACAGAGCACTACTATTAGCGCTGGCACCACCATACACAGGACCATGGGGGCAGTATATACCCTCACATATAGGACCTGCAGCCTGACACAGAGCACTACTATTAGTGCTGGCACCACCATACACAGGACCATGGGGGCAGTATATACCCTCACATATAGGACCTGCAGCCTGACACAGGGCACTGCTATTACTGCTGGCACCACCATACACAGGACCATGGGGGCAGTATATACCCTCACATATAGGACCTGCAGCCTGACACAGGGCACAGCTATTAGCGCTGGCACCACCATACACAGGACCATGGGGGGCAGTATATACCCTCACATATAGGACTTGCAGCCTGACACAGGGCACAGCTATTAGGGCTGGCACCACCATACACAGGACCACGGGGGGCAGTATATACCCTCACATATAGGACTTGCAGCCTGACACAGGGCACAGCTATTAGTGCTGGCACCACCATACACAGGACCACGGGGGGCAGTATATACCCTCACATATAGGACCTGCAGCCTAACACAGGGCACTACTAAGTGCTCGCACCACCATACACAGGTCCATGGGGGGCCAGTATATACCCTCACATATAGGACCTGCAGCCTGACACAGGGCACAGCTATTAGTGCTGGCACCACCATACACAGGACCATGGGGGCAGTATATACCCTCACATATAGGACCTGCAGCCTAACACAGGGCACAGCTATTAGTGCTGGCACCACCATACACAGGACCATGGGGGCAGTATATACCCTCACATATAGGACCTGCAGCCTGACACAGGGCACAGCTATTAGTGCTGGCACCACCATACACAGGACCATGGGGGCAGTATATACCCTCACATATAGGACCTGCAGCCTGACACAGGGCACAGCTATTAGTCCTGGCACCACCATACACAGGACCATGGGGACAGTATATACCCTCACATATAGGACCTGCAGCCTGACACAGGGCACAGCTATTAGTTCCGGCACCACCATACACAGGTCCATGGGGGCAGTATATACCCTCACATATAGGACCTGCAGCCTAACACAGTGCACAGCTATTACTGCTGGCACCACCATACACAGGACCATGGGGGCAGTATATACCCTCACATATAGGACCTGCAGCCTGACACAGGGCACAGCTATTAGTGCTGGCACCACCATACACAGGACCATGGGGGGCAGTATATACCCTCACATATAGGACCTGCAGCCTGACACAGGGCACAGCTATTAGCGCTGGCACCACCATACACAGGACCATGGGGGCAGTATATACCCTCACATATAGGACTTGCAGCCTGACACAGGGCACAGCTATTATTGCTGGCACCACCATACACAGGACCATGGGGGGCAGTATATACCCTCACATATAGGACCTGCAGCCTGACACAGGGCACTACTATTACTTCTGGCACCACCATACACAGGTCCATGGGGGCAGTATATACCCTCACATATAGGACCTGCAGCCTGACACAGGGCACAGCTATTAGGGCTGGCACCACCATACACAGGACCATGGGAGCAGTATATACCCTCACATATAGGACTTGCAGCCTGACACAGGGCACAACTATTAGTGCTGGCACCACCATACACAGGACCATGGGGGGCAGTATATACCCTCACATATAGGACCTGCAGCCTGACACAGGGCACAGCTATTAGTGCTGGCACCACCATACACAGGACCATGGGGGCAGTATATACCCTCACATATAGGACCTGCAGCCTAACACAGGGCACAGCTATTAGTGCTGGCACCACCATACACAGGACCATGGGGGCAGTATATACCCTCACATATAGGACCTGCAGCCTGACACAGGGCACAGCTATTAGTGCTGGCACCACCATACACAGGACCATGGGGGCAGTATATACCCTCACATATAGGACCTGCAGCCTGACACAGGGCACAGCTATTAGTGCTGGCACCACCATACACAGGACCACGGGGGCAGTATATACCCTCACATATAGGACCTGCAGCCTGACACAGGGCACAGCTATTAGCGCTGGCACCACCATACACAGGACCACGGGGGGCAGTATATACCTTCACATATAGGACTTGCAGCCTGACACAGGGCACAGCTATTAGTGCTGGCACCACCATACACAGGACCATGGGGGCAGTATATACCCTCACATATAGGACCTGCAGCCTGACACAGAGCACTACTATTAGTGCTGGCACCACCATACACAGGACCATGGGGGCAGTATATACCCTCACATATAGGACCTGCAGCCCTATCACAGGGCACAGCTATTAGGGCTGGCACCACCATACACAGGACCATGGGGGCAGTATATACAGTCACATATAGGACCTGCAGCCTGACACAGGGCACAGCTATTAGCGCTGGCACCACCATACACAGGACCATGGGGGCAGTATATACCCTCACATATAGGACCTGCAGCCTGACACAGGGCACAGCTATTAGTGCTGGCACCACCATACACAGGACCATGGGGGCAGTATATACCCTCACATATAGGACCTGCAGCCTGACACAGGGCACAGCTATTAGTGCTGGCACCACCATACACAGGACCATGGGGCAGTATATACCCTCAACATATAGGACCTGCAGCCTGACACAGGGCACTACTATTAGTGCTGTCACCACCATACACAGGACCATGGGGGCAGTATATACCCTCACATATAGGACCTGCAGCCTGACACAGGGCACAGCTATTAGAGCTGGCACCACCATACACAGGACCATGGGGCAGTATATACCCTCAACATATAGGACCTGCAGCCTGACACAGGGCACTACTATTAGTGCGCTGGCACCACCATACACAGGACCATGGGGGCAGTATATACCCTCACATATAGGACCTGCAGCCTGACACAGGGCACAGCTATTAGAGCTGGCACCACCATACACAGGACCATGGGGGCAGTATATACAGTCACATATAGGACCTGCAGCCTGACACAGGGCACAGCTTTTAGTGCTGGCACCACCATACACAGGACCATGGGGGCAGTATATACCCTCACATATAGGACCTGCAGCCTGACACAGGGCACAGCTATTAGAGCTGGCACCACTATACACAGGACCATGGGGGCAGTATATACAGCCACATATAGGACCTGCAGCCTGACACAGAGCACTACTATTAGTGCTGGCACCACCATACACAGGACCATGGGGGCAGTATATACCCTCACATATAGGACCTGCAGCCTGACACAGGGCACAGCTATTAGTGCTGGCACCACCATACACAGGACCATGGGGGCAGTATATACCCTCACATATAGGACCTGCAGCCTGACACAGGGCACAGCTATTAGTGCTGGCACCACCATACACAGGAGCATGGGGGCAGTATATACCCTCACATATAGGACCTGCAGCCTGACACAGAGCACTACTATTAGAGCTGGCACCACCATACACAGGACCATGGGGGCAGTATATACCCTCACATATAGGACCTGCAGCCTGACACAGGGCACAGCTATTAGGGATGGCACCACCATACACAGGACCATGGGGGCAGTATATACAGTCACATATAGGACTTGCAGCCTGACACAGGGCACAGCTATTAGTGCTGGCACCACCATACACAGGACCATGGGGGCAGTATATACCCTCACATATAGGACCTGCAGCCTGACACAGAGCACAGCTATTAGGGCTGGCACCACCATACACAGGACCATGGGGGCAGTATATACAGTCACATATAGGACTTGCAGCCTGACACAGGGCACAGCTATTAGTGCTGGCACCACCATACACAGGACCATGGGGGCAGTATATACCCTCACATATAGGACTTGCAGCCTGACACAGGGCACAGCTATTAGTGCTGGCACCACCATACACAGGACCATGGGGGCAGTATATACCCTCACATATAGGACCTGCAGCCTGACACAGGGCACAGCTATTAGGGCTGGCACCACCATACACAGGACCATGGGGGCAGTATATACAGTCACATATAGGACTTGCAGCCTGACACAGGGCACAGCTATTAGTGCTGGCACCACCATACACAGGACCATGGGGGCAGTATATACCCTCACATATAGGACTTGCAGCCTGACACAGGGCACAGCTATTATTGCTGGCACCACCATACACAGGACCATGGGGGGCAGTATATACCCTCACATATAGGACCTGCAGCCTGACACAGGGCACTACTATTACTGCTGGCACCACCATACACAGGTCCATGGGGGCAGTATATACCCTCACATATAGGACCTGCAGCCTGACACAGGGCACAGCTATTAGGGCTGGCACCACCATACACAGGACCATGGGAGCAGTATATACCCTCACATATAGGACTTGCAGCCTGACACAGGGCACAACTATTAGTGCTGGCACCACCATACACAGGACCATGGGGGGGCAGTATATACCCTCACATATAGGACCTGCAGCCTGACACAGGGCACAGCTATTAGTGCTGGCACCACCATACACAGGACCATGGGGGCAGTATATACCCTCACATATAGGACCTGCAGCCTAACACAGGGCACAGCTATTAGTGCTGGCACCACCATACACAGGACCATGGGGGCAGTATATACCCTCACATATAGGACCTGCAGCCTGACACAGGGCACAGCTATTAGTGCTGGCACCACCATACACAGGACCATGGGGGCAGTATATACCCTCACATATAGGACCTGCAGCCTGACACAGGGCACAGCTATTAGTGCTGGCACCACCATACACAGGACCACGGGGGCAGTATATACCCTCACATATAGGACCTGCAGCCTGACACAGGGCACAGCTATTAGCGCTGGCACCACCATACACAGGACCACGGGGGGCAGTATATACCTTCACATATAGGACTTGCAGCCTGACACAGGGCACAGCTATTAGTGCTGGCACCACCATACACAGGACCATGGGGGCAGTATATACCCTCAACATATAGGACCTGCAGCCTGACACAGAGCACTACTATTAGTGCTGGCACCACCATACACAGGACCATGGGGGCAGTATATACCCTCACATATAGGACCTGCAGCCTGACACAGGGCACAGCTATTAGTGCTGGCACCACCATACACAGGACCATGGGGGCAGTATATACCCTCACATATAGGACCTGCAGCCTGACACAGAGCACTACTATTAGGACTGGCACCACCATACACAGAATATACTGTCACTGTATAAGCTGTTGTTTTTCTGGTAAAATAACAATATGACAGAGAACTGACGACCTTGTTACAGCCAATGGGGGATGTGAGGCCTGATGGTGTCCCATCTGTGTCCTATTTTCGGTTATCATTTTTGTTTTGTCCCTTACATACCATATGTGTTTTCATGGACACATCGACATTCCGTTTGTGACCCGAGTACGATCCTGGCTCAGGTGATCGTGTCTGTACTATATGCAGTCTTGGCTTCTCACTTAGTAATAGGACGCTGTGCTTTAATTAATTAACACTACCGAGATCCTGTCTACAGTTCCACTTGCTTTAAGTTTTGGTGATCATCTCTTCAGCACAAAGTAACACCTCCGTGTATCATCAGTATTGTGGCTTTTTTAATGTATGGGTGAAAAAGGAATGCCCTCCTTTCCTGATGTGGTGTCAGAGTAGTAGGTTCCGAATTGTTCTGCCATCCGGCCAAACTGTTCTTGGTCAGACAAGACTGATGGAGTCAGTGATACACATACTCATATCAGGGTACAACACGGCCTGCCCAAATGTTGACGATTGCTTTAATATCAATAGCTGGGTGAGATGGCAAAGAGAAAAGCCTGATAAATCAGCATGACTCTTGGGAATTTGAACATGCATATTATTATCTTAAAGGGAATCTGTCAGCAGGTTTTGGCTCCCTGATCTGAGAGCAGCCTGAGGTAGGCAAAGAGACCCTGAATCCAACAATCTTATCGCTTATTGGGTACAGCGGTTCTGATAGAGTTCTTAGATTTAACGATGCAGCAGAGCTGAGGAAGCTAACCCCGCCCACAGCAGGCTCTGTATGGACAAATTCTCTAGACAGTGAGCTGCTTATCACCAGAGGTGGCGGAGTTGAACAAGCATGCACACTTCTGTAGCTGATATAGTCCAGACCATGATTATCACAAGGATAAAACCCAACCCATCAGCTGCTCACCTCCTTCCCCCTCATCGGTCATTTGACTGAAAAACAGCAATTTTGATATGTCGATTATTTTTCTGTTTACGGTGGGGTTAATTCTATATTTTGATAGACTGGACTTTTACGGATGTGATGATGCCATTAAATTTTTTTTTTTATTGGGTGAGGGAGGAAAATCATTTTTTTTTTTTTTTTTTAGTAAAGGCCGGCATTTGGAGGGGGTTTGTTTACTACATCATTTCCCTATAACGCCTCCTTCTATGTTACAACATTTTTCGGCAACAGTTCATTATATCTGTTCCTGGTAAAGTGTGGTAATTGGGAAAGACGAGAACAGATATAGAAATCTTCTACTGGTATGTGGATGGACACTATAGATATAGGGGGGCAGTTGGTCGGAGCTGTGTTGCTCACCACTCCTTTGAGAGATCTGAGCACAGCAGTCATGTCATTGAAGCTTAGATCACAGTAATAACCGGAGTGCAGATCTGGGCCCCAGCGCTGTGGAGATTCTCATCCAATAAAAAATCTATAATATACTAATACCATATTTTATTGGAAGCTCTCTGTGTTTACGATCAAAAAAGCAACAGTCTCAAAACAATAGCCTTAACCCTTTAACGTCCGATGACGGATATACCCATCATTGGACGCCTCCCCCTGTTTGGTGCCAGGCTTTGGCAATGAGCCTGCACCTTTTCCGGTACTTGACAGCTGATCTGATCAGCTGTCATGTGGCCTTAACAGCCACGGGTGGAATCTCAATCCACCCATTGCTGTTAACATGTTAAATGCCGCTGTCATACTCTGACAGTCACAACTTCTTTTAGAAAGCATGTAAAGGCTGCTGAAGGACCACCAAATAGGTTTGAAGACCTTGAAAAGCGTTGATGAAATGGTATTCATATTTCATTTGGTCTCCAGTTGTATTTTGGACTTTTGGCAGCGCACCTTTTCAACCATCGCATCCGTCATCAGTTACAATATGGAGTCTGACTTAAGCTAGCCATCCACATTAGATGACCGTCTGCCAAACGATGTTACGGCCAACTGTTTGGCTGACAGCCAACTCTACCATATACAGGAGAGTTCACTTGTCCAACTCTCACATACACAGGAGCACGCCTGTGTTCTCTATGAGAAATCCAAAGACTGAAACATAGGCTGGCGGCTTATCTCTGTAACAACAATGTGATTGGCTTTACAAAATCGGACATCTGTCCCGACCGTCAGTGGGTCGGCGACCCCAAACCCATTATACCATCAGCCGAACACGTCGATATTGGTGGGTTCCTCAAAGAGTAGGCTGATATGTATGTCTAAAACTTCCTGATCATGGCTATTTGTACAGCACTGTAATCGAGCTTTCATCCCAGTGCATGGGGCCTGTACTGAGCCTCTGGATTTACTGTGTGTATGAGCCCTTATAATATTCATAGCTCATCCCGCTACCTGCTTGCTGTTGCATCCAAGGCTGTGGAGTCAGTAAGCCAAACCTGAGTCCACGACTCAGACTCCACAGCCTTACATAGTACTGAGCATGTACGTAAAGGGCAGCGAAGATTCCTCTCCAATAGATCAGGAACAGACATTTATAGGACATTTCATCACTTTCCCAGATTCTTATGAAAACATTTACAGCACATCCTACATTGTACTACTGTACCCAATTTATTATATATTTTAGGGGTAAGTCCATTTTATAGCGACTCAGACTCTACAGCACTGGTTGCATTGTAGTCACAAATGCTCTTTTCAAAGCTTGATAGGATTTGTATAGAATCAGTCCATTGTAAAGCAAATGACCATTTACTGTATTAACACCGCTGGAAAAGGAAGATGTACACATGTAATTCTAATAATTACTGATTATTTTGCATTACGTGTTTTATTGCTTTCATTGCTCAACAGTGCTCACTTTCCTTCTTTACTATTATTTTCTTCTAAGAACTGCTAGAAAGGCTTGAAAAGCATGAAGGATCAACGGGGAATGGACCAAAATGTGCAAAAATGTCGAATGGGGTGGAACAAAATAAAGCTAGTCCAGAAAAGGACAGTGCCGCTGGTGATGGTGGCAAAAGCTTTACGAAGGACCAAGTGGATGGTGTAAAAAGGTAAGCTGTTCAACACAATTCATCCCTGTTCTTCAGCCCCTTCCCATTTTATCTTTTTTTTTTTTTTTTGCCTTTCTTCAAGGACCATACATTTAAAAAGAAGGTTATCTGGCAAAGAAATGAAGCCTTCATATGGCTGAATTGAATTGTAGTTTTGAATGACATAATTCATGTTACCAAATGTATTAAAAGATGGGGGAGTCCTGCTGAGGTTATGTTGAAAAGAGAATAATTCCATGTTCTCTATTTTCTTTAAATGGTGTTCAAGTACCAGTAAATGTGATCTTTTAAGAAGGCCCGTACAATTGTGGAAAGTCTAAACCTGTGTATGGAGCAGGCTCAGCATTACAGTATATAGTGACATTAACACTCATAAAAAGTACAATGGATGGCAGTGACAGATCCCGTTAGTAGGCAGGCGACTGCCATGAAAAGCCCTCGGCACCCCAGGACTGTATTGTGATTCTTGGCTGTGGGGAATGGGTGCTTGAAAAGATGCCCACTCTTGTTAAAACCATTTAAATTCAGCGTTGAGAGATTGATAGCATTTTAAGGGGTACTCCAGGGAGATTAAAAAAAAAAAAAAAAAAAAATTTTTTGTCCCTGCCCTCATAAGCTATAAAGCTGAGATACCCAGTGCACTTCTATTATCGTTAGAACACTTGTAATTCATTGTGACAGCAGCAGCTCCTCACTGCTCCCCCTTCTCCCGTCTGGGACGTTACCGCACACACCTGTGTGCAGCTTCCGCTGTGAGTAAAGGGGGCTTTACACATAGCGATATCGCTAAAGCGTCACCGATTGCTAGCGATATCGCTACATGTGATACTTACCTCCGACCGGCTTCCCCGCTGGTTATCGCTGATCGCGCGAGATCGGCCGGGTCCATTTCTCGTCGGGCGCTTCCTGCTGGCGCCGACGAGCGACACGTGGACGCTGGCAAGAGGATGTCAGGATCGCTGCGTCTGACAGGTAAGTAACAACCGCTGCTGCGTCGCTACATCGCTGTGAGATCTGCCTGTTTGGCAGCTCACTAGCGACCATTTAGCGATGCACCAGCGATCCTGACCGGGTCGTATCGTGGTCGGGATCGCTGGTGCATCGCTAAATGTAAAGGGGCCTTAACAGACAGTCTGAGAAGGGGGGTATGGCCACGCCCCATGTTCTACAGGGAAATCGCTATTATCAGGAGACTGACTGCTAACAGCAGGGAGCTGCACACTGCTTTAATAGCCCAAACTGAGGGATGAGCTGTGCAGTGAAAAGCAGCTTCTGTCACACCAGCCCCCTGATAATGACTCCCTGTCTGCAGTCAGAGATGAGTAGGCATGGCCTGCTCCCTGCTAGTAGCCCTGCAGTGAAGGAGATATTTTTTTCAGTGGGCTTGCTACTACTAGGGACTGCAAACAGGGAAACATTATCGGGGCTGGTGTGACAAGAGCTGCTCTTCACTGCTCATCCCTCCGTCTGGGACGTTAGAGCAGCATGAAGCTTCATGCTGTTACTATGATAATAGCTGTTTCGATGTAGAGAACAGGGAGTGTGGCAATGCCTCTTCATAGGCTTGCTGGTACTCATGGGGATTGGGATGGGAGGGGAGCTGCACAATGGTTTGTAATGTAACATTACAGACGGGAGAGGGAGCAGTGAGGAGCAGCTGCTGTCGCACTGAATTATAAGGCTGTGTTCACACGTAGCTTTTTTTTTTGCGCTTTTAAACGCGCGATTGTTGCGAAAACGAAAAAAAGCATGGCATTCCACACATGCTCTGCTAATGCTGCGTATTTTTCCGTGGCGGAATTGCATTGCGGAAAAATACGCAGCATGTTCGTTTCTTTGTGCGGAATCGCGGGAAAATCCGCACACATAGGAATCCATTGTTCTGCTTACTTTTGGCATGTGGCTGTGCCCACCATAAGAAAAGTAAGCAGAACATTTGCGGATGGTACCCAGGGTCTGGAGAAAAGAAGACTGTCCTCCGGGCTCTGGGTACCATATCCCTGTTAAAAAAAAGAATTAAAATAAAAAATCCTCATATTCTCACCTTCCGGTGTCCCTCGCAGTGTCACCAGGCCTCAGCGATGCTCCCGGCAAGTCCCTTTCGAGACAGCAACGTCATCAAAGGTCATTGTCACAAGGCATCCCTGGGAACGGGACTTGCCGGGAGCATCGCAAGAATCTGCAACGCTCCGATAGGATAGCTTACTGTCCCATCGCTGGGACCTAAAGTGGATATGTGCATGCTCAACCTCCGCTTCATTCACTGCCTATGGGATTGCTGCAGAAAGTGAATTACAGTACTTATCCACTTACGGTAGTGCCATAAACAGTGAAAGGAGCAGCGGTCGAGTATGTGCATCTCTGCTCCAGGTACCAGCGATCAGATGCGCATACTCTACCACCACCCCATTCATTGTGTATTGCTGGAGAAAGTAGAAAACAGTACTTGGCCATGTCCATCAGGCCTATAAACTGTGAATGGAGTGGAGGTCGGTCATACGCACCTTTTGCTCCATTAGAGATGGGAACCAGGCTCTACACCCACCCATGTTCCAGAGGTCAGACCCCAGTGACTTGGGGAATACCCCTGTATTGCTGTAAGCTGATCTCTCTTGGCGATCGCACTGCAGATGTCAAATCTGGGATAACTGTCTCCTTATAGAGACTGGTGGTGAATCTCGTCCTAGCAGAGTGTGGAAGCATGTTCTGTAGGTCTCTCTCAATATTAGTCACTCTGCCTTGCTGCCATCTTTCATCAGAAAAGCCTGCAGATCAATCCTTGGTTTCTCATGTGTTTTGCTTATGTTTCTCTTGCAGGATACAGTGCTGTAAAACATATTATGAGGTCCTGGGAGTGAGTAAAGATGCAGGAGAGGAGGACTTGAAGAAAGCTTATCGGAAACTTGCACTTAAGTTTCATCCAGATAAAAACCATGCTCCAGGAGCCACCGATGCATTTAAGAGTAAGCGCGGCTGGTTTTGTCAGCCTGCATGTTCATCCTCCTCTTCTAATCACATGATCAGTTTTCCGGGAGCCCTGCTATACGGAGGAGCCACCGTATAAGCATTAAATTCTCCCTAGCAGCAGGATCTGAGAATGAATGGTTCTTCAAGGGCCGGTGGGGTGTTTTCCATTCTTCTAGGAATGGAGCAGCACAGTATTTCTAGAAGCTCATGCCTTCTCTAGAGACGTATGCTAACACACTGATATTACTGAGCGTCTGCCTTGCAGGTTATGTCCGCCTCCAAGCTGCCCACACGCTGATTACGTCTTGTGAGCTACTGCTCATTATCTTGTAGTCGTCCTTGTATACAGTCCTACGCTGTGTCGCTTTCTTTCCCATTTACATGGAATACAGTAGGGAATATATTAGGCATGCATAGAATTGCATTGGTCATTTCATATGATCATTTTTCATATTGTAAGATGGTGACGTTATAAAGCCTCAGGGATGCTGCATCTGATATTTTTCATAAAGTGGCTTCTCTTAAAGGGATTTTCTGGTTTTGGGAATCTCGTCTTCCCCGGCTGCAGTTTGAATTGAAGAGGTTGACTGTTTCTGATAAGTCTGCAGTCACTCAGTGATGCGGTGCGCACGCTGTCAGGATTCACCAGTATTGCCAGTGAGAGAAGGTGATTATGTGACCACAAGTATGCGATTTGCATACTTCCAGTCACATTCTGACTCTCTTCTCTCAATACAAATGAAATTGAGAAGCTGAGCACGTCTAGTCAGTATGTGACCCTGTGTATGCAAGTCGGTCACTTGATCATCTTCGCTCTGTAATACCGGTGAATCCTGACAGCATGAGTACCACATTCTGTCATGGTTCAGAAGTCTACATTCATGTAGTGACTGCAGACTTTTATCAGAAGACTGGACAACCCCTTTAAGAAAATAAACTGCACTTTATCCACCCTCTGCATTTTTAAGCACTCTCCCTGGGTACAGCATTGAGTCTCTGTTCCCAGTGTCTGACATTGGCTGCGGCGCTGTTATCACGTCCACAGTCTGGCAGCTAATCGGTGAGCTCGGTGGTTCCGAGCGGGGCATTACCATGTAGACAGAATGCCCCACTCAGAGCAGCTTAGCTCACAGACTAGCTGTCGAACTGTTGATTTGACTTTAGCACCACAGCCAATGCCAGACACTGGGAGCAGCATCAAGACTTGCCGATGTACTCGAGGAAGGGGAGTACAGCACAGATTTTCTTTATAATCGCCTACAGCCAGGGCTGAACTTTTCATGAAAGGAAACAAAAAAACCTTTCAAAGCAAGTCATACTCATAAGATTAATATTGGTCAAATACACCAATTCACTTAATGTGTCTTGGAGGGGTCCAAACTCCTCAAGGTCTGATTTAAGAGTGAAGAAGAATTGGGCATGTTCAGCTTCAACGTGCTGATGTGTGTACCGGACTGCCTCTTATGTGCTCCGTAGTAACGTGCATTTGTAGTGGACTACTCCAATTACTTGGTGCTCTGTTTTCTCAGAGATTGGAAATGCGTATGCAGTACTAGGCAATCCAGAGAAACGCAGGCAATATGACCTAACTGGAAGTGAGGAGCATGTACACAGCTACCACAGAAATGGTGGGTATGACTACCACCGAGGATTCGAAGCTGACATAACGCCAGAAGATCTGTTTAACATGTTCTTTGGGGGAGGCTTCCCATCAGGTATGTTTGACTTAAGGGGCTGGTCTGAAACTAATATTGGTTTTCATCCTAAATGTCTCTCTTTATTTTAATAATTTTCTAATGTGGTGTAACTTAAAAAGTGTCCTATTCCCTCTCTAATCTAATTCCTTTTTTTTGTTTTAATGATGCTTCATTTGAGAATCCCCAATGCATGGTGGTATACTCAAATGTGACGTCCTCAGGGGACAGAAGCAGCAGTCGTGGTTATGTCCTCTGTCACCACCCTGAAATGAAGCATCCTCCGTGATGTCCATTTCAGGGTCTGGCCTAGTCCCTGCTCTACCAAGCATGCATCTGTTGTCAATTCCGATATATGCTCAATACGAGTTTCCTTGTCACTGTGCAGTATTCTTCTCTGTGCACAGTGATGGTGCGCTCCCTCACTGGCTCTAATTAGAAATAAGCCGGTAACAGAGCGCACTGTCGGTGCGCATTGTAAGGAGAGATCGTGGCGATCACAGACCAGCTCTGCCCCCCGAAACAGAGGTCACTGATGCCATGCTGACATGGCGTTTAGTTCCCATAAATAAACTCTAAAAAATAAACACATGGATCTTATTCTCATCAGGAAACGTTCGGACATTTTCCAATGGACGGACAACATGTAACCACCACCAACATCAGCAGCATCACAGCGGTCACGAAAGACAAGATGAGAGGGGGGATGTAAGTATTTTCCCTCATCTAAGTCTTTCTGGCTTCACCATCTATACTAAATGTATAGAGGGCTGTCACATAAAAATGACATTTGTAATACCTGCCTTTTGTTTTTTCCACTTACAGGGTGGTTTCTCCATGGTCATACAACTGCTGCCTATAATTGTGCTAATACTTGTGTCCTTGCTCAGCCAGTTATTGGTTTCCAATCCTCCATACAGTCTCTATCCCAGATCGTAAGTAACATGTTATTCCGAGAAACCATAACACTGTTCTTTTTGATGTACGTGAACTTACAGTGCCAAGTGAAAGTAATTTCTTTGATTTCCCAGTCTGTTCGGCTCATTGTTTCGGTTTTCTATGGGGAGAGTAGAGTAAGGGTCTGTTTACACAGGCCAATTGGTGGCCCGATTAAAAGATCGTGTTTGTTGAAAAAATACGACGTTTTTATTTTCACGCCCGGTCGTTATAAACTTCTGTGAAGCACTGGGGGGGTTCAAAGTTCTCACCACACATCTAGATAAGTTCCTTGGGGGGTCTAGTTTCCAAAATGGGTCATTTGTGGGGGGTTTCCACTGTTTTGGTACATCAGGGGTTTTCCAATCGCGACATGGTGTCCGATCTTAATTCCAGCCAAAAACTTCAAATGGCGCTGCTTCCCTTCCGAGCTCTGCCATGCGCCCAAATAGTCATTTACACCCACATATGGGGTATCAGCGTACTCAGGACAAATTGCACAATAACTTTTAGGGTCCTGTTACCCTTGGAAAAATAAGAATTGAGGGTGAAAAGATCATTTTTATGGAAAAAAATTATTTTTTAATTGTACCGCTGTACGTTATAAACTTCTGTGAAGCCCTTGTGGGTTCAAAGTTCTCACCACATATCTAGATAAGTTCCTTGGGGGTGTCTAGTTTCCAAAATGGGGTCACTTGTGGGGGGGGGTTTCCACTGTTTAGGTACATCAGGGGCTCTCCAAACGTGACATGGCGTCCGATCTGAATTCCAGCCAATTTTGCTTTGAAAAAGTCAAACAACGCTCCTTCCCTTCTGAGCTCTGCCATGCACCAAAACAGTGGTTCCCCCCACATATCAGGTATCAGCGTACTCAGGACAAATTGCACAATAACTTTTGCAGTCCAATTTCTCCTGTTACCCTTGGTAAAATAAAAAAAATTGAACCTGAAGTATTTTTTTGTGGAAAAAAAAGTTAAATGTTCATTTTTTTAAATATTCAAAAAATTCCTGTGACGCACCAGAAGGGTTAATAAACTTCTTGAATGTGGTTTTGAGCACCTTAAGGGGTGCAGTTTTTAGAATGGTGTCACTTTTGGGTATTTTCTGTCATATAGACCCCCTCAAAGTGGCTTCAAATGTGATGTGGTCCGTAAAAATAAAATGGTGTTGGAAAAATGAGAAATCGCTGGTCAAATTTTAACCCTTATAACTTCCTAACAAAAAAAATGTTGGTTCCAAAATTGTGCTGATGTAAAGTAAACATGTGGGAAATGTTAGTTATCAAGTTTTTTGTGTGCCGTATCTCTGTGATTTAAGGGCATAAAAATTCAAAGTTGGAAAATTGCGAAATTTTCAAAATTTTCGCCAAATTTCGTTTTTTTTCACAAATAAACACAAGTTATTTGAATGAAATTTTACCACTAACATGAAGTACAATATGTCACGAGAGAACAATGTCAGAATCACCGGGATCCATGGAAGCGTTCCAGAGCTATTATCTCATAAAGGGACAGTGGTTGGAATTGTAAAAATTGGCCCGGTCATGAACATGCAAACCACCCTTGGGGGTTAAGGGGTTAAAAAAAAATTTGCTCCATTTTCCGTGATCTCGGGTTGGTTGAGGGCTTATTTTTTGTATGCTGAGCTGACGTTTTTAACGATCCCATTTTGGTGCAGATACGATTTTTTGATCGCCCGTTATTGCATTTTAACGCAATGTCGACCAAAAAAACCCGTAATTCTGGCATTTTGATTTTTTTTTTTTTTTTTCTTGCTACGTTGTTTACCAATCAGGTTAATTTTTTTTTTTTTTTTTTTTTTTTTTTTTTTTCTTTTGTCATGCTTCGATAGCCTCCATGGGAGACTAGAAGCTGCCATAACCTGATCGGCTCTGCTACACATATAGGTGATGCTCAGATGTTAAAAATATTTTATTTTGGAAGCTTTCTATACTGATAACCAATGTCAGATGACAATGAGGCAATTTTATCTGTGGATCTTTACTCTCTGTAGAATCAATTTCTCTGTCCAAAAAAATAAAATTCCTGAATATACTGTGTGTATGTATATGTATGTGTGTGTGTGTATATATATATATATATATATATATATATATATATATATATATATATATATATATATATATATATATATATATATTGTCCCAACCTGCTTTGATTTGGATTTTTTAGTAGCAGAAATTGCAATAGCTTATGGAAGGTTTCTGTGGCAGTCTGTTTTGTATGGAAATTATATTATTTTGAGATGCTTACTAACTTTTATTGGACAGCATGTGTTTTTGAATTTTCTGTACTTTTTAAAATAAAACAAGAGTTTTGGTCTTGAAGAGAGAATATTGTCACTTCAGTCTTTGTGACTATGACTCTCTCATTACAGCAGTCAAAACATAAAGCGTGTGACAGAAAATCTTCACGTAGCTTATTATGTCAGCAAGGACTTTCAGTCTGAATACAGTGGGATGTTACTAAAGAAGTTGGAGAAGAACATTGAAGAGGATTATGTGGCTAACGTCCGGAATAACTGCTGGCGGGAAAGACAACAGAGTAAGTGACGGTCCGCGTTGTAGCTTGCTGTTTGAATCATGTAAAGGGGACATATTTCTGGTGACACAACACATATTCAGCACAGATGTCTCTCTAGGATCCTGTGTTATATAGCTTTGTGAATGGACCAGCTACTTGTCATTTCAAAGTGTAAATAACCCTTCATGTTACACAAAAATATCTCCCTGTGGTAGGAACAATGCTCTTAATTTAAATAGTCACTGTCATTTGAACAAATTTTGCATAAATCAATAGTACAAGCAATTATAAGAAACATCTTATTTCTACATTTATGAGCCACTTCTTCCTCTCCCACTGCCTTCTGAGCTCATCATTCAGTCTGAAAAACAGCTGAAATTTTCTTGCTCAAAATCAGACGACATACCAATTCACTGAAGTATTGGGTTATAGTTTCTATTAAATTCTATGGAAAAGAGGGAAGAGGAGAATGAGTCTCCTGCGTCTCTGACAGAAAAACGGATTGTGGTGCAGCTGCTAGCAGTGTTCTAACTTATCCCAGAGCTAGATTCACAGCTGCACTGCTCAGTAGTACTGTATAATACTCCATGCTGATTCTGAACATCTGGTTCATTGAGAAAGAAATGTAGAAATCCCTGAAATTTAGGAGGTCATCTTCAGACGTGAAATTGCAGGCTAGAATTCATATAATGGACAGAAGCAGCATAATTCCTAATGTATACACACATGACTGCTTACCTGAAACTTTAGGTATAGTTTAAAGACATAGTGATGGGGAATAAACACAGTAATGCTTCATTGAGATTTGATGGAGAAAATTGCTCTGAATGCATTACTATTATTCCTGACATAACCCCAGTATAAGTTGTAGGACAGCTGTGGTGTCTTACATGGCATGGATCCGACGATATGTAGACTTGCTCTGCCCACATTTGTTAATCTGAACATCTAAAGCTTTTCTTACCGATTTTGTGTAGTTAGGACCTGTTCATACTGCATTTCTGCAGTGACGTCAGGGGTTCTGTCTGAATCTCCCTAACAGCTGGAATCCGATGGACCTCCTGACAGAGCCGCCATAGACTGCAATGAGAACAGACTTCTGCTACGTTTCTGTGCCTGTCTGGGCAAACTGACTCATTCAGAAGAAAACCACAAACTTGGCTCATTTGAACTCTATTTGTATCATTAGTCTGTGGCTCTATCGGGGGTCTGTCCAAGTCCTGTTTTTAGAGGGAGTCCGGTGTAACAACTGAACGCACTGCAGAAATCAGTGTGAACAGGACCTAGCTGTAAAAATCAGTAAGACTAAATGAGGTTATTGGTTTGTCCTTGTATCTGCAGTTAGGACATTTACTGCCTGAAATGATAAATCCTCAAATACTGAAGATATTTATTGTTATAGCGCCATTTATTCCATGGCGCTTTTCACGTGAAAAAGGGGTATGCATAATAAAAAACAAGTACCATAATCCTGAACAATCCAAGTCTCCTCCTGATAGCCACATTGTTCATGTACGGTTTATATTAGTTTTCACTATTGAAATCGCCCTACTCTTGGTGAAAATGCTAATAAATTCTTACGGCATTATTACCAGGCTGTAAAGGCCATCACCACATCCTTCATATAAGTGTGGCTTCTTCCCGACCACCCTGTGTAAAACCGCGGGCTCAGCATGCCGGCCATGTACTGTCATCCGGGTCTGGCTTTCGCTGATCTAGGTTCTGCAGCTGTGTACACCTGTGCACATCTTTTGTATAATCGTGACTAGAGTTGAGCGACTTTGGTCGGATCGGGTTTCGTGAAACCCGAATGAAACAAAATAAGTTTCAGATGAAACTGGTCCGACTAGAGCAAAACAAAGTCGGAGTTTCGTCCGAAACCCGACCCCAATGCAAGTCAATGGGAAATAAAAGTCGGGCGAAACTCCGACTTTTTTTGCTCTAGTCGGACCAGTTTCATCTGAAACTTATTTTGTTTCATTCGGGTTTCACGAAACCCGATCCGACCAAAGTCGCTCAACTCTAATCGTGACCTATAAACAGATAACATAGAGTTCACATGTTCCCTGCTAACCCAGCACCTCACAGTATAACAAACACAAAAAAAATTAATAAACAGAACATTAAATGAGGGGGAAAAATAACATCTGTGAATGTGCCTTAAATGAGAACACACCTTTAAAGGAGCTGCCTGGGCATCTGACTCTGGTGATCTATCCTTCTGAATAGACCATTAATATCAGATTGATGAGGGTCCGTTATCTAGCACCCCCATTGATGACTTGTTCTTGGCTCCGTCAGAAGCTGAGTGTAAGCTTTGTGCGGGGTTGAACAGCACCGCCATGTTTAATGTTAAGTGGCTGCTGCCACGAACTGGACATTGGCACCTATTCACGACAATGGGGGCTGATCTGTAATATCCAGCAGTGGCCTCTCTACGTTGAACAGTGTGCTGTACAGTCCCATGCAGTGTTTCCATTTGGCTGCTGACCAAGCTAATGATAGGTGATGAATGGGGGGTGTTGAACGATGGAATCCCAAATGGTTTGAAGTGGCTCATGGGACCCGTTCTGTTAATCCGTCAACGTCCGTAACCATTGGCTGCCAGACGGGAGTCTTGAGAGCAACCTCTTATCGGACGACATCCCCAGCCATTAGCCGGCCTGGTGCAATATCATGTTTGCGGCATGATGCACACATGTCTAATCAAAAAGAAGAGCCGCAAATGCTGGCAGGTTGGAAGGCTGTACTCAGCGGTTATGGATTACTGACATGACTGCTGGACCACGTCCTGCAAAACAGTTTGCACCATCTCTAAGCCCCACCAATCTGATATTGATTACCTATGCGGAGGATACAGTAGGTCATCACTAGTACGTGCCTAGACAACACCATTAAAGGGAGTATGTTACTAGATTTTTGCCACATAATCTGAGAGCAGCATAATGTAGAGACAGAGACCCTAACTTATTTTGCTCATTTATATAGCGCCATTAATTCCAGAGCGCTTTACAGACATTATTGGCACTGTCCCCGATGGGGCTCACAATCCAAATTCCCTATCCTTATGTCTTTGTGAGCCTCCGGTTTCCTCCCATATTCCAATGTAAATTCCCTATCAGTATGTCTTTGGAATATGGGAGGAAACCGGAGAACCTGGACGTAACCCACCAAACACGGGGAGAACATACAAACTCTTTGCAGATTTAGTCCTTGGTGGGATTTGAACCCAGGACCCCAGTGCTGCAAGGCTGCAGTGCTAACCACTGAGCCTAATTCTAGCCATATGTCCCTCATTGGGATGGTTGTTGTAATTTGAATCACTTTTATCACCAGAAGATTATCTCTAGAGGACTCGTAACCCTGCTCACATGTAGTCCTCATTTATGAGCTCTGTATAACCCCACCACTGATTGACAGGAAACTGTAAATCAGTGGTGTGGGCAGGTTTTACAGAGAACTTGTAAATATGCAGCAGATAATAGTGATTTTTTTTTTCAAAACTGCAGCAAGCAGCCCAGTAAGTGATCCATTTTTGGAATCAGGGTCTCTGTCCCTACATCTTGCTGCTCTGACATATTATTTTTAATATTTATGTCTTACATATGAAATGTGAAAATGATTTTCCTTACCTGGTTATTCATTTTATGACATTTATGTTCTTGCTTTAGAAGCGGATTTAACACATGCAGCAAAGGTTTACCGGGATAATAGACTAAAAGTGAAAGCGGAGTCGATATCTATGGATAATTGTAAAGAACTGCAGCGACTAACCTCAATCTATCGAGGTGGATAATGAATCATGGCATCCGCCGAATATACAAACTTTCCTCCGTGTAATATAAGAGCTAGCCACTTCATCATGAAGAGGAAGCGAGTCACCACCCATCCATCAATATGGCACATCTTTTATTTTCCTGACACAACTTGAAGGTCACAGAGTCCATTTTTTTAGTTCATTTAATAATTAAAAAGTGTAAAAATTATATAGCGCCGTGAACATGACTTTTCTTGTGTTCATGGGCATCTTGTAAATATGGCGATTAATTGTCTTGTACATAAGAGTTAATGAATTTATATGTAAAATAACTGTTTGTTTTTTTTCCTAATTTCCAGTAACTCAGTAGAATCTCACACTGAAAAGTATTTTTTTATTTCAAGCGTCATTAGTTATTTATCTTACAGGACCAATTTTAACTTCCTAGCTAATATCAAATATATGGAATATTTCAAGGGACCTTTCTACTATGTTATTGCTTTTACCTCTCCTGATACTGATATGTTCGTGCACATGTCTGAATTTTGCAATTGCGGTGAGGGCCCTCATTTCTAGGTCTAGAATGTATTTTCTCTAATCACTAGAGTGCTCAATATGCTTTTACTCTTTAATAAAAATGTTATTTAAAGGGAACCTGTCACCTCATTTTGCTGCTATAAGATGCAACCACTGCCTTTCAGGGCTTATCTACAGCATTCTGTAATGCTGTAGATAAGCCCCTGGTCTGACCTGAAAGAAGAAAAACAAGTTTTATTATACTCACCCAGGGCATTCCGGTCCGATGGGTGTCACAGGTCCCGTGTCCGTCACCTCCCATCTTCATGTTATGTCGTCATCCTGCTTGCTTCGTGCAGCGCTGCTGCTCAGGCGTACTGATCTGCCTGTTGAGGGCAGAGTCAAGTACTGCAGTGCGCAGGCGCTGGGCCTCTCTGACCTTTCCCAGCACCTGCGCAATGCAGTACTTTTCTCTGCTCTCAACAGGCAGATCAGTAAGCCTGCGCAGGAGCACGGCATGAAGGTGACAGGTTCCCTTTAATACTGCAGCTGAAGATTTCGGAAAACGGAAGAGGAGAGAAGCAGCTTGTCTAATGCCATCTGCACAGTGCGGATCCAGTTTGGAATTGGACCTCTACCATTTGATACAGGCTTTTTTTGTATTTGCATTGTAGCCTTCATTGCAGATTCCATCGTATATGACTTGCATACTTATTCCTTCTGTGAAATGATGGAGCATATATCAGTAGGGTCTGTCGGTGCTAGTGATGTCTAACATAAGAGAATCAAGCTTTGCTTTCTTGTCTCTGCTGTGAATAGACACTATGATCCAACAATGGAATAATTTATTCATTATTATTTTAGTTGTGAAAAGTGAGTTGAGAATAATACTTTTAGGAATAATTTTACCTAATTACCTTCCTTACTTAGTCTGTCTTCTGCCACTGCAACTCCTCCCTGCTGCTGGTCCCTGTTTATCTTTTTACATCCCCACAGTGATAACCTGAATTTACTGTTAACACCTTAACGACCAGGGGTATTTTTGGTTTTGCATTTTTCCCTCCCCTTCTTTCTAGAGCCATAACTTTTTTTTTTATTTTTCCATCTATATGGCCATGTGAGGGTTTATTTTTTGCGGGACGAGTTGTACTTTTAAATGACACCATTGGTTTTACCATGTCGTGTACTCGAAAATGGGGAAAAAAGATCCTTCAAGTGCGGTGAAATTGCAAAAAAAGTGCAATCCCACACTTGTTTTTTGCTTGGCTTTTTTGCTAGGTTCACTAGATGCTAAATCTGACCTGCCATTATGATTCTCCAGGTCATTACGAGTTCATAGACCCCAAACATGTCTATGTCCTCTTTTATCTAAGTGGTGAAAATGAATTCCAAATTTTGCTTAAAAAAAAAAAAATAATTCACAATTTTCCGAGACCCGTAGCGTCTCCATTTTTCATGATCTGGGGTCGGGTGAGGGCTTATTTTTTCCCGTGCCGGGCTGACATTTTTAATGATACCTCTTTTGTGCAGATACGTTGTTTTGATCGCCAGTTATTGCATTTTAATGCAATGTCTTGGCGACCAAAAAAAGGTAATTCTGGAGTTTTGAATTTTTTTCTCGCTACGCCGTTTAGCGATCGGGTTATTGCTTTTTTTTTTTTTTATTGATCGGGCGATTCTGAACGTGGCGATACCTAATGTGTGTGGGATTTTTTTTTTTACTGTTTTATTTTGATTGGGGCGAAAGGGGGGTGATTTGAACTTTTAGGTTTTTTTTAATTTTTTTTTATTTTTAAACTTATTTATTTATTTTTTTTACTTTTGGCATGCTTCAATAGCCTCTATAGGAGGCTAGAAGCATGCGCAACCCGATCGGCTCTGCTACATATGGGCGATGAGCAAATCGCCCATATGTAGCAGATTTACTGCTGTGCTTTCAGCACCGACCACCGGGTGGCGCTGATAGCCATATGCCTGGAACAACCATAGAGGTCTCATAGAGACCTCTGGTTGTCCAGGCAACATGACGCTGACCCCCGATCATGTGACTGGGGTCGGCGATGAGGTCATTTCCGGCCCGGCGGCCTTAAATGCTATTTTAAATGCCTGCTGTCAGCTTTGACAGCGGGATTTAACTATTTAATAGGCACATGCGGACGGTGATTCCGCTTGCGCCTATTGTGGGCACATGTCAGCTGTTCATAACAGCTGACATTTCCCGGCTTTGATGCGGGCTCAGCGCCGGAACCCTCATCAAAGCAGGGGACATTAAGGGGTTAATGATTTTATCACTGCAGCCAATCATAGGGCTCAGCAGCCTTGTGCTGCACCATGGCTGCCTCGTTCACATGGATGCGGGAGACGTTAGCGCTGCAGGGAAGTAAACCAAAAATAAGTGAGGACCAGTGGAACATGTCCGCTTTATAGTAAAAATCAGTAGAGGGTATGTTGCTCACCAGAAAGTCCTTTGACCTGACTGATCCATGCAAATAAGGAACACAGCTACCTGTCGGCTGGGTGCATAAATATATTTAAAGAGAAAAAATGCTGGTTCCTTGAATTAAAAATATTTTTGTTTTTATTGAAAATCATTTAAAAAATAACATCAGGGTCGTCAGTAACTGGTTGACGCGTTTCGGCAATAGCCTTGGTCGTAACAAATTACAGAATATGACGCAATCGCTTAAAAACACCACTCCTATTTAGTGAGATCATACATGTAATTATTTATAAGGAACATGTGTGAAGAACCATGCAATTGATGGAAAACAACGTTGAGCCAAAATATCACAACAAAGGAAACTGAATATATATAAATATACGTTGGACTTTCACAAATGGAAAGTACAATTATTGTGAAAAAAAAAAAAGGGGTGGGGGGGAAGGATCAATATAACAAGTGAGTCATGAAATCACCATTAAAATATCAGTGATTTAAATTTATTGGAAGGGAGTCATAGAATACTAACACATTGGTATAAAACTGTATCTCAATCTAGAAATATAAATGTGATTGCGTCATATTCTGTAATTTGTTACGACCAAGGCTATTGCCGAAACGCATCAACCAGTTACTGACATCCCTGATGTGATTTTTTTTTTTTTTTAAATGATTTTCATATAAAAAGGATATTTTTAATTCAAGGATCCAGCATTACCTTATGTCTGCTTTATGTATGTTATATATATATATATATATATATATATATATATATATATATATCTCCAACAATGTAGACCAGCTCACTCCTGTGAACCACCTGGAACCTCAGCTGACCTGGTTAACTCCGTTGTGCCCGGATCTGGATGTAGGAGTCCATCCATACAAATGTGAACAACGACAAAGCAAAGTCCAGCAATAACGTGAGCAATCCAGGATGCTGTTAAAAAAAATTTTCTGGACTGAAGAAGGCGGGTTCTACCGCTGAAACGCGTAGTCCTATCTGCACGACTTTCCTGCATTATTGCTGTTTTGAACTGCTTGGACCATTGCATTTTAATGGATTTATGAATAAAAAGAAAAGATTTTTTAACAGCATCCTGGATTGCTCACGTTATTGCTGGACTTTACTTTGTCGTTGTATGTGTGTATATATATATCTATATATCTCTCTCTCTCTATATATATATATATATATATATATATATATATATATATATATATATATATATATATATATATATATAATATATATATCTCTCTCAATTTAAAGCACAACTCCAGCATTTTTTCTTTATTGCGCTGCTGGAGTGGTGCTTTAAATATAATTCCCTTCCCCCTGTCTCATACTTGCCTGCCGGCAGCTCCAGTGTTTCTTAGCGCTGTGCAGAAGTCACTTTTCAATACAAGTCTCTGAGAGCCGCGATCTGACTCTTATAGACTTGTACTGAGAGCTTGTGACGTAGCTTCTGACTTCCGGCCAGTCTGAAGCAGCGCTCACAGGATGGCGCCGTGAGAGCAGTGTGGCACCGATGAAGACTCCAGAGGGTGAGTGTATGACCGGGGGCAAGGGACTTATATTTAAAGTGCCACTCTAGCGCGAAAACGGCAAAAAACCTAGAGTGGAGCTTTAACACATTTTCTGTGCTTTGCTCAATTTTTACAAATCCTGTTAACACTGAATATGGAAAATAACTTTGTTTTTTAATGAAATTGTAATTTCCACTTGCCATAAGGAAATATTATCAGTGACCAGTACTGTAGAAAGACATGGACCACACATCCCAATATGTATACATTGATCTAATGCTGCCTACGCAAAATCTACCAAGTGAACATGAGGTTCTTAATTTAACCTTCTGATCAGACTGCATGAATCTTACTGCCATTTCACGGTGAACCTCTTCGGGGGTCTCTACCCTGAAAGGTATGACGCCATGCGCAAACCTCCATCTCAGCGACCGTGCCCCAGCAGGGCGGGTGGATCTGGGCCTCACAGCACCCATACTGCAAAACTAAGTCCCCACGACTCCAGACCCCACCAGAAAATGAGAGCTGAAATCTCTTTACTTTTTTTTTTTTTCTTTTGCGCTAGTTTTTATAAATCTTCCCCAATATTCCTAATTACCTTAACTGTGCCTTGTCCCCCTTTCCACATGTATGCAGCTAATGGGACTGAGCTAATGTTTATCTCCATGATTTTCTTCGCCTTTTTTCAACACTATTGGATCATTTCTGAAATACACCAGTTACGCGGTTCACTATTTTCGCCGTTGAAAAATTTGAATGCATTTTAATGTCTTATGGAACTGCATTGAGTATATTTTGCAGCACTCGTCCGCACATAATTATTGTACATCTAGTTAAAATATGCCCACTATTTATCCTACATGTGACAGATGCTCTCATGTGCACAATATCCTTACATGTAGTATCATTTTTGCTGAACAAACCTTTTCCTAAAATTTGCTAACCCTATGCAATAGAAATGACACCTTACATTAAAGAGGTTATCTGGCACTTTTATATTCATGGCTTATACTTAGGATAGGTCAGCAATACCAAATCAGTGGGGTGCGACACCCAGCACCCACGCCGATCAGCTCTTCATGGTGCTGGATATAATCAGCTGTGGAGCGACACAGTACAGCTCCATCAACTCTATGGTGGCCACAGTAGGGTACTGAAAATCCACTGTCATTCATTCAAATAGGTGGTGGATGTTCAATAGCCGGCCGCGGACACTATACAGTTGACGACACTGTGCAGCTCTGCAGCTGATCACATCTGACAGTTGCCTGCTTCGAAAACAGTTGACTGTTCGGGGTTCCGGGTGTTGCACCCCCACTGATCTGATATTGATGACCTATGTAAAGGGTAGACCAAGACTACAAAAGTACCAGACAGCCCCTTTGATGGGTGTCTAGTAAGGTGTCACATCTGTTGTGTAGGGTTGCCAAATTTTAGAAACATTTTGTCCAGCAAAGCCAGACCAGAAAACTTTTTAAGTTATCTCTGTTCAATTTGTTGATCTTAGCTATTCTTTTGGTACTTTTCAAGTAGGAAAACTGCCACCTGAGCAAAAACCTTAATCATATGGGGAGTTGTCAACTCTGAATTATATAAGCCAGTAATAAAGGCATTCACTATGGCCGCCATGTTAGGAGCTCTCCTAATCCATGACAAAAAACTGGCAGGAACAACTTGGGTTATATGTTTGTACACTGTCTTTGAATAAAACCTATGTGTTAATTCCAAACTTTTGTCTCGTCTGGTTTAGGTCTAGCCGGTTTTACACTGTAATATAGGAATGTTCCAACTTTATGATTGGTTGCAAGCGTCATGATGTGGTGGTCTCCCAACCTTCCTCTGTTTTACGTTACTTTATCTCAATTCCATAGAATTAGTAGTCTTGTGCGGAGAAAAAAATGGGCTGCTGTTGTTTTACCTGATTGACCATAGCTGGGAAAATGTACTGCTCACCATACAATATATAAATGATTTTATGTAGACCTTTCACCAAGGTATACAACTTGAATATAAACCAAGAAATTCGAAGTGCACCTGAAGAAACAGAGGATTGGAGACATGTGACCCAGAGAAGCAGGAGGATCAGGAGGCAGTCAGCACCCATACTGCTCAGAAACCAGTACCAGGCTCTCACGCAGGAAAACGATGAAGAAATACATCAGGATAAGACTTTGCCAACAAACAGCAACCTTGTACGCCTTCAGAGTCCTCCTGGATGGAGAAAGAAAAATGTTGTGAAGAAGAAACGGAGAGTGGTGGTCATGGGGGATTCCCTGTTGAGAGGAACAGAGGCCGCTATCTGCAGACCGGATATAACTTCAAGAGAAATGTGCTGTCTTCCAGGTTCAAAAATTAAAGATGTGTCTGACAGGATATCAGGACTCTTCAGACCTACAGATGACTACCCATTCCTGCTACTACATGTGGGGACAAATGACACCGCAAGAAACGACCTGGAAACCATCTGCAGAGACTTTGAAGACTTAGGCAAGAAAGTGAAAGAACTGGGAGCGCAGGTGGTCTTCTCTTCCATCCTCCCAGTGGATGGCCATGGAACAAGGAGGTGGAATAAGATTCTGCAGGTGAACAACTGGCTACGTCGATGGTGCCGTCAGCAACGATTTGGATTTCTGGATCACGGAGTGAACTACTTATACGATGGACTACTTTCTAGAGATGGGGTGCACCTTACGAAGACTGGAAAGCAGGTATTTGGAAGTCGCCTTGCTACACTTGTAAGGAGAGCTTTAAACTAGAACAACATGGGAAGGGAAGCAAAAGACCAGAAAAAGCCATACACCTGACAAATGCTACTGAGAACTCTGCTATTAGAAGTGGAAAGGAAGAACAAAGACGAAAGAATCTAATTAATAAAAATATTGGAGAAAGAGAAACCAATCACAAACTAAAATGTTTCTATACTAATGCACAAAGCATGGGCAACAAACAAGGAGAATTGGAACTACTAACACAGGAAAAGAAATATGATGTCATTGGAATCACTGAAACTTGGTGGGACAATACACATGATTGGAATACAAGACTAGAAGGATACAACTTATTTGCAAGAAACAGACTTGATAAACGAGGAGGGGGTGTCGCATTGTATGTTAGAAATGCGTATATCTGCACAGAGATTGAAGCTTCAGAGACTGGGAGTTCTGTGGAAACTGTTTGGGTAAGAATACAAGGACAGAACAATGGAAAGGACACCATTGTAGGCATTTACTACAGGCCGCCTGTGCAAGCTGAAGATATGGATGAACTCTTTATGCATCAAATGGCCAAGTTCTCCAAAAAATATGACATAGTTGTCATGGGAGATTTCAACTATCCAGACATTTGTTGGGAATCTCTCTCAGGCAAAACTAACAGGTCAAGGAAATTCTTATCCTCTCTTGCTGACAACTTTATCTTCCAAAAGGTAAAGGAGAAAACAAGGGGAACTGCTACCTTGGATCTAATCCTTATAAACAGGGAGGAAATGGTTGAGGAGGTAAAAGTGGCTGGGACCCTAGGAGGTAGCGACCATGCTATTTTAGAATTTTGGATAACTAGAGGCGGAAGACCTGTGAAGACTCAGACGTCAAGGTTAGATTTCAGAAAGGCAGATTTTAAGGGATTCAGAAAGAGAATTGGAGGGATCCAATGGCTGGATATCCTTAAGGACAAAAATGTCCAGGAAGGATGGGAAATCTTGAAAAATGAAATTCTCAAAGCACAGTTGTTAACAATTCCGAAAAGAGGGAAGAATAGGAAGCATTTAAGGAAACCAGGATGGATGAACACAGAACTTAAGCACATGCTAAAAAGGAAGCAAAAAATGTTTATAAAATGGAAAGAAGGAGGCATATCTAAAGAAGAATATAATGCTGTCTGCAGAACCTGCAAGGCACAAATCAGATTATCTAAAGCTGAAAATGAATTGAGGCTTGCAAGAGATGTCAAAAGCAATAATAAAGGATTTTGGGGATATGTCAAAAGTAAAAGAAAAGTCAAAGATGCTATAGGATTTTTACAGGATGAAAATGATGAAATGGTAAGACAGGATGTTGAGAAGGCTGAACTTTTAAATTCCTATTTTGCATCTGTTTTCTCTCAGAAAGGAAATGTAACATCAACTGTTATTCACTGTCCTATTAAGGGAATAGAAGAATCCAGGATATCTATAAACAGAAAGATAGTGAGGAAACACTTAGCTAACCTAAATGTATTCAAGTCTCCAGGTCCAGATGAATTACACCCCAGAGTACTGAAGGAGATAGCAGAAGAAATTTTTGAACCCCTCTCCATAATCTTTGAAAATTCTTGGAGAACAGGAGAAGTGCCAGAAGACTGGAGAAGAGCAAATGTTGTTCCTATCTTCAAAAAGGGGAAGAAGGTGGACCCAGGCAACTATAGGCCGGTGTGTCTGACTTCTATACCAGGAAAGATCTTTGAACAAATTATTAAACAACATGTATGTCAATACCTGGATAAGAATGAAGTGATTAAACAGAGTCAGCATGGGTTTGTAACTAATAAGTCATGTCAGACTAATTTAATTTCCTTCTATGATGGTATTACTGATTGGGTGGATCAAGGAAATGCTGTAGATATAGTATATCTTGACTTCAGCAAAGCATTTGACAAAGTCTCTCATACAATCCTTATTGAAAAAATGACTAAGTATGGAATGGACAAGGCAACTGTTAGGTGGATTCATAACTGGCTTAGTGATCGGACCCAAAGAGTGGTCGTAAATGGCTGCACATCCAGTTGGAAGAATGTCTCAAGTGGGGTACCACAGGGCTCTGTCCTGGGCCCTGTATTGTTCAACATCTTTATCAACGATTTAGATGAAGGAATTGAGGGTAAACTGATTAAATTTGCTGATGACACAAAGCTAGGAGGGATAGCTAATACTAGAGAAGAGAGAGAGAGGATTCAAAAAGATTTAAATAAACTGGAGAAGTGGGCAGCAACTAACAATGGTTTTTAACAGGGAGAAATGCAAAGTACTACATCTGGGCAATAAAAATGAAAAAAGCATATATAGAATGGGAGGAATAGGGCTAAGTGACAGCACATGTGAAAAAGACTTGGGTATACTAATAGATCACAGACTGAATATGAGTCAACAGTGTGATGCAGCAGCAAAAAAGGCAAATGCAATTCTAGGATGTATTAACAGAAGCATACAGTCTAGATCACGTGAAGTAATTATTTCCCTCTACTCCTCTTTGGTCAGACCTCATCTGGAATATTGTGTCCAATTTTGGGCACCACATTTTAAAAAAGACATCAACAAACTGGAGCAAGCTCAGAAAAGAGCGACCAGAATGGTGACCGGTCTGCAAACCCTGTCTTATGAGGAAAGGTTGCAGGATTTGGGAATGTTTAGTTTGCAAAAGAGAAGACTGAGAGGAGACTTAATAGCTGTCTACAAATATCTAAAGGGCTGTCACATTGTAGAAGGATCAACTTTATTCTCATTTGCACAAGGAAAGACTAGAAGCAATGGGATGAAGCTGAATGGGAGGAGACACAGATTAGATATTAGAAAAAACTTTTTGACAGAGTGATCAATGAGTGGAACAGGCTGCCACGAGAAGTGGTGAGTTCTCCTTCAATGGAAGTCTTCAAACAGAGGCTGGACAGACATCTAACTGGGATGATTTAGTGAATCCTGCTTTGAGCAGGGGGTTGGACCAGATGGCCCAGGAGGTCCCTTCCAACTCTACGATTCTATGATTCTATGATTCAAGCAGTTTGATCTCTAGGTTTCATAACACTGCACAACAAATTTCAGGGAAGTTCTTGTCCCCTGAGAAAATGTTATTGTATCATAGATTTTGATATGCTGAACACGAATATGTGCTCCAAAAGTCTGTATCACATAAGGTTTTTAAGAAACAACAGTTTATAGTCTACATTAGGACGTTCACTGTGCGTGCACGGAATTCACATAAGTGCTTGCATATGTGTAGATCAGCAATTTGTTATTTCAGTGGAAAATTCAGAATATACTGTTTCAGAAAAAGTTCTTATGAGTTTTTAAAATTATAGAATTATAACAGAATATTATAATGTTTTGTATAATTTCTCAAAACCTTACGTGATGGGAAAAATCTGAAGTCATTTCTGAAATCAGCATGAAAAAATCTATCAGGAACCCTCAAAATTGTCCGAGGGACAAAACCTTGGTAACACAGTAGAATTGAGAATGAAAGAGAAACTCCTTTTTATGTCATGTGCCTATCTCCCCTCCTCCTAGACTGATCACTCTCCGTTCACGGGTAAAATCTGTGTTCATTGATGACAGATGTTCCCATTACAGAAATAGATGACAGTTGGTGCTAATAAAATGCTATGGAGAGGGCAGAAGGAGGGAGCTGGAGGCCGACACATTCTGCTTCAAGTTCTCCTGAAATACCAGGTACAGTTTTCCATAGAACAGAAAATCGGTATTCCCTGAAAACAGATATTACCTGTGAACGATCAGTCCAGGAGAAGGAAGAAGCGGATTTATCTGCTAAAAATATTTTACAAAGTTGTTTATTTTCATGTGTACTATTAAAGTTATGAAATGTAAAACGATGGTTACTCCTTAAGGCCTTGTTCACATGTTAAAAAAGTCTTTTCTTTCCCACTGCATTTTTTCTATAGGTGTCGGTTCGAAAGTACACAATAGCGATCTGCTCTGGTTTTGTATTTTTTTTAAATCGTTTCCCCTATTATTCATTTTTGGTGCATATTTGACACTTGAATCTGTCATCAGGTTTTTGCCACCTTAATCTGAGCGCATAGCTTAAAAGTGACTTTTAAAGGGGTTGTCCACTACTAGGGCAACACCTTCTTGATCAAAATGCTTGGCCCCTAAAACATAATAAAGCCTATACTGCTCTTCTATGTCAGCGCCGTTCCAGCGGTGTCTGCAGTCTCTTTCCCCAGGGCTGTCGTGCGGTGTTGTGACCAGTGATGCCAGCACCCAATCAGTGCTGGTGTCACAGTCCCTACCTTCGGACGTTTTGAACATGAAGAGGATGTCAGGGCTGAAACTGATCTCTGACTCTCCTTTTAATGCCCAAAACGTCCGAAAGTGGACCTAGTGACGCCAGTGCTGATTGGGCTCTGATGTCACAACACCGCACGATTGCCCCAGGGAGAGCTTGTGCCGACAGCGCAGGAATGGCGCCGGCACAGGAGGCAAATATAGGCTATATTATGTTATCGGGGCCAAGCGAGGGGTATGAGAAGTTGTCCAACTAGTGGACAACTTCTTTAAATCTTATCATTCTGGGCTCACATCATGGCAATGTCTACATACTTTACAACTACTCAGGCACTTGAGGCCAAAGCAGAGGTAGTACTGAAAGAAGGCGTTATATTATGTCCACTCTTTAGTCCCACATGGGGTGTTCAGTGTAGTTTCCATGCTGCTATACTGCATTGCAGATTTTGTGAGCTTCTTACCTGCACACGTTACATGCAATTTATTGTGAATTGCAATGATTTTGTGATGTCACGTTTGGCCATGCAGATTTTATAGGGGAAAAAACATCATTATAAATCATTAATTTATTAAAAACCAGGCCATTTACCCCTGTTCTTGACCTCCATTTACCCCTGTTCTTGACCTGGCACATTTGTGGTTCTTTCATACGTGTTTTTAACTCTGGGCAATTTTCTGTGTTTTTCCTCCCTTTTCTTCCAAGAGATGTAACTTTTTATAATTTTCCCAGCCATGTAGCCGTATGAGGGCTTGTTTTTGTGGAATGAGTTGTACTTTTGAATAACACCATTAATTCTGAAACGGTCTACTGGAAAACGATTCCAAGTGCGGTGAAATTGCAAAAAACAAGTGACGTTTCACAATTGGTTTATGTGCCATGTACAATATATGGTAAAATTAACCTGCCACTATAATTCCCCAGGTCAGTATGAGTACACAGATATCAACTGTATGTGTGTAAGAAGCTGAGTGTATGTGTATTTAGCCCCACCCACTCCGGCGGTGGGTTGGAAGGGGTCTGGCCTGACTGAGGGGATTTCAGGTGACAGAGGAATGGAGGATTTGGTGCTCAGGTGGTGGAGGACAGTGCGGGAGCCGGGTGCAGGTAATCACCGCATGAGGGGCCGTGGAGGGGGCGGCGGAAGCCCCGAGGGAGGAGGCAGCAGCCGCAGACAGGAGGGGAGCGCAGACAACTAACTTCTCCGCGTCCTCGCCCTTTCACCGAAAGTACTCCTCCGTGTCCCCATATGACTCTGCTGCCCTCAGCCCTGTCATGGATGGCGCACAACCTGAATTCACACTGCACAAGGTGGGTCTCACAATACAGAAGGGGTTCTCACAGTGCACGGGGTCTATGCCCGGGCAACGCCGGGCTCTTCAGCTAGCGCTATATATATATATATATGTGTGTGTGTGTGTGTATATATATATATATACACTGTATATATTCACTGTATATATTCAAAAAAAGTTGAGGCAGCATACCATATTGCAGTTACAAAGTGCTCTTTAATAGCCCATGTTAGCACTGCTCTGAGCGGAGCCACGCGTAGTGGTGACGTCACGCTGGGAGGACGTCCTGTTTGTGGCTCCTCCCAGAGTTAGAGAGCAGTGCACGTGTCACTGATAACAGCTGACATGCTCGCCTGCTGCAGACTGCAGCTCATTATAAGTAACAGCGCTCTTACGTTCTGATGACTTTTTCTGTCACTGCTCTGCCCAGTAAGACAACCGGAGAGAGCGGTCGGTATGCACATTTATGGCCCATGTGACTTATGTTCACTGTGAAGACTGCGGCAAACACTGCCTGCTGCTAAAGTGAAAATGTAATTCACCCCTCTCTATGTCCATGGGGGCGTGGGGAAGAGTGAATATTAATTTCTCTTTAGCAGCGGGGACAGGCTTTAGCCGCGGCAGCCTGCTTCTGCCTCCTGTCACCCACTGCTGCTCCGCTGGCACTGTGTGGTATGCCTCTATTAGCGACTTGCCGCTGGTTGGGGGCCCCTGCTGCAGTGGGGGCCCTAGGCAGCTGCTGGCCAGTGTGCCAGCAGGTGTCAGTGCCTGGGCTCACCGGAGAATCCTCCAGTACTCCGGTGGGCCAGTCCGACACTGCTCAGCTTTGTCTAACAGCAGGATCCCTGCTGCCGTAGCTGCGTGATCACGTGAAGCTGCTTTACACTGCAGTGATATATTAGAATGTCCCTGCAGAGTAGAACCCTGACCACCCAGAAGTTTAAAGTCTGAGCAGACTGGGAGTAGTTAAAGTAAACTTTTTTTTTTTTTTTAAGAACTGTGCATCACAAAACCTGCAGGACAAAATGGTGGCAATTTGCAGTAAATGCATGTGGTTCTACAATGTCTTCTCTGCAATTCAGAATCACAAAATATGCAATAAAACTGCAGCAAAAAATATACAGTAAGAAAAAAATATGCAGAAAAAATAATTTAACCCTTTAACGACCGCCGATACGCCTTTTAACGGCGGCAATTAAGGGTACATAAACCACAGAGCCGTTAATTCCCAGTGTCGGATTTTCTCCGGGGTCACGGCTGCCGGGGGTAGCCGAGACCCCAGAGAACATGAATCGGTCGGTTTTTACCGACCCCACTTTTGCGATCGCCATTATTAACCCTATAACGGCGACCGCAAAAAAAAAAGCGCCGCAACTTTACATTTAATTTCTCTTTCCTCTGATGTGATCGCACACCTGGTACCTCTCCGTGGTCCTCTGTCCCGCTGACGTCCTCCGGTGGGGCCGCCATCTTGGATCCGGGGAAAATGGCGGGCGCATGCGCAGTGCGCCCGCCGGGAATCTTCCGGCTCCGGCTGGCAGATTCCATTCATTCATTTTGATCACGATGATAAACTATCATCGTGATCAAAATAGTACATAACACCCCCCCCCCCCCCGTTTATCACCCCCTTAGTTAGGCCAACATAACGAAATAAAGAAAATATATTTTTTTTTTTTCCAGTTTTCCATTAGGGTTGGGTTAGGGTTGGGCTAGGGTTAGAATTAGGGTGAACTAGGATTAGGGTTGGGGTTAGGGGTGTGTTGGGGTTAGGGTTGGAGCAAGAATTGAGGGGTTTCCACTATTTACCAACTTTGGGGGTCTAAAAATTGGGTCTAAAAAAATCACTTTTGTGTAAATAAAAAAGACTTTTTATTTTCACGGCTCTACGTTATGAACTTCTGTGAAGCACTTGAAGGTTCAAAGTGCTCACCACACATCTAGATAAGTTCCTTAATGGGTCTAGTTTCCAAAATGGGATCACTTGTTGGAGGTTTCCACTGTTTAGGCCCATCAGGGGCTCTGCAAATGCAACATGATGCCCGCAGACCATTCCATCAAAGTCTGCATTCCAACATGGCACTCCTTCCCTTCCAAGCTCTCCCATGCGCCCAAACAGTGGTTCCCCCCCCACATAAGGAGTATCAGCGTACTCAGGACAAATCGCACAATAACTGTGGGGGTATGATTTCTCCTGTTACCCTTGTTAAAATAAAAATTTGGGGGCGAAAAGATCACTTGTGGAAAAAAATGGGATTTCTTATTTTCACGGCTCTACGTTATAAACTTCTGTGAAGCACTTGAAGGTTCAAAGTGCTCACCACACATCTAGATAAGTTCCTTGGGGGGGTCTAGTTTCCAAAATGGGGTCACTTGTTGGAGGTTTCCACTGTTTAGGCACATTAAGGGCTCTCCGAACGCAACATGGCATCCGATCTCAATTCCAGCCAATTCTGCATTGAAAAAGTCAAACGGTGCTCCATCCCTTGTGAGCTCTGCCGTGTGCTTTACCCCCACAGATGGGGTATCGGCGTATTCAGGAGAAATTGTACAACAAATTGGTTGATTTTCTCTTTTAACACTTGTGAAAATAAAAAAAAATTGGTTCTGAAGTAAATTTTTTGCAAAAAAAAGTTACATGTTAATTTTTTCCTTCCACATTGCTTTAGTTCCTGTGAAGCACTTAAAGGGTTAATAAACTTCTTGAATGTGGTTTTGAGCACCTTGAGGGGTCGTTTTTAGAATGGTGCCACTTTTGGGTATTTTCTGTCATGTACACCCCTCAAAATGACTTTAAATATGATGTGGTCCCTAAAAAAAAAAATGGTTTGTAAATTTTGTTGTAAAAATGAGAAATCGCTGGTCAACTTTTAACCCTTATAACTTCCTAACAAAAAAAAATTTGCTTCCAAAATTGTGGTGATGTAAAGTAGACATGTGGGAAATGTTATTTATTAAGAAATTTGTGACACATCTCTCTGATTTAAGGGCATAAAAATTTAAAGTTTTAAAATTGCAAAATTTTCGCCATATTTCCGTTTTTTTCATAAACACAAGACTTACCGAAGAAATTTTACCTCTAACATTAAGTACAATATGTCACGAAAAAACAATGTCAGAATCAGCGGGATCCATTAAAGCGTTCCAGAGTTATAACCTCAAAAAGGGACAGTGGTCAGAATTGTAAAAATTGGCCCGGTCATTAAGCTGCAAACTGGCTCTGTCGCTAAGGGGTTAAAGAGGACTTAGAATAATAATTTTATTTCTATAGCGCAAACATATTCCGCAACACTTTACATTTCAGAGGGGACTAATACAGGCAATAAGATATTATGGAATAATAATCACATAAACAACAGATAAAAAGAGGAATGAGGGCCCTGCTCGCAAGCAGGACTGTGGAGTCGGTGCTCATTTTGGTGGATTCGGAATAAAATGGACTGACTCCTAAAATATATAATAAATTGGGTACAGTAAGTCAATGCAGAATGTGCTGAATATTTTTTCATAGGAATTTGGGAAAGTTATGAAATGTCCTATAAATAACTGTTCTATTCCTGATCTAAGGCTACATTCACACACAGGGCTTTTCCAGGATACATTTTTCAGCTGCAAAAGCAGATCAACTTTTTAAAAACCGCATCACCTGAAAGGTTTTTGAGCTCATAGATGTTTTCAATACCAAAAGATTAGAAATCTGCTCTATCCATATCTTATCTGTACCAAAAAGAATGAAAGCTGGGTAGCACACAGACTAACACTCCTTTTTTTTTTTTTTTAAAGCATCAGTCAGGTACACTTCATAGCTGCTCAAAAGGACGCCCAGGACAGGCATTGCTCGTCTTCATTAACACATCAACATAATTTGATAGTTGGAATAAATAGACTGCATTCATCACCACATCTTAAGGTGCAGGGTTTATTTTCAAGTGTAGGGGTGTGCAGTATGAGGTTCTGCAGTAGCTGAGGTGTGCAGTATGAGGTTCTGCCCCCCTAGGTTTGATCCTGGCTATGCCCATGGTGTGAATGTAGCCTGAGGATCTAGGGTTTGTCTTAGCTGTGATAAGTCATAGTGTTATATATATATATATATATATACACACACACAGTACAGACCAAAAGTTTGGACACACCTTCTCATTCAAAGTGTTTTCTTTATTTTCATGACTATGAAAATTGTAGATTCACTCTGACGGCATCAAAACTATGAATTAACACGTGGAATTATATAATTAACAAAAAATTGTGAAACAACTGAAAATATGTCTTATATTCTAGGTTCTTCAAAGTAGCCGCCTTTTGCTTTGATTACTGCTTTGCACACTCTTGATGAGCTTCAAGAGGTAGTCACCGGAAATGGTATTCCAACAGTCTTGAAGGAGTTCCCAGAGATGCTTAGCACTTGTTGGCCCTTTTGCCGTCACTCTGCGGTCCAGCTCACCACAAACTATCTCGATTGGGTTCAGGTCTGGTGACTGTGGAGGCCAGGTTATCTGGCATAGCACCCCATCACTCTCATTGGTCAAATAGCCCTTACACAGCATGGAGGTGTGTTTGGAGTCATTGTCCTGTTGACAAATAAATGATAGTCCAACTAAACGCAAACTGGATGGAAAAGCATGCCGCTGCAAGATGGTGTGGTAGCCATGCTGGTTCATTATGCCTTCAATTTTGAATAAATCCCCAACAGTGTCACCAGCAAAGCACCATCACACCTCCTCCTCCATGCTTCACGGTGGGAACAAGGCATGTAGAGTCCATCCGTTCATCTTTTCTGCGTCGCACAGACACGGTGGTTGGAACCAAAGATCATCAAGAGAATGCCAAGAGTGTGCAAAACCAGTAATCAAAGCAAAAGGTGGCTACTTCGAAGAACCTAGAATATAAGACATTTTCAGTTGCTTCACACTTTTTTGTTAATTATATAATTCCACGTTTCACAGGATTATTCTGGTCTTTTCACGGAACGTTACATTGTTAGGCAACCCTTCACACTGCTATGAATAGCGAATCGCCATACCTCTCCTCCAGCCTATACCTCAGCCATTTATTACTATAGGCAGCACTGTCTCCTTCTACAAGATACTCTGTCATTTTCTTTGCAAGATCTGTGACAGTCAGTTGCTCTTCATCGTTGTCCTCGAGAAATGCACTCATTCTCAAGAATGCTTGCTCTTGGTCCATGTTCATCGGCCTCCCTACCTTCCGCGGTTTCTTTGTAGTAGATCCACCACCATGACGCATAGGAATTCCGTAATTTGTCCGAAAGTTAATGTCACATGAATGATGATACAGACAGTCTGCAGCATGTAAGTCCTTCCCAAAGTACGCGATTCTCCCTTGAATGGTGATTGCCCAGTCATCATTACGCTGTTTGCAATGTGACAAAATGGACCTTACAAATCCATCCGTTTTAACAAAGCTATAGTCATCGAAATCACTACTAGATCTTGTCCACAGAACAAACACTGCGTCGTGCCATCATAGGATCCAGTAGACACCCGTGTACCTCTCTTGGCAGGTGAACGATGAACGGAAGTAGCTTTCTCATGCTAGTCTATTTGCTTCTTGTTTATATAGTTCATACGACATCTCTTGTGCACCACTGCTCCAGCAGCTACCACAGTGCTAGCGCCCCTCTCAATACTGGCTTTATTGATCCCTTCAGCTCCTTTCGCTCCAATCACCACTCTTTCTCCGTCATCTTCTACTTCATGGCTACATAAGGGGCAAGTTTCTTGATTTTCCATCATTCTCAGCTCTGTAAAAGAAGATATATCGTTAAATAATAAATATAATAATAGTAGTAATTGTAAAAGAAATATGATAGACACTGAAAGGCGAGTCGCATTTAACATTTTACAGCTTTGGCGGCCATATTCTTTGACGTCACATTTGGACCCTTTGTGGTAACCCTATCTTGGTAAACTTTTAGTATGTTTTTCCCTACGTGTAATACTACCAAAAAAAAACAATAAAACGCTTTCTTGGAATTTGTTCAGGGTAAAGGATTTTTTTTTCGTATTTTGACTGGACTAATGTGTTAATTCATAGTTTTGATGCCTTCAGAGTGAATCTACAGTTTTCATAGTCATGAAAATAAAGAAAACTCTTTGAATAAGGTACGTCCAAACTTTTGGTCTGTACTTATATATGTAATCGATATTACATATTTACAATTTATTACAGTTTTTTGTGTTCTAAAGTTGTATTCCAATAAATATATATTCTGTTCTATCTAAATATCTTGATTATTGTATCATAAAAATAATTAAACGTCTGATGTTCACATTGTACTACAATAGATTTTTCACTTAAATATAAGCAATATATGTGGGAGTCGGAGTCGCAGGTTTGGCTTACTGACTCCACAGCCCTGCTTGCAAGCTTACAATCTATGAGGAAATAGGGGAGACATGAAAGGTGGATGGTAACAATTGCTTGCATTGTACAGTGCGGCCATCAGAGTAATAAATCGGGTATTCACGTAATAATGCTGCATGAACCGGTCACCAGCTAGAATGTGAAAACGGAGGACAGAGCAGAATTGTAAGGTCAAAATAATTAGCGGTACAAATCAATCAATGATATAGTACAAAATTTATTTTCAACAGCTGACATGTGCCCGCAATAGGCGCATGTGGATTCGCGATTCACCCGCGCCTATTAACTAGTTAAATCCCGCTGACAAACGCTGACAGCGGGATTTAACCAGCGCTTCCAGCCTCTGGGACGGAACTACGCGCATCGCCAACTCCCGTCACATGATGGGGGGTCAGCAACCCGGAGGATGGCGCTCATAACAATGTTGTAATTCTGCTACATATAGGCGATCTGCTCATCGCCTATATGTAGCAGAGCCGATCGAGTTGTGGATGCTTGTAGTCTCCCATGGAGGCTATTGAAGCATGCCTAAATTAAAAAAAAAAATGAAAAAAATAAAAAAAATATAAAAGTTTCATCCCATTTAAAATAAAACAAAAAAAAATCACACATACACTTATTAGGTATTGCCGCGTTCAGAATCGCCCGATCTATCAATAAAAAAAAAGGATTAACCTGATCGCTAAACGGCGTAGTGGGAAAAAAAATCAAAACGCCAGAATTACATTTTTTTGGTCGCGACGACATTGCAATACAACAGGCGATCAAAAGATTATATCTGCACATAAATGTCATCTCGGTGCGCAAAAAATAAGCCCTCCCCCAACCCCAGGTCACGAAAAATGGAGATGCTACAGGTATCGAAAATGGCGCAAACTTTTTTTTTTTTTTTTAGCAAACTTTGGACTTTTTTTTTTCACCACTTAGGCTAGCTTCACATTTGCGTCTTTGTGCGCATAGGACAATGCTATTTCCAGGGGACTTTTTTTTTTTTTTTTTACACAAGCCACGCTCAATGGGCGTGGCTTGTGTATATTCTGGCGAACGCTTGCATTCCCATATAGTAATGCGTATTTTTTACATTCATCCGCATGCAGATGACTGCGGATATTTGAAGCCCCAAAAAATGCAGCGATGCGTTTGCCGTGCTCCGCCAAACAACGCAACCGTACGCAAACGCATGTCCCCGCATACACCATGTTAAAGATATGCACGCAGGACGCATGCGGATGAAACGCTGCGTTCACACCAGCCTTAGACAAAAGAGAACCTAGACATGTTTATTTTCCCGTTTTGTAGTACAAGACATGGTAACACCAATGTTGTTGTTCAAAAGTACAATTCGTCCCCGCCCGCAAACCATAAGCCCTCACAGGGCCATATTGATGGAAAAATAAAAAAAGTTATGGCTCTGGAAAGAAGGGGAGCGAAAACCACTCCGGTCACTAAGGGGTTAATGACATCGTCCCTTTCTGCAGTCTCAGCGAGCAATGGGAAACCACCGACACGCTTCCTTATATGAGGGCTTTCTTCCTAGCACTAGCAGAGAGGAAAGGTGGGGGCAGTCAGCTCCTGAACGGGTTATCGTCTGCTATGGAGGCGGCTGTAGGCTCCGCTGCTATTACCGGAGAACAGAGGGACCGTATTCCGTACTTTCCCACCGCACAGTCACCTACAGCCGCCGCCCAGAACTCCAGGAAGACGCGGGTCACGTGAGCAGGTCATGTGAGCGGGACTTCCTGTCAGCTGATAGCAGCAGCCACAGGCTAGGAAGCAGCGGGTGAGTTATGGGGAAGCTCCTCTCGCGTTCCCGGTCATTGCCCGTTACTTGCATGTACCATGCGGGGCACCGGGGATCCTGTAGTAATGATTGTGCCGGACGGGGCACCGGGGATCCTGTAGCGATGATTGTGCGGGACGGGGCACCGGGGATCCTGTAGTGATGATTGTGCGGGACGGGGCACCGGGGATCCTGTAGTGATGATTGTGCGGGACGGGGCACCGGGGATCCTGTAGTGATGATTGTGCGGGACGGGGCACCGGGGATCCTGTAGTGATGACTGTGCCGTGCGGGACGGGGCACCGGGGATCCTGTAGCGATGACTGTGCCGTGCGGGACGGGGCACCGCGGCGATCCTGTAGCGATGACTGTGCCGTGCGGGACGGGGCACCGCGGCGATCCTGTAGCGATGACTGTGCCGTGCCGTGCGGGACGGGGCACCGGGGATCCTGTAGCGATGACTGTGCCGTGCGGGACGGGGCATCGGGGATCCTGTAGCGATGACTGTGCCGAGCGGGACGGGGCACCGGGGATCCTGTAGCGATGATTGTGCCGAGCGGGACGGGACACCGGGGATCCTGTAGCGATGACTGGGCCGCGCGGGACGGGGCACCGGGGATCCTGTAGCGATGACTGGGCCGCGCGGGACGGGGCACCGGGGATCCTGTAGCGATGACTGGGCCGCGCGGGACGGGGCACCGGGGATCCTGTAGCGATGACTGGGCCGCGCGGGACGGGGCACCGGGGATCCTGTAGCGATGACTGGGCCGCACGGGACGGGGCACCGGGGATCCTGTAGCGATGACTGGGCCGCGCGGGACGGGGCACCGGGGATCCTGTAGCGATGACTGGGCCGCGCGGGACGGGGCACCGGGGATCCTGTAGCGATGACTGGGCCGCGCGGGACGGGGCACCGGGGATCCTGTAGCGATGACTGGGCCGCGCGGGACGGGGCACCGGGGATCCTGTAGCGATGACTGGGCCGCGCGGGACGGGGCACCGGGGATCCTGTAGCGATGACTGGGCCGCGCGGGACGGGGCACCGGGGATCCTGTAGCGATGACTGGGCCGCGCGGGACGGGGCACCGGGGATCCTGTAGCGATGACTGGGCCGCGCGGGACGGGGCACCGGGGATCCTGTAGCGATGACTGTGCCGAGCGGGACGGGGCACCGGGGATCCTGTAGCGATGACTGTGCCGCGCGGGACGGGGCACCGGGGATCCTGTAGCGATGACTGTGCCGCGCGGGACGGGGCACCGGGGATCCTGTAGCGATGACTGGGCCGCGCGGGACGGGGCACCGGGGATCCTGTAGCGATGACTGGGCCGCGCGGGACGGGGCACCGGGGATCCTGTAGCGATGACTGGGCCGCGCGGGACGGGGCACCGGGGATCCTGTAGCGATGACTGGGCCGCGCGGGACGGGGCACCGGGGATCCTGTAGCGATGACTGGGCCGCGCGGGACGGGGCACCGGGGATCCTGTAGCGATGACTGGGCCGCGCGGGACGGGGCACCGGGGATCCTGTAGCGATGACTGGGCCGCGCGGGACGGGGCACCGGGGATCCTGTAGCGATGACTCGGCCGCGCGGGACGGGGCACCGGGGATCCTGTAGCGATGACTGGGCCGCGCGGGACGGGGCACCGGGGATCCTGTAGCGATGACTGGGCCGCGCGGGACGGGGCACCGCGGCGATTATTTAGCGACTGGGCCGTGCGGGGCTGATACTCCTTCTCAGCTCATTCCCTGATTTGGTTTCTGGCATGACGTACTGACCACAATGGCCTCAGTTCCCTGAACACACAGACATAGACTTCCCCTAAAGGGAAGCTGTCATTTAAAAACAACAAAAATCTTTACCTGCAGTGTGAGCGCTAATCTGCAGGTAAATGCATTGGTCTAAGGCCACGTTCACAATTTCAGTATTTTCCATCAGTATCTGTAAGCCGAAACCAGGAGTGGGTGATAAATCCAGAAGTGGTGACGGGTTTCTTGTAGTGTATGTGCAGACGGTCAGTAATCGGCAGCTCTTTGGCCGGAGTGCATGTTTGCTGTGTCCAGAGCGCTGCCGGGTATTGAACGCAGGTGAATCCTTTGTGATTACTGAACCGTGCCGATTCACCGCGTCCTATACATTGTGCGGGTGAAATTTATCTTGGAGGCTTACGTCTCCGCAAGATAAATAGACATGCTGTGATCTGGAGAGGCGCGCCGCATGTCTGTCTCCGGAGGTGATCCGTGGGCATCTGCACGCAGAGTGGACATGGGATTTCTTGAAATCACTTCAAACCCAGAGCCATTACTGATCGTCTGCACATACCCCTATACTTTTCCTCTGATTGTTCCTCTCCTGGCTTTGGCTTACAAATACTGAAGTAAAAACTGACCAAATACTGAGCGTGTGAATGTGTCCTAACTGGAAGTGCAGTGCTACCGTCCCCCAGTCATCTGCAGGCAGCACTCATTACGCCGTAGTCTCTCCCTTTACTGACATATGCGGAGCACTCACCCACTGCAGAGCAGGATGTCGGTAGGAGCCGTGGGCGAATACAGCGCTGACTGGTGACTGGCCATGAGCAGCTGCCGGGTCCACAGAACTTCATTCTCTTCTTGCAGATTGTGTGTGTGTGTATATGTGTGTGTGTGTATGTGTGTGTATATGTGTGTGTGTGTGTGTATATATATATATATATATATATATATATATATACACACTCTCTACAGGTTCCCTTTAGTACAGTAGCATGGCCCCACCTTATTGGTTCACGGATAAACCGTTAATGACCAATCTCCAGGATAGGTCCTCAATATGCAATCAGAGGGCATCTAACACCGTGTAATGCCACTGGTCTCTGCTCTGATGATTTCTAGATATAAGCAACGCAGATGGCGGCCCTCCGCAGTCCCATACACTGCTTAGTGCCCTCTGCCCAGCGCTGCCCTTTATCTCCCATTAAGGTGAATGACAAGCGGGAATAGCCAGCAGTGGCCACTAAACAATGTACATGGCTGTTATATTCCGCTCTGTACAGTGATAACATTACGGCTGCCGCCAGAACCGAATTCACCTCGGTGTCAGATCTCCTCTTATATCATATGGATTCCTACCCTATGACTATGTGATTAATTCTTTACTCCCAAACAACTACTTTAAATGTGTGTCCGCACTGCGTTTTTTTTTTTTTTCAGGCGGAATCTGCCCAAAGAAGCGATGCAAGAGCACACCATAAAATGAGCATAATACCCAGCCATTTAAACTGACTCAAAAATATCTGAATAAACCAAAAAAGTCATACAAAAAATATTTAGTTTTATTAGATGACAATATTAAAAGGGTTAAAAACATGTAATGACAGGGGAACACAAAATAGACAATGTCAGAAATACCATAGTACAAAGCAGGACATTAATAGGAGGACTACAAATCATAATTCTATATAAAAAAAAAATCCCTTCAGCAAATCTACAGGGTGGGCCATTTATATGGATACACCTAAATAAAATGGGAATGGTTGGTGATATCAACCTCCTGATTGTGGCACATTAGTATATGGGAGGGGCAAAACTTTTCAAGATGGGTGGTGACCATGGTGGCCATTTTGAAGTCGGCCATTTTGGATCCAACTTTATAAATGGCATACCCAGGTGTATCCATATAAATTACCCACTGTGTGTGTGTGTGTATATATATATATATATATATATATATATATACACACACACACAGCTTGACGGACAAAAAAATAGTCCAAAAAGTAAGGTGCATAAAGAGCAAAAGGGATAAGAAATAAATAACAGTAGTCAGTATCCCGTGGCTCCTATGACTCCAACGTACGTTTCGCCCAAATGGCTTTCTCAAGGAGTATCCTTGAGATACTCTTTTTTTGAGTTGGTTTAAATTGTGTTTTGTGAACATCTGAATCGTTTTATTTCAGTGAGTTTATCTCACATAGATTGTTGTTTTGATAATGCACAGCCATGTCAAAGCGACATGGCTGTGCACGTGTTCGGACGCATGTCACTTCTTTTAACAACTTCAGGGTTCAGGAACACTAAGCGGGTAAAAGACGTGACATGTTCGCTCTCTGTACTTGAAAGTATAGAGTAAAAGACACAAGAATGGCGATGGAAAGTCTCTAGCATCACTCCAACGTATGTACAGTCTTCATCAACGATGTGTGATTTCTGTTTTCTATAGGTTGTTGGTGATTGTTCAGAGAAAACATGGCTGAAGTAAGTAACCAGAATGTGCAGTATTTTCGACATACATTTCTATAGTCTAACTCCATGTTAATGTATGTGGGTAAAGATAGCCCCATAAATCATTTACAATGTTGGGCCATATACAGTAGTTTACATATCTTGGCTCAAATAGTGTGATTGAAGCATCTCAGCGGAAACTGTCCTCCTGTCTATCCTTAAAGTGGTTCTCTGAGCAAATGAAACTGATGACCTTCCATTTGGGATATATCGGTCATCAATATTGGCGCAGTGGTGGTCCGGCACCCCCACGATCAACTGTTAATAGATCAGTCGGTGGCAGGTTATACAGTGGTGAACAGAAATAAAATTAAATTTTTCATCCTAAAGCCCTATCTATTTAATGCCATAATCTGACCTATTTTCTAATCTACTTGAATTAAAACCTCCCTATCCTTCCCTAACTACATTATCTAACTGCTTGTCTTTTTTTAATTTTACATCTTTTTTTGAGGATCAGTTTAAGAATCCCAGTACATGCTGGGATATTCAAACCAAGTATTATCAGGGGGTAGAGGCTGAGGTTACTGCCGCAGTCTCTGCTCCCTCCTTGAAACAAAGCCTCATCGGTGATGCTCGTTTCAGGGGCTGGGCTAGTCCCTGCTCTGTCACGGTGAACAGACGGTGCACTTTTGTGCCGGATCAGATCATTAGTAACGAGCCTGCAACCGAGTGCACTGTACCCGGCATGCAGAAATCAGCCCTTATTCGCACAAGTAATGGCACTCGTCTCTGCACAGCAGGTATTCTTACACACACAGTGTGTCGTGTTACCAGCTTGTTACTACTCATCTGAGCTGGCACGAGAGTTCACGGTGGTCTTTGTGCACTCCAGAATTTATGGTCTATGCACAGGATATGCCATAAAAGGTGAATGGTGTTACCTCCAGGACCACTGCCTGTCAAGAGAACAGGATTTCCACTTTGCATTGGTTAACATTCTGAAGCATTACATCCTGTTCTTGGTTAGATATGGGATATATTACCCAGAGGGTAAATAAACCCTATTTAAGGGATGTATTAAAACATGACTTTTATTAATTTTCATTAATAAGTGGTCAACAATTAAAATTGCTATATACTGTATTGTTCCTATACATTGAAGAGTTTCCTGACATTGGAACACCTCTCCAATCGGCTACAAATGCGCAACCCTTTGCTAAGACACACATCTATAGCACCCCCCCCAAACAGTTTTGCCTATACAGGCTTCCTCAGGGGGCTAGGGCTATAATGATAGCAAAAATGGAGTGTTTGACCTTTTTAAGGCTACTTTCACACTAGCGTTTTTTTGCGCTGCGCTCCGTGCGCAGTACAAACGCATACAAAAAACGCATCAAGCGTTTTGTATGTGTTTGCTTATTTTTTGTGCATGCCTGTTAACCAGTTTGACTCTAAAAACGCATGCGTTTTTAAACGCTGACGTGCGCATGTCAGCTTTCCCATAGACTGTAATGTGTTTTTTTTGGGCATTTCGTGTGCATTTGTGCACATGCGTTTTTTCACACAGGTTGGGCGCACAGAAAATGCAACAGGATGCGTCTGGCGTGCATAGGCGCACACTGCAAAAAAACGCATGCGCACAAAAACGCATACAAACGCTAGACAATGCGCACCCATGTTAGACATAGGGACGCATTGCGCATGTATGCACACGCAGCGCAAAAAAACGCTAGTGTGAAACCAGCCTAAAGCATTTGATTTAACTTGATAGGTTCTAGAGAGAAATCAACTAATGCATATTATGTATCCAATAAAAATCCTTAACGTGGGCCGTTCATAGTAGATATAACTTGGCAAACCACTAACCAGCAGTCAACCTTATAATTCTGTTGCCTTGCCCTGTAGTGATGGCAAGTGGGGTTGATGTCACCAGACAACACAAAGGCAACATCAAGTTCACGGCTTAGTAATGGAGATCCATTACTAATCCTATTGTTGTATTGTAAATAAAGACACAACAAGTATAAAATCTCTTACTTGAAATATAAAGAAAACACACTTTTCCATTTTATTTAAAAATAACAGGTGAGTATAACGCCCATTCCATTGAAGCCAACTTCTCCTGTAATAAAACAAAAATAAAAAACAATATCCCTCACCTATCTGACGTTCTCGCCGTAACCCATGACTTGGGATAAATAATTTTCAACCTGGACGGTGCCAAGATGCGACTGTGCAGCCTCAGTCACTAGTGGGGACGTCACTGAGGCTGCTGTGTTCCCAGTCCGGCTGAACTGTGCTGACCCCAGTACCGTGAGAAAAAGTCACTGAGTTCAGCTCAGTGAATTCACCACAGATCTTTGCCCTGCGGTGAACTTACTGTGGTGAAATCAGTGGTTGCCGTCCAGGTTGAAAACTATTAATCCCAAGACATGGATTACAGCGTCGGACAGGTGAGGGATATGGTTATTTTTTTATTTTTGTTTTATTACAGGGGATGAGTGCTTCAATGGAATGGGTGTTAGGTTAGTATAACTTTTTTTTTTTTTAAATAAAAAATGCAAAGTATGTTTTGTTTTTCAAATAAAATATTTTATTCTTGCTTTCTGTTTATTTACCATACAACTGTAGGATTAGTAATTGATGGGCATCTTATAGATGCCTCTCCATTACTAATCTGTGGTCTTGATGTCACTAGACAATACGAAGGTGACATCAACCCCACTGATATCACTCCACTTCTCACTACCACAGGGTAAGTGGGAAGAGACGGACAAAGGGCCAGAATTAACGTACCTAAAAGATGCGCCTTTTCTGGGTGGCTGCAGGCTGCTATATTTAGGTTGAGGGGGTCAATTTCCATGGCCCCTTACCAGCCTGAGAATACCAGTTTGCTTTATCAAGGCTGGTTGTCAAAAATGGATGGGACACCATGCCTTTTATTAAATTATTTAAATAATTTAAGAAAAAAAAAAGCAGCTTGGAGACCCTTCTATTCTTGAATAACCAGCCTTGTTGAAGATGACAGCCGAAGGTTACAGCCTGCAGCTGTCAGTTTTGTCTGGCTGGTTACAAAAATACATGGGAACCTATGCCTTTTTTTATTTATAGCGCAGGCAGCGACTGATGAATACTCCCACTGTTATTAGCGGCAGCAGGTGTAGGCTGATGGAAGTAGTAGTCCCATTAGCCGCTGCCTGCTCTCGCTGTTATGATTTTCGCGCAGGGGACAATGATAAGTGCTGTCTTCAGCACCCCTGAGGAAGACACTATCCAGTGTCGATACGCGTGGGGTACCTGCTCCCCTGGCTGCACATAGCATTTTATCTTTGAATGGTCATATGGCTTCCTAGAATCCTTTGTGCTTATACCGGCTGGAATCTTATTTGGTAATAGCTCTGTAATTTTTAACACGGCATTTTCTTCCAAGCTGTTGACTTTATTTATCTGCATTTTGCTTATCAGTTTTTGTAGATCTATTTATAGCTCATTTGACAGAGCTGGTAGCACACCATCAAATTATTTGAGTTTTTTATGTGGTTTGAATTCTAATTCTTGTAATCCAGCTTTAGTATTTTCTATATTTGCATTCACATTGTCGAAAAATATTGATATTTACTATCGTTTTTGATGCTGTATCCTTACTCATGTCCTGGGGAGGACCATATTTGGTCAGGTTCTTGTTAGCCATCTTTTTGGCATTTTAATGTTTTTAATATTATGGTTGTATACTTATGCTTTCTTTTTTGTATCCAGAGAAATAAAAATTATTTTGTTTAGGCGATCTCTATTCGTATGCATACTTTTTTTTTTTTTCTTCTCTTCTCCATGTGCCGCATCAATACCACACTTACCGGCGCCTAGGAAACAGTGGTACAGTTTGGGCTGTTCCCCGGCGCCGAGTGCTGAAGACAGTTTGTAATATAGATAGTAGTGGGCATCACAATGATAAGAATTAGTAGTTGTCAGGGGTCAACCTCATGCTTACTACGTATGAAAGACAAGGATTAAAAGGAGTATGCATACGAATAGGGATCACCTTAACAAAATAATTTTTATTTCTCTGGATACAAAAAAATACTCAAAACATAAAAATGCCAAAAATATTGCCACGAGTAAGGATACAGCATCATGTATTACACACATGGACACACTGACACATGGACAATGATATCTGATATCTCCAGTACTGGCTATTCCGGTACCAGAAATATCAGAATGTATGTCTTTTAGCATCTTAAGTGGCTCCTGTAGGAAAGAAAATTAAATAGCCCCTTATTGAGCAGGCCAATTTTTTTTAGATCTGACATGTCACTTTATATGGTAATAACTCTGGAATGCTTCAACATATCCCATTGATTTTGAGATTGGAAACCCCCAAAACTGATACCCTTTTAAAAACTGCAACCCTCAATGTAATCAAAGTTGCTTTCAGGTAGTTCATTAACCTTTCAGGTGCAAAGTGGCATGACAACTCTTTTTACCACCTAAATTGAGAACTTTTGAACATGCCACTATTGCTGCTAGACTTTAAGGCCATTATTTGGCCGTGAACTGCCATAAGTGTCAGGAACCACACGATCAAGATCTCAGGGTGTCAATGAGTTTAAAGAGGAAGCCCCCACTCTCTGTTAACCTTCTAGATATCGTAGTCATTATTTACAGCAGCATTTAAGGGGTTAAATGACCATAGTCTGTGCCAACGCTGGTCATGGCTGATGCAGCACGTTGTCAGCTATAGCGTACAGCCGACAGGTGCTGGATTGTCACCCATCGGGGGATGCTAGTCTCTTCTATTGCAGGTCAGTAAAAAGATGTATTGGTGGTCACTAATGGCATAGATCTATAAAGCGCTACATAGATTCATGGGCTGCAGCCATCATCTAGATAGGGAAGCATATAAATATAAAAAGGATGAGCATTTGTAGCTGATTGGAGAGGTGTTCCAATATCAGGAAAACCATCTATGTATCGGAACAATAAATGCCCACTACAGTAATTTTAATTCTTGACCACTTTTTAGCAAAAATAAAGAAGTCATGTTTTAATACATCAATTAAATAGGGTATATTTTTCTTCTGGGTAATAGGTAGTTTAGAACTATCCCTGAAGGGTTGTTCACACTCTGATATATTATTGCTTAGATATGAGGACCCATACTCATCTGCTTTTTTGTTTTCCTAGGACTTGAGAAGGTTCCTGTACAAAAAACTTCCAAGGTACTTTCTTTCCGTAGTTTTTGTTATGAGTAGTGAATGCTATTAAGTCATTACACTTAATAATGTAAGACCTGAACTCACCAGTGTATGGCTAAGGTCTGAATGACAATACTTCTGCCCTCCTCTCTGACGATGCAGCCTGGTCTCGCGGTCCTCTGTTTCTGATCCGGATGCCCATGCGCTCGCTCATTGACAATGTACATTCTGATGTGAGGTTTCTATTGAGTAATGTCCATTACCAACATAACCTTTTGATTGTTGTTTTATTAGTGTTGAAGGACTTCATGCCATTGTAGTGTCAGACAGAGATGGGGTACCTGTAATTAAAGGTAAGGAGCTAGAATGGCCATACACATCTATGCTGGCAGTCGTGCTGTAATGTGGTTCTCGGCCCATATACTCACTCTTACAGGCAGGTTACACATCAACTTTTATCTCAAATTTCCAAATTCATCATGTGAATATGGTGAGCCACAGTTGTGCACACAAGGACCTATCTGACCAGGAGATTTGTTCCTGCCAATATTAGAACTCAATCTAATCATTATGAACACTGGAGCCATAATGATAATTGAGATTAAGGGTTTGTTTCCATTTTGAGATTTTTTTTGTGTGGTTTTTGAAGCTAAAGCCGGGAATGAATAATGTTGATGTCTCCTTTTTTTAATCCACTTTTGGTTTTAGCTTAAAAAACTGCATCAAAATCATCTGATATTGGAAATCACTTTCATTGTTTTTAAGGTGGGGGGAGGTGATTTGAATTTTAATGCAATTTTTTTTACTTTAATTTTTATAACTCTCAGGGAACATGATTACTATGATCCTTTAATATATACTGCAAAACAGTGATTGCTCTATTACACTGCCATTGTCGGTGATTGACAGCAGCACCTAAATAGTTAAACAGCATTTGGATCAAGTGCCGGGCACTAGTGATGATTGAACGTGCTCAGATAAGGTGTTATCCGAGCATGCTTGAGTGCTAAGAGCATTTTCCGCATGCTCGAAAACTATGCTCGAGTCGCCACAGCTGCATGTCTCAAGGCTGTTCAACAGTCGCACCACATACTGGGGAAAGAAGCCACCTATCCCTGCATGAACATACAGGTACATGCATTTGCTGCAGGATGGTAAAAAGCCATGCCACATGACTTAGGATTAGTGATGAGCGAGCATACTCGTTACTCGAGATTTCCCAAGCTTGCTCGAGTGGTCTTCAAGTATTTTGGAGTGCTCGGAGATTTAGTTTCTGTTGCCGTAGCTGCATGATTTGCGGCTGCTAGACAGCTTGAATACATGTGGGGATTCCCTAACAAACAGGCAACCCCACATGTATTCAGGCCGGCTAGCAGCCGCAAATCATGCAGCTACGGCAACAGAAACTAAATCTCCGAGCACATCCAAATACTTGAAGACCACCCGAGCATGCTCTGGAAATCTCGAGTCACGAGTATACTCGCTCATCACTACTTAAGATATAAAGCCAAACAAGAATCCTCCATTTGTATTCAGCCACTTTGGGGTTCTTGCACCTCATCTATGAAAAGTAGGAGACTGGATTATAGACTGTTCACATTTAAACACTTATTGCTGTTTTCTTTTAATCAGTTGCAAATGAGAATTCGCCTGAGCACGCTCTGAGGCCATGTTTCCTATCCACATTTGCACTGGCCACTGACCAGGGAAGCAAGCTGGGACTCTCCAAAAACAAAAGCATCATATGTTACTACAACACGTATCAGGTAGGTAAGGCTGTACAGTACAGCTTTGTGAGCATCGGGTGCGATTATCCCAACCGGTAATGGACGTGCTCATCCCAACCAGATTCAGCCTCTCCATATCCTCAAATATCGTCTTCTGGTTTTGAGGTTTTTTGGGGGCAGGTATTTTAATTCTGCCTCAGGTATCGGTTTTGTTGTACTTATGAGTTATATCTAACATGTATTATTCATTAAAAATTAACTTCTAATTATAACTATCTTTTTAGAAAATGGATGCTACAATTTTACCAGGTCCGAGCTGCTATACAGTTAGCTTCAGATATATAGAAAGATTGTAAACATTTTCCAAATTTCTCTAAGGGATTGTCCCCCGTTCAAAAAATCTTGATCCCTGGGTGCAGTTTGTTATAAAAACATTGCAAAATTGGCTGATGCTAATACATCTTTACTCGCCCTCTTCTGTTCCGCTGCTGAGTCTCTGCGGCTGTATCCAGTGTGGCAGCCAATCAGTGAGCTCTATAGCTCCATGTACACGGGAGTGATGGTAGAGACTCAGTCCTGCATCGGGGCGGGTGAGTAAAGCGTGGTTTGTTTTCTTATAACAAATTGTGTCGGTGGTCCAAGACTTTGTGAAAAGAACCAGCTGCACCCTGATGAAACACTTAATCTTTTAATTCCATTTCTTATGACGATTGTGGGTAAAGTGCTGGTGGTAATAGACATATTAATAGGCCCATCCTCCTGTTTCGGTCCTCATTGCACTGAAGTCACTTTCTCCATGGATTCCCCACATTAAGGCTCATAGGGATCCATTGAAAGTGTTTTCCATGTTCATTGTACAGTAAAACACTATTTACATAATGGGAAAACCCTTTACACAGCTTGGGAATATGGAGGCTATAAGTATCACTTAATTTTTCTTGACTGTAAGTTATTGATTTATGTTTCAGGTTGTCCAATTTAACAGATTGCCATTAGTTGTGAGCTTCATAGCTAGCAGCAATGCCAATACAGGTATGTGTCCTTCTGTGTTATTTCCATGTCTAGCCGGATAAAACGTGCATTGTAAAAGGAGAATATCCCACCTGGAAGCAGAGGAGAAAATCTCATCTACCCTGTCCCCCCATCTCCATGAAATAGGTCCTGGATCTTGTCAGAGTTGATGAGATACAACTACTAATCCCTCAATGATCCTGTAGGAATTCTGTATTCAGTAACAAAAAAAAAAAAAAAAAATTAAATTGTGCAGTCAGTGCCATAACATAACAAAAATACCAATAAACTGTCCTTAAAATATTCTTTCTAGGTGTTTAGAAAGATATACAACTTATACTAGACTTCAAAAAAGTGCTCTTGTCTCCTATTCTCAACCCCTGTCTTAGCAGATCCACTTCTAACTTGTGCTCGACACAGGATAAAAGCTCTTATTTCCTCTTTGTGCTGTTCACATGCTTGCAGGGGGCTGGCTGATTTCAGTAGCTGAGCCAGCCACCTTCTGCACCACAGCCAATTCACACACAGAGAACGGGGCTGGCTCGGTTATTGAAGTGAGAGGGTCTGACAGCCCCCTTTGCGCACAGCGCTGATGCCATGCCAGCAAAGGGTCAGTAGTGGAGTTCTTAAGACGGGGCAGATATCTGGCGATCTGGGCACCTTTGTAACTCTGGTATGTTAGTAAGCTTAAATATCTGAAGAATTTCAGATTTCTTTTCCAATCTGCACAACCCTTTTTTTAAGTGATGTTTATTCAGGACTAGAGTTGAGCGATACCATCCGATACTTCAAAGTATCGTATCGGATGGTATCGGCCGATCTTTAAAAAAAGTATCGGTATCGCCGATTCCGATACCGGAAGTCCCATTCAAGTCTATGGGACTTCCGGTATCGGAATAAGAAAAACCCTTTCCTGCCCTTGTACAGCCTCTCTGGGGTCTGTACGGGCCTTTCGGGGGGCTGTGCCGGCCTGCCAGGGGGTCTGTGCAGGCTCCGGTGGTCTGTGCCGGCCTGCCGGTGGTCTGTGCAGGCTCCGGGGGGCTGTGCCGGCCTGCCGGGGGGCTGTGCCGGCCTGCCGGGGGGCTGTGCCGGCCTGCCAGGGGGGTCTGTGCAGGCTCCGGTGGTCTGTGCCGGCCTGCCGGTGGTCTGTGCAGGCTCCGGGGGGCTGTGCCGGCCTGCCGGGGGGCTGTGCCGGCCTGCCGGGGGGCTGTGCCGGCCTGCCGGTGGTCTGTGCAGGCTCCGGGGGTCTGTGCAGGCATCGTCCGATGGGACTACAAGTCCCATCGGGCGATGCCTGCTACCATGACAGTGATTGACACATTAGCCAATGATGGGACAGTAGTAGTCCCATCATCCGGCTAATGTGTTAAATGTAAAAAAAAAAAAAAAAAATTACATGCTACATTCATACTACATACTACATACATGCTACATTCATACTACATACTACATACATGCTACATTCATACTACATACTACATACATGCTACATTCATACTACATGCAACATACATACTACATATATACTACATGCATGCTACATATATACTACATGCATGCTACATACATACTACATATATACTACATGCATGCTACATACATACTACATATATACTACATGCATGCTACATACATACTACATGCTACATGCATGCTACATACTACATACATGCTACATATATACTACATACATACTACATATATACTACATGCATGCTACATATATACTACATGCATGCTACATACATACTACATATATACTACATGCATGCTACATACATACTACATGCTACATGCATGCTACATACATACTACATACATGCTACATATATACTACATACATACTACATATATACTACATGCATGCTACATATATACTACATGCATGCTACATACATACTACATATATACTACATGCATGCTACATACATACTACATGCTACATGCATGCTACATACATACTACATACATGCTACATATATACTACATACATACTACATATATACTACATACATACCACATACATACTACATGCATGCTACATATATACTACATGCATGCTACATACATACTACATATATACTACATGCATGCTACATATATACTACATGCTACATACATACCACATACATACTACATACATGCTACATATATACTACATGCATGCTACATACATACTACATATATACTACATGCATGCTACATACATACTACATGCTACATGCATGCTACATACATACTACATACATACTACATGCTACATACATACCACATATATACTACATACATACAATACATTCATACAATACATACATAGACATACAGTACATATAACATAGAGTAACATACTTACCAATACTTGTCACATTGTTCCCCGAAGCCATTGTCGTCTACGGAATAAATATTAACATAACAAACCACAAAAATACTCACCCACGATCCGAAGCAGTCCACGAGTGTGTCCCACGACGATCTTGGGTAGAGAACTGCAGCATCAGCTGATGCTGCCGTTCTCTACGGGCTGCAGGAATCCAATGACGGAAGGTAGGTATCCTTCCGCACTGTATTCCTCCGCCACTTAAAAAAAAAAAAAGTCCCTAGTCTCACTTTATGCCATTGCTGTGTGGGAATTTCCCACACAGCAATGGCATAAAGTGAGACTAGGGACTTTTTTTTTTTTAAGTGGCGGAGGAATACAGTGCGGAAGGATACCTACCTTCCGTCATTGGATTCCTGCAGCCCGTAGAGAACGGCAGCATCATCTGATGCTGCAGTTCTCTACCCAAGATCGTCGTGGGACACACTCGTGGACTGCTTCGGATCGTGGGTGAGTATTTTTGTGGTTTGTTATGTTAATATTTATTCCGTAGACGACAATGGCTTCGGGGAACAATGTGACAAGTATTGGTAAGTATGTTACTCTATGTTATATGTACTGTATGTCTATGTATGTATTGTATGAATGTATTGTATGTATGTAGTATATATGTGGTATGTATGTAGCATGTAGTATGTATGTAGTATGTATGTAGCATGCATGTAGCATGTAGTATGTATGTAGCATGCATGTAGTATATATGTAGTATGTATGTAGCATGCATGTAGTATATATGTAGCATGTATGTAGTATGTATGTGGTATGTATGTAGCATGTAGTATATATGTAGCATGCATGTAGTATATATGTAGTATGTATGTAGTATGTATGTAGCATGCATGTAGTATATATGTAGTATGTATGTAGTATATATGTAGCATGCATGTAGTATATATGTAGTATGTATGTAGTATATATGTAGCATGCATGTAGTATATATGTAGTATGTATGTAGTATATATGTAGCATGTATGTAGTATGTATGTAGCATGCATGTAGCATGTAGTATGTATGTAGCATGCATGTAGTATATATGTAGTATGTATGTAGCATGCATGTAGTATATATGTAGCATGCATGTAGTATGTATGTGGTATGTATGTAGCATGTAGTATATATGTAGCATGCATGTAGTATGTATGTAGTATGTATGTAGCATGCAGTATGTATGTAGTATGTATGTAGTATATATGTAGTATGTATGTAGCATGCATGTAGTATGTATGTAGCATGTATGTAGTATGTATGTAGTATATATGTAGTATGTATGTAGCATGTAGTATGTATGTAGTTTTTTTTTTTTTTTTTGTTTTTTTTTTAACATTTAACACATTAGCCGGATGATGGGACTACTACTGTCCCATCATTGGCTAATGTGTCAATCACTGTCATGGTAGCAGGCATCGCCCGATGGGACTTGTAGTCCCATCGGACGATGCTTGCACAGACCCCCGGACATCAGCACAGCCCCCCGGCAGGCCGGCACAGCCCCCCGGCAGGCCGGTACAGACCCCCACAGGGTGCACAGCCCCCCGGCAGGCCGGCACAGCCCCCCGGCAGGCCGGCAGAGACCCCGGGCAGTCCACACAGCCCCCCGGCAGGCCGGCACAGCCCCCCGGCAGGCCGGCAGAGACCCCCGGAAGGCCCGAAATGACGGCGCATCATGATGCGCACACACCGCGCATCATGATGACGTCAGGCCGTCAATCAACTGAACTTCCGATTCCGATGCCGAATTCCGATATTGAAAAAATATCGGAAGTCGGTATCGGAATTCCGATACAGCAAGTATCGGCCGATACCCGATACTTGCGGTATCGGAATGCTCAACACTATTCAGGACTGATAAACTGCAGCTTTCTTTTCAGAAACTAGGCAGCTTATTACAGTCGTAGCAAAGTGGATGAGATTTTGCCACATGTTACCCACACCCTACTCCAAATGTCTGGGAGGAATCTGTTCGGCGTTATTTTGAAATGTACACTATATGCATTCACATAGAATTTGTATATATTTTTTTTTTATTTCACCCCCTACTAACTGCAGTTTCTCAATTACATTTTGAACTGAGGAAAGGGCAGGTTGAAAACACTTTGCTATCTTCTTATAGCCTTCTCCTGCTTTATGGGCCGCCACCATTACCATGTTCAGAGTGTTAGGCAGCTGCTTAGAAGAACCCATGGCGGCTGCTTTTTGGCACAAGGTTAGAGGAGGCTGGGTTTATATAAAGCTGGGACCTTTCATAACGATGATAGTGAACAAGCCATAACCCTAACAGGCTAACTAAGGTCTGATACCTTGGTCAGGGGTATCTGAGCACACAAATCTCCAAGGGTGCCCAAACTTTTGCATTGTCCCATTTTCCTTTTTGTAACTTGTAAAATGTAAAAGAGATTTTAAACTACATTTTTTTTCCCCCCCTAAAATACAAAGGAAATGTGTCCTCTTTAACTTTAGCCCTTTCTGAGATCATTTGATCTTCAACTTGCTTAACTGTTCACAATAACAATAATTTTAACCAGGGGTGCACAAACTTTTACATGCCACTGTATTCGCCTACTCCAAAAATAGCTGGTAACTTATCGTTGTAGATATGACCAGTGCAACCTGCATCGACCCGCAAAAGAGAGCCCTTTTATGCCCATTAGTACGGATGCTCAACCGCCGCGCTACTTCTTCACCGTGGGGCTGCTGAATTCTGCATTCGACTTTTTCCGGCAGCTCCAGAGAGAATGAGCGGTCCTGCAATCAGGCATGTGCACTGCCGCTCCATTTTAATGAGGATGAAAAGACCCTGTTGGGGATAAAATTCCTCGTTTTCTCCCCTACTAATCAATAAGTGATAACTTCTCTTTGGAGAGTCCTTTCAGGCAAAATGTATTGGCTTCATGTGTCCTCTCAATGGAAGATGTCTGGAACCCACTACAGTAGTTACACTTGCCAACAAATGCCATCAATAACGTCTGTCAACAACTGGAATATAGATAGAAATGATGACTTCTGCATTCAATTTTCACTATTAAAATGATTTTTTCTTTTAGGTCTGATCCTTAGTTTGGAGAAAGAGCTCGGCCCCCTGTTTGAAGAGCTTCGGCAAGTGGTGGAGAATTCTTGATCTGCGGATCCTCAAAATAAGTCGTGAACTTTTTGTGTGGGGGGAAAAAAAAAGGTTGCCATTTCCAAAGCAATGAAACACTTTGTACTTGCAGTTCTCCCAGTGCACTGCGTAATATTCCTCTCTGCTAAGGAAATGAAGGAGAACTTCTGTATTATTAGGGTGCGTCAGCCCTAATATGTGACGTTCACCCTAAGATAAAGAGCTATCAACTACGGAGCAGATGTGTCCAGTGGTAGTTACACCGCGCAATTAACCAATGAATTCCTCGCAAAAAACACTGTATCACGCAGTCAGAGGCATATATTTGGATCAGGTGTATTCTCTGTTGCTTTGCTATCCGAAACCACATTAAATTTCAAGTTGCTGATGTTAAACCTACTGCGAGTCAGGATGTTGCGTGCACAGGGTCAGTAACCTCTGCAAATCATTCTAGGTGTTCTCAGAGCTGCTTAAAATGCCATTGATCTGCAGGGACAGGTAGAATCCAGAATACTGCCAGAACGATTTGCTCCCCCTGCTGATAGTCGTCCTCATGGTCACTATAGAGGGCGACTGAGTGTGAGTGCACGTATCAGAGTGAAGCTTCTGTCCCACCTTCCTACACTCCACTCAGTTTACTGTATCTGGTAAACAATGAGGAAAATGGAAGAAAACATTTAAGGGGATATTTTATAGTACTAGAACAGCCCACAGATTCTTATCAACACAGTTAAGCGGGAGTCACACATAGCAATCTCGCTAGCGAGATCGCTGCTGAGTCACAACTTTTGTGACACAACAGCGATCTCACCAGCGAGATCGCTGTGTGTGACAGCGATCAGCGACCGGCCCCCCTGCCGGTATCGCTGATCGCTGCAAGAAACTTCTGGACATATTTTTCGTCACTGGTCTCCTGCTGGCCAGCACGCATCGCTGCGTGTGACAGGCAGGAGACCAGCGATCAGCTGTAAAAAAAAAAAAAAAAAAAATATTGTTATGCTCACCTTCCGACGTCCCACGCAGCCACCCCGCCTCTCTCCACGCTCCCGGTCCCAGTAATCCTTTGCACGAACGACCGCGAGACGTCGCGCTACCGCAAGACTGTGACATTCTCGTGGTCATTCTCGCAAAGGATCACTGGGACCGGAGTGTGGAGAGAGGCAGGATGGCTGCGCGGGACGTCGGAAGGTGAGAATAACAATATTTTTTATTTTAATTCTATTTTTTTTCAGGGATATGGCATCAGCGCTAACGAACACAGCGACGCCGGGTGCTCGGCATAGCTGTGCTGATCACTGGTGAAGCTGTCTGTTTGACAGCTCACCAGCGATCACATAGCGACTTACCAGCGATCCTGACACGTTGATATCGTTGTCGGGATCGCTGGTAAGTCGCTATGTGTGACTCCAGCTTAAGACTGTAATAGCAAGCTATGTTCAGTGAGCTTTCCACCTAGGAGCAGTGACAATGGGGAGAGCTCAGATAGTTGTAATAAACAGTTCACCACTAGATGTCAGCATTAGACCATTTTTGTAGCTACGAAGCTTGATTATATAATATAATGCACTCCCCCCCCCATCTTTTGAGGAAGCAAGGCTTGTGGTCTTAAGACTAATACGGACAAGATTACGGGAAAAAAATATGCTAGCAGTAATTTTGTGTGGAACACATTCTGCTTATAATGCAATTTTTCAGCTCCCTTTTAGTAGGTCTGAGTGTGGGAAGGCGTAAGCTCGTTCCTCTTCTGTGATGTGCTGGCGGGGCTGCGGGAGGAAAGCTGCTCTTTAGTCAGTGGCATCTAGCTGCTGCATGGAAGGAGAGTCACAGACTTATCGGTGCCATGGTAAACTAGGGTCTTTGGGGGTCAATGTATAATTGAAGTGATAGACAATTTGGTGGAAAAATCCAGCAACTGCAACACACACCACGCGTATATATGTGTGTGTCTATCACATTTATCTGGATTACATATGGATACAAACAAAAAATGAAAAGCATATAAAATAGCATACAGTTCATCATTCTTCTGACATGTCGCCGTATCATTTGTGGGACTTGGTGAGTTTGAGACTCGTATAGAAGGTTAAAATAAGAAATGCCGAAGCCTTGTCACTGGAATTAAAGTGTCTTCAATTGACACATTACATGGTTTTTTCATCTCGCACCACATTTATCTTTAAAATAAAAAATTGAATGCTCTGATTGACATAATTTTGGCCCAACAAATTCATCATGGAAGATCCCACAAAGTGGTGTCAGTTGTGACATGGCTGCGGTACATTTCTTGGGGTGGCGCACTCTAGTGGAAATATGCTCCAAATTCATTAAGGAGCCTCTTATTCTGGCGCTCCCATTATTGAAACTGACATACAAAAGGCCAGTCTTAATGAATCAGGTCCTTTACCTTTTTAATAGGCTGAGATTGAGCATTGATTTTCTACTTCAGCTTGGTGTGCACCATATAATAAGTGTTACATTAACCCTATATTGGATATGATTTAATTTTCTGTGCAACTCCTGAGGTTTCTCAAACGGTTAATATTTTCTATACAAATAAACTGGCAAATCCTACAGAAATGAAATGAACATGTACCCTCCTGTAAATAAAAGCAATAGTGCATATCATTAAATAGGGTACTTAGTAAACGCCGTGTTTGATCAAAAAAGCGTAAAAGCCATCTCGCCAGCGTCAAGGTGTACCCTAATAATTCTTTTCATTTCAGTTTCAGGTTTCTGCACTTGGTGCAGGTAAGAGTGCAGCCTCCCTTTCTTTGAGCTGCTCGAGCTTTCTGCTCGATTCTTAGTCACATTGACGTCACTTTGACACCTGGTAAGGTTTTAATACTAGAGGTTAGGACCATCCTGATTTGGGTGCACCTTGACGCTGGCATGATCACACACACACATACATATATATATATATATACACACTATTGCTTTTACTTACCGCAGGGTATATGTTCATTTAGTTTCGGTCTTGGGTTTTGTCTGTTTAATGGCCATTAATGTGAACATGCTCCTATCTTGCTTGCATACCAGCTTATCCTCCAGTTCATTTTTTTCGGTTAAGTTGCTAAAGAATATGTCTGCAGGACAGAACACGTTACTAGTAGCCGCTACGAAATGTAAATTGATGATAACAGTCATCATAATCTACACAAGCTCCTTCATCTTCATAGAAGATCGCTTCATATTTTTTTTTTCTCGCAGACAATAGAATAAAAAATTAACCAACTTTTACTGCCCTTCTAGGATTTATGAACGGATGGTACCTACATCAGCAGCACGGAGCTGTTCCTAGGATTCCAAACTGCAATAGACAAAGGCACTATTAAAGGGGGTTGTCCTAGTAAACTTTATGCAGAGGACGGAATCTGCATAAAATGGCAAACTCGGCCATACTCCTTTGCACCCACCTGGGTGTAGTGCAGGAGAGACAGGATTTGCAGATGTCACTGTTCCACCAGCGATGGACCGCTGCAGCCATTGGATGACTTTGAGTAGCACTTCAGCATAAAACATTCGATGATGCACTGCTGAAATCGCTTGACCCCTGCAGACAATTACAGGTAGTAGTGATGCTACTGCTGGCGGAACAGTGACGTCTCCTCTTCATCCTGTATGAGAGCCAACCACAAAGTGGCCTGTGCTGGATCCAAGTGAGTGCCGCCGGTAGATGAGTATCAGTTATTTTTTTAGGTTTTTTTAGTGCTCCAAGCCAACTGTGAACTTTTCATTTTGCCCAAAGAACACCTTTAACTAAATAGCCTTTTTCCAGAATAGTTGGTAAACATTAAATTACATGGGACGTTAAGGGACTAGTTGGCTTTTATGGCTGTTTGTTTCCTTGCTCATTGAAAAATGAAATGAATTCATCAGTGATCTTGTTTTGAGGGGAGTTTGTAATTGTGTTTTTTTTCCCTCCCCTTCTCTTGGCTGATTTATTACCACAGACAACATCAGAAGGAGCTGACTGGCAGATTCTCAGTTACCTCATTCTGTAGCCAGCAATAAACAGTGCAACACAGAGATTATAGAACGTAAGTGACGCAATATTTTTAATTAAAATCACTTGCAAAAATAATCTTTGGCTCAAAATATATGAAAAAATAATACGAGAAATTGCTCCCTAAAGTCCTATAAATATCGATAACTATGACCATATTCCCTGTGCGGGTGTATGGGTGTCATAGAATAGGGTCCCACACCCTTTTTGGCACTTCCTGTATTACATGGGCACTTGGGACAGTCATTCATCTGAATTGCTGACTTTTAATACAACTGCAGCTTTCCCGGCGAGATGAGGCCTGATTAGACATCCCCTTTTAGAAGTATTATCATTTAACCTCAGCCCCATAACAAAGCTTACAGTTTTATGAAGAAATCACGGTACACATCACATCTCGTTTGATGGCAGCAAAACATAAAAACCCCAATATAAATCTGGTATCGCTGTAATCGCATCGACCCGAAGAATAAACTCGCCTATTCACTTATACCGCACAGTGAACCTCGCAAAAATAAAAATAAGAACTATTCTCATACTGCTGTCTATTTGTTTATTCTGCCTCTCAAAAATCTGATTTTTTTTTTTTATACATCCTAAAATGTTGTTTGCTTTTGCGGCTGCTGCTTGACAGAGTACTGCTGCTCAGCTTACTTGTAACCATAATTCCCAAGTCCTTCTCCTGCTCTGTAGTCCCAAGTGTACTACCATTTATTATATGCGAAGCAGGTGCAATACTGTACATTTATCATTGAACCTCATATGCCAAGTGTTTGCTCATTGGGACAGGAGAGCTACCCGCATTTGCTATAAGTTAGTTGGAGGTAACCTGAACAGCCTGTTCTACTTCGCTTTCACTGGATGTTTTTACTCGATCGCTCCACAATAAGCATACACCTCTGCACAGAAACCCCCCCCCCACACACACACACACACACACAAGGTTGGCAGTATTTCATATACTAGTATAGCTGCCTCTCTGTGTCACTCAGATCACCCCATTGTTCTAGGTGTTCATGATCAAATTGATCCTCAAACTTTTTTTTCTCCATTTTATGCTTCACCCTGGGTTCACGTGGCTAATTTTTAAAAATGGAAACTACAATCAAGGAAAGACAGGTGTCCAATTATGTTACAGGTTCTTATCCTGCTTTTGTAAAAGTTGCTTTCTTCTACAGACAGCTCTTCGGTTCATAAAATGGATACTGGTGGAGGAGAATGTGACCAAACCTGACAACCAGCCTTCTCCGATTGAAAATAAACTTCCTATGTACAGTATTTTTCAATCAGAGGAGCCTGATGGACAGGTCTAGTCACATTCTCCTCCATCATCTGCCATTTTCTGAACAGGAGGTCTGCATACTATGAAGAAAGCGGCACTGACAAGAGTAGAAAGAGAACCTGTAACACTTAATTTTGTGGTACATGCTAAAAAATGTTCCCAGCACGTATTTTGGATAAAATCAGCAACCCCATTAAATGATAAAGAAACAGAGTGCAGTATACGTCAGGATTTCCTGACATATATTTCCAAATAATGCCTCTTACATATGTGTTCCGTAGCACATATAAGGTTAAAGCTGCACAGTAGACAAAATTTCACAGTGTGGCTTCAATTGCTTCCAGAGGTTAGACCCAAACCTGCAATGTAGAAAAGCTCAAGAAGAGGAAAAAGCAGCACTCCCAAGAATAGTTTCAGCTCCTCCACAGAGTTCTTTTCAAGCCATACAATGCCTTTCATTAGCCATAGGCTTTCATGATATATATGTGTGTGTGCAAAGGGAGCTGGCAGCAGCGGATTTTGATGGACGTGAGAAGCCGAATGCATTCAACGTGGCAGAACATTTCTCAGACAACCATTAATTTACAACGTCAAAGCGTGCAACTGCTTGTATTTCTGCACCTGGCGCTAATACTCGATGCAGAATAAATCAAGATATTTTGAATATTTTGTTTTCATTAATGGCATATTCGTGGGTATATGACAAAAAGATACTGCAGTATGGTGTGAGTGTACCCCCGTCTATTGGAGTTGGCGCTCGTAGAATCCCTTGCAGGCCTGTCAGAGCAATTACATGAGTTGTGAATGCAAGGGCCAGGGGGAGAGATTGGAATCCAGTAAAGCAACAAGTGACATTTGGAACAAGTGTACATGGCCTGAAAACAAAAAGGGGAGGGAAGAAGCTAATATTGAAAAGCCTTTTCAATATTGTGCAAATTTTCCCTTTAAATCCTGTACCAGCAGGTTTTTAAGATATTGCGCTTTCACTTTTTTTCCTCACTTTTAACTTTCCATTCACACCCATATGAGGGCTTGATTTTTTTTTTTGCTGGGTGAGTTGTAGCTTTGACTGATATTGTTCATTTTACCCAAATATATATATATATATATATATATATATAGTAAATCTTGTTAGATAAAATATAGCTTTTATTGAGCCATTTAACACGAACCTGTATAATCCACGTTTCAGCACATGGCGGGGCAGTACATTACTGTCACTGTTCCTACCGTGGCTGCTCTGCCCTTACCCATGCGAGGCTCTGATTCACCCCCAACAGGTGAGCTGACGATTATATTTTTCTTGTAAAAATAATCTGGCAGGATGATTCTACAGGGCAGTATGATTACCCTGACATTAATATTGAATGTATATATATATTTTGCGTAAGTAATGAAAACAAATTGGGAAATTTGTAATAAAAAATTGAAATGGAAAACTCCATTTTGCGTTAAATGTGACATTTTGATTACCTGCAACAATGCAATAAAAAGAAGTAATGGAGACAAGAAAATGTAAATTCTGACATTTTTAATTCTTTTTCTCATTTCAATGTCCATAGTATGGGATAAATATTCTTATTTTATGAATTTGGGGGAAATGGAGTGAAATAAACTTTGATATTTAATTTTGGTATATACATATTTCATTACAGATTCTGTCACATTTGTAATGAGTCCCTTTTGGATAATTGAACTTGTGATCTCTGCATAACACTGCATTGGAATAGTATTGCAGTGTATTGTGAAATAGACCATCTAATATTTTATTTATTTTACTCCTTTATACAGCGCCATTAATTCCACAGCTCTTTACAGACATTATTAGCGCTGTCCCCAATGGGGCTCACAGTCCAGATTCCCTATCAGTAAGTCTTTGGAGTGTGGGAGGAAACCATAGTACCCAGAGGAAACCCACACAAACACGGGGAGAACTTACTCCTTGGGGGGATTTGAACCCAGGGCCCCAGCCCTGCAAGGCTGCAGTGCTAACCACTGAGCCACCGTGCAGCATATGAAGCCCAGTCATGCACTGGGCTCTCAAGATCTCACAAAGCAAGCATGGGGGCCTTCAGAAATCCACTGGCTGCGATGGCAATGGATCAGAAGCGAAGGCGGCTAAGTTTTCAGTTAGTTCCAGGACCTGGATCAGTTACTGTCCACAGTCAGCTATACAGTGGCTTGCGAAAGTATTCACCCCCTTGTTTGTGATTTTTTTTTTTTTTACCTACTTTTACATTACAACCCGTGTGTAAATATTTTGGTAATCCAATTTGTGTGTGATGCATCAGCACTAAAAAGTCAAAGTTGGTAAAGTGAGAAAAATATAGCCATAAATTAAATTTATGGGATCAAATAACAAAATATTGTCATGTACATATGTATTCACTCCTTTTGCTATGAAGCCTCTAAACATTTTAAGTGCAAGCTATTACCTTTATAAGTGACCTGCTTAGTAAAAGGAAGTCCACCTGTGTGCAATCTAAGTGTCACATAGACCCTGTGATACTTAAATTGCACACCAGTGGGCTTCCTTTCACTAAGCAAGTCACATATGAAGGTAATTGCTTGCACTTAAAATGTTTAGAGGCTTCATAGCAAATGGAGCGAATCCAGTATAGTCAGTATATACACACCATTTCTGAAAGGCCACAGCGGCTACAACACCATTAAGCAAGAAGCACTACTAACCAAACAACACCATGACGACCAAACAAGTCAGGGACAAAGTTGTTGAGAAGTACAAATCAGGGTTGGGTTATTTTAAAAAAAAATATCCCAATCTCTGATGATTCCTCAGAGCCCCATCAAGTCCATTATCAAATGTAAAGAACATGGCACCACAACAAACCTGCGAAGAGAGGGCTGTTCACCAAAACTCTAAGCCTGGGCATGGAGGGTATTAATCAGAGAGGCAGCACAGAGACCAAAGGTCTCTGTGCTGCCTCTCTGCACCCTCTCCCTTAAGGAGCTGCAGAGTTCCCAAGCAGAGACTGGAATATCTGTCCATATGAACACAATTATTATTATTAATTATTATAGCACCATTTATTCCATGGCGCTTTACTGTACTTGTATGTATTATGTATACCCCTCCTCACATGTAATCTTAAACAATACAAGTCATGACTGGTACAGGATGAGAGAGGACCCTGCCCGCGAGGGCTCACAATCTACAACGGGATGGGTGAGGATACAGTAGGCGAGGGTAGAGCTGGTCGTGCAGCGGTTTGGTGGATCGGTGGTTACTGCAAGTTGTAGGCTTGTCGGAAGAGGTAGGTCTTCAAGTTCTTTTTGAAGGTTTCCATGGTAGGCGAGAGTCTGATATGTTGTGGTAAAGAGTTCCAGAGTAGAGGGGATGCGCGGGAGAAATCTTGTATGCGATTGTGGGAAGAGGAGATAAGTTGGGAGTACAGAAGGAGATCTTGTAAGGATCAGAGGTTTCGTGCAGGTAAGTACCGGTCCCAGATGTACAGAGGACTCAGGTTGTGGATGGCTTTGTATGTCATGGTTAGGGTTTTGAACTGGAGTCTTTGGGTGATGGGGAGCCAGTGCAGGGATTGACAGAGGGGAGAGGCCGGAGAATAGCGGGGGGACAGGTGAATTAGTCGGGCAGCAGAGTTAAGAATAGATTGGAGGGGTGCGTGAGTGTTAGAGGGGAGGCCACAGAGCAGGAGGTTGCAGTAGTCAAGGCGGGAGATGACGAGGGCATGGACTAGGGTTTTTGCAGATTCTTGGTTGAGGAATGTACGGATCCGTGAAATATTTTTGAGTTGAAGTCGGCAGAAAGCGGAAAGGGCTTGGATATATGGTTTGAAAGAGAGATCAGTGTCAAGGATAACCCCGAGGCAGCGAGCTTGTGGGACTGGAGAGAGTGGGCAGCCGTTTACTTTAATGGATAGGTCTGTTGGGGGGGTCATGTGAGATGGGTGAAAGATGATTAATTCTGTTTTGTCCATATTAAGTTTTAGAAATCTAGCGGAGAAGAAGGATGAAATAGCAGACAGACATTGAGGGATTCTGTTTAGTAGGGAGGTGATATCTGGTGCAGAGATGTAGATCTGTGTGTCATCAGCATAGAGATGATACTGAAAGACATGTGATTCTATGAGCTGTCCGAGGCCGAAGGTGTAAACGGAGAAGAGCAGGGGCCCTAGAACTGAACCTTGCGGGTCTCCGACAGATAGGGGGCACGGTGAGGAGGTGGTGTGCGAATGGGAGACGCTGAATGTCCGGTCTGCTAGGTATGACGCAATGCAAGATAGGGCCAAGTCTGTGATACCAAGAGATGAGAGGGTCTGTAGTGATAGGGAATGGTCCACTGTGTCAAAGGCGGAAGACAGAGTAGTGTCGCTTGGCCTTGACGGCTAGTAGGTCATTGGTGACCTTAGTTAGGGCAGTTTCAGTGGAGTGGTGTGGCCGGAAGCCGGATTGCAAGTGGTCAAGGAGGGAGCAAGAAGAGAGGTGGGAGGATAGCTCAAGATGGACGTGTTGTTCCAGTAGTTTTGAGGCATAGGGGAGAAGTGATATAGGGCGATAGCTAGATACAGAGGATGGGTCAAGAGAGGGCTTTTTGAGGATAGGTGTGATTGAGGCATGTTTAAAGCTTGAGGGGAAAACACCAGCTGTTTTATTGATAGGTTGAAGAGATTAGATTAGGGTTAAGGCCCCGTCACACTAAGCGACTTACCAGCGATCCCGACACCGATATCAAGGTGTCAGGATCGCTGGTAAGTCGCTATGTGATCGCTGGTGAGCTGTCAGACAGACAGCTTCACCAGCGATCAGCACAGCGACGCCGAGCGCCCGGCATCGCTGGCCATCCATGTAAAAAATAGAATCAAAATAAAAAATATAGTTATTCTCACCTTCCGATGTACCGCGCAGTCTTCCGGCCTCTCTCCACGCTCCGGAGGGTCTCAGTGATCCTTTGCGAGAATGACCGCGAGATGTCACGGTCTCGAGGGATAACAAAGTCTCACGGTGATTCGTGCAAAGGATCACTGGGACCAGAGCGTGGAGAGAGGCAGGAAGACTGCGCGGGACGTCGGAAGGTGAGAACAACAATATTTTTTATTTTTTTTAAATTATTTTTTACACCTGATCGCTGGTCTCCCGCCTGTCACACACAGCGATGCGCGCTGGCCAGCGGGAGACTAGAGACCAAAGAAATGACCAGAGGTTTCTTCCAGCGATCAGCGATACCGGCAGGGGGGCCGCTCGCTGATCGCTGTCACACACAGCGATCTCGCTGGTGAGATCGCTGTTACGTCACAAAAGTTGTGACTCAGCAGAGATCTCGCTACCGAGATCGCTTAGTGTGACGGGGCCTTTAGGGTTGGGATGAAGACTGGTGAGGTTTGGGATGAAGTTGGATGGGATCGGGTCAAGTGCACAGGTAGTGAGATGTGATCTTGAGAGTAGAGTGGAGAGTCGATCTTCTGTACTGGTGGAGAAGTTGGTTTTGGGGAAGCAGGGCAGGTAGGAGGAAGGGCACTGGGGGTTGTTGACAAAAACTGTCTCTGATGTTATCAATCTTCTCCTTGAAAAATGAGGCAAAGTCTTCAGCTGAGATGAGTGGAGAGGGAGGAGGTGCTGGGGGGCGGAGGAGAGAATTGAAGGTGTTGAATAACTTTAGGGTTGTGAGACAGGGAGGATATGAGAGATGAGAAGTAAGTTTGTTTTGCTGCAGCGAGTGTGGCCTTGAAAGTAGTGAGGGACTGTTTGAATGCAATGAAGTCCTCATTTGAGTGGGATTTTTTCCATCTCCGCTCAGCAGCCCTGGAAGCCCGCCTCAGTTTTTTGGTCAGACTGGTGTGCCAGGGCTGTCTGTTGATTTTGCGAGTTTTGGTATGTTTGAGAGGGGCAACTGATTCCAAAGCTACAGCTATTGTGGTGTTATATAGAGCGGCATCCGCATTGTGTAGGGAACTTATGTCTGTAAGAGAGAGGAGGGATTCAGACAATGAGTGTAGATCGAGGTATTGAAGATTTCTGCGAGGGTGTGCAAGTTTTTGAGGTGAGGATTGCGGACCTGAGGAGGAGAGGGAAGAGAATGTAAGTAGGTTGTGGTCAGAGAGAGGAAGAGGTGAGTTAGGCTAGATAGGGAGCAGAGGCGGGTGAAGATGAGGTCTAGTGTGCGGCCATCTTTGTGAGTGGCTGCAGAAGACCATTGAGTGAGGCTGAAGGAGGAAGTGAGAGATAGAAGTTTAGTGGCAGCTGAGAGGGAAGTGTCAGTGGGGATGTTGAAGTCACCCAAGATGATAGTGGGGATATCGGTGGAAAGGAAATGAAGTAGCCAGGTGGTGAAGTGGTCAAAGAAGGTGGTGGCTGACCCTGGAGGGCGGTATATGACAGCTAGTTGAAGGGGGAGTAGATGCGCACAGAGTGCACCTCGAAGGAAGGGAGGGTAACATAGGGCGGCAGTGGGATTGGGGTGAAGGAGCAGTTATCTGACAGGAGAAAACCAACTCCTCCACCATGCTTGCAGCTGGGGCGTGGGGTGTGGGAAAGGTGGAATCCACCATATGAGAGTGCAGCAGGAGAGGCTGTGTCAGAGGTGAGCCAGGTTTTGATGATGGCGAGGAAGGAAAGTTTGTTAGTTATAAAAATCATGGATGAATGAAAGTTTGTTGCAGACAGAGCGAGCGCTCCACAGAGCTCCTGTTAGTGGGACTGGGGAAGTTGGAGCTGGGCGAATGTGTATAAGGTTGGAGTGGTTACGGAAAGTTGTGATTGGGCGTGGATGGGAGGTAGAAATGACTGTGGGAATGTGGTGAGGAGGACCAGAATTTGTAGAAATATCGCCGGCAGTGAGGAGGAGCAGAGAGTGTTAGCAGGTGGGAGCAGGAGAGGGCTTGAGGGGGCTGTCTGTGTTTGGAGACAGAGGATTGTATGTTGAGGAACATACACTCCATCAATGTGACCTTTAAGGAAGAATGGATAGAAAAAAAACCCTGTACTTACAATTTTTGTGTGTAAGTCTCAATTTGAGATTGTCAAAAGACATGTGGGCGACTCCCCAAATGTATGGAAGAATGAGCTGTGGTCAGATGAGGCCAAAATTTTTGTTCATGAAGGTAAACGCTATGTCTGGTGCCAAACCAACAGAGCTCATCATCCCAAGAACACCATGCCCACAGTGAAACATGGTGGTGGTAGCATCATGCTGTGGGAAAGTTTATCAGGTCATGAGGTAGCAAAAAATGCCAAGGGCGATAAATACTTTTGCAAGCCACAATAAGCAGTTGCATAGTAAACAGTGATAGCACACTTTTGTCATACATGTATGGTAATTGTTGCTAAGAGGTTAATGATCTTTGCAGTACGAACAAGGTTAAATGTTAAAGGAGACTTGTCAATTGGATTAATGTCAATAGTCTCTGGCCAGCTCTTCAAACTATATTTTCACTGAAACGCTGGAGCATTTCAGAGAAAAGCATACCTGGTTCCAGTCTGGCAGCTAGGCCTCTTATTCATGTTGCCTCTGGTTTGACCAGTGACAAGATCCCTTTAACTTTGCAGTTACTGAATAAAGAAAATAAGCAGTAATAAAATTATCCAAAGGTTTACATAGCCTTTAAGCAAGTCATGTAAAGAAAAAATTCTAGGACAAACTTTTGATAAACCCAATATAAAGGGTCCATCTTCCTGTGTGCATTTGATTTGCCCAAGAACAGTGGAACACATTTGTATAAACAGGCATGGCCCTTTCACACACTTTCTAAAAGTTTGTGTTATTGGGATACGCATAAGTGAAATACTTAGGACGGCTGGTGTTTTTCAACCTCTTCGATCATCACAAACAGAAGTTTTCCACTGTCGTTAAAAATGTTTGTGTTAGAAGTAAAACGTTAAAAGATTTAATTTCACTTTGGAAAAAAATGCATTTTTTGTTCTATTTAGGTTGTTGTACAAGGCTTTGTGCTATGTGTTCTGTCATACACAAACTATTCACGGGATACTCATTGTTTGGACTGATAATTAGTGGGATGATAATGGGCAGTCGGACAGGACTAGGCCTGTACAATGTGAGATCCAGAGTATGAATAGTCCGGGTGGGGGAGGGGGTGACCCATTCAGGCAGTTTTCTTTTAAAAAATAGTTCTATTATAGTGTTAGAATGTCTGCACGTATGCTGCTTGTCAACATGTCAATTATAGGATGTAATTACATATTTGATGGGCTAATTTACCAAGCTTGAAAGAAGCGCACATTGGAAAAGAATATGTTACATAAATGACCAGTTCTAAGCATTACGTAGCCTAAAGTCTAGTGTGTGAAACAATCATTTACATGCATAGTGTGTTTCATCATAACCAGTGGTGTAGCTAGAGGCTGATGAGCCCTGAAGCAAGATCTGGCTCGGGGTCCCCCTCCCATCCTGAATAAAAATTTTTACATATAAATATAGGGGGCGGATCTTTGTGGCGGCCGTGCGCAGACCGATGCAGGTCTGTGCAAAGAAAGTGTGAAAGTAGCCTAAGGGATCTCTTGTGCTGACATATTTAATTTAAAGCACCACTTCAGCGTTCTTTTTTTTCAGCTTTGGAGTAGTGCTACTAACGTAAGGTCTCTGCACCTAAGATTATACTCACCAGCCGAAATCTTCAAATGTTCCTGACATCTCTCAGATCCTGTGGCGCCATCTTTTGACCGCAACGTCTGACTGAACGGAAGTCAAAGGTAACGGTCACTGTTGGACGCGGATTAATCTTTGTACTGTCCAGCCGTTCAACAGTGAATATATATTTATTCAGGAACAAAGCTAGCACAGTCTACAACTGGTATTTCTTATCGCTTAGGAAGGATCTTAGCGTCTTGTCTGTCAACTTGCAAAGTGAAAGTAAAGAGTGCTCCAGCTACACACAGAGTGAACAGGAACTTCCTGTTTTGATTTGTTTTTAACAGTGCTTTACTAGTAATATAACACTATTGCTGGAGACAAAGACTCATGCACTATCAAACAATTGTAAATAGAAGTTGATGCCGTATATACAATAATAAACATTATTCCAACACCCCCACTCAATAACTACTTATCCTGCTACTCAAGTAATGGTTCTGAATTCTTCAAACTTGGCTATTGGAAACAGGGTGACCATCAGGGCATTACTGCCCTTACTGGCGTATGGGGCCTGGTGAGTATAAAGAGGCCCGGAGCGTGACCCTCACTTTTTGCTTCTGCTCACCTGGTATTAAGCTGGCGTGCTGGAATGCTGAGTATCAGTGCGACCCATGCACTCGTTCTCTGCTCCTTCCCTCTGTGGTATAGTGAGGAGCAGAGGTCGGTGGTGCGCGTGGCCATGTAGAGAGTTGCCAACTGCAGTGGAGCAGGACGAGCAGTCACACGCTGTGAAATTACTCACCCCCCAGCACCTGCAGTCAGTAGCAGAGCATCTGAGCCGTCCTCTCCAGCAGTGTCACAGCTATCAGACTGTGAAGAAGAGGGGCGGGGCTTAATGGCGGCGGTGGAGCCATAGACAAGCAGAAAGGAGGCAGAAGGAAAGATAAAAAATAGAGAAAAGATGAAAGGAGAGAGACAGGTAAGAATGCTACAGTATATATAAGACACTGGCTGTAGTGGTAGTATTCAGGGGGCTCGCACCGACACTGCTTGTAAAAAAAAATAGCAGGCGGTTGCCTGAACCATCAAGAAGCAGTGCCTCAATCCGGTTTCCTGGCCCGCAATTTTCAACTAAATGTGCATCTGTGGATGCACATTCAGTTGCAATATATTGCGGTACAGAAAGCCACCGGCTTTCTGCACAGCAATAGTTACCAGCTGCCAGCCAATCACAGGCCTGCAGCTGACATCGGCGCTCACGTTGCTGGCGTCTGATGTCACTGTCGTGTGCCGGCACATCTGCACCTCAAATAAATGAGGGAGATGGCACCGCTGGGCCGTGGCCGGGTAAGGATAATTTTTTTTTAACTTTCCTTCTGTACTAAAAGCCACAGGATGGGAGCTCAAATAGCTGGAGCCAGGAATAAGACACAAGGGGGCAAGGATGGGAAATATTATTACTGTAGGGGCGAATTAAGGGGTTATATTACCGCAGTGATGTATTTTTTGTTTGGAGGATACTGTTTTCAATAAGGGGGTCCTGTTACTGTACAGAGCGACACTATGTCACCTTTTTTCCTTCATCTGGACTAGTATAGAAATTGGGAAAAAAATTAAGTAATGTGTTCTCCAAGTGGTGCTCTAGATCAGGGTACTCCAACTCCAGTCCTTAAGGCCCACCAACAGATCATGTTTTCAGGATTTCCTTTGTATTGCACAGGTGAAGCAATTATCACCTGAGCAATACTAAGGAAATCCTGAAAACATGATCTGTTGGTGGGCCGTGAGGACTGGAGTTGGGGAACCCTGCTGTAGATAACTGTGTTATTTCCTGCAAAGACGAGTCCTGGCTGGAAGAAGTGATGGTGGTCTGTGCTGGATGAAGAAGAAAAGCGAAGATGGAGGACTTCACCTAGAGACGTCACTGATAAGTCAGTGTATTACGTGTACATGCACAGTATACACTGTATATTGTATACAGAGCTCCTGTGTACAATGTCACCAGTGACCACTGTATTACCTGTACACTGAATATATACAGAGCTCCTGTGTATTATTTCACTGATGATCACTGTATTACCTGTACACTGACACTATACAGAGCTCCTGTGTAAAATGTAACTTTTGATCACTGTATTACCTGTACACTGACACTATATGCAGAGCTCCTGCGTATAATGTCACTGGTGATCACTATATTACCTGTACACTGATACTACATACAGAGTTCCTGTGCATAATGTCACTGGTGATCACTGTATTACCGGTACACTAGAGACAAAGCTCCTGTGTGTAATGTCACTGGTGATCACTCTATTACCTGTACCCTTACACTGTATATTATGTACAGATCTCCTGTGTGTAATGTCACTTATAAAAAAAGGGGGAGACAGGGCGCTTCCCATGCGTAGGTCTGTATGGAAAGTAGATGAGTGCACAGCAAGTGTTAGGCTCTCCTGATAGGGTTGTGAGAGTCACAACACCTATAATCGCATAAAACAGCTGCAGCAGTCTGCACGAGGTCCAAGGACTTGGTACAAAGAGAAGGCTGGTAGTGCAATAAGAGACTGCGCTGCTGTGGTAGAATTCAAGGTATCTTTATTGGCAATAAAGATACTTTGAATTCTACCACAGCAGCGCAGTCTCTTATTGCACTACCAGCCTTCTCTTAATGTCACTTATAGTGATATTAGTATCGTGTTTTTATGTTATTAATGATCAGTATTGTAGTAATCGGTCACTATGTGGTGGTAATATGTGATCTGGTCATGGCGTGATGGTTTTGGTCATTTTAAAAATTTAAAAATAAATAAAAATATACCTAACTTGTATTTGATATTTTAACAAATGTTTAATAAGTTACAATAGAATAGAGCATGGTCAAAAGAGTCTACAAAAGCTGCTGGCTATGTATGTGATCTGGTGATGGGAACTGTTAACCCCTTAACCCCCAAGGGTGGTTTGCACGTTCATGACCGGGCCAATTTTTACAATTCTGACCACTGTCCCTTTATGAGGTAATAACTCTGGAACGCTTCCATGGATCCTGGTGATTCTGATATTGTTTTATCGTGACATATTGTACTTTATGCTAGTGGTAAAATTTCATTCATATAACTTGCGTTTATTTGTGGAAAAAAATGGAAATTTGGCGAAAATTTTGAAAATTTTGCAATTTTCCAACTTTGAATTTTTATGCCCTTAAATCACAGAGATACGGCACACAAAAAACTTAATAAGTAACATTTCCCACATGTTTACTTTATATCAGCACAATTTTGGAACCCAATTTTTTTTTTCTTAGGAAGTTATAAGGGTTAAAAGTTGACCAGCGATTTCTCATTTTTGCATCACCATTTTATTTTTACGGACCACATCACATTTGAAGCCACTTTGAGGGGTCTATATGATAGAAAATACCCAAAAGTGACACCATTCTAAAAACTGCACCCCTTAAGGTGCTCGAAACCACATTCAAGAAGTTTATTAACCCTTCAGGTGCTTCACAGGAATTTTTTGAATATTTAAAAAAGGAACATTTAACTTTTTTTCACAAAAAAATACTTGAGGTTCAATTTTTTTTTTTATTTTACCAAGGGTAACAGGAGAAATTGGACCCCAAAAGTTGTTGTCCAATTTGCCCTGAGTACGCTGATACCCCATATGTGGGAAAAAACTACTGTATGGGCACGCGTCGGGGCTCGGAAGGGAAGTAGCGACGTTTTGGAATGCAGACTTTGATGGAATGGTCTGCGGGTGTCATGTGCGTTTGGAGAGCCCCTGATGTACCTAAACTATTGAATCTCCCCACAAGTGACCCCATTTTGGAAACTAGACCCTCCACGGAACTTATCTAGATGTGTGGTGAGCACTTTGAACCCCCCAAGTGCTTCACAGAAGTTTATAACGCCCGGGCATGAAAATAATACAATCGTATTTTTTCCACAAACATGATCTTTTAGTCACCAATTTTTTTATTTTCCCAAGGGTACCAGGAGAAATTGGACCCCAAAAGTTGTTGTCCAATTTGTCCTGAGTATGCTGATACCCCATATGTGGGAGAAAACTACTGTATGGGCACACGTCGGGGCTCGGAAGGGAACTAGTGACGTTTTGGAATGCAGACTTTGATGGAATGCTCTGTGGGTGTCATGTTGCCTTTGGAGAGCCCCGAATGTACCTAAACAGTGGAAACCCCCCATAAGTGACACCATTTTGGAAACTAGACCCCCTAAGGAACTTATCTAGATGTGTGGTGAACACTTTGAACCCCCAAGGGCTTCACAGAAGTTTATAATGCCCGGGCATGAAAATAATACAATTGTATTTTTTCCACAAACATGATCATTTAGTCCCCAATTTTTTTATTTTCCCAAGGGTAACAGGAGAAATTGGACCCCAAAAGTTGTTGTCCAATTTGCCCTGAGTACGCTGATACCTCATATGTGGGAAAAAACTACTGTATGGGCACGCGTCGGGGCTCGGAAGGGAAGTAGCGACGTTTTGGAATGCAGACTTTGATGGAATGGTCTGCGGGTGTCATGTGCGTTTGGAGAGCCCCTGATGTACCTAAACTATTGAAACTCCCCACAAGTGACCCCATTTTGGAAACTAGACCCTCCACGGAACTTATCTAGATTTGTGGTGAGCACTTTGAACCCCCCAAGTGCTTCACAGAAGTTTATAAAGCCCGGGCGTGAAAATTAAAAAAACATTTTTTCCGCAAAAATGATATTTTTGCCCCCAATTTTTTATTTTCCTAAAGGTAACAGGAGAATTTGGACCCCAAAAGTTGTTTTGCAATTTGTCCTGAGTACGCTGATACCCTATATGTGGGGGTAAAACACTGTTTGGGCGCATGGCAGAGCTTGGAAGGGAAGGAGCACCATTTGACTTTTTCCACGCAGAATTGGCTGGAATTGAGATCAGACGCCATGTTGCATTTGGAGAGCACCTGATGTGCCCAAATAATGGAAACTCCCCAATTCTAACTCCAACCCTAACCCCAACACACCCCTAGCCCTAACCCTAGCCCTAACCCTAGCCCTAGCCCCCTAGCCCTAACCCTAACCCTAATGGGAAAATAGAAATAAATGCATTTTTTTTATTTTTTATTTTTTTCCCTAACTAAGGGGGTGATAACGGGGGGTTTGATTTACTATTTATGGCGGTTTTTATGTTTGGCAGCTGTCACACGCTAAAAGACGCTTTTTATTGTAAAAATAGTTTTTGCATCACCACATATTGAGAGCTATAATTTTTCCATATTTTGACCCACTGAGTCATGTGAGGTCTTATTTTTTGCGGGACGAGTTGGCGCTTTTATTGTTATCATGATCGGGCACGTGACATCTTTTGATCACTTTTTATTCCGATTTTTGGGACGCAGAATGAACAAAAACCAGCGTTTCATTAATTTCTTTTGGGGGTGCGTTTACACCATTCTGCGTGCGGTAAAATTGATAAAGCCCTTTTATTCTTCGGGTCAGTATGGTTACAGCGATACCTCATTTAGGTAGTTTTTTTATGTTTTGGCGCTTTTTATGCAATGAAAACTATTTTATATAAAAAATAATTATTTTTGCATCGCTTGATTCTGTGAGCTATAACTTTTTTATTTTTCACTGATGACGCTGTATGGTGGCTCGTTTTTTGCGGGACAAGATGATGATTTCAGCGGTACCATGCATATTTATATGCGTCTTTTTGATCGCGCGTTATTGCACTTTTTGTTCGGCAGTATGATAATTAATCATTAATTTTTGCTTCGTTTTTTATTTTTATTTTTTAAGGGGTTCTCTAAAGGGGTTAACTAATGGGACAGTTTTATAGGGCGGGTCGTTACGGATGCGGCGATACCAACTATGTGTACTTTTATTGTTTTTTTTCATTTCCAATTTTTAAAAAATTATTTTTACACTTTTTTTTTTAACTTTATTACATTGTCCCAGGTGGGACATCACTGTCCTGTGACAGATCGCTGATCTGTCACATCACAGATCACTGTGACAGATCAGTGATCTGTCACAGGCATAGACGCAGACTTCCTCATGCCTTCGCTTTGCAGGCACTGAGGAAGCCAGTTCCCTGCAGGCCCCCGAAGGTCCCCGTCGCCATCTTGGATTCGGGGACCTGCAGGGAAGAGGCTCCCGCAGCAGCGCTGCACATTGCGCTGCTGTGGGGGGCTCAGGGAAGCACAGAAGGAGCCCGCTCCATGCCGATGCTTCCCTTTAACCCCCGGTACACCACGATCGTGTTTGATCGTGGTGTGCAAGGGGTTAAAGTGTCAGGGGCGGTCCGTGACCGCCCCTGACACATTGTTCCGGGTGTCAGTTGTGATAATCAGCTGACACCCGGCCGCGATCAGCGGCGCTCACCACGTGGGCGCCGCTGATCGCTGTGACGTACTATCCCGTCCCTGGGAATTAAGTCCCAGGGCACATGGACAGGATAGTACGTCTCATGGCAGAAAGGGGTTAATGTATGATTGGTGAGGATGTGGTGCAGAAGTGGAGTTTTTCCAAGAGAGGGTGACTAGACTGTGGAAGGTACGAGGGGTGGAGCCAGAGTTTGGGCGGAGTCTCAAGGGGGCCCCGAAATTCCTACTGGCAGCCCTGCTTGGAAGTGGCTTTGTCATAACATCAGCTATCATCAGGTCAGTCTCGCAATAAAAAAAATCAATTATGTCGCGATTTATTAAATCAGGCAGGTGGTTATATTTAACATCAATGTGTTTGGTTCTCACACTGATCTTCTCACTGCATTACATCTCTGCTTATTGTGACCGTGTTCATTTTTGGGTGCAGGATTCTATATGCTTTCTGGGTTTCACTGTAGCCCACCAAGATACCCTGTTTTGCATGAAATTCCCACTTGGTATATTTTTCTTTTGGTATATGTACAAATACTTTACCTACGAATATTTGTATGTGTTGTAGTTCAGGCTTCTTGCTGTTCCATTGCTTAAATTGAGTTTTTACAGTAGCTTTACTTGTTAGTCTGTTTTGTAGATAGCAATCTGTCATGATGGCTTCACCCAATATGTTGTTAGCAAATTTGTGTCAAATAGTATACTTCTTCCACTTTCACAAAGTGTCCAGTTTCTTCCTTCCGCTACACCATTTTGTTCAGGATTGTATGGTACAGTGGTCTAAAACCTGATCCATTTTTCCTTAAGATGCTTTGCATCTCATTACTTGTGTATTCAGTTACATTATCTGCACACAGAATTTTAGGCATTCTCCAAAATTTGTTATACATGATGGTCCAAAAGTAGGTGGACAGAAAATAATAACATTTATTTTGATTTATACATAAAATTATATTTACTAACACAAGCATAACATTGACAATTAAATTTTATTCTGCAGAATAATACAAAAGCCCTTAAATTTTATCAACGCAGGAGCTCAAACTGTTTTCCATCACAATTTGCACAGCTTTGAAGTCTGCCTCTTACGCTTCGACAAACATTTTTGCACAAGTCTCTTTGGGTATTAATTTCTTGAAATGCATCTCTTATGTAATTTTTCAAATCACTGACACTTTTTAGTTTTCGACTATAAATTTTGTCCTTGAGTACTCCCCAAAAGAAAAAATCCATTGGGGTCAAGTCTGGTGAACGTGCCGGCCAATCAAGTGGGCCTCTTCGGCTAATCCATTTATTAGGAAATGTTTCATCAAGATACTCGTGGACTACTCTTGAATAATGTGGAGGGGCCCCATCTTGTTGGAAATAAAGGTCATTTGAATTAGGCTGTTGCTGTAACTGGGGAACAACTTGATTCATTAGAATTTTGAGATACTTATCTACTGTGACTGTTCCATAAAAAAAAATGGTCCAAAAACACCAAAACTTGAAATACCACCCCAAACATTGACACCAGGCTCATTTAGTTGTTGCTCTAATGTTAAATGCATGTTCTCATTATACCAGTAAATACAATTCTGTCTGTTAATATGGCCAGATAATTTGAAAGAAGCTTCAACACTCCACATAATGTTATGTAAAATTACTGGCATAATCTCACTAAATTCCAGCCACCTATTTGGATCATCCTCCCATAAACCATGAATTAGACGTGGACAATAAGCTTTCCACCCAATAGATTTCAGAAGTCGCATGATGGAAGCTTGTGAAATTCCCAATTCTAAAGAGACTCTTCTCGTGGACTTTTTTGGTCTCTGAACAAATGTTTCAGCAACAAGTTGTTTATTATTTTCTGTACAGGCTGTTTTGGGTCGACCAGTTTTTGGAGAATTAAGGATTGAGCCACTGGCATCAAATTTGTCACGAATGCGGTAAATGGTTTGTCTCTTTGGGGCTTGAGTACCAAATGTTTCAACCCAATTTGCTCTAACTGTTTCAACATTTTGAGATTTCCAATACTCTTTTAAAATCCATTTTCTTTGATATGTATTTAAACTATTTGCCATTATGGGTTATCTGAATTATCTGAAAAGAAAACAGATTTGGGGAAGATTTATCTGTGAAAACTGGATCTGTGAAACTGACTCCGTTGCCCTTAGCAACCAATCAGATTCCACCTTTCATTTTCCAAAGAGTCGGTGAAGAATGAAAAGTGGAATCTGATTGGTTGCTAAGGGCAACTGAGTCAGTTTCACTTTACACCATGTTTGATAAATCTCCCCCTTTGTAACCCTATTACACATACTGTCCACCTACTTTTGGACCACCCTGTATATTTCAGCAAGATATATTTCACGGTTCCCTGGAAATTCATCTTTGATGTGAAGCAGACAGACAACTGTATATCTTGAATAATCATCGATAAATGTGAGAAAATGTATCTTCTTTCCAGGAGTTTGAGTACTCATTGGATCACAAACATCTGTATGTACTGGTGCTTCTCGCAAAATGAAAATATCATCAAAAAGTTAATTTATTTCAGTTCTTCAATACAAAAAGTGAAACTCATTATATAATATAGAGTCATTACAGAGTGATCTATTTCAAGTGTTTATTTCTGTTAATGTTGAAGATTATGGCTTACAGCCAATGAAAACCTAAAAGTCATTATCTCAGTAAATTTGAATAATTAACGAAAAACACCTGCAAAGGCTTCCTAAGCATTTAAAAAGGTCCCTTAGTCTGTTTTAGTAGGCTCCACAATCATGGGGAAGACTGCTGACATGGCAGATGTCCAGAAGGCCGTCATTGACACACTCCACAAGGCGGGTAAACCACAAAAGGTCAAGAAGCTGGCTGTTCATAGAGTGCAGTATCCAAGCATATTAATGGAAGGCTGAGTGGAAGGAGAAGTGTGGTAAAAAAGGAGCACAAGCAACTGGGATAACCACAGCCTTGAAAGGATTGTTAAGAAAAGGCCATTCAAAAATTTGTGGGAAATTCACAAGGAGTGGATTTCTGCTGGTGATTGCTAAAAGAGCCACCACACACAGACCTATCCAGGACATAATAGTCAACATAATCTATTATGGTTGGTGCTATATAGATACAAGGTGATCCAAGAGAAAGTTAGAGGTAAAAACATTATCTTTATTAAATAGCAATGTTTAAAAGTACCAATAAAAAGTTAAAAAGACTGGGCATGAAGGGGCCTCCAAATTGGGGACAGATAACAGCAGCAGTCAAATGTTTAAGTATGCAAAGTGAACTAATGATGCAAGCACATCCAATATTCAAGTTCTGCACACCTCCTTTCCCTTTCAGTTACATTTTTCCATGTCCCTTTCCCACTTACCGGGTCCATACCTAATGCCTAAGATCAGCGGCCGCTTTAAGCCCATTCCCTCTCTTCAATACGTCACCGCCTCTCGCTGCTCCAAGTACGGCCTTCTCCCCTCCCTACTCCCTGGTGGTTGAATGCGCACACGTGGGACCTGATTTATCCTTTTGACCTCCGGAAGCGCTCACACACGTGACCGCAGTGCATTCCACTGCGTGTCACGGAGCGCATTTCTGGAAGTCCCTTTGGCAATAATAGGCAGGTCCTCTGCCGTTGAGTGCTACACAGATCTCCAGTGAACTGGCTCATTCAATATCTAATCAGACCTATGCACCTTCCTATTTATACCTTCTTTGACACTTTACACCTGTCATGCCCCTTGGAAGAAGCAACTCTTGCGAAACGGTGCTCGTTGGGCTTGGGGATTGCAAACAGCAGCTAACCCTGGTGGCACAGCTTCACAGCACCAGTACAACAACACCAGTTTATAGCAGGTAATTAATTACAAGAGTCTATGGATTATGATATAATTTTATACCTGCTTTTCCCAAATGGTGATTTACTGGCACTAGTATTATATAGCTATTTTTGCCACTGTATTTAATATACCAACTACAAGCCCCTTATTTCTTATTTCACCTTCTTCTCGATGCTGTGCTTCTCTTTATAGGCAACCTCACATTGCTCTTGCCAAGCCCATCAATACAATGCAGTAGCTTTTGAGATAATTAAGCCCTTTTTCTTGGGCTGATTTACGTCTCTTCCTAGGAGAGATTTGGTTTACTAACAGCATCAGAGAAAATTGGATGTGCTTGCATCATTGGTTCACTTTGCATACTTAAACATTTGACTGCTGCTGTTATCTGTCCCCAATTTGGAGGCCCCTTCATGCCCTGTCTTTTTAACATTTATTGGTACTTTTAAACATTGTTATTTAATAAAGATGATGTTTTTACCTCTAACTTTGTCTTGGATCACTTTATATCTATGCTATCATGTACTGAAGTGCTTTTTGCCTTTATAAATATACTAGCTGAAGAGCCCGGCGCTGCCCGGGCATAGTAACTAACTGTGGTTAGTTATAACAAATTATAATTATCCTCCATCCCATAGTCCCGTGCCCATATACCCATCATACATATCCTCCATCCCATAGTCGAGTGCCCATATACCCATCACACATCCTTCATCTCATAGTCCCATGCCCATATACCCATCATACATATCCACCATCCCATAGTCCCGTGCCCATATATCCGTCATACATATCCTCCATCCCATAGTCCCTCATACATATCCTCCATCCCATAGTCGAGTGCCCATATACCCATCACACATCCTCCATCCCATAGTCCCATGCCCATATACCCATCATACATATTCGCCATCCCATAGTCGCTTGCCTATATACCCAACACACATCCTTCATTTCATAGTCCCATGCCCATATACCCATCATACATATCCTTCATCCCATAGTCCAGTGCTCATATACCCATCACACATCCTCCATCCCATAGTCCCATGCCCATATACTCGTCATACATATCCTCCATCCCATAGTCCAGGGCCCATATACCCATCACACATTCTCCATCCCATAGTCAACCATTATGACATCATAATGAGCGGCGGGGCATGCAACCTATGACAACATCAGCGTCGCCATGGCAACCATTATGACTTCATAATGAGGGGCGGGGCTTGATACACACACACTTTTTCCCCATTATGTAGGTAGGGGCAAAATTGTTTGGTGAATTGGAACCCGCGGGATTAAAATTTTGCCTCACAACATAGCTTAGGACACTCTCAGGGTCCAGACGTGTGACTGTGCCAAATTTTGTGGCTGTAGCTGCGACAGTGCGGATGCCAATTCCGGACATACATACACACACATACATACATACATACATATATACACACACTTGAGCTTTATATATTAGATAGGACTATGGGATTAATGTATCCGGGACATGGGCTACAAGTGTCACATTCCTTGTGTCAAGCCACTCATGACCAATAGACAATGCCAGAAGTGTCTTACCTGGGCCAAGGAGAAAAAGAACTGGACTGTTGCTCAGTGGCCCAAGGTGTTATTTTCAGATGACAGTAAATTTAGCATTTTATTTGGAAATCAAGGTCCCAGAGATTGGAAGAGTAGAGAGGCGCACAATTCAAGCTGCTTGAGGTCCAGTGTGAAGTTTCCACAATCAGTGATGATTTGGGGAGTCATGTCATCTGCTAGTGTACAGTAAGTCCACTGAGTTTTATCAAGACCAAAGTCACCGCAGCCATCTACCATGAAATCTTAGAACACTTCATACTTCCCTCTGCTAACAAGCTTTTTGGAGATGGAAATTTCATTCTCTAGCAGGACTTGCCACCTGTCCACACTGCCTAAAGGACCAATACCTGGTTTAAAAACAACAGTATCACTGTGCTTGATTGACCAGCAAACTCACCTGACATTAACCCCATACAGAATCTATGGGGTATTGTCAAGAGGAAGATGAGAGACACCAGACCCAACAATGCAGACGAGCTGAAGGCTCATAGTAACCTGGGCTTCTATAAAAGCTCAGTAGTGCCACAGGCTGATTGCCTCCATGCCAAGTCACATTGATGCAGTAATTGATGCAAAAGGAGCCCCGACCAAGTGTCGGGTGCATTTACAGAACATATATTTCAGTAGGCCAACATTTCGGATTTTAAAATAATTTTTCAAGCTGGTGTTATAATCTAACTGAGATAATGACTTTTGTGTTTTCATTGGCTGTAAGCCATAATCATCAACATTAACAGAAATAAACACTTGAAATAGATCACTCTGTCTGTAGTGACTATATATAATATATAAGTTTCACTTTTTGTATTGAAGAACTGAAATAAATTAACTTTTTGATGATATTCTAATTTTGTGAGAAGCATCTGTATAAAGCTGTTCAGATTTTGTAGTACTAATCTTAGGAAATGATTTTCTTGACAGTTTCCTTTTAAGACAGCTAGTACATTTCATTGTCTAGTTACACAGATCAACTGTAATACCATCAGCAAGTTGTTATATAACTAACTTTCTTATTGCTTCTGGGTCTCTATGTGCAAGATGCCTGTGTCATACATGGATACAATTCTTGTGTCCATGTTTAGTAAGTGTATACACTTTCCTTGCATTTTAGCTGCTACAACTCTTCTTTGATTTTTACTTTTGAATTTTTTGAATACTGACCATTAGCCAAGATCACGTTCTCTTACTTTAGTCTAGGTTAGAGAATAAGCTTTTGTCATAAGTCATATAACTAGTTGCCCCAGACTTTATACACCATGCATCATTTGATGTACTTGCATTAATGCCGGGGTCACACTGCATTTAGGCAGTCCATTAGACGGACTGCGTTACACCATGGCATAATGTTTGTTTTTTTAATTCAAGCAAACACCAAAAATAATATATAGTGCCTTGCGAAAGTATTCAGCCCCCTGGAACTTTTCAACCTTTTCCCACATATCATGCTTCAAACATAAAGATACCAAATGTAAATTTTTGGTGAAGAATCAACAACAAGTTGAACAATATTTATTGGTTATTTTAAATTTTTGTGGAAATTCAAAAACTGAAAAGTGGGGCGTGCAATATTATTCGGCCCCTTTAACTTAATACTTTGTGGCGCCACCTTTTGCTGCGATTACAGCTGCAAGTCGCTATCTGTTTTGTACATCAAGAGACTGAAATTCTTGCCCATTCTTCCTTGGCAAACAGCTCGAGCTCAGTGAGGTTTGATGGAGATCGTTTGTGAACAGCAGTTTTCAGCTCTTTCCACAGATTGTCGATTGGATTCAGGTCTGGACTTTGACTTGGCCATTCTAAGGGTACCGTTACACCTAGCGATGCACCAGCGATCCCGACCAGTGATATGACGCGGTCAGGATCGCTGGTGCATCGCTAGGTGGTCGCTAGTGAGCTGCCACACAGGCAGATCTCACCAGCGACATCGCTGGGGACGGGGATCGCTACTTACCTGTCAGACGCGGCGATCCTGCATCCTCCCGCCCAGCTCCACGCGTCGCTCGTCGTCACAGCAGGAAGCACTGCAGGAAGTGGCCGACGAGAAATGATCCAGGAGCTTCTCGCGCGATCAGCGATAACCAGCGGGGGAGCGGGTCGGAGGTAAGTATCACATGCAGCGATATCGCTAGCAATATCGCTGCAACGTCACAAAATCGGTGACTTTACAGCGATATTGCTAGCGATATCGCAGTGTGTAACGGGGGCTTAATACCTGGATATGTTTATTTGTGAACCGTTCCATTGTAGATTTTGCTTTATGTTTGGGATCATTGTCTTGTTGGAAGACAAATCTCCATCCCAGTCTCAGGTCTTTTGCAAACTCCCAACAGGTTTTCTTCAAGAATGGTCCTGTATTTGGCTCCATCCATCTTTCTATCAATTTTAACCATCTTCCCTGTCCGTGCTGAAGAAAAGCAACCCCAAACCATGATGCTGCCACCACCATGTTTGACAGTGGGGATGGTGTGTTCAGGGTGATGAGCTGTGTTGCCTTTATGCCAAATATATAGTTTGGCATTGTTGCCAAAAAAGTTCGATTTTGATTTCATCTGACCAGAGCACCTTCTTCCACATGTTAGGTGTGTCTCCCAGGTGGCTTGTTGCAAACTTTAAACAACACTTTTTATGGATATCTTTGAGAAATGGCTTTCTTCTTGCCACTGTTCCATAAAGGCCAGATTTGTGCAGTGTATGACTGATTGTTGCCCTATGGACAGACTGTCCCACCTCAGCTGTAGATCTCTGCAGTTCATCCAGAGTGGTCATGGGCCTCTTTGCTGCATCTCTGATCAGTCTTCACCTTGTTTGAGATGAAAGTTTAGAGGGACGGCCGGGTCTTGGTAGATTTGCAGTGGTATGAAACTCCTTCCATTTCAATATGATCGCTTGCACAGTGCTCTCCTTGGGATGTTTAAAGTTTTGGAAATAATTTTGTATCCAAATCCGGCTTTAAACTTCTCCACAAAAGTATCACGGACCTGCCTGTTGGGTTCCTTGGTCTTCATGATGCTCTCTGTGCTTCAAACTGAACCCTGAGACTATCACAGAGCAGGTGCATTTATATGGAGACTTAATTACACACAGGTGGATTATATTTATCATCATTAGTCATTTAGGACAACATTGGATCATTCAGAGATCCTCAATGAACTTCTGGAGGGAGTTTGCTGTACTGAAAGTAAAGGGGCCGAATAATATTGCATGCCCCACTTTTCAGTATTTTAATTTCCACAAAAATTTAAATTTCGTTCGACTTCACAATTGTGTTCCACTTGTTGATTCTTCACCAAAAATTTACATTTGGTATCTTTATGTTTGAAGCATCATATGTGGGAAAAGGTTGAAAAGTTCCAGGGGGCCGAATACTTTAGAAAGGCACTGTATATCCAGTGCAAGGCTTGCTGTATCCATGATGAAACCAGATAAGACATAAAGATCAACAATGATTTCTTTAATGGGTATATGGAGGTAACATTTAACACAGTACCATAGTTACACTGTTCTCTTTTTATAATGTGGCATAAAACAGAATGACAGCAGAGTTTAATGAATGAAACAAGCCAGGAGGACGGATCAATATTACAGGGATTGTACAAAACAGATTCCCACTTGAATGTTCTTTAAGTCTCCATGTCGTGGACCTTGCACTAGGCATAGCCCAGTGTATCAGTTTTTACTAAAGTCTTACTTCACAGCACTGTTGGCTTTTCATTTTACAGCATATACAATAATGGTGACACATATATTGGTTTTAAGACTAGAAAAATGATCTATCTGAAACCAAATTACAGAAATATTTTGTCTATGTTTAAAGAGAGATCTCGCAAAGTGGGAGCTTAACATTATAATCATTCATTGGGAATAAGACTTAAAGGAGGTTGGCTACTTTATTTTTATTAATAGATGAGTTTGTGACACTTAGGGTACCGTTACACTTAGCGATGCACCAGCGATCCCGTCAACGATATGGATCGCTGGTGCATCGCTAAGTGGTCGCTAGTGAGCTGCCACACAGGCAGATCTCACCAGCAACATAGCAGGGGTCAGGGGTCGCTACTTACCTGTCAGATGCGGTGATCCTGACGCCCTCCCGACCGCCACCACGCGTCACTTGTCGGCGCCGCAGGAAGCGCCCGACGAGAAATGGTCCAGGACGTTCTCGCGCGACCAGCGATGAGCAGCGGGGGAGCCGGTTGGAGGTAAGTATCAGATATAGCGATATCGCTGCTACGTCACAAAATCGGTGATGTTACAGCAATATTGCTAGCGATATCGCTATGTGTAACGGGGGCTTTACTGATATATAAGTATTACAGGTTCTCATCCTGCCCCCTCATGCCTTCCTCACAGACTCCATTGTTCTCATGTTTTAAAAATGGGTGCTGAGAGAGAGAGATGAGTGACAAAAACCTGCCCCCGCTTCCCCCAATTAGAGACACTGCCCGTGGGATAGCTGTTTTTGAATTGGAGGAGGCTGTTGGACAGGTCACATGCTTCTCTATCGGCAGCCATTTTGAGAACAGGAGAGCTGTGTAGTCTGTGAGGAAGGCAGTGCTAACAGTAGGACGAGAATATGTAATACTTACATATTAGAAAATGCCATAAAACCAGGTCCCAAACAAATCTGTTAATAAAGCGGCCAATGTCAATAATGTGCTGCCCGGCAATAAACGCTGTAGGTAGATGTTCATGTAGAAATCATTTGTTTTTCACTTTCTTCAATGCATATGTGCAGATGTTACTTATTATTAGACTGCACTTTGCAGATGGAAAAATATTTTATTGTGCACGCTATCCTGACCACAGAGGGAAAGTAATAATATGTCAATTAAAGATTTAAGAAAAAAAAGCAAATCTAGACAGACATTATATATACCGTAGTATTTATGTAAGCAGGATTCCTACAATATAACTACATAAGATATAATTAAGGTACAGAACACACCAACCATATTCTGTACGGTTACAGCTCAATCATATAATACAGGGGTATAGACAGTTCTTGTGAATAGTGAATGTTGCGTCTTCCAAGCTGACAAAATTAGGAATTTCTTCGTTAGATGATGACCAGGGTTAGGTTCTTCAAAAAGTCAACACAGTACGGATACTAGAGAGAACACACACTGGTTAAAGATATTGAAATGAAAATTAGTAATATTCAATTTTTCACCTTTCAAGCACCACAGTGTGATATACTGTATGTTGTGTAAAAATAGAAATATATCCATAAATGAATATTTCTACTACTGGGATTCTACTTGATCAATTTGTATATACATATATATTTCAAGACATAAAGTATACCTTTCCCCTTTGCGCAGAAGATCAAATCCTTCATTGATCTTCTCAAATGGTAATTTGTGTGTTATCAGCCCTTCAAACTCAAATTTCTTATTTAAGTAATCGTCCACAATTTTTGGTACGTCATCTTTGCTCTTCCAACCTGTCAAAACAAGCAAAAAATATTATTATTAAGTAAAAGAATACTAGTATTTACATTTCCCTTTTAATTTGACTTAAGCTATAATTATGAAAAAAAACTTTATGATGTTTAAATATTGATGGTTTTAGGTTCAGTTGACCATATATACAAAATTTTAGATGGCACAAAATGATCTACGTATACATAAATGGGAAGTCTTTTGTTAAGGCGCTACACTTTATTTCTACATTCTGGTGATCAGGCAGATACAGAATCACATAATAGTCCACCATGTTCCTAAACTGTAAGCGTTGGCATCAGAGAGACCGCTGATCCTAGCTGTTGAACTTCTTAGATGCCACAGTTAATTGCATCAGCAGCATCTACAGTAGACAGAAGGAACGGGCAATAATGCTGACAGGAGGAAGGGGCAAAATTATTACTTAAGCAACCAAGCGATTGCTGCTTTACATTCACTAGTTGCGCGTAGATAAAATGTTATATTGTTTTATAAGTTTTAATGAAGAAAAAAAGCCTCAGAAACATGAAACATTAGTGACATACTGTATGTTTATCTGTACATTTGCTTGTGGTCACATACTGTGCATCTGTTGTTATTCAATTAAAAAAAAGTCCTTCACTAATGGAAACCTCTAACCACTACAAATAGATCTGCTATACAATAACGCTAAAAATGGCACAGTCCATAAAAATAGGTCATAGTACATGAGGCCAGAGAATAGATTTATTCTATATAATGCATTACCTCCAAAAAAAGCTCCGGTCAGAACTCGCCCAGTTAGAAGACACAAAGGATCAAATGTCAAAGTTGCAGTTGAAGGAGCTAAACCTACAATCACAGTTTTTCCACAGCCAAAGTGACTGGATAAAAGAGCAGATTTCTAATGAAAAACATAGAAAACAAATATAAGAAATACAAGAAATATGGCTTCTATAATTACAGTGTTGGTCTGAGATCCACATTTTCAGAGAAAGATGGCATACATTTAACATCTCATAGAATGGTCATTATAATATTAATGTACCATGACTCCAGTGTTTCCAATGACCTCAAAGGCATAATCAACTCCATCATCAGTCTTCTCTGCCAACACTTCATGGATAGGGCGGTCATAATCTTTGGGGTTGATACATTCAGTGGCGCCGCATTCTAAGGCTTTTGCAAATTTATCACTGTTCAAATCAACTCCAATAATTTTGGAAGCTCCGGCCACTTTACATCCAATAACCACCGACAAGCCGACTCCTCCCAAACCAAATACTGCACAGGTAGAGCCGGGTTTAACCTGTAACAAGTAAAATAAGCTCAGTCAACTTGGCACAGGCACATTGAGGGCTAGGACATGCCACTGATGTCTTTGACTTAGCTTATTGTAGACACACTATGGTGCATTTGATGTCATCCTTTTTAGGGTCAACACAATGCCAGGTATGAACGAGTTAGAGTCAATTCTGAATTTTAATTTGTTCATTAAAGGGAACCTGTCATGAGGTTTGGCCAATATAAGATGCGGCCACTGCCTTTCAGGGCTTACCTACAGCATTCTATAATGCTATATATAAGCCCCCGATCCGACCTGAAAGATAAGAAAAATACGTTTTATTATACTCACCTGCAGGGTGGTCCAGTCCGAGGGGTGTCGCAGGTCAGCGTCTGGCACCTCCCATCTTCTTGCAATGCTGCCCTCCTGCTTGCTTCACAGGCTCCCCGGCATCGCGCTCCTGTGCAGGCGTACTTATCTGCCCTGTTGAGGGCAGAGCAAATTACTGCAGTGTGCAGGCGCTGGGCCTCTCTGACTTTTCCTGGCGCTTGCGCACTGCAGTACTTTGCTCTGGCAGATAAGTACGCCTGCACAGGAGTGCGATGCCAGGGAGCCATGAAGAAAGCAGGAGGGTGGCATCACAAGAAGATGTAAGGCGCCAGACCCGGACTTGCGACACCCATCGGACCCGACCGCCCCAAGTGTTTAACTGTACCCGAGGAGACAATACACCAGATGAGTTGGGAAAATCAAAGTGCTATCATACACGAGAAACATTATATATACCTGTATATGTATATATACATTGTGCATATATCAGTTCGGGAGCAGGCCATCTTCTACCTGTGATTCTATATACTATTATATTCATTTGAAAATGTGCTTTTCTTGTTATTATGGTTCAAGGGGGATTCAAAATGCTGCCGTATTTATGGATACGTTTTTTTTTGCTATATGCTTTATTTGTTTATTTAGATCCACATGTGTGCTAGCAAAGGTTTTGCTTCTGATGAATGTCACGCAGCTGCTATTTGCTGTAACCGGATTGCCAACTGCATGCGCTGAGCACTGGGATCTTCTTCTAGGGCGTTTATTATCTCGTCATAATATTTCTTTGTATACTGATAGAGTTGGTGTAGTGCTACTAGCGTGGTCAATGATTCTGTTTGTTCCCTTGACATTTCTGCTAAGTGTGTATTCATGTCCTGAACACTAACTTGTATCATCTGACGGATTCCTTTGTAATAGTCTTCCACCATTTTCTTGTATGTTGAAATCTCCTTTGCATAGAGCAACTTGTTGCTGGGGGATTCTCTGCTTAGCTTGTGCTCCGTCCTGCTGCAAGCATCCATAAAAGTCTGTACTATCCTTTATTTTACAATTCTGACCAGTGTCACTCACTTATGTGGTAATAACTGAAACAATTCAACAGATCCCAGTGATTGTTTTTTCATTACATATTGTACTTCATGATGGTGGTTAAATTTGTTCGATATGACTTGCCTTTATTAGTGAAAATATCGGAATTTTTTTAATTATTATTTTTTTAATATTTTTGCAATTTTTTTCTTCTTTTTACTTGGTCTCTCTATGAGACTTTCATTTATACCACTCTGATCACTGTTATAAAGCATTGCAATACTTTACAACTGTCAGTGCTGCACTGACACAAGCTTCTTAGGCCAAGCTCTGCACAGGGATTAAGGGGCTTGCTATAGCCTAGTGACCCGGATGTCATCATGACAACCTCGGGTTACCATGGCAATGATCAGGCCCTAGCAATGACATTGTGGGGGCACCGGTCAGAGAGAAGAGGGAGACCCTTCCTCTCCCTTTCTTGTAAATGCTGCAATCAATATCGATCACAGCAATTGGGGGTTTAAACTGCTAGGGGCGGTGCAAACACAGCTTCTGGCAGTAAGAGCCGGGTGTCAGCTATTATGTTAGCTGAAAACCTGTGGACAGTCACACATGCACAGCTTCTGAGCGTGAGCAATTGACATAATGTAAATATACTTTGTTGGTATACTTCTCTTCCTTGATGTATAAATACGTCTAATGTCGTGAAGGGGTTAATTCTCTAGCTATTGTGCTATGTATTATATATGGGTTTGAGCCTGGATTGCTATGACTTGTTCAGTTGTATTCTGATCGTTCTCTGTTTTTTTGTGTTTAAATGGATTTTATTTTGCTATAGGTCATCATGTCTCTTTCTTTCTTCATTCATAAAACTATTTATGGTGTTTTTTGCTACTCCATCTTTGAGTGTGCCTCAATATTGTCTAAACTGCTCTTTTGTTTACTTGTCTCTGGCCACCATCTAGGATGACTTTCTGATTCTCACATTTAGGTCGGGATCACACATGCGAGAAACACGGCTGAGTCTCGCATGTTAATACCCGGCTCTCGGGAGTGGAGCGTGCAGCTCCATGCATGTGGCCGCACGCTCCGATCCAAGAGCGCGCGGCAGTGCTGGGTTTTAACATGCAAGACTCGGCTGTGTTTCTCGTATGTGTGATCCTGGCCTTAAATCGGAGATCCTATAGCAGCATCGTTATGTCACCCAATGCACAACTAAACCCCCCAGAATGCCCTCTTCTTTAGGTCTACATTGGGTTTAGAGCTCAGTAGCACTTCGACGACCCTTCCACACCGCACTTCTCATCACAAGATACAGAGTGGAACGGGGAAGGGAGAACATGTCATACTGCAATTCAACAAAAGTCGGAAACTGAAGAAGAGACTGACCTCCAAGGAACGCACAGACTGCAGTAGTCATTGGGTGGTCAGTGTAAGGGTCATGTGATGCAATAGAAAGCAACAAGAAAAAAAGGATAAATAGGATAAAAGAAAAAGGAGAGCGTTTTGCATCACATCAGTATTCATAGTGAGTGTAATTTATTTGCAGAAAAAAAGAGCACTTCTTTAACTTAAGGAACTAAATTACAACTAGAACTCACCTTGGCGGTATTCACTGCAGAGCCATATCCAGTGGAGAAGCCACAGCCGATGAGGCAGACCTTCTCCAATGGCGCATCGGGGTGTATTTTAGCAACAGCAATATCATCTACCACTGTGTACTCAGTAAAGGTGCTGGTAGTGATGAAGTTGTAAACTGGTTTCCCCTTGCAGGTAAATCTTGTAGTGTTGTCCTGTAGCACTCCATTATATTTCCCAAGACTGTTTAAGATATAGTTTCTAGTTAGTTGCCAATTTCTTTCTATCACCTCCCATATCACATTCTATATTGTAGAATTATATTATCAATATTTATTTCACATGAATTTGATGTTGAAGCTTCTAGAGAATTAAAATCTTTGGGACCTAGAAATCGTTAAAACCTTGATCCCCCCATAATTCAACCTCTGACTGTAAATTGAACTCTATTCTATTTTATGTAATGCATGCACAAATTTGAATTAGTTAAAGCTCACAATTTATTCTGAGCTGCAAAATATTGGTAATTAATTAGAAGGTCCTAGAAAGTCAAACAAAAGTCTACAACCTTCACCCCATCCCCCTCAACTAATATGGGACATTTATAATTTTGAATTATTTTTATTTACCAAAAGAGCCCAAGGATTTCCTCAATCAGGGATGAGGTGCATCTGTTACCTTTTGCTCCCATGATGTCTACAATCCTTGAGGTTAGCTATATTGCCACTTTTTTAAATTAACTAAATACTTACTCGTTTTTGGAGCAAAAATTACTGTCTGGATTCACACAGCATCTGCACTTTCCACACTGAGGCATAAACAATGGGATGACTTTGTCTCCTGTATGAAAGAACATTTAACAATGAATCTATTACTAAAGAGTTTGTCTGACTTCAATGAAAACTTCAAAAGTCAGGGATGATCATAAAGCAATAAACAACTATACTGGCTATGCACTCCATTGCTCCAGTGCAAGCCTCCTTGTTGATTTCCACTGGGACAAAAAGTGATGACGCTTTGTTCCTCGGTCACCTGACTGAAGCTTGCGATTGCATGGATTGGATTGGATGCACCAATAAGGTAAGTGTAATGGACTGTTGTCCATCCAAGGCACATTTTATGATATCCAATTTCAATCCCGTGACCACTACAGCTAATCACAGGTCTTAGAAGTCAACGAAAAACAAGAAGTCATCATTTACTGTCTTGTCGGAGCTGGTAAATATCGCTTTTCAAATTGTTTTTATAACCACCCTTGACCATTAAAAAAAAAAGTTATTGCACATAACCCCTTTAATTTTCTGTTTGGAAGAGGAGATTAATTTTTAATGTGCCCTCAAGTGGAATAACTATTTGGACATTTAGTAGTGAACTGTTAAAATATACTTGTCATTTGGTTATTGCTTCCCGAACTATGGCTAGCCTCTTGGACAAGTCATTTGAGACGCTTATACAATGGCTGGCTTTTCAAATGATGTTTTCTCTGAAAATCTTCAGCAATTAAAACTATATGGTAGTAAAATATATATGGTAGTAATAGCAAACCCAGACTATGATTCATGTTGCCTGAGGTTCAGGTAGCATAAATCAGATGACACGTTCCATTAAAGTTGAACATGCTTCTCTATCTGCATGGACAATGTTATAAACTAGGAGGAGCAGACCAGATTAGTCTGCATGTTCTTGAGGAATAGATTTAGCAAAATGTAAAATTTATGGAAAAATATATTTCTAGTGTGTACAATCCTCCAGATGCCCTCTTACTAAATCTTATTCACTTCATTATATGTGTGGCAGTTCATCCTAATCTTTTCTCACTAGTGGTTTAGCATTTTGAGCTAAACTAAGCTTGCAGTTTGTTCCCTTCTTTTCAGTTACCCATTAAAAGGTATCAACCCCTGAGGACTCTCAATTCTAAATATTTTTGAGCTAATCTAATCATTCTGTCCATCGTGACATAGAAATCAGCAAACTATGCATTCACATCCTGGTAAGACTTTGATATTCTTGCGTATATACTCAACCTCAAATTGGAGCAAGCACAGGTGGAGGAGGAGGAACAAACCATCAGCCTAAACCAATAATGAGAGGAAGGCTTGTGTCGGACTAGATCAGACTCCCTGTAGGCACTGTAGCTAAACATTAGTCACAGATAACAGCTCTGCTGTAATGAAACTGAACTTACTTGGGTGTGTAGTTCATTTATCGGTGCCCCGATGGTGGCTGGTAATGGTGTGCTGGCACTTTTGCACTTTAAGGGCCCCGTCACACATAGTGACTCACCAGCGATCCCGACAACGATATCACCTTGTCAGGATCGCTGGTGTGTCGCTACATGATCGCTGGTGAGCTGTCAAACAGGCAGCTTCACCAGCGATCAGGACCAGCGACATGCGGGTAACAACCGACGCACGTCGCTTAGTTACCCACAGTGTATCTTAGTTACCAGCACGCTTATGCAGGGAGCTGGTAACCAAGGTACACATCAGGTTTCTAAGGGGCGCGCGGCACTTAGAAACCCGATGTGTACCTTGGTTACCAGCTCCCTGCATCAGCGCGCTGGTAACTAAGGTACACATTGGGTTTCTAGGTGCCGTGCGCCCCTTAGAAACCTGATGTGTACCTTGGTTACCAGCTCCTGCTCGCTGGTCTCCCGCCTGTAACACGCAGCGATGCATGCTGGAAAGCGGGAGACCAGCGACCCCAAAAATGTCCAGAGGGTTCTGCAGCGATCAGCGATACCCGGCAGGGGGGGCAGTCACTGATCACTGTCACACACAGCGATCTCGCTGGTGAGATCGCTGTTGCGTCACAAAACTTGTGACTCAGCAGCGATCTCGCTAGCGAGATCGCTATAAGTGATGGGGGCTTTACAGTAGCTTTGGTTGAAGGGTTCTGATATGCACTGATTACATTTTAACAATTTAATTATCCTATCTTATTTTGAGCTTTGTTCAAAGTTTTTTTATAATTAATTTTTTTTATAATGATTATCAAGGCATATGTACAGTATATGTAATCATGTTTTTGATATATTAATTACATCTTGTGACTTATTTCATGTTTGTCAGCATTTTTTACCTTCAATCTTTTTTGCACTAATTGATTAATATCTTATCAAATGACTTTTTTTGCCATGATGTCATATACCAGTGATCACACTGCCTTTCTGGGCTTTTATGGGATGTTTTTAATTCTATTTTCTGGAAATGTTGTGCAATTAATAAAATGATATTCTATTATGTATATCTTTTTGGTATTCATTTACTCATGAATATATAAATCTTTTGGTGGGTCATTGACAGGTCTATATATCAGACTCCCTGTAGGCTAGACATTAGTCACAGATAATAGCTCTGCTGTAATGAAGCTGAACGAAAAATTAGCCAAGCAGCAAGATCTGAAAAGAAAATATTTAGCAGGTAGTCACACTCTGTGGGTAATAATAATAATAATAATAAATTTTATTTTTATAGTGCCGACATATTCCGCAGCACTTTACATTTCAGAGGGGATTTGTACAGACAATAGACATTACAGCATAACAATAATCACATACAGTAGATTATAGCAAATACCAAGAGGAAAGAGGGCCCTGCTCGCAAGCTTACAGTCTATGAGGAAAGAGGTAGACACGAAAGGTGGGTGGTAACAGTTGCCCTGATTGTATGGACCAGCCATAATGTTAGGTGTGTGACAGTACGGACACAGAGGGCTAATGGAGGCATAAAGCATGTGGGAGAATGATGCGGGGAACCTGGTTATGGTAAAACTTTTGGCTCTGCCACACAGGGATAGATTAGGTTAATGTGTTGAGGCGATAGGCCAGTCTGAATAAATGCGTTTTCAGGACACGCTTAAAATTGTGGGGATTGGGGACTAATCGTATTGACCTGGGAAGTGCATTCCAAAGAATTGGCGCGGCACGTGTAAAGTCTTGGAGACGGGAGTGGGAGGTTCTGACTATTGAGGATGCTAACCTCAGGTCATCAGCAGAACGGAGGGCGCGGGTAGGGTGGTATACTGAAACAAGGGAGGAGATGTAGGGTGGTGCTGAGCCATGGAGGGCTTTGTGAGTGAGGGTAATGACTTACATATCGTTTTGTCCTTTTAATGAAATGTTGCTTTACATTTTAGTACCTCGCTCTGCTTTTCCAAAAATTAGGCAAGTACTCAAAGTCAATATGAACTTATGCTTTTTACTGTTATGCTGACAATCCTTTAAATTACAAGCCTTACCAGGTTGCAGATCTGTTACTCCTTCACCAACGCTCTCTACAATCCCCGCAGCTTCATGGCCCAGTATAATAGGGAATTTTACATTCAAAGCACCACTTAGAACATGATCATCAGAACGACAAACTCCAGTTGCCACAATCTGAAGGAATACAGAAGGTTTTGCGCTGAACTCTTAGGAATTCAGAAACTGCTAAATCCTGCTAAAACATCATAACAAGTTTTTATCCCCTGGTTACATTCACAGCAAAAACAGTGGCTACATTATCCAGAATGCTATTTCATGTGACCATTTATCAGAGAGTAAATTGTTTTCTAATACTATCTTCAGTAATTGGCAAAGTTCATGAAAACTCGTGATCAATCCACAAACGTTGTTGATGTGAGATTAAAGTCTGCTGTTTCACTATACTCAAGCTTTACTGTAAATTAAAGGGCTTTGATATTAATGCCCTATTCCTTAGGATAGATCATCAATATCAGTTTGCTTGGGGTCCAATACCTGGCACCACAATGAATCACCTGTATGTAGGTCCAACGGTGGGTGAAACTACAGAAATGACCACTGTTCAGAATACAGAACTACCATGTGTTATCCATCTATGTACACTGTATAGATGGATAACATATGGTAGTTCTGTATCCTGAACAGTGGTCATTTCTGTGGGTACTGCAGCTCAAATCACATTCAAGCTGAGTTGCATCCAGAATGGCCACTACACAGAGTTTTGGTGTCCTGGCTCTGGACAGCGTTTACTCTTGGCCATGGTGTCACCTGCAAATGGCTGATCGGTGAGAATTCCCAGTGTCAACCTGATATTGATAACTTATCCTAAGGAAAGGTTATCAGTATGTAAGTCCTGGACAATAGGATCGTGGGCACCTGGCCTAAAAGGTTAATGAATCTGAGCTGCAACACTTAAATCAAACCATTTATAGAAGTGACAGTGATTGTGGATTTTTCTTCCCCTCTACAACATTTTTAAGGCCACGTTCACACAGTAGTATTTTGGTCAGTATTTCACATCAGTATTTGTAAGCCAAAATCAGGAAAGGAACAGTCAGATAGGAAATATAATAGAAACACGTCACCACTTCTGGATTTTTCACCCACTCCTGGTTTGGGCTTACAAATACTGATGTGAAATACTGACCAAATACTGAAAGTGTGGATATTACCTTAATCGTATGAAATATGGTTTAGGTGCTGCGGACAGCATGAATCAGGCACTGACTGTCTGAACACAGCCATGTATGTTTGAAATGCTGCAAGTAGCTGGACAGGCTGCTTCTCCCTGCCTGCTGCCAGTGACTGATAGATCTCTGTCTATGTTTGCACATAATCAGAAACCTGTCACTCCAGGGAAGCGGGCAGGGACAAGCCGCCGAGTGCCGGGTGCCCACCTGCCTGAGTAGTCTACAGAGAGGTCTTGGTCCCTGGCATACCGGGCTGAGATCATACTGCAGTGTCTGATACATGCCGCCTGTGGATTGGGCAGCATGTATTATCTGTCAGGTTCACATTAAAGGGAATCTGTCACCCCTTTTTTGAGATATCATATAATGATATCATTCAATTGTGTGTCACATAAGGATTCTCTTAGTACTTTTGCTTCCCCCTGACCCCGCACCTTTCATGCATAAATACCTTTTTTATATCGGTTCAGATGTATGTAAACTGCCACGGTCCGGTCCGCTGGGCGGGGCTTATTCAACTGCTCCCCCCCTCCCTGTCTTGCTCTACGCATTTCTTCTTGTGTAGAGCAAGACAGGGAGGGGGGAGCAGGTGAATAAGCCCCGCCCATCGGACCGGACCGTGGCAGTTTACATACATCTGAACCAATATAAAAAAGGTATTTATGCATGAAAGGTGCAGGGTCAGGGGGAAGCAAAAGTACTAAGAGAATCCTTATGTGACACACAATTGAATGATGTCATTATATGATATCTCAAAAAAGGGTGACAGATTCCCTTTAACAGTAAACATAATACATCTTTTTGGGGTGACATTTCAAATTATTTGCAAAAAATGGGGAATATGAGCTACAACTAAATAATTGTAATGAAATTGCTATTAAAATGTGTCTATCATGTCAGGTGACTAGTGTTGAGCATTCCGATACCGCAAGTATCGGGTATCGGCCGATACTTGCTGTATCGGAATTCCGATACCGACTTCCAATATTTTTTCAATATCGGAATTCGGCATCGGAATCGGAAGTTCAGTTGATTGACGGCCTGACGTCATCATGATGCGCGGTGTGTGCGCATCATGATGCGCCGTCATTTCGGGCCTTCCGGGGGTCTCTGCCGGCCTGCCGGGGGGCTGTGCCGGCCTGCCGGGGGGCTGTGTGGACTGCCCGGGGTCTGTACCGGCCTGCCGGGGGGCTGTGCCGGCCTGCCGGTGGTCTGTGCACCCTGTGGGGGTCTGTACCGGCCTGCCGGGGGGCTGTGCCGGCCTGCCGGGGGGCTGTGCTGATGTCCGGGGGTCTGTGCAAGCATCGTCCGATGGGACTACAAGTCCCATCGGGCGATGCCTGCTACCATGACAGTGATTGACACATTAGCCAATGATGGGACAGTAGTAGTCCCATCATCCGGCTAATGTGTTAAATGTTTAAAAAAAAAAAAAAAAAAAAAAAAATACTACATACATACTACATGCTACATACATACTACATACATGCTACATACATACTACATGCATGCTACATACATACTACATGCTACATACATACTACATGCATGCTACATACATACTACATACATGCTACATACATACTGCATGCTACATACATACTACATACATACTACATGCATGCTACATACATACTACATGCATGCTACATACATACTACATGCTACATACATACTACATATATACTACATACATACTACATACATGCTACATACATACTGCATGCTACATACATACTACATACATACTACATACATACTACATGCATGCTACATACATACTACATGCATGCTACATACATACTACATGCATGCTACATACATACTACATGCTACATACATACCACATACATACTACATACATACTACATACTACATATATACTACATGCATGCTACATACATACTACATGCTACATACATACCACATACATACTACATACATACTACATACATACTACATGCTACATACATACTACATATATACTACATGCATGCTACATACATACTACATGCTGCATACATACCACATACATACTACATACATACTACATGCTACATACATACTACATATATACTACATGCATGCTACATACATACTACATGCTACATACATACCACATACATACTACATACATACTACATACATACTACATGCTACATACATACTACATATATACTACATGCATGCTACATACATACTACATGCTGCATACATACCACATACATACTACATACATGCTACATATATACTACATGCATGCTACATACATACTACATATATACTACATGCATGCTACATACATACTACATGCTACATGCATGCTACATACATACTACATACATACTACATGCTACATACATACCACATATATACTACATACATACAATACATTCATACAATACATACATACATAGACATACAGTACATATAACATAGAGTAACATACTTACCAATACTTGTCACATTGTTCCCCGAAGCCATTGTCTTTTCCGGGATAAATATTAACATAACAAACCACAAAAATACTCACCCACGATCCGAAGCAGTCCACGAGTGTGTCCCACGACGATCTTGGGTAGAGAACTGCAGCATCAGATGATGCTGCCGTTCTCTACGGGCTGCAGGAATCCAATGACGGAAGGTAGGTATCCTTCCGCACTGTATTCCTCCGCCACTTAAAAAAAAAAAAGTCCCTAGTCTCACTTTATGCCATTGCTGCGTGGGAATTTCCCACACAGCAATGGCATAAAGTGAGACTAGGGACTTTTTTTTTTTTAAGTGGCGGAGGAATACAGTGCGGAAGGATACCTACCTTCCGTCATTGGATTCCTGCAGCCCGTAGAGAACGGCAGCATCATCTGATGCTGCCGTTCTCTACCCAAGATCGTCGTGGGACACACTCGTGGACTGCTTCGGATCGTGGGTGAGTATTTTTGTGGTTTGTTATGTTAATATTTATCCCGGAAAAGACAATGGCTTCGGGGAACAATGTGACAAGTATTGGTAAGTATGTTACTCTATGTTATATGTACTGTATGTCTATGTATGTATTGTATGAATGTATTGTATGTATGTAGTATATATGTGGTATGTATGTAGCATGTAGTATGTATGTAGTATGTATGTAGCATGTAGTATGTAGCATGCATGTAGTATATATGTAGTATGTATGTAGCATGTAGTATGTATGTAGCATGCATGTAGTATATATGTAGTATGTATGTAGCATGTAGTATGTATGTAGCATGCATGTAGTATGTATGTAGCATGCATGTAGTATGTATATGGTATGTATGTAGCATGTAGTATGTATGTAGCATGCATGTAGTATATATGTGTTATGTATGTGGTATGTATGTAGCATGCATGTAGTATGTATGTAGTATATATGTAGTATGTATGTAGCATGTAGTATGTATGTAGTATGTATGTAGCATGCATGTAGCATGCAGTATGTATGTAGCATGCATGTAGTATATATGTAGTATGTATGTAGCATGTAGTATGTAGCATGCATGTAGTATATATGTAGTATGTAGCATGTAGCATGCATGTAGTATATATGTAGTATATATGTGGTATGTATGTAGCATGCAGTATGTATGTAGCATGCATGTAGTATATATGTAGTATGTATGTTGCATGTAGTATTTATGTAGTATGAATGTAGCATGTATGTAGTATGTAGTATGAATGTAGCATGTATGTAGTATGCATGTTGTATGTATGTAGCATGTAATTTTTTTTTTTTTTTTACATTTAACACATTAGCCGGATGATGGGACTACTACTGTCCCATCATTGGCTAATGTGTCAATCACTGTCATGGTAGCAGGCATCGCCCGATGGGACTTGTAGTCCCATCGGACGATGCCTGCACAGACCCCCGGAGCCTGCACAGACCACCGGCAGGCCGGCACAGCCCCCCGGCAGGCCGGCACAGCCCCCCGGAGCCTGCACAGACCACCGGCAGGCCGGCACAGACCACCGGAGCCTGCACAGACCCCCTGGCAGGCCGGCACAGCCCCCCGAAAGGCCCGTACAGACCCCAGAGAGGCTGTACAAGGGCAGGAAAGGGTTTTTCTTATTCCGATACCGGAAGTCCCATAGACTTGAATGGGACTTCCGGTATCGGAATCGGCGATACCGATACTTTTTTTAAAGATCGGCCGATACCATCCGATACGATACTTTGAAGTATCGGACGGTATCGCTCAACTCTACAGGTGACTGTTCATGATAAGATGAGGAACAACATTATTTCTCGCCATTATATAAGTTGCAGCTTGCATTTTTACAAGTTGTATCCTCTGCAGATTCTTTCTCCAATTTATAATTATTGGTAAACTAGTGACTGAAGATTAGCTCATATAATGTCTTCCATTCATTGAACACACAGACATCAGAGATTCCTGCTCCCTTGTCTCTATATAGCACATGTTCAAAAGTAGTAGCAGCAGCATGGAGGGCATGCATCCATATTAAGCTATGAATCTGGGAATCCAGCTCTCGGGTGAGATAAACAGCAGCTGGGGTGTGAGTATTCCATTCTCCCCCTCTTAGGAGGCAGACAGAAGTCCTTATTTCTCGTACGAGGATCACATTGCAGTGCACGGACTGACCGGGAACTTTCTCTGACCTGAGCATCACACATTGATATATTTCTATGTAGCTGTCAAGCTCAGGTCAGGAAAGGTTTGTAATGCGATCCCTTGCATGAGAAATCTGGACATCTGTCTGCCCCCTTACTCTGCTTCTCACACTGCTCCTCCATCCTCCTTCCCCATAGTTTATTAGGCAACTGTATTCTGACATTGTTATGACATGAGTGGCAGTGCATCTTGTTTTGATCAATGCAGATTTTTGCTGTTTTTCAGAGTGAATAGTGAGTTGTTGGGGGGAGAAAAAATGACTCATAAGTGGGGAAAGATTCAGATTTCTCTAAGATATACTACAATGTTCATATATTTGCTTGTACAATTGATTTATAGAAAGTTTGCTAAAATTACAGTGATTATTTAAGAATAAATATTACCTTTATGCGAACTTCATGCGCCTTTGGTGGTGCAACCTCAATCTCTTCAATGCTGAGTGGCTGTTTAGGTCCCCAGCACACGGCTGCTTTACATTTGATTACCTGAATGAGAAAGCATAATAGAACTGTATTTGTGTAATGAGGTGAGGGTGTGGAAGAAGGATATCAACACTCTTTATCAAGGTGTGCAGAATTATTAGGCAGCTTGTGTTTTCTCTGGCAAAATGGACCAAACAAGAGAGTAAACTGACTCTGAAAAGCCAAAAATTGTTTCAAGTCTTACGAACAGATGCAACACTCTTGAAATTGATAAGATATTGGGCCATGAATCACAGAACCATCAAAAGTTTTGCTGCAAACAATCAACAGTGTTGTAAAAAACGAGCTGAGAGAAAAAGGTGCACATTAACTGTCAAAAATGTGAGAATCTGGTTGTAAGCAGGTGACCGGATGCAATATGTAGACAGAGACAAGGTGGAGGTAACCAATTAAATGGTTTATTTCTTTAGGGTGGCAGGAAAATGTAGTAACTAAAGTAAGGGTGAATAATACAAAGCAGAGTAATTACAGCATGAAATATACAATACAGCTATACAATCAATCCTCAGGTTCACTCTATTACAACAGTCTCTTGTTATATATTTTCATAACCTCCTAACAGGGGTAATGATCCCGTCACTATGAGAGTCACTGTACTGCCTCTTCCTCTAACACAGTGGTCCCCAACCTTTTTTGCACCAGGGACCGGTTTCAAGCAAGACCATTCTTCCATGGCCCGGCAGGGCGGGGATGGAGGTGTGGCAGGGGCGGGGCTTTGGTCATAAGGGGGCGGGGCTATGGACACGGTTGTAGTGTAGCAGTGCATACTTATAATTAAATAACATTTATAATGTGACTCAACTCACCATAGGTTTTGAATAAGTGCTCCATCACCCCCTTCTCCCCATCATTGCCTTCACCCCATCACTCCCTTCTCCCCATCATTGCCTTCACCCCATCACTGCCATCTCTCCATCATTGCCTTCACCCCATCACTGCCATCTCTCTATCATTGCCTTCACCCCATCACTCCCTTCTCCGCATCACTGCCGTCTCTCCATCACTCCCCATCTCCTCCAGGGCCAGGCTACACAAACACAGACCAACACACACACACACACACACATACATGTACACACACAGACAGACATACATACACACACACATTATACATACACACACACCACCTCTCTCCTCTCACCTGCCCGCCGCCCGCGCTTCCTCACTCTGACACAGCAGCGGCCGCGCTCCTCTCTGTGTCAGTCAGAGACAGGAAGTGCGGGCAGGAAGCTGGACGCAGTGGACGGGTCCTTGCAGCTCCGCTCCTGCTATTCCCTCTTGCAGGCAGCGGAGCTGCTTGATCGCTCCCTGGCCGCCCCAGCCCCAGCCTCCGCTACGCCACTGACCGCCCCTGGCTCCCCTTGTGTCCGTGGGCCAGCAAGGGCACTGCAGCGGCCCGGTGCTGGGCCGCGGACCGGCGGTTGGGGACCCCTGCTCTAACACATGCCCTTGTGGGGGTCACTGGTTCTTCCCACTAGGCTGCAAGTCCTCCTGACAAAGTCTAACAAGGTTCTTTTGGACCTACTTCACCTCAACTGGCCCTCGCCCTGTCTGTTGTACTTATTCGAGGCCAACCCTTGTACTGTACGTCAGTGCTGGAAGGTATGGCCTGGTTCATTCGTGCCTCTCGTTCACTACCGCAGACGTCCACCCCAACCAGAGTTTTCTCACTGATCCTTGTTGCTTGACCAACATGGGATATCACTTGTACCCGGCAGGCACAGGTATGGTCCCTGGGCCTTGAATGACGTAGTTTGGGTTCTGGAGCTTGCCTGGTGCAGGTCTGGTTTTCGGGCTTTGACAAATGTTGTCTGGGTTCCGAAACTTGTCTAGCACTGCCTGGGTTCTGCTTCCAGGCTCCACCGTCTGCTGGTTCACACTTCCTGTCACGGTCTGTCACACCGGCCTCTGTGTCTTCCTCGACACATGCTCTGACTGTCTCTTCTTTTGGCACCGTCTTTACTCCCATTTTGTTGCGCTAACATTTTCTACCAGGGAACTGCATCATCAAGGTCACCTGACTCGGTACTCCATCCAATCGTGTCCGTCCTTAAACTCTCCCTCTTCTAGTCAATTCCTCAGGGTCCTGTTTGGATAGTAGGTGGCATTCCTCCCTCACAAATGCCACACAGCACTGGGGATTCTCATCCTTTATTTCTCACTTTCTTACAAAGTGACCAGAAATTCATTATCGTTCAGTGCTATTACATTCCAGAACTGCAACCTCCCTGGAGTGCCCAAAAGTACAAGATGTTCCGTGCTCAGAGACATGGCCAAGTTATGTGGGCATACGTATTCATTGTGAGGGGTTGACTCACTCAGCCACTTACCAAGGTAGACACAGGTACGTTTCTTGCTATAAATCACTTGTTGGTTTATTGAGGAAGAGCATAAACCATAGTAGAGTTCAGCAAAGTAAACAGAACCTTTCTGGCATAACGGCAAAACAAAAAAAAGATAACGTATAGCAAAGTCCATATTTTTGAGGCATTCGCCTGCTCAGACAACCATGTGTCTTCAGCTCCACTTGGAGCCACCATTTGGAGTCTTCCTCTCCAAACCACAACACACCCACTGCCTCTCAAGTCCAGCTATTTAAACTCAGACCATGTAACTGATCACATGACTGTGACTTCACATAGGTCATGTCAGTGTGGCGCCCTGCATCTTTACCACCACAAAAGGGTTAAATATGTACTGTTTTGTATGTGTTTTGTGAGCAATGGGAGATATGCTTTCTCTGCTAGAGACCACAACACACACACACAGTTCACCTCCCTCTCTTACTTGTCTGAAGCTTAGAGCTTTGCAGATACACCCTAACTGGGAGGGGGAGGAGCAGACTTGTTGTTCTCGGTGTGAAGAAGAAAGAGGAAGAGAAGAACACTCTTGGAAGCCATTAGACATGTGGTCTATCCAGGAGCAGAGCTAAGAAGCATCAGGGTGTCGGCCCCTAGACCATCCATGCTTTCTGAGCAGGGTGGTAAGCTGAGAGACTGTGTGGGATTATACAACCAACAGCAGAATGTTTTCCCTGGGAAAACTGCAACAAACTAGGATCAGTGAAGGATTGTGCAAAAGGGAACTTGAGCTGCCTCACAAAGGATCCAAGCTGCAAGTTGCCAGAGGAGAAATACACAGTGAGTAGAAACTATATCGGAAGTTTTAGACTCTGGGAAGCCTTGGTCCCAGAAGGGATTAGAATAGCAGGAAGCTTACACTGAGTCACAAGCAGATTGAAGGATAACTCCCATTCTGCAGAGCAGACTGTAACCTGGTTAGAGTTGTAATATCTCCTTTGAACTGCACCTAAACTACAGTAAATGATAAAGTGACTTTTCTTGTCTCCTGCCTTATTACTCCACGCCTTCTACTTCCATCACAATCTCTGGGGATTACTCTTGGTTGGAGAGGGTTTAACATCTGCACTGCCAACACCATCTACTCCCCCAGGGATCATCTGCAGTGCCGGCTATACTACAGTCAAACACTCCAACTGGCGTCACGAATCAATACATAAACTTTATCCCCATTCAATTCAACCCCTTTTACATGACCGCCTGAGGCCACGGACCAGGTCACTGCCACTGTGACATTTCCCATTGAAGTTAATGGGCCCGGTGCCGAGTATCCCATGGCCTCTGGAGCACGTCATCAGCATACGGCTGTACTGACTCTGCAGACAGAGATAAGGTGGACATCTTTCCACCCACTCTATTGATGTCACATAAAGCAAGTCCATGTATGTAACTTTAACTTTACCCTCACAACACGTAGTGTGCTGTAGGAAAATACTCTGGTTTCACATCACTGACGCCATTATACGCAGTGACAAATATCTCCCCTCATATACCCTGCCAGTGACCCTGTGACACCATACAGATCCATTGTATTGCTGATAACAAAATAGCATTTTTTTTATTTTCTGTTCTTGTTAGTTAGCTGGCCAGGATTGGCATGTAAATGTCAAACTTTGCCAACTACTGAGTTATGAAGAACTCATACAACTGTCACTGTTGCAGGGTACCCCATGACTAAGGACTCTTTCCCTACCCTTAGCTATCCTTGCTCACTGGATTACTTCTGTTGGTGAAGATGCTGGGGCTACGTGCCTTGCTGAGCTATTAATTCAGCTCTTATCTGTCCCCTCCCCCACCAAGGGAAGTAGGGAGTTGTACTGTATAAAAATACACAAATCAGACTAAGAAGGGAAGATGTACAGGGATAAATGAAAACATCAATCATACAAATATACACTCACAAACAACACCAATGAAACACCAGGAAGTAAAGGAAGGAAACACCAAATAGGAGAGGATGAGGATATGCACACAGACAAATGACCAATCAACAGTCTTCTGAACAACACTCCAAATGCCTTCTCAAACCAACATATCCAACTCCAGAACCAGGCAGTATGAAAATAACACTGACAATGCCTGATTGCCAGAGGTGAGTATATATAACAGAGAGAAGTGGTCAACACTGAACAGCTGAGGCCATTATTGCAGGAAAGCTCCTGGAGATCTCAACTGAACAGGTTAACCCCTACACTGCTAGCAGAAACTTGCACTGTTTAATGATGGTGAAGTGCTTCTAGTTAGTGCAGGAGTACGTGACATCAGATACTGCAGTCATCTGGTCCCTCTCTGTTATTATAAACCTGTGACAATAACTTTTTAAAGGGAGTCTGTCACCACATTTGACCTATCTAAGCTATTAATATGGGCATATAAGTTATAGCCTTCTGAAAAAAATTCCTACCTTTATGCTTCATATCACATGCCTTGTTGTTGACAAATTATCTTTTATCATTTTATGTAAATTACCCCTTCCAAACTGTGGGGAGGACATTGTCTGGTAGATAACTCTGCCTCCAGAGCTTATTTTAAATAAAAGGGGGAGTTACCAGTGTGTGACATGAAACTAACACAGCACAGGAGAACTGAAATTTTTCTTTTGCAGCTCTTCAGCTCTGCTGTATTGCAACAATACTGCAGCCTTGTCTGCCTGTGAGATAGAAGCTGAAGCTGAGAGGAACCAGCAAATGTGTCAGTTATAATCACACACAGCTCTACAGGGAGATCACGAAAGCAGCCATTACATATGGCACTGGTAACTTCGCCTTCATGTAAAATTACCTCTGGAGTTTTCTGCCAGGCACTATCCTCCCCAGAGCCAGGAAGAGATCATTTATATAAAATGATAAAAGATGTTTTATCAACAAAAAGGCATCTGATATGAGGCATAAAGACATAAAGGTAGGACTTTTTGCAGCCGTCTATTGTAAGGGGGTGGTGCTGTTATGGACAGTAAGAGACACACTGCCACTTTAAGAGACAGCACCCCCTTGTTTGGTGTGATGGAATGTTCTGCTCCCCCTGCAAAAGACTGTGTTATGAACTGCCCAAGACTGAAGAGGGGAGGAGTTGAGCCTGTGGGAGAGACAGAGAAGGAAGCTGCTGCTGAGAACGGCTGTGCTTGTAGCTGTGAAAAAGGTCTCACAGCCTGGGATTTATTGGACTTGTGAAATTGAACAGACCCTTTGGGTGTAGCAAAGATGGCTGACATGTGCTATTTTGAGAAGCCACAAAGAGACCGAGAAAGTAATTTACAGTTTCCAGGAGCACCTCCAGGACCCTGAAGCAAGGAGAAGACCACATTTCACTGATCTACCAGACAGCTGTGTGCACCACCATACCGGACTATTGGGGGCCCCCCGGGACTGGACCTAAGTCCCCAACATTACCGTGAGTTTGTTCCCATTTGTACATATATCAGAGCCTAGTGTAGGCTTCAATAGACAGAACACGGCAGCCGTGTGGCCTGTTTAGTAGAGGCCAGGGAGGTTATATGTAGAGTAGCATAATTCTTTGTTCATTGTTTCGATTTGCCTGTGTGAAATATATTGATCCTGTAAAACAGGGGTGGGTGTTGTGAACTCATTTTCTGCTCCTCCTTCCGTTCTCCCTCTGGTGGTGACAGGAGGTAGTGAGGTTGGTTTAATTGGTAGTGATCTGCCACCTGATGAGGAGGATAACAATTGGATCTCTGGAGTATCAGACTGGATATAAGACAGCCGACGCCCTATCCTGGTGCTGGTGATTCAGTCTGCTTCTCAGGTCTTGGACTTTAGCTCTGTTCCAGTCTTCTAAAGTTAAGTTTGTTTTTGCTATTGTTCACACTTGCTCTTGTTGGTCAATTCAGTTTTTTGTGGTCAGCCAGCCCCTGCTGGGGTTGTGCTGAATTTCCACACCTATTTATCTGTATTTGTATTTGGGAGAAGTCTAGTGACTTCAGGGTTAATTTTGCTATCAGAAGTGTTGGACATTATTTTGGTAGGGTTTTTGGCAGATTGCAGACAGTGTCTTTCCTTTCCTGTCCTTTCTAGTTAGTCGGGCCCCATCGTTTGCTCAGCCTATTTTTCTGACTTTGTGTTTTCATCTTGTTTCACCGTCAATACATGTGGGGGGCTGTCTTTCCTTTGGGGTCTGCTCTGGGGCAGTTAGTTTTCCTCTTTTTCTGCTTTTGGCTTATGTAGCTCTCCGGTTGTGACGAGGCGTCTAGGATCATCGTAGGTACGCTCCACGACTGCTGCTAGTTGTGTGGTAAGATCAGGGATCTGCAATCGGCATAATTATCAACCCCTCTGGTTTTCTGAGACTTGGCTTGTGCTGTTTTTTCCTCCTCGGTGACCCATTCATAACAGAATCACCAGCCATATCGCAGATTCTAGGGTACTCAAAAGCAGGAGAAAATTGTTTAAAAAGGAAAAAAAAAAGTGTCAGAATTTTTATTTTTTTATTATATTTTTTCCTCTTTTTCTCTGGGGCCGTAGGAGGATTTTTTTTTTCCTCTCCTAATGGAGATTAAGCAACTGTCTGATCGTGTGGAGCAACTTGCTGCTGAAGTGCAGTAAATTTCCACCGATCTCATTCAGTCACATGCTGCTGAACCCAAGATTCCTATTCCTGATGTGTTTTCTGAGGATCGGTCTAAATTTCTGAATTTTAAGAATAATTGTAAATTATTTCTTGCCTTGAAGCCTAACTCATCGGGGAGCTCTGTGCAGCAGGTTAAAATTGTCATCTCCTTGCTGCGCGGCGATCCCCAGGATTGGGCTTTTTCTCTGACACCTGAAAATCCTATTCTGACTAATGTGGATGCATTTTTTCAGGCCTTGGGGTTGTTGTATGATGAACCTAATGCCGTTGATCAAGCTGAGAGAACTCTGTTGGCATTAGACCAGGGTCAGCATCCTGCAGAGTTGTACTGTCAAAAATTCCAAAAGTGGGCGGTCCTTACTACATGGAATGATAGTGCATTGGCAGCTCTCTTTCAGAAAGGTTTATCAGAGACCGTAAAAGATGTTATGGTGGGATTTCCTGTTCCCTTTAGTCTGGATGGCTCTATGTCATTAGCCATACAAGTTGATCGGCGTTTACGTGAACGTAAAACTACACGGGAGGCGCTGCCACCTTTTGAACAAATGTCTGAACCTGTGCAATGTGATGGGGTTTTGTCTAGGGCGCAACGTCAGGAGTTTAGAAGGCGCAATAAGCTGTGTTTTTTCTGTGGAGACGCCTCTCATACTATTTCTGTCTGCCCTAAACGAGATAAACGTTTTGCACACACATTTGCTGTGGGCAGTGTACAACCTAAGTTCCTTTTGGCAATTACTCTGATCTGCTCCTTGTCCACATTTTCCACTAAGTCTTTTGTGGATTCAGGAGCAGCTCTGAATCTGATGGATTTGGACTTTGCTAAATGTTGTGGTTTGTCCATGATGCCTCTGCAGACGCCTATTCCTTTGAGGGGTATTGATGCCACTCCTTTGGCGGAGAATAAACCTCAGTATTGGACCCAGGTGCTAATGCGAGTTGCCCCAGACCACCAAGAAAATTGTAAATTTTTGGTGCTGCATAATTTGCATGATACTATTGTTCTGGGTTTCCCCTGGTTGCAAACTCATAACCCAGTTTTGGATTGGAAATCTGTGTCTGTGGTGAGTTGGGGTTGTCAGTGTGTTCTTAGGGATGCTGCTGTTTTCTCCACCTCTCCTCAGTCTCATGATATTCCTGATTATCTGGCTGATTTCTCTGATGTATTTAGTGAGAGTAAGTCTGAGTCTTTGCCTCCTCATAGGAGTTATGACTGTGCAATTGAGTTGATGCCTGGGTGTAAATTTCCCAAGGGTCGGCTTTTCAACTTATCTGTACCTGAACATGATGATATGCGATCCTATATTAAAGAGTCGTCGGAGAAGGGTCATATTAAACCATCCTCGTCACCTTTAGGCGCTGTTTTTTTTTCATGGCCAAGAAAGATGGTTCATTAAGACCGTGTATTGATTATCGTTCCCTTAATAAAATGACGGTTAAATATCAGTACCCGTTACCTCTGATGTCTGATTTATTCTCCAAAGTTAAGAGTGCCTGCTGGTTTACTAAGCTTGACCTCAGGGGGGCGTATAATCTTATTCGCATCAAGCACGGGGATGAATGGAAGACGGCGTTTAATACTCCGGAGGGACATTTTGAGTACCTGGTGATGCCTTTTGGGCTCTCTAATGCCCCTTCTGTCTTTCAGTCCTTTATGAATGATATTTTCCGAGACTTTGTGGATAAGTTTTTGATCATCTATCTGGGTGATATTTTGATCTTTTCTAGTGATTGGGATTCTCATGTGGAACACGTCCGCACTGTGTTCCGGATTTTGAGGGAGAATTCCATGTTTGTTAAGGGATCAAAATGCCTCTTTGTTGTACAGAGGATTTCATTTTTGGGATTTGTCTTATCTCCATCGACTATTGAAATGGACCCGGCCAAGGTACAGGCCATTTATGATTAGGTTCAGCCTACTTCTTTGAAGGCTCTCCAGAAGTTTTTGGGTTTTGCTAATTTCTATTGTAAATTTATAGGTAATTTTTCTAGTATTGTCAAACCACTGACTGATCTGACCAAGAAGGAAGCTGATGTGCTGAATTGGTCTTCTGAGGCTGTCTCAGCATTTCAGGAGCTTAAGTGGAGATTTACTTCAGCTCCAGTTTTATGGCAACCTGATGTCTCACTTCCATTTCAAGTGGAGGTAGACGCTTCTGAGATTAGTGCAGGAGCTGTTTTGTCCCCAAAAGACCCTGTTACTTCTAAGATGAATCCCTGTGCCTTCTTTTCTCGAAAGTTTTTCCCATCTGAACGCAACTATGACGTGGGAAATCGGAAATTGCTGGCCATGAAATGGGCATTTGAGGAGTGGAGACATTGGTTGGAGGGAGCTAGACATCAATTTGTGGTCCTCACCGATCACAAGAATCTTATTTATCTGGAGTCCGCCAAACGCTTGAATCCTAGACAGGCTAGATGGGCCTTGTTTTTCACGCGTTTTAATTTTGTGGTCGCTTTTCTTCCGGGCACTAAGAATGTTAAGGCAGACGCCCTTTCTAGGAGTTTCTTTGCTGATTCTCTTAATGTGACCAAGCCTACTACTATCCTAGGTGAGGGGGTAGTTCTTTCTGCCATTTCGCCCGATTTGAGACGCGCCCTGGAGGAATTTCAGGAGGATAGGCCTGAGCGTTGCCCTAAGGGAAGATTGTATGTTCCTGACCAGTGGAGAAAGAAAGTGATGTCTGAAGTCCATTGCTCCGCATTGGCTGGTCATCCAGGTATATTTGGTACCAGAGATTTGGTGAGTCAGTCGTTTTGGTGGCCTGCCTTGTCTCGTGATGTCAGGAATTTTGTACAGTCCTGTGGAACTTGTTCTCGGTCTAAACCCTGTTCTTGTTCTAGTGGGTTGCTGATGCCCCTGCCGGTGCCCAAGAGGCCATGGACCCATATCTCAATGGATTTTATTTCTGATCTCCTATCTCTCAGAGAATGACTGTAATCTGGGTGATTTGTGATAGATTTTCGAAGGTGGTCCATCTTGTACCACTCCCAAAGTTGCCATCTTCTGCTGAGTTGGTACCCTTGTTTTTACAACAGGTGGTTCGGTTACACAGGATTCCTGAGAACATTGTGTCCGACAGAGGAGTCCAGTTTGTTTCCAGATTCTGGAAAGCCTTTTGTTCCAATCTGGGAATTCAGTTATCCTTCTCCTCCGCGTTTCATCCCCAGACTAATGGGCAGACTGAGAGAGCAAACCAGACCCTGGAGTCTTATTTAAGATGTTTTATATCTGCTGATCATGATGATTGGGTCTCATTTTTGCCCTTGGCCGAATTTGCGCTGAACAATAGAGCTAGTTCTGCCACTTTGATGTCACCCTTTTTCTGTAATTTTGGGTTTCATCCTCGATTCTCTTCAGGGCAAGTGGAATCTTCGTCCTGCCCAGGTGTGGACACTGTGGTTGTGAGAATGCAGCAGATATGGGCCCAAGTGGTGGATAAGTTGTCACTCTCTCAGGAAAAGGCCCAGCGTTTTTCCAACCGGCATAGGACCATTGGTCCCCGGTTTAAAGTTGGTGATATGGTTTGGTTGTCATCTAAGAATATTCCTATGAAGGTTGCATCCCCAAAATTTAAGCCAAGATTTATTGGACCTTATAAGATTTTGGAGATTCTCAATCCTGTTTTTTTTCAATTGGCTCTTCCAGTTACGTTCAAAATCCATAACGTATTTCACAAGTCACTGTTGAAGAGGTTTGTTGAGCCAGTAGTTCCTGTGGCGGCACCTCCTGACCCTGTATTGGTTAAAGGCAATGTGGAATATGAGGTAGAGAAAATATTGGATTCTCGTTTGGTTAGACGGAGACTCCAGTATTTGATCAAATGGAATGGTTATGGCCAGGAGGATAATTCTTGGGTCTCTGCCTCTGATATTCATGCCAATAAATTGGTTTGTGCTTTTCACTGGGCCCATCCTGATCGGCCTGGTGGCAAGGATGAGGGTTCGGTGACCCCTCCTCAAGGGGGGGTACTGTTGTGAACTCATTTTCTGCTCTTCCTTCCTTTCTCCCTCTGGTGGTGACAGGAGGTAGTGAGGTTGGTTTAATTGGTAGTGATCTGCCACCTGATGAGGAGGATAACGATTGGATCTCTGGAGTATCAGACTGGATATAAGACAGCCGACGCCCTATCCTGGTGCTGGTGATTCAGTCTGCTTCTCAGGTCTTGGACTTCAGCTCTGTTCCAGTCTTCTCAAGTTAAGTTTGTTTTTGCTATTGTTCACACTTGCTCTTGTTGGTCAATTCAGTTTTTTGTGGTCAGCCAGCCCCTGCTGGGGTTGTGCTGAATTTCCACTCCTATTTATCTGTATTTGCCTTTTGGTCCCTTATTAGTTTAGCCTCTTTTTGCTCTGTCTCAGAATATTTCCGAGTGCTGATATAGTGGGAGAAGTCTAGTGACTTCAGGGTTAATTTTGCTATCAGAAGTGTTGGACATTATTTTGGTAGGGTTTTTGGCAGATTGCAGACAGTGTCTTTCCTTTCCTGTCCTTTCTAGTTAGTCAGGCCCCATCGTTTGCTCAGCCTATTTTTCTGCCTTTGTTTGTGTTTTCATCTTGTTTCACCATCAATACATGTGGGGGGCTGTCTTTCCTTTGGGGTCTCTCTGGGGCAGTTAGTTTTCCTCTTTTCCTGCTTTAGGCTTATGTAGCTCTCCGGTTGTGACAAGGCGTCTAGGATCATCGTAGGTACGCTCCACAACTGCTGCTACCGTAGTTGTGTGGTAAGATCAGGGATCTGCAATCTGCATAGTTACCAACCCCTCTGGTTTTCTGAGACTTGGCTTGTGTTGTTTTTTCCTCCTCAGTGACCCATTCATAACAGCTGGGGAACCTCAGGCCCCAGGGCCATTTACAGCCCTCGATGACCTTTTATCAGGCCCCCGAGCCGATTCTCAGGGACCGCATTCTTGGGCAGGGAGCTGTATTTTGATTTCCACAATCTCATTAATTTCTTCTTGCTCTGTTAGCACACACACACGCAGTGTTCTCTACTGAACATTTAAGGGCATGCAATGAAAGATTAAGTCATGAAACCAGTGCCAGAGTCAGGATGTACTTTGTGGGCGGAGTTTGTATGGCCTCCGAAGGATGGTATAAATATCCAAATGGCCCTTGACAGATAAAAGATTCCCCACCCCTGCTGTAATAGTTGGAGCTCCGTGCTATTTGACGGCCCAGCTAAAGAATACTAACTCTTATAAATTATCTTTTGCCACTGCATACCCCTGTTTGCACCTTCCTTATCCATTTTATTCCTTTCCTTCCAATGAATTTACCCTTTGTTGTTTGCACCTCATCTTGTGTACCATAGTCTCCCTGCACCTTGGTGGTTCCCCGGCCATCGCTTTACTATAACCTGAGTGTCCATATTAGTAGTGACAGATTCCCTTTAAAAAAGATTGTCTACTACTTTAGTAATAATGATCTATCTGTAGCATAGGTCATCAATATCTGATCGGTCAGGGTCTGACATTTGGCACCCCGGCCAGTCAGTTGTTATCGATGTCGGTGGTGGCGGCTGCCGGCCAGGAGTACTCACTTGCGGTGCCGGCTGTCTTCTAATAGTGGCTGCTGCAGGATACTGCACTACTCCTATTGATTTGAAGATGGAACAGCTCTACAAGTGAGTATTAACAGCTAGTGGGGGTGCCGGGTGTCAGACCCCGACCGATCAGTCATTGATGACCTATCATAACATTAGGTCATCAATGTTAAAGTAGTGGAAAACCTTTTTAAGATATTTTAAACCAGGATTCTGGCATGCACACTTTAAAAGAAACCTGTCAGCAGGATTTTGCTAAGTACAGTACAGACATGGTCATGACACGCCCTCCAGGGCCATGGGGTACTCGGACCGGGTTGGACAGTTCTTTGGGGAAGACACAGGGCCATGACCCAACTCCATAGCCCTGGCTGTGCGGTAAAATGGGGAATATGTATATGAGATTTAATGTGACACAACCTGTGGTGTTCGGCAACGGATGGCCGATGCTACTAAAGGAGACTGCTGGGGCTGATGGTGACGCAGCAAGGATGGTTCTGCTCCCCACAGGTGGAGCTAAGCCCCATGGCTAACCGTTCCGTTTATGTCAGGCTTCGTGTACCTTGTGGTGCACTGGAGGACACAAGGGCTGTAGTTTTCTTTTCCTTTACTTGATGGTTGATAGTAGAGATGGGGGAACTGGTAACAGATCATAATGGAGAACCGGGCAGCCAGGCAGCAATTTTGGATACACCTTGCCAGGTAAGTACAGAGGTCTTTCTTCTGTGCTGTCCTCCCTTTTTCCTTGCTTCTTAACAGCTCATCCTCCTGCTGCTCACTGTCTCTCTCTGTTTTTTAAAAACAAACCGTTGCCCGCATGGCAGGCAGCTCGAGCCTATCACAGGTGCCGCTCCTTTGTGTCGGATCCAAGCTCTGATATGCTGTTGTGCCAAGGGTAATAGATTGGGCCAGGAGACCTGCAGTCCCCTGCCCTCTGGATTTAGCTGCCGAGACTTCAGTACCCGCGCAACCACGGACTCCGGTATCAGGTTCCTAGCGCTCAGCTCTGGGGCGAGTTTAATCACAGCTCCACTCCCCAGGTTCTGCTTGACTTCTCTTCTACTGACACCTAGGAAGGGGACCCCCTCCTTGCTTCCAGGCATGACATTGCTCCCTGTGAGGGAGGTAATGCCACTGTGGCAACTGGACTCCTGGAGTGCCACAGTCATATTGGCGCTGGGATACTGTCGGCGCCATCTTGCTGAAGACCCAGATAAGACTTTGCCCACAGTCCTGCACTACTGCATGGATATATCATCACAAGAAAACTTCAGACAATGGTTACAGAAAAAACACAAATTTCTTCATCACAGGTATAATTTTAATCAGTATCCCACTGCCAATGTAGCCATTTCTGTACTTTGCAAAATCCTGCTGACAGGTTCTCTTTCATGAATTGACCCTTTCATTTTTCAGTTTAGCTTGGTAAATAAAATCTTTGTTTCACATTAGATTTTAAATAACAAACCTAATTTGGAACACTTCAGGCAAAATATATACATTGTGATATACTATGAGCAGAGCTCTGAGTTCTTTGAATTCCTGTGCCACTAGCCCTCCCATCCGGACCTGCACTTCGTTATACACAACATAACTTGACTATGGTATTAGACTGCAAAGGCAGTAAACTAAATCTCTGCCCTAGAGGAAGGAAAACCTAAGATTCTATGACAATTATGAAAAATTAGAATATGCAAAGAAATATGTATGTATGGAAAGAAGTACGACCTGAGTTGTGAAATATGTCTGTTCTGTAACGCAGGCATGATATGAAGAATCTTGAAACTACTCCCACCATCATCTCTTCTTGCTAAGATGTAATAATAACAGTAAGTGAAGGAGGGTAGTATTATGACCCTTTATGTGCACTTTTTCTACTCAGTTTTGTCATATTAATTTTTCAGCATTTTTCAGCTGATTTTAATTATACTGTACAAGTAAAAAATGTGACAAAAATGCAACACAAACGAGACAAAATGTCTGTATTTTCTGAAGCGTTTTTCCTGCCAACACATCAGGATTTTCAGAAAAATTTTCGTTAGCAAATCCTGAATGTGTGCACATACCCAAGCGAGAAATCCTGGTTATGATTCCTTCAAAGTTATGTATAAACATTTGATAATTATAATGCATCGAAGATTACATTGTCCTTGTGTAGCAGAAGTAAAATACAGAGTTGTCATTCCTCACTAACAACATAAATACATTACAACTACTTACTTTCCCAGCAGTAGCCATGTTACACTTCTTTACTTTCTTCAATCCTTTCCACGGGTCAATGTGAATCGTATTTTTCATTTACTAAAGTACCAAATTACACCTCCCATTCCCGTCCCCCTCCTCCCTGGCTCTGTGCCTAGTACTCCTCCTTATAAAAATCAGTTATAGCGTGTAGATAAGGTGATAGGGTAAAGATAAAGCACATAAAATATAACAATCCTCTCCATTTACATATATTCTCCTTACCATAAAGGTGAACTTTATTCACAGTAGTTAAGAACTTATAATATGTGCAATTATATAGTATATCGTGTGTAAAAAACACACTTTGTAGTTGCTATTGACATAGTACTGTCACAGTCCATGCTGGGAGAAAGCAAGGTCAAAAAAAGCTACGAGAGAGGTTATTCCTAAGCATGCAGCCAAACAACTTTTCTTGCTCCCTAGTACAATATTTAGTATGCTGTCACATCTCTTAGTACAAATCAAACCAAATACATTCAGCTATATTTGAATTCACCAAAGTAGGTCCTCAAGAAGTCATCAAAGTTACAAAATTTAATTGTTATAGTCCATATACATTAATATACAATTTCATTAATATGCTAAATAAATACATGAATAAATATAGAGAAGCACAGTTTGAGATACAAGTATAATTGGGAGGGGATAAGAGACAGTGGATATGTCTGATAATTTGCACTATATTACAGTGGATATCAAAAGTCTACACAGTCCTATTAAAATGCCTGGATTCCAGGGCCGTAACTAACTGACGCCGCTGGGAGGAGGTAAGTATTACAATGAAGACAGGAGGCAGGGATTTCTTCCAAGCACCTCCCGCCTCGGAGCCTGGAAGCAATCATTAACATAAAGAAAGAAAATAATATTTCTCAGCAACAAGACCATTAATATGAGGCAGACAGATAGGACTAGCTTAATATTTCTACTACCTGTATGCCCTTATTAACAGGTTATATACGTCCTGGGGGGGTGACAAATTCCCTTTAAATGTAATTGGCTAATTATGAACACAATCACATCCCCAATTATAAAAGGGTGCTCACACTTTTGCAGTCACACTATTTTAGTTTTCTTATGTTTATTTTCCCTAAAAATTATTTCAGTTTGTTTCTTAATGAATTTTTACAGATTAAGAGTGACATTAAAGTTGAAAAAAGTTCTAAAATGTTCTTTTGGTATGAGTTTTTTACATAAAAAAACCTGGCATCCTATGGTCATATCCAATCATTATCATGGGTTGGATTTTACAGACTTTACTTTTAGTTAGGTTTAATAATGATTATGGGAAATCCTGAAAAAAACTGATTTAGCATTGATTATAGCTATTTATGAATAAAGAGTGTTTTTATGGATTTGTGCTAAAAAATACACCTTTCTAGTTGCGTTATAACAGTTTTACTTTCCTACTGAAAAATTAATCATGCACTATATGATATTGTTGGCATTACCAGAACAATCTGGTTATTGAATTAGGTTGAATTAAACATTGGCTATCACATTATACTGCAAAGTGTTAAGGGTTCTAAGCTGTAGAATAGGGGGAGCTGCACGGACTGGAGGCGATGATGCAGTGGAAAAGGACAGCAAATGGATCAGCAAAGACCAGGACAACAGGATATGCATGACAGCAGATTGACAAGTGAAGCGAACCAGTAGATGCTGCTGGAGGCCACATAGACGATCTGCATAAAAGTATATACAGCCTGGATCTTGCAGCAGGGATATGGTTAATATCAAAGGCATATATGCAGTCAGAAACTTGCAGCAAGGATATAGTAATAGCAGAGATAAACAGAGACAAAAACGCAATCACACACCTTAAAGGGAATTTGTCACCTCCTGGGGAACTTTCAGCTATTACTATGCGCATACAGGTAGGAGAAATGTTAATCTAGTCCTACCTGTATTCATCATTGTTGCTGTCATAGTTTCACAGTTGTAGGCAGTGTAAGGAAAACACACGCGAGAGGAGAGCCAGGGGATACAGATATCCCCCGCTGTCATCAATCTGTGACAGAGCTTACACAGTCGCAGCTCTCTGGTGCCCCCTCACCCTCAGCTCAGTCAGGGAACTGCACCTAGGATAAATAGTCGCCGGAGAGGCTGCCCTGTATGTACTGGTTATCGAGGCACTGTGCAGTGAGGGCAGTATATATATCACCAGTCCCAGGCCGGGAATACATATATAAACCTCTGGTCCATCACTGCCAGGATCCCCCAACAACCCCAGGATGGTGTGCTGCCACCAGTTCTTCGTTAAAAATAAGCCTGGTCTGTTAACAAGCTTATATCTGGTCAGAAACAACCTCAGGTAGCGTATAAGTACTAGCTGGACTCACGGACGTGGGAAATCGGGTTTCGAGATAAAAGAGCAGCCCAAAATTAATTGATATTTTACTTGACGAAAGGCGCACTAGATAATACAAATACATACAGAGTAATATAGAGATAATACAGCCAGATGTACAGATAAAAGTAGGGTACAGGTTGGAGATAGCAGTTAGTTGTATGTGTCACGTTACCATTTCTTATAACTTGTGGATGGAGGGAAGCTCTCGTATCCACAGGCACCTTCTTAGTTTCTGGTCCATCTCCATGTGTGACGTGACGCGGCTTCCATGACAGAACAATGACAAAGGCTATAGGTGTGTAGCTAGCTTTCAACCCCTAGCTTGCCCCCTCCCACATTTGCCACTACCCCTCTGGGTTGGACTGAATTCTCCTCCCTTGACCTTCTAGCTGAAATAATTCCCAATATCTAGGATGGGTCATAACTTCCTAGCAGAAGGTCCAAACGGGATGACTGACATCTCAACAGGTTCGTTGTGGCTGGACCAATATGGAGAGTCCAAACTTGGGTCGGCTAAGTGATTCTGGAGAGGTGTCGGTGAATCTCGGTCTAGAGCTTCCTTTGATGTTGGCCACCTTGCACAAAAGAGAACAGGAGGTCCTAGCTCTGCTCCTCCTTGCCTTCATTGACACGTGGCCTCTAATTCTCTGACCAAATGGCAAAGTTTTGTTCTTTTGGTGATTTGTGTACTTATCCCAAGGGCGGGGAGGCCACTTCAGGAGTAGAGGAAGATCTCTGGACAATATATTGGGCTTGAATTAATAAATCCAAAATGGAGTCTCCCTTGTCACTCACAGCATGTTCTTTTGCATGCACTGATGCAAACCCTTAAAAAATAGTGAAATTTCAGGTTGTGAGGTAGCAAAACACTAAAAATTCCTGGGGTGCGGATGTTAATTTAGCAAGCCATTGTATGTGCTAGCTGTTTTGGATTACTTAACTTTGAACAGTGATGAGTGGACACATGGGTTTGACGGGTTCTACAAAGCTACAGTTAAATGTTCAGTCGGGACTGAACTTGACCCAAACTTAACCCTGAACTCAATAGAATTCATTGGGGAACCAAAATTCAGTGCATAAAATGGTCATAGTAAGGGCTAGGAGCCTACAAAAGGAAGCCAATTGGAAGGAAGAGCAGGACAATTACCCTGCAAACAAATGTCGATAGAAAAATGACTTAAAATAAGATAGAATAAAAAAATAAAAAATTATAATATTTAACCAGGAGGCCCAAGTAACGTTTCATAGGTCCAAGTAACATTGGATGAATTGTAAGCCCAGAACAAGTAGATGTGGTTTTAGGTTGGTTGGCTTAAGGTACTGTCACACTTAGCGATATCGCTAGCAATATCGCTATAACTTGTGACATTATAGCGATATTGCTAGCGATATCGCTATGTCTGATACTTACCTACGACCCGCTCCCCCACTGGTTATTGCTGATCGCATGAGAACATCCAGGACTGTTTCTCGTTATCAGCTTCCTGCGGCGCTTCCTGTGGAGAGACGAGCGACGAGCGTGGAGCAGGGCGGGAGGACGTCAGGATCGCCTAGTGTGACAGGTAAGTAGCGACCCCCGACCCCTTCGATGTCGCTGGTGAGATCTGCCTGTGTGGCAGCTCACTAGCGACCACTTAGCGATGTACCAGCGATCCTGACCGCGTCATATCGCTGGTCGGGATCGCTGGTGCATCGCTAAGTGTGACAGTACCTTTAGCGTTCCTTCAGTCCCTTAGCTTTGTGTTCCACTCAATCCCCTGCTGAAAGTGCTGAATTGGCACCTGCAGTTCATGGGCATTTGTCTTCCATCTCACCCGCTTGCAAATCAGGCAAGCAGTCTGAGCCCTAAGTCATGCTGCAGTCACTTCTGTTTTTTGTTGACTCTGCTGGCTGTGGTTCACATGGCCATGATAAAAAATTTGAAGAGATTGAGTGCACTGATACCAGCCACTTGTTCTGTTGGAAAATCAGTATGGGGGAGGGGTAGTGCAAATGGTCAGCGGACGACTAGCACCTCTGATGATGCTGATGACAAAACACAGGTGACAACTGCTGGAGTACTGTGTTTACATTGTCAAAGAGAGCAGGGGGGAACATCATGCAGTGGATTATTATTATTGTTTTATTCTTAGAGCACCATTGATTCCAGCTGCCGCTTTCTGCCTTGTGTAGTCTGGCAAGGAGGGCAAGGGTCAGGACTAGGTTGAAAATTATGTGGAGGATTATTATTATTAATTTTATTTAGAACACCATTGATTTTATGGTACTGTACATGAGGAGGGGTTACATACAAATTACATTACAGTGAACAAACTAATAGTGACAGATAGGTACAAAGGGGAGAGTACCTAACAGAGATCTTCCTGCAATTATAACGAAGTGCACAGCACTATATAGAAATGTTAAACAAACTTAATAGCTGGGCGTTACCGCTAATATGCACAAGTCCAGCAGTAATATGAAGTGAGAGTACGCACAGCACTTAACCTAGAAGTCCAGCAATTATGTGAAGCAAAAGTGTGCATGGCACTAAACGTAGAAATCCAGCAATAATATGAGCAAGAGTGCTCTCAAGTCCAGCACCGCAGCCCACACAGACACAGTCCAAGAAGTGATAATGATGTCAGAATCTCTTACTGACCACAGCAGTTCCAGAGATGAGTAGCTCCACACTAGAAGTCCAGACAATAAGTAACACCGGCCAGGATCAAGAAGCCGCACAGAGGACTGAAGGCAGCTGTAAGTGCATAGGCAGAGCACCAAGTAACGAGCAGCAGCAGCAGCAGAAACTCAAGAAGCAGACCAGGAGGAAACTCAGAAGCCAGCAGCAACAAAATACTCAGGCAAGGAGGATTTCCTGAGCCGGACTTAAATAGCAGGACAGGCAGGAAGTTCAAGGGCAAGACGAAGTACCAGGCCCCATCTTGGACAAGGGCAAAACAGGCTCCATGGAACATCTGGAACACTTACAGTGGTGGGAGATATCGAGAGATTAGTTCCGAGATTTATGGGGGAGACAGATTATGGATGGCTTTGTAGGTCAATGTTACTAGCTTGAAGTAGATACATTGTGGAATTGGGAAACAAGGAAGGGATTTGCAGAGGAGTATGGAAGATAGCAGTGGATTAGTAGAGCAGCAGAGGTATGAACAGACTGGAGAGATGTGATGGTGCAATGGGGGATGAAGAGGTCTTAGACCTCACATGGAGTCAAGACCATCCAAGTGAAGTGGGCAATTCAGAGGAAGAGTACCCTACTGTTGTGGCCTTACATTCTAAAGAATAATGGGGTGGGAGACATTAGCTCTGGTGTTGGTAAGGTGGCAGCGGGGTGATCGCAGGCTGTAAGCTGTTCTTAAGACATGGGTTTTCAAGTTCCATTTGAAAGTACCAAATGCAGGGGATAAACATGTGTTGGGCCACAGAATTCTACAGGATGGAGGATACTCCAGGGAAGTCTTGCCGGCGATTGGATGATTGTGAAGGAGAGGAGAGTATGAGGTCTTGGGAGGACCAGAAATTACATGGTTGTAACAATTATGTGGGTACTATGGAATCTCATTGTGTGGGATAAAACGAATCTGAGACCAAAGCTGAGGCAAACAAGTGTATTTAACTAAGAAGTAAGAAGTGAAACCAAAACTAACAGAGATCTTCCTGCAATTATCATGAAGTGCACAGCACAATATAGAAATTTTAATCAAACTTAATAGCTGAGCGTGACCGCTAATATGCACAAGTCCAGCAGTAATATGAAGCGAGAGTACGCACAGCACTTAACCTAGAAGTATAACAATTATGTGAAGCAAAAGTGCGCATGGCACTAAACATAGAAATCCAGCAATAATATGAGCAAGAGTGTGCACAACACTTAACGTAGAAGTTCAGCAATAATATGAGCAAGAGTGCGCATAGCACTTAATGTAGAAGTCCAGCAATACACAGGTGGAGCATTAACAGTAGAAGGTTAATAAATGTACCTTTTATGCTGAAAAGTCCCGCTCAAGTCCAGCACCGCAGCCCACACAGACACAGTCCAAGAAGTGATAAAGATGTCAGAATCTCTTACTGACCACAGCAGTTCCAGAGATGAGTAGCTCCACGCTAGAAGGGACAATAAGTTACACTGGCCAGGATCAGGAAGTCGCCCAGAGGACTGAAGGCAGCTGTAAGTGGACAGGCAGAGCACCAAGTAATGAGCAGCAGCAGCAGCAGGAACTCCAGAAGCAGACCAGGAGGAAACACAGAAGCCAGCAGCAACAAAATACTCAGGCAAGGAGGATTTCCTGAACTGGACTTAAATAGCAGGACAGACAGGAAGTTCAAGGGCAAGGCGAAGTAACAGACGCCATCTTGGACAAGGGCAAAACAGGCTCCATGGAACATCCAGAACACTTACAGTGGTGGGAGATATCGAGAGATTAGTTCCGAGATTTATGGGGGAGACAGATTATGGATGGCTTTGAAGGTCAATGTTACTAGCTTGAAGTAGATACATTGTGGAATTGGGAAACAATGAAGGGATTTGCGGAGGAGTAGCGAGGATAGAAGTGGATTAGTAGAGCAGCAGAGGAACGAACAGACTGGAGAGATGTGATGATGCAATGGGGGATGAAGAGGTCTTAGACCCCACATGGAGTCAAGGCCATCCAAGTGAAGAGGGCTATTCGGAGGAAGAGGTGGTGGTGATGCTGCCCCAGCTGCATAGCAAACGAGGGAGCAGGCTGCAAAAGCGTCAAGGCCAGCCCCTAGCCATCAAGTTGGCTGCAACTGCACACTGCGGTCGGATACTAGATTTTTCTCTGTCCATGTTAATTTTATTTCTATAGACCAACACATTTCACAGCACTTTACAACTAAGGAAGACATATACAGATCCAAAAAAAATAATACAAAGTAAGACAGTTTAAACAGTTACAGGAGGAGTGATCATATAATGAAAAAGTACAGATATAAACCAATACAAAGGATACACACGTGGTCAAAATTGTCGGTACCCCTCGTTTAATGACAGAAAAACCCACAATGGTGACAGAAATAACTTGAATCTGACAAAAGTAATAATAAATAAAATATCTATGAAAATGAACAAATGAAAGTCAGACATTGCTTTCAACCATGCTTCCACAGGATTTAAAAAAAAAAAATAAAACTTATGAAATAGACCTGGACAGAAATGATGGTACCCCTGAAAATAATGTGACAAAAGGGACATGTTAAATCAGGGTGTGTCCATTAAGTAGCATCACAGGTGTCTACAATCTTGGAATCAGTGAGTGAACCTGTATAGAGAGCTACAGATACTCACTGAGCTGTTTGGTGACATGGTGTGTATCACACTCAACATGGACCAGAGGAAGCAAAGTAAAGAGTTATATCAGGAGATTAGAAAGAAAATTATAGACAAACAAGTTAAAGGTAAAAGATATAAGACCATCTCCAAGCAGCTTGATGTTCCTGTGACTACAGTTGCACATATTATTCAGAAATTTAAGCTCCATGGGACTGTAACCAACCTTCCTGGATGTGGCCGCAGGAGGAAAATAGATGACAAATCAAAGAGATGGATAATACGAATGGTAACAAAAGAGCCCAGAAAAACTTCTAAACAGATTAAAGGTGAACTTCAAGCTCAAAGAACATCAGTGTCAGATCGCACCATCCATGGTTGTATGAGCCAAAGTGGACTTCATGGGAGATGACCAAGGAGGACATCATTGTTGAAAAAAAATCATAAAAAAGCCAGACTGGAATTTGAAAAACTACATGTTGACAAGGCACAAAGCTTCTGAGAGAATGTCCTATGGACAGATGAGACAAAAATGGAACCTTTTGGCAAGGCACATCAACTATATGTTCACAGACAGAAAAATGAAGCATATCAATAAAAGAACACTGTCCCTATGGTGAAACATGGAGGAGGCTCTGTTATGTTCTGGGGCTGCTTTGCTGCATCTGGAACAGGGTGTCTAGAATCTGTGCAGGGTACAATAAATCTCAAAACTGTCAAGGGATTCTAGAGAGAAATGTGCTGCCCAGTGTCAGAAAGCTTGGTCTCAGTCGCAGGAAATGGGTCTTGCAACAGGATAATGACCCAAAAACACAGCTAAATCCACCCATGAATGGCTAAGTGGAAAACATTGGACTATTCTATGAGTCCTGACCTAAATCCTATTGAACATCTTTGGAGAGAGCTGAAACATGCTGTCTGTAAAATGCAACCTTCAAACACGAGACAACTGGAGCAGTTTGCTCTTGATGAGTGGGCCAAAATACCTGTCGAGAGTTGCAGAAGTCTCATTGACAGTTACAGGAATCGTTTGATTGCAGTGATTGCCTCAAAAGGTTGTGCAACAAAATTTTAAATTAAGGGTACCATCATTTCTGTCCAGGCCTATTTCATGAGTTTTATTTTTTTTTAATTCATGAGTTTTATTTTTTTTTAATTCTGTGAAAGCATGGTTGAAAAGCAATGTCTGACTTTCATTTATTTATTTTCATAGATTTTATATTTATTATTACTTTTGTCATATTCAAGTTATTTCTGTCACCATTATGCTTTTTTCTGTCATTAAACGAGTTGTACCAACAATTTTGACCACGTATGTATATATACATATATATATATATATATATATATATATATAAAATTATAGATATATAAAATTACAAATTTTATTGAATGAAATAATAATTATACAAGATAAAAACAGCTGAACCAAAATAACGGGGCATGTCACACAATGGGAATGGTAGTGGTAATATTAACTCCAAAAAAGAAATATAAGCTGAAATCATAAATTAATGCTAAGGGTGATCATAGTCAATTTGCATTGTAATTAGTGTTGAGCATTCCGATACTGCAAATATCGGTTATCGGCCGATATTCGCTGTATCGGAATTCCGATACCGAGTACCGATATTTTTTCAATATCTGATACTGGAATCGGAAGTCCCCATAATGTAATGAGCCACTGTTGTGGCTGTGATTAGCTGCTGAAATGATGTCATCATGATGCGTGGTCTGTGCGCATCATGATGCGCGGTCTGTGCCGACTGCGGGGGGCCTGTGCCGGCTGTCGGGGGTCTGTACGGGCCTTCCAGGGGCTTGTGCCGGCTGTTGGGGGTCTGTATGGGCCTGCCGGGGGCCTGTGCCGGCTGCCGGGGGTCTGTACGGGCCTGCCGGGGGCTTGTGCCGGCTGCCGGGGGTCTGTATGGGCCTGCCGGGGGCTTGTGCCGGCTGTCGGGGGTCTGTACGGGCCTTCCAGGGGCTTGTGCCGGCTGTTGGGGGTCTGTATGGGCCTGCCGGGGGCCTGTGCCGGCTGCCGGGGGTCTGTACGGGCCTGCCGGGGGCTTGTGCCGGCTGCCGGGGGTCTGTATGGGCCTGCCGGGGGCTTGTGCCGGCTGTCGGGGGTCTGTACGGGCCTGCCGGGGGCTTGTGCCAGCTGCCGTGGGTCTGTGCGGGCCTGCCGGGGGCTTGTGCCGGCTGCCGGGGGTCTGTACGGGCCTGCCGGGTGCCTGTGCCGGCTGCCGGGGGTCTGTGCCGGCCTGCCGGGGGTCTTGTGTGTGTGCAGGCATCGTCCGATGGGAATCGAGACGACGAATTAGGAGAAGAGATGCCGTTCGCCCTCACCACCACCGCGCTTACAGCCACCGCGCAAGAAGGGCCTCAGCCGGGACCCTTAGGGGGAATGCTGGAACAGCTACGCGACAAGTGGATCCAGCAGCAGCAGGAAGATGGAGAAATTGGACTCCTACACCTCCTGGGACCTGGATGACGAAGAGGACTTCACAGCCACATCCGCAGGCCCTCCAAGTAATGACATTACAGCAGACCCAGTCAGCCGGCCAGAATCGACCAATCCACCACCATCCACCACCCCAGAAAGTTCCACCCCGGTCGAACTTAGACGCTCTGAGGGGTCAACAGCTGGCAAACCCCCTGAACGTTATGAACAGGACCAGTTCGTATGGCGACAAGAACTGTCGTCTCCAAAGACTAACTCGAGTCTACTAAAGCCCTCACCCGAGGACTGGTGAGCATACAGGGTGGGGGAGTGTGGGAGAGGGTCCCCGTTGAGTGTCCGGGTCGGAACCAAGGGGACCGTCACCTGGGTTCCGGGGGAAGCTGTTTCCGGGGGACAGAGTTCAGGGACGGACCGTGGAGACTGAGAGCTAGAACGACTCACCAGAGCCAGGAAGGAGGCCAGAGACAGGAGAGATACTTCCCCTGGACATCAGTGGGTTGGCGCCGAGACGACCGTCTGAGAACCGCTGCCCTGTGTCGACCAGCGGCTACCGCCGCCTTCTTCCAGCCCATGGCTGCGGCCTGCCCACGGTCACCAGCGGCCGTTGCCGCCTCGCTCCTGCCCGCAGACACCAGCGGCCGCCGCCGCCTCACTCCAACCCATGGCTGCGGCCTGTCTCCCGCTGCCCGCAGCCACTCTGCCCTCACCCGTGGTCGCAGCAAGCGCAGTGCTGTCAGCAGCCACCACTGTCCCGCTCCGATCCGCGGCAGGGGCCGAGCCTCTGCTTGCCGCGGATTCCCCGTCGCAGCTGCTAGCTGCACAGGTGGCCTGTCACCCACCACCGCGCATCGCTGCCACTTACCTCTGTCCAGGGGCTGCGGCCTACTCGTCCAAGGAGTCCTCCGGGGCTGGAGGTGCCCCAGCGCCACAGGAGTGGTGGAACCCTCGAAGACTACTCTTCAGCAGCTGGGCCCAGCGGCTGCTACGCCGATGATCCACCGTCCAGAGCGCCAAGGGACGTCAGGACGGCTAAGTTGACTATTTAGTTAAGAACCCGTAGTCGGCCATACCGCGGCCATATAGTGACCGGCTCTTGCCGGATGTAGTCGTGTTCTACTCTGTGTTTACTTGTATTGAGCCCCTGCGAGGGCAAGCCTTGTTACCCCTTTTGGTCGGTCAGGCCGAGCCTGAGGAAAGTCACCTCTAGGCCTATAAACGTTATTACAAAAGCACCAAACCGTCTTGTGACTCGTCACTGCATCCTGCGTACCTGCTAGTAGCACACAGCAGCAGCCTATAGTGGAGTTTCATCTGCAAGCATGTATGGGTGAGTAGCTCAGCAAAACAACTCCACTTGACCAACAATGAGTGGGCCTCCATGTATCCATGTGGGATGTGTATGCCGTGTTGTGCTGCTTAGAATACTCCTCCAATATGGCCTATCATCACTGTTATCTCATTTCTATGCCTCCTAGAAAAACAAAGCTTCAGGTGATAATGGATGGGGTGGTGGCACAGGAGAAAGAGGAGGAGTAACAGGGACCATTCACAACATTATCATGCCAGGCATCCACACATGTCTTGAAGAATGGGTTCCAGTGTAAGGAGGTGGCCGGGAACCTCACGTGCCTCCTCTCCCTTGGACACTGTTCAGGCAATTACATGCGGCACCTCATTGTTAATAATGTGTAATGCAATGTTTATGTACTGTGATGTCATGTATCTGCCATGTACTTTTATGATTAGGGATAGAAACTAGCGTAGAGTAATAGTGGGGTTAGAAAAGAGGGGAGCACATTAGAGATAAAGAATAGGATAGATATTTGTGTCAGTTTAGGCACAGGCAGCAAGGGGTTATTCAGTGGGGAGGAGTTAGAGCAGAGCAGCACAGAGCAAGGAGATATAGGACAGGCACTTCCTGATTAGAGGCATAAGCCAGGGCAGTTCACAGGGCAGGTTATATGAGAAGCAGACAGTGACTGGCTGTGGGGATGTCTGCTATGGCAGTAAGGGGCCACAAGTGGGGAATAGTGCAGTCGAGCATCAGCTTAACAGGACCATCCCTAAGAAGGATCCGGGGTCTAAGACTGGGGCGGGAGCAGTTGGAACCGGATGAGGGGCTGACAGAGAGCTGGTGACATGGAGGGCACAGATGGGACACGGACTGTCCAAGGAGACTGCCCGGATGGCAGGGGAAAGGAAGGCACTGTCAGAACAGAGTCTGATTAGAGCTACGGCCGCGAATGTCGGGAGGAAAGAGAGAGATTACAGAAAGAATAGAGTCTGCCCGGAAGACAGGGAAAGTACAGGATACATGGCTCTGTGTGAATTGTGCTGCCAAGGTGTTGAGTGCCCTTTTTATAAGTAAAGTTGAACTGTTGGAAAAAGACTGTGACTCCGAAGTGTTTTGTGGAATTGGGAAACCCGGATCTGGAGAGACAGAACTGGAAGTAACTCTGACAGTAACCATGAGTGTTCTGCTGCGCGTGCTGCATGTGCAGCAGAAGGGACATTGTGTTTTATCTGTGAGGTGCCAGGGTGTGGGAACAGTATAGCCCGTTGCCATGACTACCACCCTGGCTGCCTTACACCTGTACCAAAAGCGGACAGGTACACAAATGTCCAGCCAGGGAACAATGTTGTAAAATGGGGAGTAGAAGTATGAGGAGGTGGATGAACAACTGTGTTCACAGCAGGGTGGCACTCAAACCAGCTCACTTACATCAATGAAGCATGACTTGGGGGATACAGATGATACAGAGGACCCAGATGTTACACCTCCCACTGTGGACAGCTTGTCTTTGCCTCTGGGCAGCCTGGCACACATGAGGCAATTTATGCTGCTGTGCCTACGCAATATAGAGGGAAATAGATGAATGTCTGGCTCACCAACCAAGTAAAAATCTAAATTTATTAGAAAATGGTTAAAAGAAAAAACATTAAAACAACCTGATGCATTTCTGGCGTGACAGTGCACCCTTAGTCATATGATTAAGTGCGCACTGTCGTGCCAGAAACGCGTCAGTTTGTTTTAATGTTTTACCTTTTAACCATTTTCTAATAAATTGGGATTTTTACTTGGTTGGCAAGCTGGACATTCATCCCTTTCCCTCTACGTGTTTGCTGAGTGTACTTGCAGGATCGGCACCCACCAGTTATTACTTATTATTATTATTATTTACTTATATGGCACCATGGATTCCATGGTGCTGTACATGAGAAGGGGTTACATACAAATTACAGATATCACTTACAGTAAACAAACTAACAATGACAGACTGATACAGAGGGGAGAGGACCCTGCCCTTTTGGGCTTACATTCTACAGGATGGTGGGGAAGCAGACAGTAGGTTGGGGGGTTGCAGCAGTTCCGGTGTTGGTTGAGGAGATATCTCCGGTAGTGGTGAGGAGGTAGCAGGGTCATTGCAGGCTGTAAGCTTTCCTGAAGAGGTGGATTTTCAGTTGTACCATGACAACCTCCATTGGATTCCAGACTTAGTCCTACACATGGTGACTCCCAGTTATTCTTCTCCTCTTGCCTACGCAATGACCGCCTAGTTTCCCGGATTGTTACAACTGCTGATCATGGGATGGCAACCTGCTGGATCCCCGCTACAAGCAGAATGTACTTACTTCTGTCACTAGAGCGAAATTGAAAAATGTGGGAATAGTTGCACATGCTGTTAGACGTACTACTGACACAATCCTCACCTGATAGTGAGGGCTCAGTAGAAGCACAAGACAGGGGAGGATGAAGTCGCCAAAGCAGCTGGGGCACTGGCATCATCTTGTAAGGGATGGTTAGCATGGCATAAACGTGTAAAACCTTACTCAACACATCGCAAAATTCAGCTCCATCATCTGATATGGTCCCTATTTTGGTATAGAACAAACAGATATTTTTTGTTGCAGTACAAACAAAGGCTCTTTGACACAGTAGTCCCAGAGGCTTTTTGTTGAAGTAGAAACAGAGGATTTTTGGCACAGTGCTCCCAGAGGCTTGTGGTAAAGTAGAAACAGAGGTTTTTTGGCACAGTAGAAACATTCTTTTTGGCCCACAAATGGGAAAGAGACAGCTGCTGAGTAGAACATTTTTTTTAGACACTGTGAGGAATCGCTGTCATTCAAGGTTGGGGGACACTCGCTTGGCAGCCACACAATTAGATCCAGCTCGGGTTTTCATAAGCCATAACAGTCCGTGAGGTTTATTCACCATCATAAACCACAGCAGCAATATACAACAGCGCAGCGTCCATTATATAGCTTCACATGACAGCATAGCGTCCATTATACAGGCTATTTAGCCCCAGGGTTATCTCACCCACGTCAGGGTTCCCATATGGCTGTTTCTCCAGGCTGCAGACATCCACTCATTCCTCAGGGACTCTCAGACGCTGGCCGCCATTACACACACAGCCGCTCCACAGGCTGTTAGTGAGGCGATCCTTCTCCTCACGGGACCTTCCAAACTGGACCAATCAGGTCCCAGCATTCAACTCTTGTGACCTATCCTGGCTACGTTATATGGTCCGTAGCCACGCCCACTGGGTTACAAGGCTATGACCTCATCACAGGTCCTTCACCTACTCACATAGCCTTTTACTATAGGTGTTATCAGACACACCCCTGGGTAGGTTTGTGGGCAGCTAGAACCCGCCCATCTCTCCAGCTGCCTGAAGGCTTCTCCCTAACACATAGGCACGAAAGATCAGCTCTGCTGATCAGCACATAACCAAGTCTTCATCTCAAAGCCACCCACTTTGAGACACACCACAGCCACTACGTATTCTACCACTCATCCTCTCTCTTGGGACATCCACACAGTGCCCCCTAGTGGACACAGTGGTCATTACACCACATACCCCGCCCCTCTGTTCAAACTTGTGGGGTTGAACACACAATCTTACACCAGGATGTCGAGACCGGGCACACATTACACCTTGCCCCACAGGTCGAGAGAACCGTCTCCATCTGTCATATGGCCTCATCTCTGCATTAGGCTTCCCCCGCCCCAAGCGGTCAGAATATCGGTCATTGTCCTTGACCCTCCATTTGCAGTCTGTCTGCGTCATCAGACACTGTTTAGTCACCACTCTCCTAGAGTGCGCTTCGTCACCTGACCGTTCTCCCACTGACCGGCTCTCCCGGTTGGTACGGTCATCAGTCCTAATCGGCCCTACTGTCTGGCCTGAGTCTGACTCATTCAGCATCTCACAGGAACTACGGTCTCTCACCGTCAACCTGCCAGCCGAACTACCACTTGCTGACATTCTTCGGCCATCTGCCCTGTCACTTCTTGGCGGAACTCTTCGGGTCCTTACATCTTGTTGAATTGCAGGCGGCTGCCACCTGGTATTCCGTACTTCTTTATTAATTCGCCGGCGGTCCTACCTCAACTGCTCAATCTCTTGCAGGTACCCCACTCGATACTCTACGAGCATCCGAAAGTCTCTCAGGCTCTCCATGGAGCCAACCACCATGATGGGAATCCTACCCACTTCACTGGATATCTGGTCTTCATCATCATGAGGGATCCTCACTCTCACCACACCGGAGATATTCACAAAGTCTTGCATTACCTTCCTGGATCTTCCAATGATTCTCCCAATCAGAGCTTTGGGTACCTGAACCTCCTCTTTCCGCAAACCCCTCCGGTCCATAGCCTCCCTGGCTAACTCCAGGCATCAAGCAGCTTTCACATTACTCTGCCTGACCAACTGTTTGACTCGTCGACACTGCAAATGCATCTCTTTCAGGACAGCTACACGGTTTGATGTATCTTCTCTGGCTGATATTATCACTAACTGCCGAGTCTCAGGTGCCCAGTGCACCTCACACACCTTGACTGCCTCCTTGAAAGCCTCATGTACACCTTCCTCCACACAGGCGTCTTGCATGTCTTCTGGAACGTCAATCACAGTCTTGAAGGACGTGGTCTTGCTCTCTTCCAGGCTAGGAGGCTCTGGCCTTACCACCGACACTTCCCTCACTACAGTTGACCTGACCAGGTAACTGTCTTCTTCAGTTCTTAACTCATCAACTTCACACGATTGGATCACTTCCTGACCCTTGGCCACTATGGCTACTGACAGTTCTGTCTTATTATCACGCACGCTCACCTGCGGTAAGTCTTCGTCCAACTTCTCCTGCAGAAGACTTTTTACTACTCCTCTGAGTTCCCCCATCTCTTCCTTGAGGTTCTTGTTCACACTTTGCCAGATGGACAGGTGTCCTCTGAGCTCCAAGATCTCTTTCTTGAGCTCCTCGACCCTGTGCTCAGCCGTTTCTCTCAGGACTCTTTCTCGTTTGACACACTCATCTACCTCCTCTCTGAGGGCCTTATTCAGTCCTTGCCACGTTACCATGTGGCCTTTGAGCTCAGAGACTTCTTTATCTAGCCCTGCTATACTGTGCTTCCTTTCTTTCTCAGAGCCACAGTCACCCCCAGAGATTAAGTCATCCCTCCAGTTACCCACTAACCGTGTAACTACTTCCGCCGTCTTATCCACCAGGTCAGCATCAGTTTTGTCACGAGTTTCAGTCAGCACAGCACTAGATTCTGTCCTAGTGGTGGCTACTGGCAACAACACGTCACAGTCACACCACATCATACGGTGAACCCCCAAGACACTCTCAATCCGTGTGTCAGCTCCGCTCTTTTTGTTTACCACACCATTCTCATTCACACTGTGGTACCCTTCAGGTGACGTCAGGTCAGTAAATTCATCTAACGCAATTCTTTCTCTGGTCGCCCCTACGTCTGGCCTGTCCACGTTAGGAGGCGTCAGCGTCTTCGTATTGGTTAGTCCAACAGTAGGAACGTCTCCACCCTCGTGGCATATATCATCAAACCTGACAAAGTCCCGACCCCACTCCAAGGCATACACTAAGTCTGATGGTAAACTGCCCCCTTGGCACTCACTGCCTCCGAGCTCCTCAAACATTATTCTGTCTACCGCATAGTTCACCATGACCCCATGTTTACAGCGAACCTGGACCATTTTTTCGGTCAGACAGAAAGTGAGAGCAGTTCCTACCAAAGTCACCTGACTCTTTGAGTCCAACCGTCCCGATATCCCTTCCCGGTGTAGCATCACGGTACACACTTGCGGCCAGTCATCACTCGTAAAGAATATCCCACATTCTGGAAATGACATACATGAACACTGCGGTTTCCCAGACATACCCACTGAGCCAACCAGTGCTGCCATTTCTTCACACTCGGCCCCTTTCTGGACCACCACCCCAATTTGGGTCACCGCCCCCCTCTGGGACTCCACTTCTTTTTTGGTTACCACCCCAATTTGGGACTCCACCCCTTTTTGGGCTACCACCCCAATTTGGGTCACCGCCCTCTTTTGGGACTCCACCCCCTTTCGGGATCTCCCCATGTCTGTTATACTGGTCTTCTCAGACCACAGTTCACACCACACAGTTTATGTCTCTTACGATACCACACAAGTCTTTGTTGGCACCACCACAGCTCCTGCTGTCACCGATCACCGTCACCACCGGCTGCTGCTCACACACACAGCGGCTGGAGTCACTGCAGCTCCTGCTGCGCCATCTTCGTGGACCCGCCGATCCACCGGAAGCCGCTTGTCACCTTCGTGGCCCCACTGAGCCACATCAAGCCGCTTTTCACCTTCTTGACTCCCACTGAGCCACCGCAGGCTGAGTCGAGAAAAAAGAAGAAAAAACACCACAAAGAACTCAAAAACTCACGTGTCCTGACTGTGTGCTATTCAGGACGCTCCTGTCTCCACCTGAGACCGTCCAACACACAGGGCGCACCGGGTGCGATTCAGGGAGCGACCCTCCTCCCAGGGTCTCCCCACACACCGGCCTCACCAGGTCCAGGGGCTCAGCGGGTGCTCTTCAGGACATCTGTCTCCGCCTGAGACTGCCCAACACTCGCGCCTCACCAGGTCCAAGGTCACACCACGTGCTCCTGGGATCCGACTCTGCTCCCAGGGCTGACCCTCCAGGACCTTTCCTCACTGAACCCTCCAGGAACACTGTCTTCCTCACTGACCCAGGTCAGTACCACACGAACAGCTGTCTGATACCTGTGTCGGCCACACGGGTCACCGTTATACACATAGAGTAGAAATTTTTTACACACTCTACTCGCAAAAAAACTCTGCAGAGTACAATAATTTTTTTATACACTACTCGCAAAAAACGCTGTAAAGCACAATTTTTTTAGACACTACTCACAAAAAACTGCAGAATACAATTATTTTGTAGATACACTACTAGTAAAAAATGCTGCAGAGTATAAGAATTTTTACACACACTATTCACTAAAAACGCTGAAGAGTACAATTATTTTGTAAAAACTACTCACTAAAAGCGCTGCAGAGTACAATCATTTTTAGACACACTACTTGCAAAAAAACGCTGCAGAATATAATTTTTTGACACACACTACTCGTATAGACACAGCAGTACAGTAAAATTATTTGTTTGGCCTACAAAAGGCAAAGCGATGGCTGCTGAGGTTTATTTATTTACCAAACTTCTAGAAAAGACACAGTGGTCCAAAAAATGTATTTGTTTCACCTACAAATGGCAAAGAGGCAGCTCCTGAGTAGAATTATGGTAGGCATATGTCACAATCCATTTTTGGATCTGTGGCAGATTTGGCTTTTTCATATTAAAACTTTTTTTTTTCAGGCCATCAGGGTTGTTGGTGATACAGGTCCTTTCTAGATACCGACCAAGCAGAAGCAGCTCTCTGGTGTTCATCCAAGTTTGGTGTATTGGAGTCTTGTTGCTGTGCTATCTGTGGTGTGGAGTTTGCAGTGGTGCAGATAAGCTAAGTGCTGTGTTTTTGCTACCTTGTCCCTTTTGAGACTGTTCCCCTCACCTTGTGTTACTTAGCTGTAGTGGCTAGGCTAGCGTCCTAAGCCGGCCAGTGCATTAGCAAGGACAGTTTGAGGTGACAGTTTAGGGACGAGGAATCCTGATGTCGGCAGGGGCAACGACCTGCATAGGGTGTTAGGTTAGACCAGGGACAGGCTCAGGTTGCGCTCAGGAGGTGTCTCCGTCCCTGGTTCCCTATTGTCAGGGCCTTCCTCTCCCCTATTTTATCGGCATTGAGTCGCTTAATTTTTTTGGTGACCGACCAATCGCTGGGTCGTGACACACTGGGCCAGTCACTCCGTGACAACATTGCCCTGTTCCAGCTTTTTTGAGATGTGTTGCTGCCATCCATTTTTGAATGAGATTGATTTTTTTCAAATAAAATCGATAACAGATATAAAATAAGTTATGGCTATAAGAGATTTTCCAAATCATTGCATCCTTGTTTTCTTTATATTTTACAGTGTCCCAAATCTTTTAGAATTGAGGCTTTAATATAGATAAGAGTAATCAGTCCCAGTTTTAATATACTTCCATAATGTCCTGTCAAGATATTATTATCATGATAGTTATACATTTGCCTAAATATTAATGTTCCTGGTGAAAACCCTCTTTGTGCTTAAATTACGCTTTAGGTATTTTTTTCTTAAAAATACTAGGACAAGTTGACAACTAGTTAGTACAAACCCATTACAAATTGTAGATGTGACCCTTAATACTAAATCATTAAGTTTGAAGGACAACCAGATTAAACATTGGCTTATGTAGAATTGCAGCAACTCCACTTGTGTGTTACTGTATTTGTCAATCTTTTTTACAAAGTGAAACTTTGTATGACAACTATTCTTCTATTATTTTATCACAGATTATTTGTGCAGATATTTTCATTATTTTATTCACTGAAAAATTAATTATACTAGATAGTCCAATAAATAGGGACCTAAGAAACACAAAAGAATTTCATTTTGCTATTCCTCTATTTCAAAAAGGCAAATCAAAAGAATTTTTAATTGTAACAGTCAAGTACAGTAATGTCCCCTAGAGCACATAGATGAGTACTAGAGATGAATGAATCTGTTGAGATTAAAATTCAGAAGCTCACTCAGATTTGACAAGGAAATTTGATTCAATTGAATGCTCCTTATTGTATGCTGAGGTATCTACAGATGCCAAAGCATAAAAACATAGGATTCAAAAAAATGAATGCTCATTGGCCCATTGTCCCCAAACTACGCCTTCCAATTCTCTATGCCTCTTTTTACCTTCCCTTGTAGCATGCATGCGTTTTTGATTCTTACTAGCCCTCACATTCACTGCATGTCACGTCACCGTAGCATACGTCGTAACAAGATGGAGTTATGAGGTGCACCACCAAAACCACATCAGGTGATGCAAATTGTGCTGTCATGATATGCGCGAGGATGGCACAGCACACAGTAATGTCAGAGGTCTACTCAGTGCAAGAAGCACACCTTAGAGTGAATCGAGCTGCAAAGGATACACTCAATGGAGAAAGTGAAAAGAAGAGTTTCGGCGGACCGGACAGCGGGCTGTTATTCCAGTGGGACTCAGTCCTAAAGTCTTTGAAGTAAAACATTGCTTAAAAACAAGCAGTGAAATCTTTTGCCTCACAGAAAGAATTAGCTGTGATCCAGGGCTGTAATGTCTGTATACTCTTTTGCTTGTCCCCTCTGCCCAACTATGATCAGACCATGTTCCTGTACAATCAGACACAGCCATTACACAGAACACAGCAGGGGCACATTTATCTCAGCACAGGAACATTTTATTAACACATCCAATTGTGGATCTTATTTTTATTCTAAGATCTCTTAATTAAAATGTACTTTGTTTGTGGGAAAACCCTTTAAGTCCTACATACACATTAGACTAATATTTGCCAAACCAGCCGATATATACAGGCTCGGCCAACTGTCTAATGTGTTTGGGAGCCACAGATAATTTATTGTTGATAATTTATCTATCCAGAATGTCCGATTTAATATGCGGATCATGCTCTCTCGTGGAGATAAGCTGCTGCCAGACATGTTTGGCAACGGCTCTCTTATAGAAAACATAGGAGTGCTCAGCTGAACAAGTGCTCCTGTGTATGAGAGAGCCAGCTGAGGTGTCTGCAGGCTAAACGATTAGCCAAACCATTGTTCAGCCGTCAGCCATCTAATGTGTATGGTGGGCTTTAGGATGCGTGAACGCTATGTTTGTAGTATCTGTTTAGTGTGTCTGTCAGTATATTCATAGATCCTCATAGTGATCTTTTGGCCTGTGTTGGGTTGGTATACATCTACCTTTATAAGTCTACTCTATATCTTTTTCCCTTTCTGACTTATGTTAGTTGTATTGGTCATCTAGTTTTGTATGATATTTTCAGCTGATGTTTGTTCCGCTTATATCACATGTAGTGCCATGGGGTTGGTACAGTGTGACAGATAGGCAGGGAGCACAGAAAGTTCAACATAAATCGTGTCTTTATTTTTAGAACTCACACATAGGAGTGATGTCCTCCGGATCGCAGCCGGGTTTCCACAAACATAGTCCAGAACTGAAAACCCTTTGCCGTGGACAATGGCACCGTCGTGTCTCTTGGGTGTATCAGCCGCTTTGAAGTCCCTGGCTCTATGTTAGCTCCACACAGACCCACCTACTCTGCAGCTTGCAAACTCCAAACTGAGTTGGGTCGCCCTCCCAGGGCTGTGGGGTACTCGGTAACGGGCCGGTGTCGGCGGGATGTGTCACAGCAGCGGTGACCCGGTCCGTGGCCCTGGGCACCCAATTTATGGAGGAAATTGAATGGTAGAATGTAGTTAATGGAATAGTTCGTGACGCCACCTGTGGTGTTCGGCAAGTGAGATGCAGATCCTCTGGGGCTGGTGGTGTGTTGCAGCCAGATGGTGAAGCTCCCCACAGGTGGAGCTGTAGCCCCAGGGCAGTGTAGATGTAGGGGAAGAGAAGAGGCACAAGCGGTGTAGAAGCTGGTACCCAGATGTAGCGGTGCTGGGTGCGTTGGCGCAAGAATGAATGGAGGACACCAGGGATTGTAGTTTCAAAGCTTTACTCACAGTCTGTAGTGCACACAGGTGCCTGCTTCCATGCCGTGTCCTCCGGGTCAGGGACTCAGTCAACCTCCAGGCAAGATGGAATGCTCCCTTCCAACGCTCCGCCAACATGTACCTTTCTGAACATCTCCTCTTATAGCGCCTTTAAGTGTGAAGATCTCCTAGCACTGAGTTACACTGGAGTTCCTCCTGACAGATGTTCTCAAGAACTCTACTTGTATGGCAGACAGCTGTAGCCTGCTTCGGGGACTCCTCACTCCTGAGTCCCGGCACACTATCCAAGTTGCTGTTGTGCCCCAAGTCTTAGATGGGAGTAGTGTATTTACAGCCCACTACTCCACCGGTGTCTGCTGCAGGACCATTAGCATCCATACAACCTCGGGGACCGGGCCCCGGCCTTGCGCTTAGAACTTCTAAGCAGGGTTCTCTCCTAACCCACGTCCTCTGTTCCCTTTTACTCCTTTGTTCCGTACTAATCTCTCTCTCTTATGGAAGATCAGGTTTCAGTTCAATGTCTTTCTCCTTCTTTCCTTTCCCGTGCCAGCAGACCCAGGTCACTGATGTCTGCTGCAGCACCTCCTTCCTCCATCCCTCTCTCATGGATCTTCTTTCCTCACTCCTCTCTGAGTGGCTTCCTCTCCCAGACTCACCTACTGACTGACTGACTGAAATTCTCAACCTTCCCGCTCTTTTATGTATTCTCAACTCCACCCGCCTCCCAACACGTTTAGTGTTCCAAGCAGGGAACCACCAAAGGTGTTCTGCTACTCTCTAAGCAAGGAGCCGCAATGTGGTTTTGCTGAACTACTCTGTTGTGTGGGGTGCGAGTGTTGGAGCATGGTCAGGAGCCTCCAACTTACCAGGATGGTGGGGCACCACACCTCAGGAGGAGGTGCAGTTCCTCTGTGGCGACTGAGCCTCAGGGGCACCACAGACACACCCAAGGCAAATCTAACAGATTTTTTTAATGGAATCATCGTCATAGAGCCACTTCCAAAACCCGGAGTGGAGAGAGGGATTTGCCCCACTACCAAACCTGTAAATCCCTCTAAAAATAAATGCCCTTAATGGGTTTTCCTAAAAATCTGACTAATTCACTACTTGGAGCCAATCCACTCTTTCTTTTTCTTTGCCTTGTGAGTTGTGAGTCATGACATCCTGCTGTGAACACAAGGCATTTCAGCGGGTTTAATAGGACTCCGCCACATACTGGGGGACACATATCGACCCTCGCATATGACCCCCCTCGCTGCCTCACACAGGGAAAAGGTTGTATGACAAGATGAATTTCAAGATGACAGATTCTTTGCTCTCAAAGGAAATAAGTCACCCCAAGGAAATATATTTTGTACCTCTGTATCCAATTCTCTAAATCCATATTCTGTTGTGTAAGCACTTTGTTCATATAGCACTATGTGAGCATTCACAGAACAAGTTATTCACATGTATCTTTCATCCCTAATATCTCCCATTTACTTTTATCATTTCAATCATAGCACTTGACCCAGGGTATTACAGTAAAAACAAGTTGCCTAATATACAATGTAAAAATGACAACTGCTTTATTGATATGGGTATGAACGCTGAGACCACTATCGAGCACAAGAATCACTATGGGTCCTGTCCATCCTCTTAGAGGGTTGTCTTGTATTCATGATTCCACTCTGTTGGACTGCAAGGCTATTCTGATAAGGGGGCTTCACACATAGCGATATCGTTAGCAATATCGCTAAAGTGTCACCGATTTTGTGACGCAGCAGTGATATCGCTAGCGATATCGCTATATGTGACACTTACCTCCGACCGCCTCCCCCGCTGGTTATCGCTGATTGCGTGAGAACGTCCTGGGCCGTTTCTTGTCGGCAGCTTCCTGCTGGGCTTCCTGCTGGCGTTCACGAGCGATGCATGGACACGGGCGGAAGAAGTCATCATCGCTGCGTGTGACAGGTAAGTAACGACCGCTGCTGCGTCGCTGCATCGCTGGTGAGATCTGCCTGTTTGGCAGCTCACTAGCGACCATTTAGCGATGCGCCAGCGATCCTGACAGGGTCATATCGTGGTCGGGATCGCTGGTGCATCGCTAAATGTAACTTGGCCCTTAGTCCCATAGAGACTAAATGGACTTCCAATGATCGAGTATTTTTCACCTGCCTAGGTGATAACATCTTATCACCTGTAGATATAAGTAAATATTGTAGACTTACTTAATGCACCGTTATCATAATTTCCATACATATACGCACTGCACACAACACTACCACACCTCCTATTTTTTTTCTGTAACTCCTAACATCTGCCAGGTACTACCAGTGTCCTCTCATACTATCACACAGTATCTGTGAATAAACACGGCTGATCATTCATATTAGAGCACCTATCACTTAGGGAACAAAATAAAGGAACAAATACAAAATCCAGCTCAGAATCTCACCCAGAAGAAACTGCACACATTTCATTACATTTGTAGTATGTGTTATTCTGGACAAACATACAGTATAGGGGGAAAACAAAGAAATAATGCCAAAATAATGCCATACCCAGAAAGTGCTGAATTTTGAAAAATTTCTAAAGTGCCACACAAAAAAATTATTGTTTGCAGTGCGTTCCATTTCTCTATACACTTGCATAATAAATCTGGTCAAAGTTCAACATATATTTTAGATTTAGTTTCTTCTATGAGTATCTTATGGTATAATAAACACTACATGTACATTCATTTTTGATATACACAACAATGTTAAAATATGGGACCAGGTAATTGTGTGATGCATAAAGTACTATAGGACTAGCGAGCTGAAGTTTAGAGGTAAGAGCAGTAAATATTACACCATAAGTGGCAGTGAATGAATATCGGTGTTTCCTTACTTGTCCTGCAGTGCTCATAGTGAGTCCTTCTGAGGTGTAGTAGGATGTGCGGCTGCTTCTCCTGGAGTACACAGAGCAGAGCCTTATAGGGGGTTACCAGCCCATAACCCTCCCAATTATCTCCCCTCTTGCTTCCTCCTTTTACATATTGCTATGATATATTGCTGATAACACCATAGTGTACAGTGCCATAAATGTACATATAATGACTTTTATTGTTTCTATGTTTCACTGTGTTTATATTGTGAGATTTGTAGCTTTTATACTTTGAAAACACATCTATGCAGTTGATAAAGTGTGAATATCAGACATTTAAGTGAATCCTTAGCTTCCTCTTATGTGCTGATTTCTACAGTTCACAGAGAGACCAGAAATGTGGTCCGATGAAACTGAATGTTAAAGATAATCTGTCAGTAGGCTCAACCCTCCTAAGCCGTCTATACAGACATGCAAGTCATATAAAGTTGAATAAAATTAAACCTTGATTTCTGCGATCGGATCCCTAAGGCTATGTGCACACACTGCGGATTGGTCTGCGGATTCTTATCTGCGGAACCGCAGGTAAAATGACCTGCGGTTTTACCTGCGGATTGGCCTGCGGTTTTCCCCTGCAGTTTGCCACCTGGACAATGGAATAGGTGGCAAACCGCAGCAGAATCCGCAGAAACAATTGACATGTCAATTCTTTCTGCGGATTCAAAACCGCAGCTTTTCCGCAGTTAAAAATCCGCAGCATGTGCACAGCAGAATGTAAATCCCATAGGATAACATGCTACTGTACACTGTCTGCAGAAGTGCTGCAGTTCTGCTGCGGCCGGAACCGCAGTAAAAACCGCAGCGTGTGCACATAGCCTAATACTAGAGAAATTCACGTTTTCTTAATCTGTAAATGAGCTGTTAAGATCTATTGGCCAGATTCAGATCTCTCTTAGAGTCTCCCTTCAGAGCTTATTTTAAATGAAAATGCGCAAACGCTGGGCCTTTCTGACCTTTCCCGGCGCCTGCGCACTGCAGCACTTGGCTCTGCCCTCAATAGGGCAGATCAGTACACCTGCGAAGGAGTGCAGCACGAAGCAAGCAGGATGACAACATCGCATGAAGATGGGAGGCGCCGGACCTGGGACCTGCAACACCCATCGGACCGTACCGGACCGTCCCGCCCCCGGGTGTGTATAATAAAACTTGTTTTTCTTCTCTTTCAGGTCAGACCGGGGGATTATCTACAGCATTACAGAATGCTGTAGATAAGCCCCGAAAGACAGTGGCCGCATCTTATAGATGCAAAAAGAGGTGATGGATTCCCTTTAATGATCTTAGCCCCAGAGTTGAACTATTCAGATACAGTAATGAGAAAGGCGATCTCTGCTGAGGAAAGGCCACTCATCACCTTGAGGTAAGTAAAATTATTATATATTTTTTTATTGTTACATTTTTTAGTTTATTTATATTTTTTGATTTGCCTTTTCTGAATCCAGTGAAACCACATATGTGTTTTTGTGTTGTTTTATTAAAGTGTTAAAAGCTCTGCTGTGTACAGCAGAAGTGAACGTCTCCTTTGAACGTTTTCCACAGGCCGTTGTTCAGAGAAGGGTCTCCATGACAGCATCAGGTCATCATCTGACCCCACGCTGTCATGGCAATGGATTGGCCACGTGATCACATGAAGGGTGCCTGGCAGGATGCGCTTTCAGCCACCGCATGTTAAATGCCGCTGTCAGAGTTTGACAGCGGGATTTAACTGCTTACAGTTGTTACCTGGATCTTATGACTGATTAGTAATTTCATGTATTTTGGTTCATGCTGTTCAAAAGAGGCAATCTACATATGTTCAAGATTAATGAAACAAGAGGGGATTATAGGGAGAAAAATGGGAAGCACATGCTTCAAAGTGTAGTTATTAGTTTCCAAAGGTATATGCTCAGTGTGAATACACTCACCTATTTGGTGTCTTGAGATACTGAATGCAGATCCAATCCCTGGATCACTCCATTCCTCTTTCCATTCAGTTTGCTGCAAAGATCTGGGAACTAGTGAGAACACTGGTGAATGTTTTTCCCAGCAATGTGCGCTCCTGAAGGATGATGATGGAACTTGATATTCAGATTCAAGGATGATTTTTATTTTTAATGTATTATAGTTTGAATTAAAAGTAAAAATCACCCTTGAATCTGAATATCAAGTTCCATCATCATCTTTCAGGAGCGCACATTGCTGGGAAAAACATTCACCAAATGTTTAAGATTAAATAAGTGTTCCTTGTATTTCAATAATTTTTTGTGGCGCTTCTAATCTTTACTTTTACTTTGTAGATTTCTGGCCACAGGAGAGAGCTACACATCACTACACTTCCAAATTAGGGTTGGTAAATCCAGCATTTCCAAAATTGTGAGGTGCGCACGTAACGCAATCTGGCAGAAGTTGCAGCCCATCGTGATGCCTTCCCCAACCGAGGAGACTTGGCTGCAGGTCGCAGCAGGCTTTCAGACTGTGGCCAATTTCCCAAACTGCATAAGTGCCTTTGATGGAAAACATAAGGATTCATCAACCACCACGATCAGGATCACGCTTCTTTAATTATAAGAAGAATTTTTCTGTGGTCCTGATGGCGGTGGCTGATGCACATTATAAATTTGTTGCCATTGATGTTGGTACCTATGGCAGTACTGGGGACTCTCGGGTGTTGAGAATATCACAGATTGGTCTGCAAATTCTTCAAGATTGCAGAATGCTTCCAGCCACATGACCTTTGCCGGGTTCCACACACCCAGTGCCCTTTGTGATGGAATCAGATGATGCGTTTCCCTTAATGACAACCCTGCTGCGCCCATACCCACGAAGGGGACAGAATGCCTGGTGGAGGATTTTATATTATCAGCTGAGTCATGAACGCAGACATGTGGAATGCACCTTCGAAATCAAGAGTAGTCAGTGGATCTTTCACACAGCCATCCAGTTGGAAACAGACACAGTTGATGCTGTGATTAAGACATGCTGTGTACTCCATAACTATGCTCGTAAGTACTGCACTGAGGTAGATGAGGAGTCACAGTAGCCAGTATTTAATCTAGTGGCCAACGTGGGTCTGGGGAGGCCATCCAACTCTGGTGCCTGGGTGCAAGAAACCTTTACTGCCTATTTCATGAGTACAGAAGGTGTCGTGCACTATCAATATTCCTGTGTTGATGATGTGAGCATGACCAGCAGAGTAGAAGAGAGCACAATTGAAAAAAAGAAGATAATGAAGAGATTTTTTAAATTTTTTTTTCAAAGAATGTTGTCAATACGTATTGTCACGTTAATAAACCCTTTTAATAACTGAATGTTCATTTAATTTCTTTTTTTATTTTAATTGATTTTAATTCGGACAGTCTTCAGTAGTTTGTTGAGGGGCCAGGCCTTTCTGAGAGGTGACTGATTTATTGGGTTCTAGTAGTAGCCATGGGAGCCATTGTGAGATAGCAGGAAACGGAGGATGCAGTGACGAGCAGAAGGCAGAACAAGAGTTAACGGGTTTATTACAGGGAATACTCCATGCAGGGAGGTAATGGGTTAATAAAGAGTAAACATGAATATTATGTCTGTATAAGAAACAATGGTTCAGAAAACAGGTAAACTTATCAGTCTGCTGGTATCCTGGCTGTGAAGGCTTGTAATCTCACAGCGGTGTCCATGTAAGTGTTTTGTAAAGTCTATGGTGTGATCCTGAAGATTGTTGAGGAACTGGCTCCCGATGAAGGCGGCGTAGCCTGGCTTTCCTAAGTATGGTACTGCATTCCTGGATTGATGAACTTGTGGTGACACAGTCTGTGGAATCACCGAAGCGTGGCTCAGTTTATTGGTGGCAGCAGGAGTGTAACTGCACAGCTCTGTGTGAAGCACCAGGTCTGTCTTAAGCCACGAGCCCGCGGCAATCAGCAGGACGATGAGAGGAGGCTTCCCGGTGTCAGGGGTGAGCGGACACACAGCTACTGGTTGCTCACAGTCAGTTCGCGCATAAGCTGGAGAAATACAGCGTGGACCTGAGGTATTGCGTCGCTGACAGGAAAGTGAACCAACCTTCTTCCTGCTGCGCACTGTCTTCCTGCCAACTCCCCTGCTTTTCCGCGTGCCGTCCTTTTTATCCCTGACATGCCCCCTACAGTCGAATGCAAAGATCTGTCTGAGTCAGAAAGCTTTCTCCCCAGCAACAATGGTGACAGCACTGACAGTTCCAGAACCGGCACAAGAGAGGTACCACCAGCCCGGTCCATCTGCCTACACCATCACCAGCCTTTGGATTATAGGAAACAGTGATGGCTGGTCTGGGGTATCAATGTTGAAGTCCAACCACTGGTGGTTGTGCATTTGGATGTACTACCCTATTGATCCCCACCACAATGTTGGTTACAGTAGCAACTGGGGCTGGATCCTCATAGGCATCTTATGTGGAGAATACAGCAGGCATAAATGATGTCTGCCTTTCCCGTGGCAATAATCAAACTTTACTGGCTGAAGCAGACCCAAAATGGTCAAACTGATCCTCTATTTTTGATTTTTTGATGAGGTTGAATTTCTCTGTAGGTCAGGCATGTAGTGTGTGACTCAAGATTTGACCTTTTTTCACTTTTTTGGGGAGTTGAATTCTGGCAACGGTATAGGTAGCTCTGCATGTTATTGTAGTCTCAGGAATGTCTGCAGCTGTAGAAGCAGATGTATCCCCTTCTGATTCTGGCAAGATTGTGGCTGGTAAACTATCCATCCCCTCGTCTTGGGGCTGTGCGTTTTCCATGTTCCCTTCAGTGCTATGTAAATAATAGAAATAAAGGCTACATCATTAAGGCAATATATATTTTTAAATAATAATTTATCATCAGTGTTAAAAACTTATCTTTGTAATGTTCTGCTCGTGAGAGTGAAGAGTATTTCATTGTAACAGTGTCATTTAACTTTTGGTGGTGATGACCCACTCTTTGAATGCTACATATTCCAAACATCACGATCTACAATACAAAAGTACAACATCCTCTGTTCATTCTCAGTCCATTTTTGAAACATAAAAAAAGACAAACTCCTATATGAAAAATAAATCCCAAAAATAATCTAATGTATATATATAAAATTGAATGTATGTGTGTACAGTTGTGGCCAAAAGTATTGACACCCCTGCAATTCTGTCAGATAATACTCAGTTTCTTCCTGAAAATGATTGCAAACACAAATTCTTTGGTATTATTATCTTCATTTAATTTGTCTTAAATGAAAAAACACAAAAAGAATTGCCGTAAAGCCAAATTGGATATAATTCCACACCAAACATAAAAAAGAGGGTGGACAAAAGTATTGGCACTGTTCGAAAAATCATGTGATGCTTCTCTAATTTGTGTAATTAACAGCACCTGTAACTTACCTGTGGCACCTAACAGGTGTTGGCAATAACTAAATCACACTTGCAGCCAGTTGACATGGATTAAAGTTGACTCAGCCTCTGTCCTGTGTCCTTGTGTGTACCACATTGAGTATGGAGAAAAGAAAGAAGAACAAAGAACTGTCTGAGGACTTGAGAAACCAAATTGTGAGGAAGCATTAGCAATCTCAAGGCTACAAGTCCATCTCCAAAGACCTGAATGTTCCTGTGTCTACCGTGCGCAGTGTCATCAAGAAGTTTAAAGCCCATGGCACTGTGGCTAGCCTCCCTAGATGTGGACGGAAAAGAAAAATTGACAAGAGATTTCAACGCAAGATTGTGCGGATGTTGGATAAAGAACCTTGACTGACATCCAAACAAGTTCAACCTGCACTGCAGTCCGAGGGTACAACAGTGTCAATCCGTACTATCCGTTGGTGTCTGAATGAAAAGGGACTATATGGTAGGAGACCCAGGAAGACCCCACTTCTTACCCCGAGACATAAAAAAGCCAGGCTGGAGTTTGCCAAAACTTACCTGAAAAAGCCTAAAACATTTTGGAAGAATGTTCTCTGGTCAGATGAGACAAAAGTAGAACTTTTTGGGCAAAGGCATCAACATAGAGTTTACAGGAGAAAAAAAGAGGCATTCAAAGAAAAGAACACGGTCCCTACAGTCAAACATGGCCGAGGTTCCCTGATGTTTTGGGGTTGCTTTGCTGCCTCTGGCACTGGACTGCTTGACCATGTGCATGGCATTATGAAGTCTGAAGACTACAAACAAATTTTGCAGCATAATGTAGGGCCCAGTGTGAGAAAGCTGGGTCTCCCTCAGAGGTCATGGGTCTTCCAGCAGGACAATGACCCAAAACACACTTCAAAAAGCACTAGAAAATGGTTTGAGAGAAAGCACTGGAGACTTCTAAGGTGGCCAGCAATGAGTCCAGACCTGAATCCCATATAACACCTGTGGAGAGATCTAAAAATGGCAGTTTGGAGAAGGCACCCTTCAAATATCAGGGACCTGGAGCAGTTTGCCAAAGAAGAATGGTCTAAAATTCCAGCAGAGCATTGTAAGAAACTCATTGATAGTTACCGGAAGCGGTTGGTCGCAGTTATTTTGGCTAAAGGTTGCGCAACCAAGTATTAGGCTGAGGGTGCCAATACTTTTGTCTGGCCCATTTTTGGAGTTTTGTGTGAAATGATCAATGTTTAGCTTTTTGCTTCATTCTCTTTTGTGTTTTTTCATTTAAGACAAATTAAATGAAGATAATAATACCAAAGAATCTGTGTTTGCAATCATTTTCAGGAAGAAACTGAGTATTATCTGACAGAATTGCAGGGGTGTCAATACTTTTGGCCACAACTGTATGTGTGTATCACCAACCATGAAGCATCTTTTATTTCACCAGAGCTGTTTAAAAGAATCTGAGCTGTGATTGGTTGCTATGAGCAACAGTTTTCCCACTCCATGACAACACCTTAGCAGACACTGACCGGGTTGGAGAAATCTAGCATCCCCGGGAACATAAGCTCCCAGCCATTGTCTGCCCCCAGAAAGGAGCAGAGAGCACATGACAGAAATGGTATGGAAGTTAAGGCAAATCCCTCAACGCTCTGATTCTTACCCCAGGCTTCTATTAAAGGGATCATTGGTAGAGTTGAGCGACTTTTGCTTTTTTAGGGTCGCGTTTCGTTTCGTGAAACCCGACTTTTCCAAAAGTCGGGTCGAGCAAGATCGTCCGATTATAGGGAAAAGTCGGGGTCGTCCCGAAACACGAAACCCAATGTAAGTCAATGGGGAATAAAAGTCGGCAGTGAGAGGAGGACAGGAAACACACCTACAGTGCCCATTTGAATGCCAAAAGCATCAATTCTTCTTACTTAAGCTTGTCAACCTTAATTAACTTCATAATACAAGTTACGCACTGAAAAATGGGGGTTATTTGGCTAAATTTGTGGGGGGGGAGGGCTGGCTGCAGGTTTTCATGTGCCCTGGGCGAAAGAGCGCCCCTTTAACACATACCACAACTCATCATGCTCCGATACGGCAGAGAAATTGCGGTATAGTACAATGAAAAATACCTCACTTTTTACATCTCATGACGAGGCCCATCTATTTCTCCATACAAAATCATTGGTCCCATATAATGTTTGAAACAGTATATGATGAGCTCCACATAATGCTACAGTATATGTTGGTCCCCATGGATGAAGCTCCACTGTCTTATGGGCCCAAATAATGCTCCAAACATAATGGGCCCCATTTCTAATGCTCTAGTGTATAATGGGCCCTGTAAATGCTGCTCCAGTGTCTGATGTCCACCTTTGCAATGTTCCAGTGTATGGTGGGCCCCATCTATCATTCTCCAGAGTATAGTCCTCCCCAAAAATTGCTGTCCCAACATAGAAAACAATCAAATAAGTCTCCTCGCTAGGGAATCCCTGTACTTGTCTGGACAGGTGCTGTAGCTTGCTTAACAGCTCGCCAGCCGTTCTCACGCCCAGTATGGATTGCACGTGATTGCACAAAGGTTAGAAAGGGTACCGTATCCCTGGATAACATGTATGGATAGCGTACACATTCAAAATATATGTCTATACAGCATGAGGCAGGCTCAGACGGTGTTAGGCCCAGTATGGATTGCACGTCATTGCACAAAGGTTAGAAGGGGTACCGTATCCCCGGATAACATGTATGGATAGCGTACACATTCAAAATATATGTCTATACATCAGGAGGCAGGCTCAGACGGTGTCAGGCACAGTATGGATTTGACGGCCCAGATTACACAGCGGAGGAGCAGGGAGAGGTAAAGATTGCAAATGCTGGGGCCCTGGCCAAGCAAGGGGGGCACACTCGTGGGCGTCGGTACTGGCACTGGGCCCCTCATAGTACAGCGGTGTGTCTGACGGCGAGTGTGCACCACCACCGTCAGAGACACTTGATTGCACTATGAGGGACCCTGTGCCAGTGCCCGCGCCCAAGAGTCGGCCTACCCACCTGTCCAGGGCAATGGCACTCGCACGGTGTCGTGCGCTAGGTGGGGGAGGCAGCACAGTTAGGGAGTTTTAGAAAGTGGCATATGTTGATGTTGGACATTCAACTGATGCAAAAGGCGAAATAGGTGAAGTACCAGGAAGAGGTGGACCAAAGCAAGCCATTTTTCTGTCATCAGGGGAAGGTGGGACAAAATCCTTGGAAACCCATGCGTGGTTCATTTTAATGAAGGTTAGATCATCCACACTTTGGGTAGACAGACGGGTCCTTTTTTCTGTCAGGATTGATCCAGCTGCACTGAAGACTCTTTCCGATAGCACACTTGCAGCTGGGCAAGCGAGCTCCTGTAAGGCATATTGGGCCAATTCAGGCCAGGTGTCCAGTTTAGCGGCCCAATAGTCAAAGTGGAATGACCTGTGTGGGAGAACATCGATATGGGAGGAAAAGTAGTTTGTAACCATAGTTGACAACTGCTGTCTCCTGTCACTTTCCATCGATGCAGTATTACCAGTTGTGTGAGCGGTATTTGAAAAATCAGTCCACAACATTGTCATGAAACCCCTGTCTCCAACGCCACTTCTGCTGTGTGCACCACGAACACCTCTGCCAAGCTGCCCCCGGCCCGTACGGCTCGTGTGAGAACCATCACCGCTGCTGTGTGCTGGGAATGCCTCAAGCAACCGATTTACCAGAGTTGCTTGTTTATTAGCCAATATTAGGTCAAGGTTCTCCTGTGGCATGATGTTTTGTAATTTGCCTTTATAGCGTGGATCCAGGATGCTGGCCAACCAGTAGTCGTCATCGTTCATCATTTTGGCAATGCGGGGGTCCCTTTTTAGGATCCGCAAGGCATAATCTGACATGTGGGCCAATGTTCCCGGTGTCAATGATGCACTGCGAGTGCTGGGTGGAGGAGCACTTTCTGGCAAATCCACATCCCTCCAGTCACGCACAGACCCTGTACCAGACCTTGCCACGCCAACATTTTCACTTGCCCCACGAGATGCATCCTCCTCCCCTAAGTAATCATCCCCATCATCCTCCTCCTCCTCCTCTTCTTCCTCCACCTCGTCCAGGAGAGGTCCCTGAGCAGACAATGGCTGAATGTCATCAAGGATTCCCTCCTCCTCTTCCTCCTCATCAACATTGGCTGCAGACGCCTGCTCCTTAAGGTGCGTCAAAGTTTGCATGAGCAGACGCATAAGTGGGATGCTCATGCTTAGGATGGCGTCGTCTGCGCTTACCAGCCGTGTGCATTCCTCAAAACACTGAAGGACTTTACAAAGGTCTTTCAGCTTCGACCACTGCACACCTGTCAACTCCATGTCTGCTCTCAAAGTGCCTGGCCGTGTATCCTCCCACAAATGCATTATGGCCTGCCTCTGCTCGCACAGCCACTCCACCATGTGCAGGGTGGAGTTCCACCTTGTTGCAATGTCGATAATGAGGCGGTGGTTGGGAAGGTGGAGCAATCGCTGCAGCTTCTGCATACGAACGGAGTGTACAGGCGACCGGCGGATGTGCGCGCACAGTCTTCGCACCTTCTGGAGCAGGGCTGTTAACTCCGGATAATTTTTGAGGAAGCACTGCACCACCAGGTTCAAGGTGTGAGCCAAGCAAGGTATGTGGCTGAGTTTTGAAAGGGCTATGGCTGCCACAAAATTACGGCCGTTATCACTAACTACCTTGCCTGCCTCAAGATGTACACTGCCCAGCCATGACTCAGTTTGTCGCTTCAAGTACTCGGCCAGCACCTCGGCGGTGTGACTGTCGCCCAAACACATCATCTGCAACACAGCCTGCTGACGCTTTCCACTAGCTGCTCGATAGGGGGACACATCGTGTGCAACAGTGGCAGCTGCAGATGGAGTGCTCGTACGACTGCGCTCTGTGGACGAGCTGTCGCTTCTGGAGGAGGAGGAGGAGGAGGAGGAGGGTCGAACGCCTACAGCCAACTGTTTCCTAGACCGTGGGCTAGGCAGCACTGTCCCACCACCGCTGTCCCCTGTGGACCCTGCATCCACCACATTAACCCAGTGCGCAGTGATGGACACGTAACGGCCCTGGCCATGCCGATTGGACCATGCATCAGTTGTGAGGTGCACCTTTCCGCTCACTGACTGCTTGAGTGCATGGACAATGCGGTCTTTCACATGATGGTGGAGGGCTGGGATGGCTTTGCGAGAGAAGAAGTGGCGACTGGGTAGGTCATAGCGTGGTACTGCTTAGGCCATGAGTTCGCGGAAAGCTGTGCTTTCCACCAACCGAAAGGGCATCATCTCAAACGAGATTAGTTTGGCAATGTGGGCGTTCAAACCCAGTGTACGCGGATGAGAGACTGAGTACTTTCTTGACCTACTCATAGTGTCTGGGAGGGTGAGCTGGACTTGAGAGCTGCATATGGTGGAAGTAGCGGTGGACAGGGCGGACTGAGAGAGGGTTGATGATGGTGATGGAGTTGGTGTTCTTTCTGATGGCCTAGAATCAGTCTTTCGTTGATATAACAGTGGGATTCCCTGACTGCTGTGGCCTTGCAACGACACCTCAACATTTGCTGCTGTGCTAACCAGTGTGCTTACAGTGGGGGAAACAATGTAGCGTTGCTGACTACCTTCGTTGTGATCAGTTGCACATGTGGCACTTGAGGTTTGGTGTTGTGTCCACGCTTGCAAGTGCATGCTGGTTAAATGTCTAAGCATGCAACTGGTATTCAAATTTTTCAGATTTTTCCCTCGGCTAAAGGTCTTTCCGCACTTCTTACAGATAACCTTGGCCTGATCATGAGGATTTTGTTCAAAAAACTGCCACACTGCACTCTTCCTACTTTGGCAGACATTTTGCGGCCTAGCACGCTGTGATCTTTTGACCCTCTGGACAAGCTGTCCAGCAACTCTTTTGATGTTTGGAACCTGTCTTTGGAGTGCTCCGGGCCTGCCAGATAACAGCTGTTGCGATGTCGATGTCTGCTGTGGATGCTCCTCATCTGAGCTATTGGAAGCAGCACCCTCTTCCCCCAATGGATGCCAATCTGGGTCAACAACTGGGTCATCCATCACCTCCTCTTCTATGTCATGTGCACCTTTCTCTGTGTCACCGTGTATGGTGGTATAGTGTGCGGGAAGGGGCACCTGAGTCTCATCAGGGTCAAAATCTGGCTCTGTACACTGCGAGGACAATGTAGTGCTCTGAGTGAATGTACCAGCAGAATCATCCATCAGCGGCTGTGCATCAGTGCACTCCATGTCAGATTCATCTTGGCCTGGGTAATTCACCATTTGACTTGATAATCCAGGCATGGTATGTGAAAACAGCTCCATGGAGTAATCAGTAGTATGGCCTGCGTCATCCTTCAATCTTGGTTGGGGTGAAGGACACAAGGAAAGGTGTGGTTCATGAACATGAGCCTCCAATGACGACTCAGTGCTTTTACTTTTTACAACTGAAGAAGAGGAGGCGATAGAGCTGGAGGCTGAGTCAGCAATGTAAGACAAAACTTTTTCCTGATGCTCTGCCTTTAAAAGCGGTTTGCCAACTCCTAGAAAACTAAGCGTTCGAGGCCTTATGTAGACAGACAATGACGCAGGGTCAGCACCTCCTGCATTTGGTCCTATTTTGCTCTTGCCACTACCATCAGATCCACCACCAACACCATCATTACCAGCTGCCAACCCCCGCCCAATTCCACGGCCTCTTCCACCAGCCTTCCTCATTTTTGGTAGAAATGTAGACAAAATCCAACAAACTATATAGTAATGTAAAACAAGGTACAAGGTGTCTATAGGACAGGGGAGTTTTAGAATTTCTGCACACACTTGTGGACAGTGGACACTTGTGGATTGTGTGCGGCCCACTGATATCTGAGCGCTATGTGACACGCTCGATAGCACAGCTGCCTGTGACCAAAGTGACGAGAGGATAATGGAGATTTTGAATCTCTGCGTACACTTGTGGACAGTGGACACTTGTGGATTGTGTGCGGCCCACTGATATCTGAGCGCTATGTGACACGCTCGATGGCACAGCTGCCTGTGACCAAAGTGACGAGAGGATAATGGAGATTTTGAATCTCTGCGTACACTTGTGGACAGTGGACACTTGTGGATTGTGTGCGGCCCACTGATATCTGAGCGCTATGTGACACGCTCGATGGCACAGCTGCCTGTGACCAAAGTGACGAGAGGATAATGAAGATTTTGAATCTCTGCGTACACTTTTGGACACTGGACACTTGTGGATTGTGTGCGGCCCACTGATATCTGAGCGCTATGTGACATGCTCGATGGCACAGCTGCCTGTGACCAAAGTGACGAGAGGATAATGGAGATTTTGAATCTCTGCGTACACTTGTGGACAGTGGACACTTGTGGATTGTGTGCGGCCCACTGATATCTGAGCGCTATGTGACACGCTCGATGGCACAGCTGCCTGTGACCAAAGTGACGAGAGGATAATGGAGATTTTGAATCTCTGCGTACACTTGTGGACAGTGGACACTTGTGGATTGTGTGCGGCCCACTGATATCTGAGCGCTATGTGACACGCTCGATGGCACAGCTGCCTGTGACCAAAGTGACGAGAGGATAATGGAGATTTTGAATCTCTGCGTACACTTTTGGACACTGGACACTTGTGGATTGTGTGCGGCCCACTGATATCTGAGCGCTATGTGACACGCTCGATGGCACAGCTGCCTGTGAACAAAGTGACGAGAGGATAATGGAGATTTTGAATCTCTGCGTACACTTTTGGACACTGGACACTTGTGGATTGTGTGCGGCCCACTGATATCTGAGCGCTATGTGACACGCTCGATGGCACAGCTGCCTGTGACCAAAGTGACGAGAGGATAATGGAGATTTTGAATCTCTGCGTACACTTTTGGACCCTGGACACTTGTGGATTGTGTGCGGCCCACTGATATCTGAGCGCTATGTGACACGCTCGATGGCACAGCTGCCTGTGACCAAAGTGACGAGAGGATAATGGAGATTTTGAATCTCTGCGTACACTTGTGGACAGTGGACACTTGTGGATTGTGTGCGGCCCACTGATATCTGAGCGCTATGTGACACGCTCGATGGCACAGCTGCCTGTGACCAAAGTGACGAGAGGATAATGGAGATTTTGAATCTCTGCGTACACTTTTGGACACTGGACACTTGTGGATTGTGTGCGGCCCACTGATATCTGAGCGCTATGTGACATGCTCGATGGCACAGCTGCCTGTGACCAAAGTGACGAGAGGATAATGGAGATTTTGAATCTCTGCGTACACTTGTGGACAGTGGACACTTGTGGATTGTGTGCGGCCCACTGATATCTGAGCGCTATGTGACACGCTCGATGGCACAGCTGCCTGTGACCAAAGTGACGAGAGGATAATGGAGATTTTGAATCTCTGCGTACACTTGTGGACAGTGGACACTTGTGGATTGTGTGCGGCCCACTGATATCTGAGCGCTATGTGACACGCTCGATGGCACAGCTGCCTGTGACCAAAGTGACGAGAGGATAATGGAGATTTTGAATCTCTGCGTACACTTTTGGACACTGGACACTTGTGGATTGTGTGCGGCCCACTGATATCTGAGCGCTATGTGACACGCTCGATGGCACAGCTGCCTGTGAACAAAGTGACGAGAGGATAATGGAGATTTTGAATCTCTGCGTACACTTTTGGACACTGGACACTTGTGGATTGTGTGCGGCCCACTGATATCTGAGCGCTATGTGACACGCTCGATGGCACAGCTGCCTGTGACCAAAGTGACGAGAGGATAATGGAGATTTTGAATCTCTGCGTACACTTTTGGACCCTGGACACTTGTGGATTGTGTGCGGCCCACTGATATCTGAGCGCTATGTGACACGCTCGATGGCACAGCTGCCTGTGACCAAAGTGACGAGAGGATAATGGAGATTTTGAATCTCTGCGTACACTTGTGGACAGTGGACACTTGTGGATTGTGTGCGGCCCACTGATATCTGAGCGCTATGTGACACGCTCGATGGCACAGCTGCCTGTGACCAAAGTGACGAGAGGATAATGGAGATTTTGAATCTCTGCGTACACTTTTGGACACTGGACACTTGTGGATTGTGTGCGGCCCACTGATATCTGAGCGCTATGTGACACGCTCGATGGCACAGCTGCCTGTGACCAAAGTGACGAGAGGATAATGGAGATTTTGAATCTCTGCGTACACTTTTGGACACTGGACACTTGTGGATTGTGTGCGGCCCACTGATATCTGAGCGCTATGTGACACGCTCGATGGCACAGCTGCCTGTGACCAAAGTGACGAGAGGATAATGGAGATTTTGAATCTCTGCGTACACTTGTGGACAGTGGACACTTGTGGATTGTGTGCGGCCCACTGATATCTGAGCGCTATGTGACACGCTCGATGGCACAGCTGCCTGTGACCAAAGTGACGAGAGGATAATGGAGATTTTGAATCTCTGCGTACACTTTTGGACACTGGACACTTGTGGATTGTGTGCGGCCCACTGATATCTGAGCGCTATGTGACACGCTCGATGGCACAGCTGCCTGTGACCAAAGTGACGAGAGGATAATGGAGATTTTGAATCTCTGCGTACACTTTTGGACACTGGACACTTGTGGATTGTGTGCGGCCCACTGATATCTGAGCGCTATGTGACACGCTCGATGGCACAGCTGCCTGTGACCAAAGTGACGAGAGGATAATGGAGATTTTGAATCTCTGCGTACACTTTTGGACACTGGACACTTGTGGATTGTGTGCGGCCCACTGATATCTGAGCGCTATGTGACACGCTCGATGGCACAGCTGCCTGTGACCAAAGTGACGAGAGGATAATGGAGATTTTGAATCTCTGCGTACACTTGTGGACAGTGGACACTTGTGGATTGTGTGCGGCCCACTGATATCTGAGCGCTATGTGACACGCTCGATGGCACAGCTGCCTGTGACCAAAGTGACGAGAGGATAATGGAGATTTTGAATCTCTGCGTACACTTTTGGACACTGGACACTTGTGGATTGTGTGCGGCCCACTGATATCTGAGCGCTATGTGACACGCTCGATGGCACAGCTGCCTGTGACCAAAGTGACGAGAGGATAATGGAGATTTTGAATCTCTGCGTACACTTGTGGACAGTGGACACTTGTGGATTGTGTGCGGCCCACTGATATCTGAGCGCTATGTGACACGCTCGATGGCACAGCTGCCTGTGACCAAAGTGACGAGAGGATAATGGAGATTTTGAATCTCTGCGTACACTTGTGGACAGTGGACACTTGTGGATTGTGTGCGGCCCACTGATATCTGAGCGCTATGTGACACGCTCGATGGCACAGCTGCCTGTGACCAAAGTGACGAGAGGATAATGGAGATTTTGAATCTCTGCGTACACTTTTGGACACTGGACACTTGTGGATTGTGTGCGGCCCACTGATATCTGAGCGCTATGTGACACGCTCGATGGCACAGCTGCCTGTGACCAAAGTGACGAGAGGATAATGGAGATTTTGAATCTCTGCGTACACTTTTGGACACTGGACACTTGTGGATTGTGTGCGGCCCACTGATATCTGAGCGCTATGTGACACGCTCGATGGCACAGCTGCCTGTGACCAAAGTGACGAGAGGATAATGGAGATTTTGAATCTCTGCGTACACTTTTGGACACTGGACACTTGTGGATTGTGTGCGGCCCACTGATATCTGAGCGCTATGTGACACGCTCGATGGCACAGCTGCCTGTGACCAAAGTGACGAGAGGATAATGGAGATTTTGAATCTCTGCGTACACTTTTGGACACTGGACACTTGTGGATTGTGTGCGGCCCACTGATATCTGAGCGCTATGTGACATGCTCGATGGCACAGCTGCCTGTGACCAAAGTGACGAGAGGATAATGGAGATTTTGAATCTCTGCGTACACTTGTGGACAGTGGACACTTGTGGATTGTGTGCGGCCCACTGATATCTGAGCGCTATGTGACACGCTCGATGGCACAGCTGCCTGTGACCAAAGTGACGAGAGGATAATGGAGATTTTGAATCTCTGCGTACACTTGTGGACAGTGGACACTTGTGGATTGTGTGCGGCCCACTGATATCTGAGCGCTATGTGACACGCTCGATGGCACAGCTGCCTGTGACCAAAGTGACGAGAGGATAATGGAGATTTTGAATCTCTGCGTACACTTTTGGACACTGGACACTTGTGGATTGTGTGCGGCCCACTGATATCTGAGCGCTATGTGACACGCTCGATGGCACAGCTGCCTGTGAACAAAGTGACGAGAGGATAATGGAGATTTTGAATCTCTGCGTACACTTTTGGACACTGGACACTTGTGGATTGTGTGCGGCCCACTGATATCTGAGCGCTATGTGACACGCTCGATGGCACAGCTGCCTGTGACCAAAGTGACGAGAGGATAATGGAGATTTTGAATCTCTGCGTACACTTTTGGACACTGGACACTTGTGGATTGTGTGCGGCCCACTGATATCTGAGCGCTATGTGACACGCTCGATGGCACAGCTGCCTGTGACCAAAGTGACGAGAGGATAATGGAGATTTTGAATCTCTGCGTACACTTTTGGACACTGGACACTTGTGGATTGTGTGCGGCCCACTGATATCTGAGCGCTATGTGACATGCTCGATGGCACAGCTGCCTGTGACCAAAGTGACGAGAGGATAATGGAGATTTTGAATCTCTGCGTACACTTGTGGACAGTGGACACTTGTGGATTGTGTGCGGCCCACTGATATCTGAGCGCTATGTGACACGCTCGATGGCACAGCTGTCTGTGACCAAAGTGACGAGAGGATAATGGAGATTTTGAATCTCTGCGTACACTTGTGGACAGTGGACACTTGTGGATTGTGTGCGGCCCACTGATATCTGAGCGCTATGTGACACGCTCGATGGCACAGCTGCCTGTGACCAAAGTGACGAGAGGATAATGGAGATTTTGAATCTCTGCGTACAATTTTGGACACTGGACACTTGTGGATTGTGTGCGGCCCACTGATATCTGAGCGCTATGTGACACGCTCGATGGCACAGCTGCCTGTGACCAAAGTGACGAGAGGATAATGGAGATTTTGAATCTCTGCGTACACTTTTGGACACTGGACACTTGTGGATTGTGTGCGGCCCACTGATATCTGAGCGCTATGTGACACGCTCGATGGCACAGCTGCCTGTGACCAAAGTGACGAGAGGATAATGGAGATTTTGAATCTCTGCGTACACTTTTGGACACTGGACACTTGTGGATTGTGTGCGGCCCACTGATATCTGAGCGCTATGTGACACGCTCGATGGCACAGCTGCCTGTGACCAAAGTGACGAGAGGATAATGGAGATTTTGAATCTCTGCGTACACTTGTGGACAGTGGACACTTGTGGATTGTGTGCGGCCCACTGATATCTGAGCGCTATGTGACACGCTCGATGGCACAGCTGCCTGTGACCAAAGTGACGAGAGGATAATGGAGATTTTGAATCTCTGCGTACACTTTTGGACACTGGACACTTGTGGATTGTGTGCGGCCCACTGATATCTGAGCGCTATGTGACACGCTCGATGGCACAGCTGCCTGTGACCAAAGTGACGAGAGGATAATGGAGATTTTGAATCTCTGCGTACACTTGTGGACAGTGGACACTTGTGGATTGTGTGCGGCCCACTGATATCTGAGCGCTATGTGACACGCTCGATGGCACAGCTGCCTGTGACCAAAGTGACGAGAGGATAATGGAGAATTTGAATCTCTGCGTACACTTGTGGACAGTGGACACTTGTGGATTGTGTGCGGCCCACTGATATCTGAGCGCTATGTGACACGCTCGATGGCACAGCTGCCTGTGACCAAAGTGACGAGAGGATAATGGAGATTTTGAATCTCTGCGTACACTTTTGGACACTGGACACTTGTGGATTGTGTGCGGCCCACTGATATCTGAGCGCTATGTGACACGCTCGATGGCACAGCTGCCTGTGACCAAAGTGACGAGAGGATAATGGAGATTTTGAATCTCTGCGTACACTTTTGGACACTGGACACTTGTGGATTGTGTGCGGCCCACTGATATCTGAGCGCTATGTGACACGCTCGATGGCACAGCTGCCTGTGACCAAAGTGACGAGAGGATAATGGAGATTTTGAATCTCTGCGTACACTTTTGGACACTGGACACTTGTGGATTGTGTGCGGCCCACTGATATCTGAGCGCTATGTGACACACTCGATGGCACAGCTGCCTGTGACCAAAGTCACGAGAGGATAATGGAGATTTTGAATCTCTGCGTACACTTTTGGACACTGGACACTTGTGGATTGTGTGCGGCCCACTGATATCTGAGCGCTATGTGACACGCTCGATGGCACAGCTGCCTGTGACCAAAGGGACGAGAGGATAAGGGAGATTGGATTGCTTTTAAAAAAGCAGTTTGCGGAGCAGTGGGTAAACAGCAATGCCAGCGTGTCAGGAAGCCTTAGAAGGCAGCCCAACAACCAACACCACTGATACACCACAATATAGCCTCCCTTGCACTGCACACACAGTGACTTGTGTGTTGTGCAGGCCAAATCGCTAGCAGCAGAAGCAGTTTTTTTGTCTTCTTCCCTGCCTAACGCTCTCCCTACAGAATCAGCAGCAACCTCTCCCTATACTAAGATCGGCAGAAGTAAGATGGCGGTCGGCGTGCACGCCCTTTTATACCCCCTGTGACGCCCACCAAAGCAAGCCAATCACTTGCATGCCCTTCTGAAAGATGGTGGTGACCCGTGCCTATGTCATCACGTTGCCCACAGTGTCCGTGGATCCTGATTGGCTGAAAAAGAGCGCAAAACAAACTTTTGAAACGCGACTTTGGCGCGTAAGTCACCGACCTCGTGGCCGACCTCATCCTAGGGTCGGGTTTCGTTTCATGAAACCCGACTTTGCCAAAAGTCGGCGACTTTTGAATTTTTTCGACCCGTTTCGCTCAACTCTAATCATTGGTATGGAAGTCAGGGCAAATCCATCCAGTGCTTTGGTTCTGACCCCAGGCCTCTCTTAAAGGGATCCCCAGTATGGAAGTCAGGGCAATTGCCTTCAAATTCTCTGGTACTGACCCCAGGCTCTCTTAAAGGGATCTCCTGTATGGAAGTTAGGGCAAATCCCTCAGTGCTCTGATTCTGACCCCTGGATTCTATTAAAGGGATCATTGGTATGCAAGTCAGGGCAAATCCACTCAGTGGTCTGGTTTCGATCCAAGGCTCTCTTAAAGGGATCCCCGGTATGGAAGTTAGGACAATTCCACTCAGCGCTCTGGTTCTGACCCCAGTCTCTCTTAAAAGGATCATTGGTATGGAAGTTAGGGCAATTCCACTTAGCGCTCTGGTTCTGACGCCAGGCCCCTCAAAAAGGGATCCCCGGTATGGAAGTGAGGGCAAATCCAAACTGCGCTTTGGTACTCACCGCAGGCTTCTATTAAAGGGATCATTGGTATGGAAGTCAGGGCAAATCCACTCAGCACTCTGGTTCTGACACCAGGCCTCTCTTAAAGGGATCCCCGGTATGGAAGTTAGGATAGGACCGTTCCACTCAGCGCTCTGGTTCTGACCCCAGGCTCATGGGATGATATGGGATATTAGGGGTAGTAGTCCGGTGACTCTGGCTGACAGGATGTTATGGGATATTAGGGGTAATAGTCCGGTGGCTCTGGCTAACGGGATGATGTGGGATATTAGGGGTAGTAGTCCGGTGGCTCTGGCTGACGGGATGATGTGGGATATTAGGGGTAGTAGTCCGGTGGCTCTGGCTGACGGGATGATGTGGGATATTAGGGGTAGTAGTCCGGTGGCTCTGGCTGACGGGATGATGTGGGATATTAGGGGTAGTAGTCCGGTGGCTCTGGCTGATGGGATGATGTGGGATATTAGTGGTAGTAGTCTGGTAGCTCTGGCTGACGGGATGATGTGGGATATTATAGTGAATGTGGCTATGTGGAGTGGGCAGGGCTCTACGCTCAGCTTTTTATATATATATATATATATATATAATCATTATAATTTGTAATAACTAACCATAGTTAGTTACTATGCCTGGGCAACGCCGGGCTCTTCAGCTAGTGAAAAATATTTTTAAAAATGGATATCAACCATAGACACCGAACCCATAAAAAATATCCATAAAAGCAATATATAATGTATTGCAATACTTTATTAAAAAAGAGCAAGATGACACAAAATATCAATTTCACAGATAAAATAATATTTTATTAAAATTGATTAAAATCAACAAGAACGCTATATGTGCGGGGGCATGATGAGCGAAACTAAATGGTAAAGACAGGTATATATATATATATGTCTGAAAAATAGAGATAGAGATTAAAAATGATCATATAGAGGTCAACTACACTATCACAAATAGAATTAAAAATAAATAACAATTTAATGAGCAGTGTAAAAAAAGAAATAAAAGTGATTAATAATAAATACATAAAAAATCGTGCAAACAATGCTCAAAACATGAAGATATTCATGGAATTAATGCAGTGAAAATATATGCACAAAAATTAAAAATTAGATTTAATTAAATAGATTTCATTATAAATACTATTAGTGCACAAAAATATCACATATATAATACTATTATTAACCCCTTTCTGCCATGTGACGTACTATCCCTTCCATGTGCCCTGGGACTTAATTTCCAGGGACGGGATAGTACGTCACAGCGATCATCGGCGCCCATGTAGTGAGCGCCGCTGATCGCGGCCGGGTGTCAGCTGATTATCACAGCTGACACCTGGCACAATGTGTAAGGGGCAGCCACGGACCGCCGCCGAGACGTTAACCCCTTGCACACCGCGATCAAACACGATCGCGGTGTACCGGAGGTTAAAGGGAAGCATCGGCAGGGAGGGGGCTCCCTCCGTGCTTCCCTGAGCCCCCCACAGCAGCGCAATGTGCAGCACTGCTACGGGGGGCTCCATCCCTGCAGGTCCCCAAATCCAAGATGGCGACGGGGACCTTCGGGGGCCTGCAGGGAGCTGGCTTCCTCAGTGTCTGCAAAGCGCAGGCATGAGGAAGCTTTGTGCAGTGCCTGTGACAGATCGCTGATCTGTCACAGTGATCTGTGATGTGACAGATCAGCGATAAAGTAATAAAGTAAAACAAAATAAAGTGTAAAAATAATTTTAAAAAATCGCTAAATATATATATATAAAAAAAAAATTCCCTAATAAATTCATTTTTTTTAAATAATAAAAAAACAATAAAAGTACACATATTTTGTATTGCCGCGTCCGTAACGACCCGCCCTATAAAACTGTCCCATTAGTTAACCCCTTTAGCGAACCCTTTAAAAAATAAAAATACAAAACGAAGCAAAAAATAATGATTTATTGTCATACTGCCGAACAAAAAGTGCAATAACGCGCGATCAAAAAGACGCATATAAATATCCATGGTACCGCTGAAAACGTCATCTTGTCCCGCAAAAAACGAGCTGCTATACAGCATCATCAGAAAAAAAATAAAAACGTTATAGCTCGCACAATAAAGCGATGCAAAAATAATTATTTTTTATATAAATTTGTTTTCATTGCATAAAAGCGCCAAAACATAAAGAAAGACATAAATGAGGTATTGCTGTAATCATACTGACCCGAAGAATAAAACCGCTTTAGCAATTTTACCGCAGGTGAAACAGTGTAAACGCACCCCCCCAAAAGAAATTCATGAAACGCTGGTTTTTGTTCATTCTGCAGAATAAATCGGAATAAAAAGTGATCAAAAGATATCACGTGCCCGAAAATGGTACCAATAAAAACGTCAACTCGTCCCGCAAAAAATAAGACCTCACATGACTCGGTGGGTCAAAATACGGAAAAATTATAGCTCTCAATATGTGGTGATGCAAAAACTATTTTTACAATAAAAAGCGTCTTTTAGCGTGTGACAGCTGCCAAAAATAAAACCCGCCATAAATAGCACATCAAATCCCCCTTTATCACCCCCTTAGTTAGGGAAAAATAATAAAATTAAAAGAAAATGTATTTATTTCCATTTTCCCATTAGGGCTAGGGTTAGGGCTGAGATTAGGGTTAGGGGTGTGTTGGGGTTAGGGTTGGAGTTATAATTGGGGGGTTTCCACTGTTTGGGCACATCAGGTGCTCTCCAAATGCAACATGGCGTCTGATCTCAATTCCAGCTAATTCTGCGTTGAAAAAGTCAAATGGTGCTCCTTCCCTTCCAAGCTCTGCCATGCGCCTAAACAGTGTTTTACCCCCACATATAGGGTATCAGCCTGCTCAGGACAAATTGCAAAACAACTTTTGGGGTCCAATTTCTCCTGTTACCCATAGGAAAGTAAAACATTGGGGGCAAAAATATCATTTTTGTGGAAAAAAATGATTTTTTTATTTTCACGCCCGGGCGTTATAAACTTCTGTGAAGCACTTGGGGGTTCAAAGTGCTCACCACACATCTAGATAAGTTCCATGGGGGGTCTAGTTTCCAAAATGGGGTCACTTGTGGGGAGTTTCAATAGTTTAGGTACATCAGGGGCTCTCCAAACGCACATGACACCCGCAGACCATTCCATCAAAGTCTGCATTCCAAAACGTCACTACTTCCCTTCCGAGCCCCGACGTGTGCCCATACAGTAGTTTTCTCCCACATATGAGGTATCAGCATACTCAGGACAAATTGGACATCAACTTTTGGGGTCCAATTTCTCCATTTACCCTTGGGAAAATAAAAAAATTGGGGACTAAATGATGTTTGTGGAAAAAATAAGATTTTTTTATTTTCATGCCCGGGCATTATAAACTTCTGTGAAGCCCTTGGGGGTTCAAAGTGCTCACCACACATCTAGATAAGTTCCTTAGGGGGTCTAGTTTCCAAAATGGTGTCATTTGTGGGGGGTTTCCACTGTTTAGGTACATTAGGGGCTCTGCAAAGGCAACATGACACCCGCAGAGCATTCCATCAAAGTCTGCATTCCAAAACGTCACTACTTCCCTTCCGAGCCCTGACGTGTGCCCATACAGTAGTTTTCTCCATACATGGGGTATCAGCGTACTCAGGACAAATTGGACAACAACTTTTGGGGTCCAATTTCTCCTGGTACCCTTGAGAAAATAAAACAATTGGTGACTAAATGATCATGTTTGTGGAAAAAATACGATTTTTTTTTCACGCCCGGGCGTTATAAACTTCTGTGAAGCACTGGGGGGTTCAAAGTGCTCACCACACATCTAGATAAGTTCCTTGGGGGGTCTAGTTTCCAAAATGGTGTCATTTATGGGGGTTTCCACTGTTTTGTTACATCAGGGGTTTTCCAATCGCGCCATGGTGTCTGATCTCTATTCCAGCAAAAAAAGGCAAATGGCGCTGCTTCCCTTCTGAGCTCTGCCATGCGCCTAAATAGTCGTTTACACCCACATATGGGGTATCAGCGTACTCACAACAAATTGCACAATAACTTTTAGGGTCCTGTTACCCTTGGGAAAATAAAAATTGGGGGTGAAAAGATCATTTTTGTGGAAAAAATATGATTTTTTAATTGTACCGCTGTACGTTATAAACTTCTTGAAGCCCTTGTGGGTTCAAAGTTCTCACCACATATCTAGATAAGTTACTTGGGGGTCTAGTTTCCAAAATGGGGTCACTTGTGGGGGGTTTCCGCTGTTTAGGTACATCAGGGGCTCTCCAAACGTGACATGGCGTCCAATCTGAATTCCAGTCAATTTTGCATTGAAAAAGTCAAACGGCGCTCCTTCCCTTCTGAGCTCTGCCATGCGCCGAAACAGTGGTCCTCCCTCACATATCAGGTATCAGCGTACTCAGGACAAACTGCACAATAACTTTTGCAGTCCAATTTATCCTGTTACCCTTGGTAAAATAAAAAAATTGAACCTGAAGTATTTTTTTTGTGAAAAAAAGTTAAATGTTCATTTTTTTTAAATATTCAAAAAATTCCTGTGACGCACCTGAAGGGTTAATAAACTTCTTGAATGTGGTTTTGAGCACCATAAGGGGTGCAGTTTTTAGAATGGTGTCACTTTTGGGTATTTTCTATCATATAGACCCCTCAAAGTGGCTTCAAATGTGATGTGGTCCATAAAAAAAAATGGTGTTGCAAAAATGAGAAATCGCTGGTCAAATTTTAACCCTTATAACTTCCTAACAAAAAAAAATTTTGGTTCCAAAATTGTGCTAATGTAAAGTAAACATGTGGGAAAAGTTAGTTATTAAGTTTTTTGTGTGCCATATCTCTGTGATTTAAGGGCATAAAAATTCAAAGTTGGAAAATTGCGAAATTTTAAAAATTTTCGCCAAATTTCCATTTTTTTCAGAAATAAACGTAAGTTATTTGAATGAAATTTTACCACTAGCATGAAGTACAATATGTCACGATAAAACAATGTCAGAATCACCAGGATCCATGGAAGCATTTCAGAGTTATTACCTCATAAAGGGACAGTGGTCAGAATTGTAAAAATTGGCCCTGTCATGAATGTGTAAACCACCCTTGGGGGTTAAGGGGTTAAATAATAATTCATTTCAGTAAAAAGTATATGCACAAAATAAATTCATCATAAAATAATAAAGTGCACAAAAGTGATAAATATCCAGCCTTATAATACTGTGAGTGATTAGTTAATTAAGACAATACATCTTCATGGAATAGATAGATGTATAGACCTCTAATAATACAGCACACAATGGTAGCTCATAATAACCAAAGTTGATATCAACCAGAAATGGCACTATTCTGTCACCGTACACACCACTCCAACGCGCGTTTTGCTTTCCGCTTCGTCAGGGAGTGATGTGGGCAGGATGCAGAAGTGTTTTATAGGCCCAATACAGCTGAAATGACTTACAATCATTCCGCCACCGCCATCCCGTAAGTCGGAAATCGGAAGTGCGTCACCGAGTGTGGCCAGCAGGACACAGTCAGTGACACAGCATTCAGACAACCAACCATAGGATAAAGCTGGCGCATGCACAGTACGGCGCACAACGTCCTCACAGCCATACTGGATTAGGGAAATCAGATGTACATCATAATGAAATAAGGGCAACAATTATGGAATAAAAACAAACCGGGCGCATGCATAATACCGCGCACAAAACCCTCATAACCATATTAAAATAAGGAAATAAATATACATAATAAAAAAAGAGGAAAAAATAATAATATAATTAATTTAAATTTTGTCCTTGCAGTACAATGGAGAACAAACATATTTTTTAGCATATCCATTAATTTAAACTATATATGAATAAAAAAAAGAAAAAGTTCATCAGCTCACCGATATTTGCTGTAGTTCCAAGTGCCTGATCCTGCACGGACTGGACTGAGCAGCTTCGGAAGAGATAATCAGAAAACAGGTGAATTCCAGCAGGATCCACAAAAATAACTTTTATTGATTATCATAAAATTATGAACAAATATGATGTTCAATGCAAAAATAGCACTAGCAGCACAACACATATAGCAGCATAATCCTACGCGTTTCGACTCTAGGTCTCAATCATGGTATCATGATGGTACCATGATCCTGTGAATCCTGCTAGAATTCACCTGTTTTCTGATTATATATGAATAAAGTTATACACAGTAAAAATAAAAAATAAAGATATATGAAATAAAAAATAAAAAATGTGTAAAAAATATCAAAATACTTGTGAAGAAATAATAAAAGTGAAAAGTGAAAATTAATTTGATAATGATGAATAAAAGTGAATAACAATAATCATAATGATAAAAATAATAGTGAAGAAATAAATACAAATAAAAGTGATAAAAAGTGCTCAGCACCATGAGTGAATAAAGTGATTTATTAATGTGAATGACAAAACAATAAAATATAATTTCCATATAATCCATTGTTTCATTACTGCAAGGAATTTTTTAATTACTGCAACAGATTTTTTATTAATACATGAATAAAACACCAATTAATATCCTGACCAAAGAGTAGTAGAAACATAGTTTTTGAAACATAGTTTTAAATTTTAAATAACATTATGGCTGAGTTCACACGTGGCTTTTTTTTCGCGTTTCCGCGGCGGTTTTAACCGCGCGATTTTGCCGCGAAAACGCGAAAAATAAGCATCCCATGCATTCCTATGGGATTCCGCAATGCTGTGCTAATGCTGCGGTTTTTACCGCAGCGGAATCGCTTCGCGGTAAAAACCGCAGCATGCTCATTAATTTGCGGAATCGCGGCGATCCCGCACCCATAGGAATGCATTGTTCCACTTACTTCCCGCATGTGGCTGTGCACACCATGCGGAAAGTAAGCAGAACATTTGCGGATAGTACCCACGGTCCGGAGGAGAGGAGACTGTCCTCCGGACTTTGGGTACCATATCCCTGTAAAAAATAGAATTTTAAAATAAAAAATATTGTTATTCTCACCCTCCGACGTCCCGCGCAGCCTTCCTGCTTCTCTTCACGCTCTCGTTCCCAGTAGTCCTTTGCGAAAATGCCCGCGATGGCGTCCACTCTCGCGGGATCGCGACGTCTCGCGGTCATTCGCGCGACGTCATCGCGAATTACCGCGAGACGTCGCGATCCCGCAAGAACTGACGTCATCGCGGGCATTTTCGCAAAGGATTACTGGGAACGGATGCGCGGGACGTCGGAGGGTAAGAATAACACCATTTTTTATTTTTTTTTAGATTCTATCTTTTACTACTGATGCTGCATAGGCAGCCTCAGTAGTAAAAAGTTGGTCACACTTGTCAAACACTATGTTTGACGAGTGTGACCAACCTGTCAATCAGTTCTCCAAGCGATGCTACAGATCGCTTGGAGAACGCTAGCATTCTGCAAGCTAATTACGCTTGCAAAATGCTAGTTTTTCCGTGGGAAAATCGCGGGAATTTAAAATGCGATTTTCCCGCGGACTGGAATTCCGGAATTCTCGCGGGAATTTCCGCGAGAATTCCGGTACGTGTGCACTTAGCCTAAAACATACTTATCAATTTGACAGTGAAGTGGACCTTCTAATTGGTCCCACTGGGCATACAGGTCCCTGCATATTTTGTTCCAGCAGGTGTCACACTTTTGTTTGTCCTTGTACCCTCTGATGCAGCATCCCAAATAGGTGGCATGTCCTCCACCTACAATGTGTACCATACTGTCATTACATACCATGTTAAAATATATAATGTTTACAGACAGAAATATAAGTGAATATATATATATATAATTGCCTTGTAATGTTTTAATTTCCTGTTCTGTCCAGATGTCACCGTATCCCAGAATTCCAAGCGGAGGAAGTTCACTGACCGCCACATTGGGACACCCAAGTGATGGGTGTCTCAATATGGAAACTGCTGCTGGTACCAACCTATTGCACGGTAGCACCAGCAGAACACCGCCGCACCACTCACACACTCACACTCTCACACTCTCGCACTCTCACACACTCACACTCTCACACACTCATACACTCACACACTCACTCTCATACTCACGCAGCCTCTTGCGTGGTACCACCAGCGGAACACCGTCGCACTGCGCCTGCACAAATTCTGCGCAGGCGCAGTGAATTATTCGGCTGATCCCGGCGGCAGATGCGTGACGTGTCTACAGGCAGAGGAAGCCAGTCACATTAAAAGGGTTTTCCCACGAATAAAAGTTCATTTTAAAAATTGTCTGTGTCTGACCGTGTACGGAGCATACCACATCTCCTGAGCAGGGAAGGAAGCAAAACACAATACTGACATTACAGCAGGGGATCACAGAGGATTCATTTTGTGAGGTAAAATATTTTGCTGACTGTTTTTAAACAATATTTTACCTCACAAAATGTATCCTCTGCGATCTCCTGCTGTAATGTCAGTATTGTCTTTTGCTTCCTCCCCTGCCCAGGAGCTGTGGTATGTTCTGTACACGGTTAGACACAGGAGTGAGAGAGACAGAGCACAGGGGGGAGACAGCTCAAATGGGACAGCACAGGAAGGAGAGAGACAGCAGACAAGGGGGATAGCACATGGGGTAGACAGGTCAAAGAAGAGAGCACAGATGGGAGAAGTCAGCACATGGAGAAAGAGAGAGTGGATAGGTGGGTGAGCCTGCCCCCATCGTGACATTACCACCCTTGCATCGGGCCTCCATCCAGTATATATATATATATATATATATACCGCTCTGGCAAAAATTAAGAGACCACTTCCAAATGTTCAGTTTGTCTACTTTTTCTCTTTATAGGTATATTTTTGAGTAATATGTAAATTGTTCTTTTAGTCTACAAACTTCTAACAACATGTCTCCGAATTTCCAAGAAACAAATTTTGTATTTTTTTTCTGAAAAGGAGAAATGATCAAAATAAAAGAAAACAGTGCTTTTAAATGTCAAATAATGCAAAGAAAACAAGTTCATAATCATTTAGAAACAACAATACTATGAATTCATAGAAACCAAACAGGTTCTTTTTTATCTAAGTGGTGAAATAAAATTCCAAACTTTGTTAAAAAAAAGAAAAAAAATTGCGCCATTTTCCAATAACTGTAGTGTCTCCATTTTCCGTGATCTCGGGTTGGGTGAGGGCTTATTTTTGTGTGCCGAGCTGATGTTTTTAATGATACCATTTTGGTGCAGATACAATCTTTTGATCGCCTGTTATTGCATTTTAATGCAATGTTGCAGCAACCAAAAAACGTAATTCTGGTGTTTTGACTTTTTTTCTCGTTATGCCATTTAGCGGTCAGGTTAATCCTTTTCTTATTACTAGAACAATTCTGAACATGGTAATACAAAATATGTGTATGTTTGATTTTTTTAATTGTTTTATTTTGAATGGGGTGAAAGGGGGATGATTTGAACTGTTATATTTTTTTTATATTTTTAAAAACTTTTTTTTTTACTTTTAGCATGCTTCAATAGTCTCCATGGGAGACTAGATGCTGTCATAACCCAATCAGCCCTGCTACATGCAGGCGATGATCAAATCGCCTCTATGTAGTAGAATTACTCACTTGCTATGATTGCCGACCACCGGGTGGCACTCACAGCAAGCTGGCAGTGACAACATAGAGGTCTCCAGGAGACCTCTTGCAATCATGCCAACCCACCAGTGACTGGGGGTCACTGGAGGGCGGATATACGACCCGATGGCCGGAAGCTTTTGTTAAAAAAATAGTTTTTGTTCTCCTCAGTGTTTTGACAGGGAGATCTATGTCCGGCCCATAGATCTAAACAGCTCATTTAAATATTAAGAAAAATGTGGATTTCTCTGGAAAAAGAAATTGGATCACAGATATCAATATATATTTTATTCAGCTACCTATGTTCTGCATGCCCATGTATATGGCTTAGGAGGGTTAATCCTAATGGCATATTCTATTTAAAGGGGTTTTCCCATGAAAAAAGTTAATTTTAAAGTTGATTTTAGTCATTAGATCTTGGAGTACTCAGTAGGGGCATAATTATAAGATCATCTCAGTACAGAAACAGTGTTTAACCCCTTCCTGACATGAGACGTACTATCCCGTCCATGGGACCCGGGCCCCTATGCCCATGGACGGGATAGTACGTCTACCGCGATCAGCGGCGCCCACGTGGTGAGCGCCGCTGATCGCGGCCGGGTGTCAGCTGATTATCACAGCTGACACCCGGCACAATGTGTCAGGGGCGGTCACGGACCGCCCCCGACACATTAACCCCTTGCACACCGCGATCAAACACGATCGCGGTGTACCGGGAGTTAAAGGGAAGCATTGGCAGGGAGGGGGCTCCCTCCGTGCTTCCCTAAGCCCCCCACGGCAGCGCAATATGCAGCGCTGCTGCGGAGGGCTCCTTTCCTCCAGGCCCCCAAATCCAAGATGACGACGGGGGCCTTCGGGGGCCTGCAGGAAGCTGGCTTCCTCAGTGTCTGCAAAGCGCAGGCATGAGGAAGCTTTGTGCAGTGCCTGTGACAGATCGCTGATCTGTCACAGTGATCTGTGATGTGACAGATCAGCGATCTGTCACAGGACAGTGATGTCCCACCTGGGACTATGTAATAAAGTAAAAAAAAAATAAAAAAAAAGTAGAAATAATTTTAAAAAATCGCCAAATAAATTAGTAAAAAAAAAAAAAAATATTCCCCAATAAATTCATTTTTTGAAAATAAAAAAAACCCCAAACAATAAAAGTACACATATTAGGTATCGCCGCGTCCGTAACGACCTGCCCTATAAAACTGTCCCATTAGTTAACCCCTTTAGCGAACCCCTTAAAAAATAAAAAATGAAGCAAAAAATAATGATTTATTATCATACCGCCAAACAAAAAGTGTAATAACGCGCGATCAAAAAGACGCATATAAATATCCATGGTACCGCTGAAAACATCATCTTGTCCTGCAAAAAACGAGCCGCCATACAGCATCATCAGCGAAAAAATAAAAAAGTTATAGCTCGCAGAATAAAGCGATGCAAAAATAATTATTTTTTATATAAAATAGCTTTCATTGCATAAAACCGACAAAACATAAAAAAATGACCTAAGTGAGTTATCGCTGTAACCGTACTGACCCGAAGAATAAAACCGCTTTATCAATTTTACCGCACGCGGAACGGTGTAAACGCACTCCCCCAAAAGAAATTCATGATACGCTGGTTTTTGTTCATTCTGCATCCCAAAAATCGGAATAAAAAGCGATCAAAAAATGTCACATGCCCGAAAATGGTACCAATAAAAACGTCAACTCGTCCCGCAAAAAATAAGACCTCACATGACTCGGTGGGTCAAAATACGGAAAAATTATAGCTCTCAATATGTGGTGATGCAAAAAATATTTTTACAATAAAAAGCGTCTTTCAGCGTGCGACAGCTGCCAAAAGTAAAAACCGCCATAAATAGTAAATCAAACCCCCCGTTATCACCCCCTTAGTTAGGGAAAAATAATAAAATTAAAAAAATGTATTTATTTCCATTTTTCCATTAGGGTTAGGGTTAGGGCTAGGGTTAGGGTTAGGGTTAGGGCTAGGGTTAGGGTTAGGGCTAGGGTTAGGGCTTGGGTTAGGGCTAGGGTTAGGGCTGGGATTAGGGTTAGGGGTGTGTTGGGGTTTGGGTTGGAGTTAGAATTGGGGGTTTCCACTGTTTGGGCACATCAGGGGCTCTCCAAATGCAACATTGCGTCTGATCTCAATTCCAGCCAATTCTGAGTTGAAAAAGTCATATGGTGCTCCTTTCCTTCCAAGCTCTGCCATGCGCACAAACAGTGTTTTACCCCCACATGTCGGGTATCAGCCTACTCAGGACAAATTGCAAAACAATTTTTGGGGTCCAATTTCTCCTGTTACCCTTAGGAAAATAAAAAATTGGGGGAAAAAATATTATTTTTGTGGAAAATTTTTTTTATTTTCACGTCCGAGCGTTATAAACTTCTGTGAAGCACTTGGGGGTTCAAAGTGCTCACCACACATCTAGATAAGTTCCATGGGGGGGTCTAGTGTCCAAAATGGGGTCACTTGTGGGGAGTTTCAATAGTTTAGGTACATCAGGGGCTCTCCAAACGCACATGACACCCGCAGACCATTCCATCAAAGTCTGCATTCCAAAATGGCACTGCTTCCCTTCCGAGCCCCGACGTGTGTCCATACAGTAGTTTTCTCCCACATATGGGGTGTCAGCGTACTCATGACAAATTGGACAACAACTTTTGGGGTCCAATTTCTCCTGTTACCCTTGGGAAAATGAAAAAATTGGGGACTAATTGATCATGTTTGTGGAAAAAATACGATTTTTTTATTTTCATTCCCAGGCATTATAAACTTCTGTGAAGCCCTTGGGGGTTCAAAGTGCTCACCACACATCTAGATAAGTTCCTTAGGGGTTCTCGTTTCCAAAATGGGGTCATTTGTGGGTGTTTCCACTGTTTAGGTACATTAGGGGCTCTCCAAAGGCAACATGACACCCGCAGACCATTCCATCAATGTCTGCATTCCAAAACGTCACTACTTCCCTTCCAAGCCCCGACGTGTGCCCATACAGTAGTTTTCTCCCACATATGGGGTATCAGCATACTCAGGACAAATTGGACAACAACTTTTGGGGTCTAATTTCTCCTGTTACCCTTGGGAAAATAAAAAAAATGGTGACTAAAAGATCATGTTTGTGGAAAAAATACGAATTTTTTATTTTCACGCCCGGGCGTTATAAACTTCTGTGAAGCACTGGGGGGTTCAAAGTGCTCACCACACATCTAGATAAGTTCCTTGCGGGGTCTAGTTTACAAAATGGTGTCATTTGTGGGGGGTTTCCACTGTTTTGGTACATCAGGGGTTTTCCAATCGCGACATGGTGTCCGATCTCAATTCCAGCCAAAAACGTCAAATGGCGCTGCTTCCCTTCCGAGCTCTGCCATGCGCCCAAATAGTGGTTTACCCCCACATGTGGGGTATCAGCGTACTCAGGACAAATTGCACAATAACTTTTAGGGTGCTGTTACCCTTGGAAAAATAAGAATTGAGGGTGAAAAGATCATTTTTGTGGAAAAAATATGATTTTTTAATTGTACGGCTTTATGTTATAAACTTCTGTGAAGCCCTTGGGGGTTCAAAGTTCTCACCACACATCTAGATAAGTTCCTTAGGGTGTCTAGTTTCCAAAATGGTGTCATTTGTGGGGGGTTTCCACTGTTTAGGTACATCAGGGGTTTTCCAATCGCGACATGATGTCCGATCTCAATTCCAGCCAAAAACGTCAAATGGCGCTGCTTCCCTTCCGAGCTCTGCCATGCGCCCAAATAGTGGTTTACCCCCACATGTGGGGTATCAGCGTACTCAGGACAAATTGCACAATAACTTTTAGGGTGCTGTTACCCTTGGAAAAATAAGAATTGAGGGTGAAAAGATCATTTTTGTGGAAAAAATATGATTTTTTAATTGTACGGCTTTATGTTATAAACTTCTGTGAAGCCCTTGGGGGTTCAAAGTTCTCACCACACATCTAGATAAGTTCCTTAGGGGGTCTAGTTTCCAAAATGGTGTCATTTGTGGGGGGTTTCCACTGTTTTGGTACATCAGGGGTTTTCCAATCGCGACATGATGTCCGATCTCAATTCCAGCCAAAAACGTCAAATGGCGCTGCTTCCCTTCCGAGCTCTGTCATGCGCCCAAATAGTGGTTTACCCCCACATGTGGGGTATCAGCATACTCAGATCAAATTGCACAATAACTTTTAGGGTCCTGTTACCCTTGGGAAAATAAGAATTGAGGGTGAAAAGATCATTTTTGTGGAAAAAATATGATTTTTTAATTGTACCGCTGTACGTTATAAACGTCTGTAAAGCCCTTGTGGGTTCAAAGTTCTCACCACTATCTAGATAAGTTCCTTGGGGGGTCTAGTTTCCAAAATGGGGTCACTTGTAGGGGGTTTCCACTGTTTAGGTACATCAGGGACTCTCCAAACGTGACATGGCGTCCGATCTGAATTCCAGCCAATTTTGCATTGAAAAAGTCAAACGGCGCTGAACCTGAAGTATTTTTTTTGTGAAAAAAAGTTAGATGTTCCTTTTTTTTTTTAAATATTCAAAAAAATTCCTGTGACGCACCTAAAGGGTTAATAAACTTCTTGAATGTGGTTTTGAGCACCTTAAGGGGTGCAGTTTTTAGAATGGTGTCACTTTTGGGTATTTTCTATCATATAGACCCCTCAAAGTGGCTTCAAATGTGATGTGGTCCTAAAAATAAAATGGTGTTGTAAAAATGAGAAATCGCTGGTCAACTTTTAACCCTTATAACTTCCTAACAAAAAAAAATTTTGGTTCCAAAATTGTGCTGATGTAAAGTAAACATGTGGGAAATGTTAGTTATCAAGTTTTTTGTGTGCCGTAACTCTGTGATTTAAGGGCATAAAAATTCAAAGTTGGAAAATTGCGAAATTTTCAAAATTTTTGCCAAATTTCCATTTTTTTCACAAAGAAACGCAAGTTATTTGAATGAAATTTTACCACTATCATGAAGTACAATATGTCACGAGAAAACAATGTCAGAATCACCGGGATCCATGGAAGCGTTCCAGAGTTATGACCTCATAAATGTACAGTGGTCAGAATTGTAAAAATTGGCCCGGTCATGAACGTGCAAACCACCCTTGGGGGTGAAGGGGTTAAAAGACATCCAATTGTGGAAATTATTATTTTTCCAAAGTCTATTAATTAAAATGAATTTTGTTTTTGGGCCCAAATATTTTAAGTATACATCTTAAAAAGGGTAAAAGAGGGACATTTCATACATTGTTTTGAAGGTTTTTTTTCCACTACACAGACATTGATGTATTTCCTTAAAATATGTTATCAATATTAGACAGATAGGTGGCTGTTGACACCTGGCACCCCATCAAACAAATGAATAGAAGCTACTTTCATTAAAACAGCACTGTAGTATCATTCGTATCGTTCTCCAATTTTTTTTAAGAGGTGCACGCAAACCAGAATATATGCGAGTAATGAACTAGAACCGGCATTATATAATTTTCTTAATTTTCTTTATTTTTTTCACACAATTGGCTTATGGGTAGCCCTACCCTCTCCTGGTAAGTCCACCTTCTTTTGTGATGATGGCAGTGGAAAAAACATAAAACGTCGCACGATTTTGAGCAACCATGTTTTGTTCAAAAATGTGCCACTTTTTATAGCTAAAAAGGCTAATTCAGATGAGTTTATAAATCGGACGTGTGACATCTGATTTTAAATCGGAGAGCACATGGACAGCACACTGACTCTTCGTTCGTCAAGAGGGATGTTCAGATACCTGAGTTTTTTCCTGCACCGAGTATTCATGTGAAAAAAACAGCAGCATGCACTACTTTGGGTAGAATTGATGGATGAGAATAGTGCATGTAGATGGCTTGCAGTTACTGCCCTCATTCAATATTCGGATGAGCACACAGAGCTGCACTCGGCGCCAATTAAGTGTGCAATATGTGTTGCCTGCACTCGGTAAAAAAACTATTGCTCCCTCAATGTGCAGAAAAAAAGCCAAAAATGTAAACTGTATAACATATAATTTTCAATGGATTTTCTTTAGTATTAAAGAAGCCTCCTCATTAACTTTTTCTCCTAAACATGTTTATATGTGTATGTAATGCATTTTCAATGTGCTAACCTACTCACCTACCACCATCTTCTCCATGATCCAATGCCATTATGCTTCTCTTCTGAGTGACGTCATCTCTCTTCAGACTATCTGGATTTCACTGTGCTTTGTCTGACCTGGAAGGGAATTTTGCAATGTAAGCCTATAGACCCTCTGGGCCTGGAGGAGCAGTTCTGGCTTGTGACTTCTTCTTTGATCCACAGGAGCAGCCTCGGCCTACCAGAAGAGGGAGTTCCCACACTGCGGTCTACTTCTTGCTTGCTGCCTGCTAGGCCCCGGGTCTACACAGCAGTGGACCCTTGTGAGTTGCCAACTGGGGGTTTTGGATTAATTTTTGGGAACATTGCAACAGGCTTGTGGATGGAAAAGGTAGTGTCTAACAGTTGTTTGCAGCTTTATACAGATGCTGCAGGATTAGCTATTTTGGTGCATTTTTTTCAAGTACATTGGTGTGTGGGGTGGTGGCCCAGTTCATAACAAGCAATAGGTTTGGTAAAGAATCTGTCTTTATTTGAAGTTTTTCCCATTATAATGGCACTTGAGCTTTGGGTTCTCAGTTGGCTAACAAAAAGTTGTGTTTTCATTGTGACAAATTGTCACTGGTTCAAACGATCAATACGTTGTTCGGCAAAGTCCCCTCCGGTAGTGATCTATTCTTGTCATTTGGTATTACGGAGTTTGGAATGGAATGTGTGTAGCAATACATGTCCCGTGGGGGTTCAACAATGCGGTTGATGCGTTGTCCCATTTTCAGTTTAACAGGTCTTGGCATCTGGTCCCTTGGGTGGATGAAGTGTCCCTGCTGGATGTGTAGCTTGACAACAATGTAATTTTCAGTTTAATCAGAAAATCAGTAACTGAGGCTACTTGGTGCTGGTATAAGGGTCCCGTAACACTAAATGACACACCAGCGATCCCGACAACGATATGATCTAGTCAGGATCGCTGGTGTGTCGCTACACGATCGCTGGTGAGCTGTCAAACAGGCAGATCTCACCAGCGATCAGGACCAGCGACGACGCAGGTAACAAGTGCGCGCGTCGCTCAGTTACCTGCTGTTTACCTTGGATACCAGCATGCTCGTGCTGGGAGCTGGTATCCAAGGTAAACAGCGGGTAACTAAGCGCACGCTTAGTTACCCGCTGTTTGCCTTGGATACCAGCTCACAGCTTCTGTTTACAGCGCTGGGAGCTCGCTGATCGATAGTCTCCCGCTGCCACACGCAGCGATGCGTGCTGACCAGCGGGAGACCAACGATCAAAAAATGGCCCAGGACATTAGTGCACGATCAGCGATACCCGGCTGGGGGGCCGGTCGCTGATACGTGTCACACACAGCGAGATCGCTGGCGAGATCGCTGTTGCGTCACAAAACTTGTGACTCAGCAGCAATCTCACTAGCAATCTCGCTTAGTGTGACGGGGGCTTAAGAAAGGTTGGGATGAATGGGAGGATTTTGACATTAAAGCTGAAGTGAGTTCCTCTTTTAAGGATAGGTTGTGTCTGTTACTGTCTTTGGTGGGTCAGGATTTTGCATCTAGCAGGTCAGTGTTGGAATTGTCACAGAAGTTGGCGGTGTTAGCCTTTTTGTTTAAGTTGCAAAGATTTATTGATGTGATAAAGGATTTTTTTAGTCAAACAAGCGTTGAAGGGTTTTTGCAGAGGTTTGCATAGTCGCATAGATAAAAAGAAACCAGTTTCCTTCGAATTGTTGGGGAGAATGTTGTGCTGTCTAAAGTCGTACGTTTTTCAGACTGAGGTATTGTTGTTTTTCAGTTGCTTTTGTTTTGGCCTTTTACGGTGTTTTCGTATTAGTAAGCTGGTCAGTCCTTCATGACAGGTTAAAGTAGGTTTGTTGTTGAGCAATGTATGTTTGTTGGCAGAAATAGGTATGTGGTTTCGGGGCAACATGCTTGCCCTATTGCAGTGGTAAAACATTTTATGAAAGTTAGCGGTGGTTATCCAGGTTTGTTATTGTGACATCAGGATGGATATTCACTTTCCAAATATCAGTTTACTCCAGTTTTCAGGAAATGTTTGTCGTGTTTGGGTGAAAAGCCTGAAGAATATGGGTCGCATTCTTTTCGCATTTAGTCAGTGACTGGGGCGTCACGCTGGGATTTAGGTAATAACTTGTCCACCATATTGGGTGTTGGGAATCTTCGCTCTTTCGTTCATATGTTTTCTCTCATTTGTTGACGATTTAAGTGGCTGTTTGGTATTGCGATAGGTTGGTGCAACGTTTGGGGCAGTATATAACACAGGAATGTCTCACAGTCCAATTAAGAAGAGGAGATCACAGAGTTTTTACAGCTAAAATCATATAATTTTATTGAGCAATCAGTAAAATACAGAGTATATACACCTAAAGGCCAACGGTATGCAAAACAACATAGTCAAACTATCAATATGAGATAAAGCACGGTTAGCCAGCAGTCTTTTAAGGAGCTGACATAATAAGCCAATGCTTCCTGCTGCCACACACATGTGAAAATGTACATACAAATGAGAGCTCTAATAACAACCGTCCATCCAACTAAGCAAGTGCATCACAATAATGCCCTATCAAAAGAGGCGTGAATAAATGCAAAATGTCATACTAAAGTTACACTTACATGTTTTGAGTGATACCGCTGCCCAGGCCTGCCGCCCCTACGTGCGTTACGCCGTGGCTTCCTCAGGATACGGGCCTGGGCAGCGGTATCACTCACAACATGTAAGTGTAACTTTAATATGCCTCTATCATATTGATAGTTTGACTATGTTGTTTTGCATACCCTTGGCCTTTAGGTGTATATACTTCTTAATTGGACTGTGAGACTTTTCTGTGTTATATGCTATTTGAGTTGTGCTGTTTCCTGTGAAAAGGGTAGTGTGTATCTAATTTGGGGCAGTATGTGTAATAACTTTGTTTTGTTTATTGTTTTACAACAGGTGTGTGCTTAATATGAATCATTGGGCACTCGTGTTCTGAGGGTCATTGCGAGCTGACGTTCATCCTGACAGCTGGCAGCTAGCGCAGTATTATTATTGTTATCATTATTATTATTTATTTATATAGCACCAATAATTCCATGGTGCTGTACATGAGACGGGGTTACTTCAAAATACAAATATCACTTACAGTAAACAAACTAACAATGACAGACTGGTACATAGGGAAGAGGACCCTGCCCATGCAGGCTTACATACTACAGGATTATGGGGAAAGAGACAGTAGGTTGGGGGTTGCAGTAGCTCCGATAGTGTTGAGGTGGCCGCGTGGTCATTACAGGTTGTAAGTTTTTTTGAAAAGATGGGTTTTCAGGTTACGTCTGAAGGATCCAAATGTGGTGGATAAATCTTGGAGGCGATTTGATGAGGAGCGAATAAGCGTGGAGGACAGAGGGAGGTCTTGGGAGGACCGGAGATTATGTGAGGGAAGATATTGAGAGATTAGTTTGGAAATATACGGAGGAGAAAGGTTATGGATGGCTTTGTAGGTCAGTGTTAGTAGTTTAAACTGGATACACTGGGAAACTGGGAGCCAGTGAAGAGATTTGCAAAGAGGGGAAGCAGGAGTGTAGTGAGGGGAGAGATTAATTAGTCGGGCAGCAGAGTTAAGGATGGACTGGTGGGGTGCGAGAGAGTTAGATGGTAGGCCACAGAGGAGGATGTTGCAGTAGTCAAGGCGGGAGAGAATTACTGCACACACAAGCATTTTGATAGAGTGAGGGTTGAGGAAAGGATGGATTCTGGAAATGTTTTTGAGCTGGAGGCGACAGGAGATGGCAAGAGCTTGGATGTGCGGTTTGAAGGACAGGGCTGAGTCAAGGGTTACTCCTGGGCAGCGGATTTCCAGGACAGGGGAAAGTGTGATTTCATTTATTGTGATAGATAGATCAGGTAGGGAAGATATGCGAGATGGACGAAAGATAATTCGTTCAGATTTGTCCACATTGAGCTTGAGGAAGCCAGAGGAAAAGAAGGAGGAAATGGCTGATAGACACTCTGGGATTCTGGACAGCAGAGAGGTGACATTTGGGACAGAGAGGTAGATCTGAGTGTCATCAGCATATAGATGGTAAACGAAACCATAAGACTTTATGAGTCGTCCCAGGCCAAGGGTATAGATTGAGAAGAGAAGCGGTCTTAGGACAGAGCCTTGAGGGACACCAACAGAGAAAGGGCGAGATGAGGAGGTAGTGTGGGAGTAGGTAACGCTAAATGTGCAGTTGGTAAGATATGCGATCCAGGATAGGGTAAGATCTTTGACACCAAAGGAAAAGAGGATCTGTAGTAGGAGGCAGTGGTCAACTGTGTCGAAGGCAGAGGACAGGTCTAGAAGAAGGAGTATAGAGAATTGTCTGTTAGCTTTGGCTGTAAGTAGGTCGTTAGTAGAGATGAGCGACTTTGCCTTTTTTCTGGTCGAGTCGGGTTTCATGAAACCCAACTTTCGCAAAAGTCGGGTCGAACGAAATCGGCCGATTATCGTGAAAAGTCGAAGGCCGACTGAAACACGAAACCCAATGCAAGTCAATGGGGAAGCAAAGTCGGCAAGGAGAGGAGGACAGGAAACACACCTACAGTGCCCTTTTGAATGCCAAAAACATCAATTCTGATTACTGAAGCTTTTCAACCTTAATTTACTTCATAATACTAGTTACGCACTGAAAAATGGGGGTTATTTGGCTAAATTTGTGGGGGGGTAGGGCTTGCTCCAGGTTTTCATGTGCCCTGGGCCAAAGAGCGCCCCTTTAACACATACCACAACTCATGATGCTCTGATACCGCAGAGAAATAGCGGCATAGTACAATGAAAAATACTTCACTTTTTACATCTCATGACTGATATCCATTTTTAATAGCTCCAAAAACGGACAGTATATTACTCCATACAGTATTATGGCCACCGCATAGTGCGCTATACAGAGTAATGAGGCCCATATATTTCTCCATACAGAATCATTGGTCCCATATAATGTTTGAAACAGTATATGATGAGCTCCACATAATGCTACAGTATATGTTGGTCCCCATGGATGAAGCTCCACTGTTTTATGGGCCCAAATAATGCTCCATACATAATGGGCCCCATTTCTAATGCTCTAGTGTATAATGTGCACTGTAAATGCTGCTCCAGTGTCTGATGTCCACCTTTGGAATGCTCCAGTGTATGATGGGCCCTATATATCATTCTCCAGAGTATAGTGCTCCCCAAAAATTGCTGTCCCAACATTGAAAACAATTAAATAAGTCTCCTCGCTATGGAATCCCTGTACTAGTCTGGACTCCTTGTCGTCCCCATCGTCCATGTCGCTGCACTTGGCTGTTTAGGCAGAGGGCGTACAGACGTGATGTCATTGCGCGCTCTGATCAGACTATCACTGTCAGGAAACGCGGAAGACGTCATGGCGGTGGAGCAGGGAGAGGTAAGTATTTCAACTTTGCAAGTGCTGTGATCCTGAGCAAGCAGGGGGGGCCCACTCGTTGGCGACGGCAGTGGCACAGGGCCCCTCTAATAGTACGGCGGTGTGTGGCGGTGTGTCTGACGGCGGGTGGGGGTGGGGGTGGGGGCGGGCCCTCCCACCAGCAGAGACACTTTTGTGTACTATGAGGGTCCCTGTGCCAGTGCCGCCACCCATGAGTATGCCCCCCCCACCAGCTCAAGGAACCTGCACTTTCATCTGCACCTTCCTCTTTGTCACTGTGTAATGTGGTATAGTATGCGGGAAGGGGAACCTGAGTTTCCTCTGGGTCAGATTCTGGCTGTGTAGAGTGTGAGGGGAATGTAGTGGTCTGGGTCAATGTACCAGCAGAATCATCTAGCAGTGGCTGGGCATCAGTGCACTTGTGGCGTCTCCAGGAGTACGGTGGCCACAGTGGCATTACCTTCCTCCTAGGGAGTGTGATGTCATGCTTGGGAGCAACAAAGGATCTCTCTAGCAGTTAAACCAACACACAACACATTTCCCACTCCACGCCAGCACGGAGACCTCTGAACATGACTGCTGAGGAGCTGCTCTCTGTGGTCGGGAGGAGGTAAGTTAGGCCATTCTGTGCAGGGAAGGGAAGTTTGTGGACGTGAGAAGGGGACCTGGAGGACGAGCAGAGTTAAGGCTCACTCCTAGCTGGAGCGCATGGTCCGGATTCCGGTCTCCGAGATTGTAGGGACACTGACGTTCCTGCAGCAGAATCCGGAAGAAGTAGCAGCTGTAAATGCTCTGTACCCAACTGAGGCTCGGAGGCGCAAGCATCGACGTGTGTGAGCCAGATGGAAAAGGCTACAGCTGCCAGCCATACGAGAAAGTTCCAAAAGAGAGTCAACAGGGGGAACTTCATTGAACTCAGCACTGAGAGTACCTCAGATAAGTGCTAGAACGGAGGCCACAATACCTATCTGCAGAGAGAGAAATCCAAATTGGCTTCCAGGCTGACCAACTCCTTCTCCATCTGTACTCTGGGTCCTGGACAGCACCTACCAAGTACAGGTAAAGGAACTGCATGACTGTGTCTGTAATCTTTCTCCTGCGCCTGGCGCACGGCTCAGCTACATCCTGCACTGCACACCATCTCCCAACTCTTTCATCTACCCTGCAACTATGGCCCTACCTGTGCAGGTCTTCTACATCTTAGCTGCACCACAACATCTGTCCCACAGACGCGACACTGCAGCGCTGGTCAATCTAATCAGAAACCAGAGGTGGCATCACGTATCATTCACCTATAAACGTAATTCACCCCTTTGCATGGACGCCCAGGGCCACAGAACGGGTCACCACCACCGTGACACATCCCTGTGAGACACCGGGCCCTGAACCGATTAACCCCACTGCCCTGGCTGGCCACCCACACTCCATGTCAGATTCATCTTGGACTGGGGAATTCACGATTTGACTTGATAACCCAGGCATGGTATGATAGAAAGATGTTGTGAGTTCATTTTCCCCTTTACCACAGAGGCCCGATGAACTCCCTCTTCTGGTAAAGAAAGGTAGTGAGCCTGATTATCAAGCATCTGGGCCTAATGATGATAATTGGCTGAGTGGAGTTACTGACTGGATATAAGGCTGTCGACGCCCTTCTGCCCTGCGGGTGATTTCTCTGTGGGATCCTTGGATACCAGTCTGAATTCCTGCTCTCCTAAAGCTAAGTTTTCTGCTCTGCCTTTTTCATTTGTACTTTGACTTTGTTTTGCTGGATTTCTGTCATTCCCTGCTGGGGTGAGCTGAATTCCTTTAGCTCTGTCTTCAGAAAATACCTGAGTGCTGATATAGTTTTTGAAGCCTAGCTGCTTCAGGGCCTTTTTCCATATCAGCCTGTTGGCTTATGTCTTTTATAGGGTTTTTGCAGATTGCAGACAGCAGCTTTCCTATCCTGTCCTATTTTTAGTTAGCTTGGGCCCCATTGTTTGCTCAGCCTATCTTTCTATCTGTGTGAGTGTTTTTTCATCTTGCTTCACCGTCATTATATGTTGGGGGCTGCCTTTTACTTTGGGGTCTGCTCTGGGGCAGTTTAGATTTCCTTTTCTGTCTTTAGGTTATGTAGTTCTCCGGCTGTGATCAAGGGGTCTAGGGCACCGTAGGAACCCCCCACGGCTACTGCTAGTTGTGTTGCAGGGGTCTGCAATCTGATAGTTGCCAACTTCTCCGGTTGTCTGATCGTGTGGAGCAGCTCGCTGCGGAAGTGCGGGGAATTTCCGCCTACCTTGCTCATTCACATGCTGCTGAACCAAAGATTCCCACACCTGATGTATTTTTTGGGGATCGGTCTAAATTTTTGAATTTCAAAAATAATTGTAAATTATTTTTTGCTTTGAAGCCTAACTCGTCAGGGAGCTCCGCGCAGCAGGTTAAAATTGTCATCTCTTTGCTGCGTGGCGATCCCCAGGATTGGGCGTTTTCTTTGAAACCTGATGATCCTATTCTGACTAATGTGAACGCATTTTTTCAAGCCTTGGGGTTGTTGTATGACGAACCTAATGCCATTGATCAGGCTGAAAAGACCCTGCTGGCATTGAACCAGGGTCAAGATTCTGCAGAATCGTACTGTCAAAAATTCCGAAAGTGGGCGGTACTTACTACCTGGAATGATAATGCCTTGGCTGCTCTCTTTCGGATGGGTTTGTCAGAAGCCGTAAAAGATACTATGGTGGGATTTCCTGTTCCCTCTGGTCTTGACGATTCTATGTCATTAGCCATTCAGATTGATCGGCGTTTGCGCGAATGCAAAACTGCACGAGTATTGTTGCCACTTGTTGAACAAATGTCTGAACCTATGCAATGTGATAGAGTTTTGTCCAGAGAGCAGCGTCAGGAGTTCAGAAGGCGTAATAAGTTGTGTTTTTTCTGTGGAGATGCCTCGCATATTATTTCTGTCTGTCCTAAATGAGAGAAACGCTTTGCACACACGTTTTCTGTTGGTGGTGTTCAACCTAAGTTTCTTCTGGCTATTACTCTGATCTGCTCCCTGTCCACATTTTCCGCCAAGGCTTTTGTGGATTCGGGAGCAGCTCTAAACCTAATGGACTTGGATTTTGCTAAACGTTGTGGATTTCCGATGACACCTCTGCAGACGCCTATCCCTTTGAGGGGGATTGATGCTACTCCTTTGGCAAAAAATAAACCTCAGTTTTGGACCCAGGTGGTAATGCGGGTCGCCCCAGACCATCAAGAAAATTGCAGATTTTTGGTGTTGCATAATCTGCATGATACCATTGTTCTGGGGTTTCCCTAGTTGCAAATTCATAATCCTGTTTTGGATTGGAAATCTGTGTCTGAGGTGAGTTGGGGTTGTCGGTGTGCCTTTAGTGAGGCTCCGGTGTTTTCCACCTCTCCTCAGTCGCATGATGTTCCTGATTATTTGGCGGACTTTTATGATGTATTTAGTGAGAATGAGTCTGCGTCTCTGCCTCCTCATAGGAGTTATGACTGTGCAATTGAACTGAGCCCGGGGTGTAAATTCCCCAAGGGTCGGCTCTTCAATTTATCTGTACCCGAGCATGAGGCTGTCACGCTGCTGCCGCCGCGGCCCCCGCCTGTACCTGCTCCTCTGCCGCACCCCCGGACGGTCTCCACGCCACGGTCCTGGCTCCCACGATCCTGTCGGCGGTCCTCCCTCCTCCGTCGGCGCCTGCACTGGCCCGATATCCTGCGCCTCATCGGGCGCGCACCCCAGGTCAGCTTCCTGCTCCGCAGCGGGGACGCGCGCACACTGTTGTCAGCCGCACGCGCGCTCCCTATTCCTCCTAAGGTCGCGCGCTCTCCCCTCCTAGCTCTGGGAGGGGCCATGACCCGGAAGCCCTGCTACGGCACCCTATATCAGGCCGCCTCTTCCTACTGGCGGTGCCTGATTATCACTGATGCCCTGCTTAGTGATTCTGGACCCTGTCCCTGTGCGCACTCCTGTCTCCTTCCTGTCGCTAAGCTGTCCCATCTTACCTCTGTCCTCTCTCCTAGGTTCTGGAGGTCAAGGTCGCGTTCCGGTCTGTCCCGGTTCCCTGGCTGTGTTGTCTAGTTGGTGTCCTCTTCCTTCCGTCTCGGCTGTGCTCCCGATCTGCCCGCCAACCGTGTTCCTGTTCCAGAGGAGGTCTTCCGCCTGCATCTCCGGTCTCTTGTCGGCCCTCCTGTACTCTCTCTGGGTACCAGCTGCTGTGGTGATAGTTACCTGCGGGCCTGCCCCAAACACTCCCTGTATAGGGGGTGGTCCACCCGGCCAGCTCGCCCGTGGGGGGTTCGTTGCCATGGTCCAGCGGGTCCACTCCAGGAGATCTATCATAGTCTCACATCACAGAATAATCAGGCCATGGATCCCGCTGGTACCCCGAGCCCGACCCAGAAGGAACTTTTGTTCCTCCGAGAAAATCAGGCGAGGATCATGTCGTTCCTCCAAACTATGGAGTCCCATCTTTCCTCTTTGCAAACCTCCGATCCAGGGATGGCCTCTCAGATCTCCGGTCTCCAGCAGGAGCTTGCCCATCAGCGCGACACCCAGGCCCACATTCTGAATTATATAGCCTCGGTGGATAACCGCCTATCAGCTCTCCAGACCGCTGCTGCAGCCCCTGCTCAGGCGGCAGTTCCGCACCCGTCTCCCCATTTGGCCAAACCCCCGCGTTATAGCTGTGATCCCAAATTGTGTCGGGGGTTCATTAATCAATGCCAGCTGCAGTTTGAATTGGCGCCCCTGCAGTACCCTACTGACCGGGCCAAGGTGGCCTTTGTGGTGTCCCATTTGGAGGGTGAGGCGCTGGCTTGGGTAAACCCCTTGTGGGAGCGTGACGACCCGATAGTCTCCCAGCTTGCGACCTTCTTAGAGACCTTTCGTAGAGTCTTTGATGAGCCCGGCCGCCTGGTTTCTGCTACCGAGTCCCTATTTAACCTCCGTCAGGGTGCCCTCTCTGTGGGCAGTACGCCATCCAGTTCCGTACGTTGGCCTCTGAGCTTGGATGGAATAACGAGGCCCTGGTGGGGGCTTTCTGGCGCGGCTTGTCGGCTCGAATCAAAGACGAGTTGGCTGGGCGAGACACACCGACATCTTTGGAGGACCTCATCTCTCTGGCAACGGGAATTGACCTGCGTTTCCAGGAGCGCTCCCGCGAAGCCGCCAGGGAGAGAAGGCCTTCTCGTTTTTCCCCTTCCACACGCAGTCCTCCTAGCTCGCGTCCTTCCTCCACGGCGTCTGCTCCGGAGCCCATGCAGGTGGATTGACTCGGACCCGCGGAGCTGCGTCACCAGGAGAGATTAACGCACGGTCTTTGTCTCTATTGTGGCAGCGCCTCCCATCTTCGGCGTTCCTGTCCAGTGAGGCCGGGACACGCCTCTGCCTAGGACAGGTAAGAGAGGCCTCCCTAGGTGTCTGTGATACCTCTCCACCCTTGACTCTCTCTGTCTTGTTTGTCCTGGGTTCTCAACGTTTTTCTGAGGTGGCCTATATCGACTCAGGGGCTGCAGGGAACTTTATCCAACTCGAGGCGGTAAAAAGATTGCGGATACCTGTCAGGTCCTTGGAGGTTCCTCAGCAGTTAGCGTAAGTCGACGGTGTTCCCCTGCGCGAGACCGTCACTTTGGTCACCGAAGAAGTGGACTTACAGATTGGGGCTCTGCACCGTGAGAGGATAGCTTTCTTCGTGCTGCCGTCACTGTCCCACACCTTGCTCCTGGGTCTTCCGTGGTTGAGGACACATGAACCTATCCTGGATTGGCGTTCTGGGGACATTCTTCGTTGGGGCTGTCCTTGCCAGACCAAATGTCTTCTCCCGGTACTACCTCTTAAGACTTCGCTACCTGCCTCGGGCCCTGTGGACCTGCCTCCGGCCTACGCGGCCTTTGCTGACGTCTTTGATAAGAAGGAAGCAGAGACTCTCCCACCGCACCGGCCATATGATTGCCCGATCGAGCATGTTCCAGGTTCCACCCCGCCCCGAGGGCGGATTTATCCGTTGAGTCCGCTCGAATCCCAAGCCATGTCGGAATACGTGCGGGAGAATTTGGCCAGGGGCTTCATTCGGAAGTCATCTTCACCCGCAGGAGCAGGTTTCTTTTTTGTCAAGAAGAAGGACGGGTCTCTCCGCCCGTGTATCGACTATCGGGGTCTTAATGAGATCACCATCAAGAACAAATACCCCCTACCTCTCATCCCTGAGCTATTCGATCGGCTGCGAGGGGCGCGGATCTTTTCCAAACTGGACCTCCATGGAGCCTACAATCTCATCCGCATTCGCTCCGGAGATGAATGGAAGACCGCGTTCAACACCAGGGATGGGCATTACGAGTATCTTGTCATGCCGTTCGGATTGTGCAACGCCCCCGCAGTTTTTCAAGAGTTTGTGAATGACATCTTCCGAGACCTTCTGTACTCCTGTGTGGTCGTATATCTGGACGATATTCTTGTCTTCTCTCCCGATCTGCCCGCCCACAGGAGAGATGTCCGTCGAGTACTGTTACGTTTAAGGGAGAATCGCCTGTATGCTAAGGTGGAGAAGTGCGCCTTCGAACAGTCCTCACTTCCATTCTTAGGATACGTCATCTCTGACTCTGGCTTGCGCATGGACCCGGAGAAGGTATCTGCCGTCCTTAACTGGCCGCGTCCCCATGGGGTAAAGGCCATTCAGAGATTCCTGGGCTTCGCAAATTACTATCGGCAATTTATTCCTCATTTTTCCTCTTTGACTGGTTCCATCTCCTCCTTGATCCGTAAGGGAGCTAATCCGCACGTCTGGTCCCCCGAAGCCGAGAACGCCTTCATGTCGCTGAAGCAAGCTTTTGCCACGGCACCCGTGCTCCATCGCCCCGAGGCCAACAAACCTTTCATCCTCGAGGTGGACGCCTCCGCAACCGGGGCGGGAGCAGTTCTGTCTCAAAGATCTTCCTCTGGTAGGCTGCTTACTTGTGGTTTCTTCTCCAAGTCCTTCTTCACTTCGGAGCGAAACTACTCCATCGGAGATCGCGAACTGCTTGCCATCAAGTTAGCTCTGGAAGAATGGAGGCACCTGTTGGAGGGAGCCGTACACCCATTTACAATCTTTACGGATCATAAAAACCTGGCTTACCTTCATTCGGCACAGAGACTCAATCCTCGACAGGCCAGGTGGTCCCTGTTCTTCGGACGATTCGATTTTGAGCTGCACTTTCGTCCCGGTGACAAGAACCTCAAGGCTGACGCTTTGTCCAGGTCCTTCCTTTCTGTGTATGTGGAGGAGGAACCCACGCATATCTTGGATCCATCCAGGCTCATCACGGTGGCACCCCTCTCTCTCGTGTCGCCGCCACCTGGTAAGACATTTGTACCAGAGAGGGACCGAAGACGGATCCTACGTTGGGGACACGCTTCCAAACTTGCGGGCCATGCCGGCCTTAAGAAGACACGTGTCCTTGTCTCCCGCTACTACTGCTACTGGTGGCCGACTCTTCTCCTGGATGTCCGAGACTACGTCGCTTCCTGTCCGTCCTGTGCTAAGACCAAGGTGCCCAGGCAGTTGCCTTCCGGTCTGTTACATCCGCTTCCAGTTCCATCGTCCCCCTGGCGACACATTGCCATGGATTTTATTACCGATTTACCCCCGTCTGCAGGTTGTACCGTCGTCCTTGTGGTGGTCGACAGATTCTCGAAGATGGCACATTTCATCTCTCTTCCTGGGTTACCTTCAGCACCAGACTTGGCAAAAGTTTTCATTCACCACATCTTCCGTCTTCATGGTCTGCCCCAACATATTGTCTCAGACAGAGGAGTCCAATTTACCTCTCGCTTCTGGAGAGCTCTTTGCAGGTCTATGGATGTCACACTTGACTTCTCTTCTTCGTATCATCCACAATCCAACGGACAAGCGTAGCGGACTAACCAAAATTTGGTGAATTATCTCCGGCACTTTTCTAATGCCCACCAGGACGACTGGTCAGACTTACTCCCATGGGCAGAATTCGCCTACAACAATCACGTCAGTGAGTCTTCTGGTAAATCTCCTTTTTTTGTCGTCTACGGGCAGCATCCTGGTGTACCGCTTCCGGTCCCCTCTGCTTCGGGTGTACAGGCGGCTGACCTTCAGTCCGGGGATTTCTCCAGGATCTGGCAGGAGACCAAGGCCGCTCTCGAGTTAGCACGCGACAGGGTAAAAAGACACGCAGACAAAAGGCGCTTGGATTCTCCACCATATCACCCCGGTGATAGGGTTTGGCTGTCCTCCAGGTTCATTCGTCTCAAAATCCCGTCCCATAAACTGGGACCTCGCTATATTGGTCCCTTCGAGGTCTTGGCTCGCATTAACGACGTCTCCTACAAACTACGACTTCCCGCCTCACTTCAGATCCCTAATGCCTTTCATGTCTCCCTTCTAAAGCCGATCATCCTCAATCGCTTTCAAACCTCTGCCACTCAGTCGTCGCCGCCTGTCTCCGCGGACGATGAGTTTGAGGTTAAAGACATTCTGGCCATGAAGAAGCGAAAGGGGAGGACCTTTTTTCTGGTCGATTGGAAGGGCTTTGGTCCCGAGGAGAGATCCTGGGAACCTCGGGACAATATTCGGGCTCCTCGTATTTTGGCTAAGTTTTTTTCCACTCTGCGGAGGGGGGCGCGTAGGGAGGGGGGTACTGTCACGCTGCTGCCGCCGCGGCCCCCGCCTGTACCTGCTCCTCTGCCGCACCCCCGGACGGTCTCCACGCCACGGTCCCGGCTCCCACGATTCTGTCGGCGGTCCTCCCTCCTCCGTCGCACGGACCCGGCGCCTGCTCTGGCCCGATATCCTGCGCCTCGTCGGGCGCGCACCCCAGGTCAACTTCCTGCTCCGCAGCGGGGGCGCGCGCACACTGTTCTCAGCCGCACGCGCGCTCCCTATTCCTCCTAAGGTCGTGCGCTCTCCCCTCCTAGCTCTGGGAGGGGCCATGACCCGGAAGCCCTGCTACGGCACCCTATATCAGGCCGCCTCTTCCTACTGGCGGTGCCTGATTATCACTGATGCCCTGCTTAGTGATTCTGGCCCCTGTCCCTGTGCGCACTCCTGTCTCCTTCCTGCCGCTAAGCTGTCCCATCTTACCTCTGTCCTCTCTCCTAGGTTCTGGAGGTCAAGGTCGCGTTCCGGTCTGTCCCGGTTCCTGGCTGTGTTGTCTAGTTGGTGTCCTCTTCCTTCCGTCTCGGCTGTGCTCCCGATCTGCCCACCAACCATGTTCCTGTTCCAGAGGAGGTCTTCCGCCAGCATCTCCGGTCTCTTGTCGGCCCTCCTGTACTCTCTCTGGGTACCAGCTGCCGTGGTGATAGTTACCTGCAGGCCTGCCCCAAACACTCCCTAGTATAGGGGGTGGTCCACCCGGCCAGCTCGCCCGTGGGGGGTTCGTTGCCACGGTCCAGCGGGTCCACTCCAGGAGATCTATCATAGTCTCACATCACAGAGGCTATGCGATCCTATATTAAGGAGGCGTTGGAGAAGGGTCATATTAGACCATCCTCGTCACCCTTAGGTGCCGGTTTTTTTTTTGTAGCCAAAAAAGATGGATCATTAAGACCTTGTATTGATTATCGTGCCCTCAACAAAATTACTGTTAAATATCAGTATCCGTTACCCCTGATTTCGGATCTATTCTCTAGAGTTAAAGGTGCTTGCTGGTTTACCAAGCTTGACCTCAGGGGGGCGTATAATCTTATTCGCATTAAGCATGGGGATGAATGGAAGACGGCGTTTAATACTCCGTAGGGACATTTTGAGTACCTGGTGATGCCTTTTGGGCTCACTAATGCCCCTTCTGTCTTCCAGTGCTTCATGAACGATATTTTCCGAGATTTTGTTGATACATTTTTGATTATCTATCTGGATGATATTTTGATCTTCTCCAAGGATTGGGATTCTCATGTGGAACATATTCGGACTGTGTTCCGGATCTTGAGGGAGAATTCCCTGTATGTCAAAGGATCTAAATGCCTTTTTGGAGTACAGAGGATTTCTTTTTTGGGATTTATTTTGTCTCCGTCAACTATTGAAATGGACCCGGCCAAGGTACAGGCCATTCACGATTGGGTTCAGCCCACTTCTTTGAAGGCCCTTCAGAAGTTTTTGGGTTTTGCTAACTTTTATCGGAAATTTATAGCAAAATTTTCTAGTATTGCCAAGCCATTGACTGATTTGACTAAGAAGGGTGCTGATGTGTTAAATTGGTCTCCAGAGGCTGTTTCTTCCTTTCAGGAGCTGAAGCGAAGATTCACCTCCGCCCCGGTTTTGCGGCAACCTGATGTCTCACTTCCGTTCCAGGTAGAGGTGGATGCTTCTGAGATTGGTGCAGGAGCTGTTTTGTCCCAAAAGGATCCTGTAACATCTAAAATGAATCCCTGTGCTTTCTTTTCCCGAAAGTTCTCTCCATCTGAACGTAACTATGATGTGGGGAATCGGGAACTGTTGGCCATGAAATGGGCATTTGAGGAGTGGAGACATTGGTTGGAGGGAGCTAAGCATCAAGTCGTGGTCCTCACTGACCACAAGAATTTGATTTACCTAGAGTCGGCAAAGCGCTTGAACCCTAGACAGGCTAGGTGGGCCTTGTTTTTTACACGTTTTGATTTTGTGGTTTCTTTTCTTCCTGGAACTAAGAATGTCAAGGCAGACGCCCTCTCTAGGAGCTTCTTTGCTGATTCTCCTGTGGTGACCAAACCTGCTACCATCTTAGGCGAAGGGGTAGTTCTTTCTGCCATCTCGCCCGATTTGAGACGTGCTCTGGAAGAGTTCCTGGAGGACAAACCTGAGCGTTGTCCCAGTGGAAAGTTGTACGTTCCTGACCAGTGGAAGAGGATAGTGATGTCTGAAGTTCATTGCTCTGCTTTGGCTGGTCATCCAGGTATTTTTGGTACTAGAGATTTGGTGAGTCGGTCTTTTTGGTGGCCCTCCTTGTCTCGTGATGTCAGGAATTTTGTGCAGTCCTGTGGGACTTGCTCCCGGTCTAAATCGTGTTCTCGCTCTAGTGGGTTGTTGATGCCTTTGCCTGTCCCCAAGAGGCCATGGACCCATATTTCAATGGATTTCATCTCTGATATGCCTGTCTCTCAAAGGATGACTGTTATTTGGGTGATTTGTGATAGGTTCTCTAAGATGGTTCATCTTGTACCACTCCCTAAGTTGCCGTCTTCCTCTGAGTTGGTACCCCTGTTTTTGCAACAGGTGGTTCGCTTGCACGGGATTCCTGAGAACATTGTATCTGACAGAGGAGTTCAGTTTGTGTCTAGATTTTGGAGAACTTTCTGTTCCAAGCTGGGAATTCAGTTGTCCTTCTCCTCTGCTTTTCACCCTCAGACCAATGGGCAGACAGAGAGAACAAACCAGACCTTGGAGTCATATTTGAGATGTTTTATTTCCGCTGATCAGGATGATTGGGTTTTATTTTTGCCCTTGGCCGAATTTGCTTTAAATAATAGAGCTAGTTCTGCCACTTTGATGTCACCTTTTTTTGTAACTTTGGGTTTCATCCTCGATTTTCTTCAGGGCAGGTGGAGCCCTCTGCCTGCCCAGGTGTTGACACTGTGGTGGAGAGAATGCACCAGATCTGGGACCAAGTGGTGGATAAGTTATCTCTCTCCCAGGAAAAGGCCCAGCGGTTTTCCAACCGACATAGGACCATTGGTCCCCAGTTTAAGGTTGGTGATATGGTGTGGTTATCATCAAAAAATATTGCTATGAAGGTGGCTTCTCCTAAGTTTAAGCCTAGATTTATTGGACCTTACAAGATTTTGGAGATTATTAATCTGGTCTCTTTTCGTTTGGCTCTTCCTGTCACATTTAAAATCCATAATGTGTTCCATAAGTCTTTGTTGAACCTGCTGTTCCGGGGGTGGCACCTCCAGACCCTGTATTGGTTGAAGGTAACATGGAATATGAGGTAGAGAAAGTACTGGATTCCCGTCTGGCTAGACGGAGACTCCAGTATTTGGTTAAGTGGAAGGGTTATGGTCAGGAGGATAATTCCTGGGTCTCTGCCTCTGATATTCATGCCAAAAGATTGGTGCTTGCCTTTCATCGGGCTCACCCTGATCGCCCTGGCGGCGTGGTTGAGGGTTCGGTGACCCCTCCTCAAGGGGGAGGTACTGTTGTGAGTTCATTTTCCCCTTTACCACTGAGGCCCGATGAACTCCCTCTTCTGGTAAAGAAAGGTAGTGAGCCTGATTATCAAGCATCTGGGCCTAATGATGATGATTGGCTGAGTGGAGTTACTGACTGGATATAAGGCTGTCGACGCCCTTCTGCCCTGCGGGTGATTTCTCTGTGGGATCCTTGGATACCAGTCTGAATTCCTGCTCTTCTAAAGCTAAGTTTTCTGCTCTGCCATTTGCATTTGTACTTTGACTTTGTTTTGCTGGATTTCTGTCATTCCCTGCTGGGGTGAGCTGAATTCCTTTAGCTCTGTCTTCAGAAAATACCTGAGTGCTGATATAGTTTTTGAAGCCTAGCTGCTTCAGGGCCTTTTTCCATATCAGCCTGTTGGCTTATGTCTTTTATAGGGTTTTGCAGATTGCAGACAGCAGCTTTCCTATCCTGTCCTATTTTTAGTTAGCTTGGGCCCCATTGTTTGCTCAGCCTATCTTTCTATCTGTGTGAGTGTTTTTTCATCTTGCTTCACCGTCATTATATGTTGGGGGCTGCCTTTTACTTTGGGGTCTGCTCTGGGGCAGTTTAGATTTCCTTTTCTGTCTTTAGGTTATGTAGTTCTCCGGCTGTGATCGAGGGGTCTAGGGCACCGTAGGAACCCCCCACGGCTACTGCTAGTTGTGTTGATAGGTTCAGGGGTCTGCAATCTGATAGTTGCCAACTTCTCCGGTTTTCTGGACGTAGCTTCTATTTTTGTGTCTGCCTCCTACGGTGACTCGTTCATAACAGAAAGAGCTACATGGACTAATGTGAAGTGTGGCCTGCTGCCTCATTCAGTTTGGGTGGGGGTGCAGGACACAAGGAAAGGGGTTCTTCCTGACCAGGAGCCAGCACTTGACGACTCAGTGCTTACATTTTTTGAAACTTCAGAAGAGGCGGGCATATTTGATGGAATCTGTTTCGGCAATGTAAGCCAAAACCAGTTCCTCATGCTCCGCCTTTAAAAGTGGATAACCTACTCCCAGAAAAGGTATCATTACAGGCGTTCTGGAGCCAGACCGTGACGCAGGCTCAACACCTCCTGCCTTAGCTGCTATTGTGCTTTTGCCACTACCAACAGATGCATCACCACCATCATCACCTGCTGGCCCCCCCGCACCCACGTCCGCGGCCTCTTCCACCAAACTTCAAAATTTTGCACAAAATAGACACAAAATAACATCAGATATATGGTACTGTATCAGAAATGTACAGCTCTATTCAGTCAAAGGATAATTGTTAATCTCCATATATATTCCATCAGTCACACAGAGACGCTCACAGGCTCAGTATGGATTAGACAAGAATATAAAAAGTAGACAAAGTGTACAGTATCATTAGATAGCAGGTATATATAGCATAGTTTAAACATTAACAATGTACATCTATATATCAGGAGTAGTGTTGAGCCACCACGCTAGTATTTTGGTTCGTCACACAGGAGGCAAGTTCATCGAATGTTCGTCGAACCCCATTGAAAACAATGGCAGGCAAACACAAACACTTACAAACACATAGAAAACAATTACAAAACACCTTAAAAGGTGTCCCAAAGCAGAGAAAATGCTCAGAAGACAAAAATTACATATGGAAAAGGGCAACTACATTTAGAAAAGAGGTGGAGGAGTGAAAGGAGGAGGTGGAGGAGACACAGATATAGGCTTGTCATTCCCTTATGAAGTCAAGAAAGGCTGGAATAAAAATGTAAAATACCAACCAAAAAAAAAAAATTCTGAAATCGAACACGATCATATACCGTCGGACTTCCCACCAATAAATTATGCCAACTGGCGATCGGACGGCGTTATTCCCACGAACCTCCAAACAGCGTCCATGAAGGCAAAGAGTTTGCTTTCCGGGGGCAGTATGATTGCAAAGCTGAACCTTAAAGGAATGTCCAAAAGGGCACCACCAGGAGTGGAGCCTGCGGCTTAATTGCACTCCACCCGGAAAACCACAACCATGCCACCTCAAGAAAAGATGCACATATTGAAAGCTTTGTCGATTGTGTGTGTGGTGTGGTATGTCCATTTGTAGTTGTGCTAGCAATTTGTCAGCTCTATTCCGTTAATGAACGAGACTCCGGCATGCCCCCGCGGTACGCGTCAAGCTTACTAGAGGGATACGCGAGGCTCTGGCACAATCATGGTCTATCATGGCGTTACATGTCTAGGGCTGCATGCGCTCTACACTGAAAGGACCAGCTTTTGTCGCTTACAGGTGCAGATAACCAGCAGAACACAGTTAGTGATGGGGATCTGTGATTCCAATTATTCCCCACGAACGATGAATTCCCAGTAAGTGCAGGTCAACCGCAATTCCTGAATTAGGCCTAACTGGCATTCCCGAAAAAATGCAAAAAATTACGTGTCCAAACCACAGTTGCTGTAGCTTGCTTAACAGCTCGGCAGCCGTTCTCAGGCCCAGTATGGATTCGACAAGATTCTAGAAAGTTGATAAAGGGTACAGTTTCACCGGGTAACACGTATATATGTAGCATAGTTTACACATTAAAAACCTATGTCTATATATCAGGAGGCAGGCTCAGACGGTCTCAGGCCCAGTATGGATTAGACGTGATTGGACAAAGGTGAGAAAAGGTACCGTATCACTGGATAACAGGTATGCATAGCATAGTTTACACATTAAAAACATAGGTCTATATAACAGGAGGCAGGCTCAGACGGTCTCAGGCCCAGTATGGATTAGATGTGATTGGATAAATGTGAGAAAGGGTACCGTATCACTGGATAACAGGTATGTATAGCATAGTTTACACATTAAAAACATAGGTCTATATAACAGGAGGCAGGCTCAGACCGTATCACTGGATAACAGGTATGTATAGCATAGTTTACACATTAAAAACATAGGTCTATATAACAGGAGGCAGGCTCAGACGGTCTCAGGCCGAGTATGGATTAGAAGTGATTGGATAAATGTGAGAAAGGGTACCGTATCACTGGATAACAGGTATGTATAGCATAGTTTACACATTAAAAACATAGGTCTATATAACAGGAGGCAGGCTCAGACGGTCTCAGGCCCAGTATGGATTAGATGTGATTGGACAAAGGTGAGAAAGGGTAACGTATCACCGGATTACAGGTATGTATAGCATAGTTTACACATTAAAAACCTATGTCTATAGATCAGGAAGCAGGCTCACACGGTCTCAGGCCCAGTATGGATTTGACCAGCTTGTACAAAGTTGAGAAAGGGTACATTATCACTGGATAGCAGGTATATATAGCATAGTTTAAATATTTAAAATCTCCATGTTCTCAGTATGGATTAGACAACAATCAAAAAAGTAGAAAAAAGGAAATGTATTTGAAGCGTACACCAGTATACACTTTTGGTGGTATTTTTAAATCTTCATATATATTTCTGTCTCAGTAAGACAGTCCAGACTCTCCGCAATAGGAAATGAGATGCATACAATTACTGACATAAATTCTAGTGATTGCAGAAATCTAGGAATTCCTATTCACGGGATAAACTTCCATCACAATTCTCAGAGGCGATGCAGACCCTCAATTAATTAGTGTGTGGAGACAGCGAAAACCTTTCTTTGTGAAGAAAGTGTTGCTGTATCGCAGTACCGTTGATCCCATCGCCATTACTCATATCCATATAATTTTGATCACAGGGAGAGATGTAAACATGGTGCTCACTGCCTATCATCATCTGTCACGTAACTTTGGAGTGCAAAAGACAGAAGCCACAGGCCGTAGGCGATTCATTTGGATTGGCATGAGAGGGCACATTTAATAATGTGCACTGGAATGTCACACGTCTGTGGGTAGGAAAACTGTGAAAGCTGATGAGAAACCACCACTGCATCTCATTGTGAGTCGACGTCCATAAGAAATGGAAGCCATTGATCATCTGAAGCTAGATCACGGCCAGCGGGACAGGGCATAGCTATGTCTTAACCATCATCTTCTATCAGTTCACCAAATTTGTAGTGGCAGTCCCAGTGAAGGATTTGACAGCCCAGACTACACAGCGGAGGAGCAGGGAGAGGTAAACATTGCAAATGCTGGGTCCCTGCCCAAGCAAGGGGGGCCCACTCGTGGGCGTCGGTACTGGCACTGGGCCCCTTATAGTACGGTGGTGTGTCTGAGGGCGGGTGTGCACCCCCACCATCAGAGACACTTGATTGCACTATGAGGAACCCTGTGCCAGTGCCCGCGCCCAAGAGTCGGCTCACCCACCTGTCCAGGGCAATGGCACTCACATGGTTGCGTACGCTAGGTGGTGACCCCGGCCATGGGGGGAGGAGGCAGCCCAGTTAGGGAGGTTTACAAAATGGCATATGTTGATGTGGGACATTCACCTGCTGCTAAAGGCGAAATTGGTCAAGTCCCAGTAAGAGGCGGACCAAAGAAAGCCATTTTTCTGTCAACCTATGTGTCATCAGGGTAAGGTGTGACAAAATCCTTGGAAACCCATGCCTGGTTCATTTTAATGAAGGTTAGATCATCAACATTTTGGGTCGACAGACGGATCCTTTTTTCTGTCAGGATTGATCCAGCAGCACTGAAGACTCTTTCCGATAGCACACTTGCAGCTGGGCAAGCGAGCTCCTGTAAGGCATATTGTGCCAATTCAGGCCAGGTGTCCAGTTTAGCTGCCCAATAGTCAAATGGGAATGACCTGTGAGGGAGAACATTGATATGGGAGCAAAAGTAGTTTGTAACCATATTTGACAAGTGCTGTCTCCTGTCACTTTCAATTGATGCAGTATTACCAGTCGTGTGAGCGGGACTTGAAAAATCAGTCCACAACATGGTCATGAAACCCCTGTCTCCAACGCCACTTCTGATGTGTGCACCACCAACACCTCTTTCAAGTTGCCCCCGGCCCCTACGGCTCGTGTGAGAACCATCACCGCTGCTGTGTGCTGGGAATGCCTCAACCAACCGGTTTACCAGAGTTGCTTGTCTGTTAGCCAATATTAGGTCAAGGTTCTCCTGTGGCATGATGTTTTGAAATTTGCCTTTATAGCGTGGATCCAGGATGCTGGCCAACCAGTAGTCATCATCGTTCATCATTTTGGCAATGCGGGGGTCCCTTTTTAGGATCTGCAAGGCATAATCTGACATGTGGGCCAATGTTTCCTGTTGTGAGTTCATTTTCCCCGATGAACTCCCTCTTCTGGTAAAGAAAGGTAGTGAGCCTGATTATCAAGCATCTGGGCCTAATGATGATGATTGGCTGAGTGGAGTTACTGACTGGATATAAGGCTGTCGACGCCCTTCTGCCCTGCGGGTGATTTCTCTGTGGGATCCTTGGATACCAGTCTGAATTCCTGCTCTTCTAAAGCTAAGTTTTCTGCTCTGCCGTTTGCATTTGTACTTTGACTTTGTTTTGCTGGATTTCTGTCATTCCCTGCTGGGGTGAGCTGAATTCCTTTAGCTCTGTCTTCAGAAAATACCTGAGTGCTGATATAGTTTTTGAAGCCTAGCTGCTTCAGGGCCTTTTTCCATATCAGCCTGTTGGCTTATGTCTTTTATAGGGTTTTTGCAGATTGCAGACAGCAGCTTTCCTATCCTGTCCTATTTTTAGTTAGCTTGGGCCCCATTGTTTGCTCAGCCTATCTTTCTATCTGTGTGAGTGTTTTTTCATCTTGCTTCACCGTCATTATATGTTGGGGGCTGCCTTTTACTTTGGGGTCTGCTCTGGGGCAGTTTAGATTTCCTTTTCTGTCTTTAGGTTATGTAGTTCTCCCTCTGTGATCGAGGGGTCTAGGGCACCGTAGGAACCCCCCACGGCTACTGCTAGTTGTGTTGATAGGTTCAGGGGTCTGCAATCTGATAGTTGCCAACTTCTCCGGTTTTCTGGACGTAGCTTCTATTTTTGTGTCTGCCTCCTACGGTGACTCGTTCATAACAGAATCACCCGCCATACCGCAGATCCTAGGGTACTCAATAGCAGGAAAGAATTGTAAAAAAAAAAAAAAAAAAAAGTGTGTATATTTTTTCCTCTATATCTCTGAGGCCGTAGGGGGATTTTTTTTTCTCTCAATGGAGATAAAGCAATTGTCTGATCGTGTGGAGCAGCTCGCTGCGGAAGTGCGGGGAATTTCCGCCTACCTTGCTCATTCACATGCTGCTGAACCAAAGATTCCCACACCTGTTGTATTTTTTGGGGATCGGTCTAAGTTTTTGAATTTCAAAAATAATTGTAAATTATTTTTTGCTTTGAAGCCTAACTCGTCAGGGAGCTCCGCGCAGCAGGTTAAAATTGTCATCTCTTTGCTGCGTGGCGATCCCCAGGATTGGGCGTTTTCTTTGAAACCTGATGATCCTATTCTGACTAATGTGAACGCATTTTTTCAAGCCTTGGGGTTGTTGTATGACGAACCTAATGCCATTGATCAGGCTGAAAAGACCCTGCTGGCATTGAACCAGGGTCAAGATTCTGCAGAATCGTACTGTCAAAAATTCCGAAAGTGGGCAGTACTTACTATCTGGAATGATAATGCCCTGGCTGCTCTCTTTCGGAAGGGTTTGTCAGAAGCCGTAAAAGATACTATGGTGGGATTTCCTGTTCCCTCTGGTCTTGACGATTCTATGTCATTAGCCATTCAGATTGATCGGCGTTTGCGCGAACGCAAAACTGCACGAGTATTGTTGCCACTTGTTGAACAAATGTCTGAACCTATGCAATGTGATAGAGTTTTGTCCAGAGAGCAGCGTCAGGAGTTCAGAAGGCGTAATAAGTTGTGTTTTTTCTGTGGAGATGCCTCGCATATTATTTCTGTCTGTCCTAAACGAGAGAAATGCTTTGCACACACGTTTTCTGTTGGTGGTGTTCAACCTAAGTTACTTCTGGCTATTACTCTGATCTGCTCCCTGTCCACATTTTCCGCCAAGGCTTTTGTGGATTCGGGAGCAGCTCTAAACCTAATGGACTTGGATTTTGCTAAACGTTGTGGATTTCCGATGACACCTCTGCAGACGCCTATCCCTTTGAGGGGGATTGATGCTACTCCTTTGGCAAAAAATAAACCTCAGTTTTGGACCCAGGTGGTAATGCGGGTCGCCCCAGACCATCAAGAAAATTGCAGATTTTTGGTGTTGCATAATCTGCATGATACCATTGTTCTGGGGTTTCCCTGGTTGCAAATTCATAATCCAGTTTTGGATTGGAAATCTGTGTCTGTGGTGAGTTGGGGTTGTCGGTGTGCCTTTAGTGAAGCTCCGGTGTTTTCCACCTCTCCTCAGTCGCATGATGTTCCTGATTATTTGGCGGACTTTTATGATGTATTTAGTGAGAATGAGTCTGCGTCTCTGCCTCCTCATAGGAGTTATGACTGTGCAATTGAACTGAGCCCGGGGTGTAAATTCCCCAAGGGTCGGCTCTTCAATTTATCTGTACCCGAGCACGAGGCTATGCGATCCTATATTAAGGAGGCGTTGGAGAAGGGTCATATTAGACCATCCTCGTCACCCTTAGGTGCCGGTTTTTTTTTTTGTAGCCAAAAAAGATGGATCATTAAGACCTTGTATTGATTATCGTGCCCTCAACAAAATTACTGTTAAATATCAGTATCCGTTACCCCTGATTTCGGATCTATTCTCTAGAGTTAAAGGTGCTTGCTGGTTTACCAAGCTTGACCTCAGGGGGCGTATAATCTTATTCGCATTAAGCATGGGGATGAATGGAAGACGGCGTTTAATACTCCGGAGGGACATTTTGAGTACCTGGTGATGCCTTTTGGGCTCACTAATGCCCCTTCTGTCTTCCAGTGCTTCATGAACGATATTTTCCGAGATTTTGTCGATAAATTTTTGATTATCTATCTGGATGATATTTTGATCTTCTCCAAGGATTGGGATTCTCATGTGGAACATATTCGGACTGTGTTCCGGATCTTGAGGGAGAATTCCCTGTATGTCAAAGGATCTAAATGCCTTTTTGGAGTACAGAGGATTTCTTTTTTGGGATTTATTTTGTCTCCGTCAACTATTGAAATGGACCCGGCCAAGGTACAGGCCATTGACGATTGGGTTCAGCCCACTTCTTTGAAGGCCCTTCAGAAGTTTTTGGGTTTTGCTAACTTTTATCGGAAATTTATAGCAAAATTTTCTAGTATTGCCAAGCCATTGACTGATTTGACTAAGAAGGGTGCTGATGTGTTAAATTGGTCTCCAGAGGCTGTTTCTTCCTTTCAGGATTTGAAGCGAAGATTCACCTCCGCCCCGGTTTTGCGGCAACCTGATGTCTCACTTCCATTCCAGGTAGAGGTGGATGCTTCTGAGATTGGTGCAGGAGCTGTTTTGTCCCAAAAGGATCCAGTAACATCTAAAATGATTCCCTGTGCTTTCTTTTCCCAAAAGTTCTCTCCATCTGAACGTAACTATGATGTGGGGAATCGGGAACTGTTGGCCATGAAATGGGCATTTGAGGAGTGGAGACATTGGTTGGAGGGAGCTAAGCATCAAGTCGTGGTCCTCACTGACCACAAGAATTTGATGTACCTAGAGTCGGCAAAGCGCTTGAACCCTAGACAGGCTAGGTGGGCCTTGTTTTTTACACGTTTTGATTTTGTGGTTTCTTTTCTTCCTGGAACTAAGAATGTCAAGGCAGACGCCCTCTCTAGGAGCTTCTTTGCTGATTCTCCTGTGGTGACCAAACCTGCTACCATCTTAGGCGAAGGGGTAGTTCTTTCTGCCATCTCGCCCGATTTGAGACGTGCTCTGGAAGAGTTCCAGGAGGACAAACCTGAGCGTTGTCCCAGTGGAAAGTTGTATGTTCCTGACCAGTGGAAGAGGATAGTGATGTCTGAAGTTCATTGCTCTGCTTTGGCTGGTCATCCAGGTATTTTTGGTACTAGAGATTTGGTGAGTCGGTTCTTTTGGTGGCCCTCCTTGTCTTGTGATGTCAGGAATTTTGTGCAGTCCTGTGGGACTTGCTCCCGGTCTAAATCGTGTTCTCGCTCTAGTGGGTTGTTGATGCCTTTGCCTGTCCCCAAGAGGCCATGGACCCATATTTCAATGGATTTCATCTCTGATATGCCTGTCTCTCAAAGGATGACTGTTATTTGGGTGATTTGTGATAGGTTCTCTAAGATGGTTCATCTTGTACCACTCCCTAAGTTGCCGTCTTCCTCTGAGTTGGTACCCCTGTTTTTGCAACAGGTGGTTCGCTTGCACGGGATTCCTGAGAACATTGTATCTGACAGAGGAGTTCAGTTTGTGTCTAGATTTTGGAGAACTTTCTGTTCCAAGCTGGGAATTCAGTTGTCCTTCTCCTCTGCTTTTCACCCTCAGACCAATGGGCAGACAGAGAGAACAAACCAGGCCTTGGAGTCATATTTGAGATGTTTTATTTCCGCTGATCAGGATGACTGGGTTTCATTTTTGCCCTTGGCCGAATTTGCTTTAAATAATAGAGCTAGTTCTGCCACTTTGATGTCACCTTTTTTTTGTAACTTTGGGTTTCATCCTCGATTTTCTTCAGGGCAGGTGGAGCCCTCTACCTGCCCAGGTGTTGACACTGTGGTGGAGAGAATGCACCAGATCTGGGACCAAGTGGTGGATAAGTTATCTCTTTCCCAGGAAAAGGCCCAGCGGTTTTCCAACCGACATAGGACCATTGGTCCCCAGTTTAAGGTTGGTGATATGGTGTGGTTATCATCAAAAAATATTGCTATGAAGGTGGCTTCTCCTATGTTTAAGCGTAGATTTATTGGACCTTACAAGATTTTGGAGATTATTAATCCGGTCTCTTTTCGGTTGGCTCTTCCTGTCACATTTAAAATTCATAATGTGTTCCATAAGTCTTTGTTGAAGAGGTTTGTTGAATCTGTTGTTCTGGGGGTGGCACCTCCAGACCCTGTATTAGTTGAAGGTAACATGGAATATGAGGTAGAGAAAGTACTGCATTCCTGTCTGGCTAGACGGAGACTCCAGTATTTGGTTAAGTGGAAGGGTTATGGTCAGGAGGATAATTCCTGGGCCTCTGCCTCTGATATTCATGCCAAAAGATTGGTGCTTGCCTTTCATCGGGCTCACCCTGATCGCCCTGGTGGCATGGTTGAGGGTTCGGTGACCCCTCCTCAAGGGGAAGGTACTGTTGTGAGTTCATTTTCCCCTTTACCACTGAGGCCCGATGAACTCCCTCTTCTGGTAAAGAAAGGTAGTGAGCCTGATTATCAAGCATCTGGGCCTAATGATGATGATTGGCTGAGTGGAGTTACTGACTGGATATAAGGCTGTCGACGCCCTTCTGCCCTGCGGGTGATTTCTCTGTGGGATCCTTGGATACCAGTCTGAATTCCTGCTCTTCTAAAGCTAAGTTTTCTGCTCTGCCGTTTGCATTTGTACTTTGACGTTGTTTTGCTGGATTTCTGTCATTCCCTGCTGGGGTGAGCTGAATTCCTTTAGCTCTGTCTTCAGAAAATACCTGAGTGCTGATATAGTTTTTGAAGCCTAGCTGCTTCAGGGCCTTTTTCCATATCAGCCTGTTGGCTTATGTCTTTTATAGGGTTTTTGCAGATTGCAGACAACAGCTTTCCTATCCTGTCCTATTTTTAGTTAGCTTGGGCCCCATTGTTTGCTCAGCCTATCTTTCTATCTGTGTGAGTGTTTTTTCATCTTGCTTCACCATCATTATATGTTGGGGGCTGCCTTTTACTTTGGGGTCTGCTCTGGGGCAGTTTAGATTTCCTTTTCTGTCTTTAGGTTATGTAGTTCTCCGGCTGTGATCGCGGGGTCTAGGGCACCGTAGGAACCCCCCACGGCTACTGCTAGTTGTGTTGATAGGTTCAGGGGTCTGCAATCTGATAGTTGCCAACTTCTCCGGTTTTTTGGACGTAGCTTCTATTTTTGTGTCTGCCTCCTACGGTGACTCGTTCATAACAGTTTCCAGTGTCAATGATGCACTGCGAGTGCTGGGTGGAGGAGCACTTTCAGGCAAATCCACATTCCTCCAGTCACGCACAAACCCAGTACCAGACCTTGCCACGCCAACATTTTCTCTTGCCCCACGAGAAGCATCCTCCTCCCCTAAATAATCATCCCCATCATCTTCCTCCTCCTCCTCTTCTTCCTCCACCTCGTGCACGACAGTTCCCTGAACAGACAATGGCTGACTGACATCAAGGCTTCCCTCCTCCTCTTCCTCATCATCCTCGGCTGCAGACACCTGCTCCTTGATGTGCGTCAAAGTTTGCATGAGCAGACGCATAAGTGGCATGCTCATGCTTATGATGGCGTCGTCTGCGCTTACCAGCCGTGTGCATTCCTCAAAACATTGAAGGACTTTACAGAGGTCTTTCAGCTTCGACCACTGCACACTTGTCAACTCCATGTCTGCCCTCAAAGTGCCTGCCCATGTATCCAACCATGTGCAGGGTGGAGTTCCACCTTGTTGCAACGTCGATAATTAGGCGGTGCTTGGGAAGGTGGAGCAATCGCTGCAGCTTCTGCATACGACTGGAGTGTACCGGCGACCGGCGGATGTGCGAGCACAGTCTTCGAACATTGTGGAGCAGGCCTGTTAACTCCGGATAATTAGTGAGGAAGCACTGCACCACCAGGTTCAAGGTGTGAGCCAAGCAAGGTATGTGTCTGAGTTTTGAACGGGCTATGGCTGCCACAAAATTCCGGCCGTTATCACTAACTACCTTACCTGCCTCAAGATGTAGACTGCCCAGCCATGACTCAGTTTGTCGCTGAAAGTAGTCGGCCAGTACCTCTGCCGTGTGTCTGTCGCCCAAACACATCATCTGCAACACAGCCTGCTGATGTTTTCCACTAGCTGATCGATAGTGGGACACATCGTGTGCACCACTGTCAGCTGCGGATGCAGTGCTCGTGCGACTGCGCTCTGTGGATGAGCTTTCGCCTCTGGAGGAGGAAGAGGGTCGAACGCCTACAGCCAACTCTTTCCTATACCGTGGGCTAGGCAGCACTGTGCCATCACAGCTGTCCCCTGTGGACCCTGCATCCACCACATTAACCCAGTGTGCAGTGATGGACACGTAACGGCCCTGGCCATGCCTACTGGACCATGCATCAGTTGTGAGGTGCACCTTTCCACTCACTGATTGCTTGAGTGCGTGGACAATGCGGTTTTTCACATGAAGATGGAGGGCTGGGATGGCTTTGCGAGAAAAGAAGTGGCGACTGGGTAGGTCATAGCGTGGTACTGCGTACGCCATGAGTTCGCAGAAAGCTGCGCTTTCAACCAACTGATAGGGCATCATCTCTAACGAGATTAGTTTGGCAATGTGGGCGTTCAAACCCAGTGTACGCGGATGAGAGGATGAGTACTTTCTTGTCCTACTCATAGTCTCTGGTAGGGTGAGCTGGACTTGAGAGCTGCATATGGTGGAACTAGCGTTGGACATGGTGGACTGAGAGAGGGTTGATGATGGTGATGGAGTTGGTGTTCTTTCTGATGGCCTAGATTCAGTCTTTCATTGCAATAACAGTGTGATTCCCTGACTGATTTGCCCTTGCGACGACAACTAAACATTTGCTGCTGGTGGTGTGCTAACTGGTGGACTTACAGTGGGGGAAACAATGTAGCATTGCTGACTACCTTCTTTGGGAGCAGTAGCACATGTGGTACGTGAGTTTTGGTAGTTCGTCCACGCTTGCAAGGGCATGGTGGTTAAATGTCTTAGCATGCAACTGGTATTCAAATTTCTCAGATTTTTCACTCGGCTAAAGCCCTTTGCGCACCTCTTTATAGATAACCTTTGCCTGTTCATTAGGATTTTGTTCAAAAAAGTGCCACACTGCACTCTTCCTACTATGGAAGACATTTTGAGGCCTTGCACGCTGTGCTAATTTGACCGTCTGGCCAAGCTGTCCTGCAACTCTTTTGGTTTTTGTAACCCGTTTTTGGACTGCTCCGGGCCTGCCAGATAACAGCTGTTGCGATGTCGATGCCCGCTGCTGATGCACCTCCTCCTATTCTGAGCTATTGGCAGCGGCACCCTCTACCCCCAATGGATGCCAATCTGGGTCAACAACTGGGTCATCCATCACCTCCTCTTCAATGTCATGTGCACCTTCCTCTGTGTCACCGTGTATGGTGGTATAGTATGCGGGAAGGGGCACCTGAGTTTCATCTGGGTCAGATTCTGGCTCAGTACACTGCGAGGACAATGTAGTGCTCTGAGTGAATGTACCAGCAGAATCATCTATCAGTGGCTGTGCATCAGTACACTCCATGTCAGATTCATCTTTGCCTGGGTAATTCACGATTTGACTTGATAACCCAGGCATGGTATGTGAAAACAGCTCCATGGAGTAATCTGTTGTGTGGCCTGCTGCATCCTTCAATTTTGGTTGGGGTGAAGGACACAGGAAAGGTGTGGTTCATGAACATGAGCCTCCAATGATGACTCAGTGCCTTTATTTTGTAAAACTTTAGAAGAGGAGGCGATAGAGCTGGAGGCTGAGTCAGCAATGTAAGCCAAAACTTGTTCTTGAAGCTCCGGCTTTAAAAGAGGTTTACCTACTCCCAGAAAAGGGAGCCTTCGAGGCCTTGTGGAGCCAGACAATGATGCAGGCTCAACACCTCCTGCATTAGGTGCTATTTTGCTTTTGCCACTACCAGCAGATCCACCACCAACAACAACACCATCATTACCAGCTGCCAACCCCCGCCCACTTCCACGGACTCTTCCACCACACTTCCTCATTTTTGGGGAAAATGTACCCAAAAAACCACCAACTATATGGTACTGTAAAACAAGGTACAGGGTGTATATAGTAGTGGGGAGTATTGGAATCTCTGTAGACTTCAGGACACAGTTGGATTCTGTCAGGCCCTGTTTATTTTACACCGCAATGTGACAGGCAGATTCTGGATGGTGTAATAAAGGTGGATAGAGGACTGTGGAGAATTGGAATCTCTGTAGACTTCAGGACACAGTTGGATTCTGTCAGGCCCTGTTTATTTTACACCGCAATGCGACAGGCAGATTCTGGATGTTGTAAGAAAGGTGGATAGAGGACTGTGGAGAATTGGAATCTCTCTACACTTCAGGACACAGTTGGATTCTGTCAGGCCCTGTTTCTATAACACTGCAATGTGACCGGCAGAAATTGCCTAGTGTATGACAAACTGCAAGGTGTATATAGAATTGGGCAGAATTGTAATCTCCCTACAGTGTTGGTCTGTAAGAACGAACAAACTCCTCGGCTTTTCCTTACAGAGTCACACACTTAGCTTCAATTTGGCCGTGATAACAGCCGTTACACGGTACTGAGAGAGGAGCGTGCATGTACACTGCTGTACGGTGTATGTAAAATTGTCAAGCTCCGTGTTTTTGTATTCGAACTGACACACGCTGTCTCTCTCTAGTTTTGAATGTAATCAAACAGCAAATATACTAAACTGTTTGAAAAATGGACAAAACTATAAGGTGTAGGTCTGTAAGAACGGACAAACTTCTCGACTTTTCCTTACAGAGTCACATACGTAGATAGCTTCAATTTGGCCATGATAACAGCCGTTGCATGGTACTGAGAGAGGAGCGTGCACTTACACCGCTGTACTGTGTATGTAAAATTGTCATGCTCCGTGTTTTTGAATACGGACTGACACACACTGTCTCTCTCTAGTTTTGAATGTAATCAAACAGCAAATATACTAAACTGTTTGAAAAATGGACAAAACTATAAGGTGTAGGTCTGTAAGAACGGACAAACTCCTCGACTTTTCCTTACAGAGTCACACACGTAGATAGCTTCAATTTGGCCGTGATAACAGCCATTACACGGTACTGTGTTAGGAGCGTACACCGCTGTGCGGTGTGTGAAAAAATGAACGCTCACTACCTCACCAGGACAAAACAATACAATTTGGATTGCTTTTAAAAAAGCAGTTTGAACACCAGTGTGCATACAGCAATGTGGCTAGCCTTAAAAGGCAGGCTAATCACCACCAGCGCTGCTGCACAAAAGCAAAAATCTTCACCTTTCACTGCACAGTAACTACAGTGAAAAGCGCTAGCAACAGAAGCAGTTTTTTTTTTCTTTTTGCCTTCCTAACGCTCTCCCTACAGAATAAGCAGCTGCAGCAGCTCTCCCTATTCTGAGATCAGCATGAGTAACATGGCGGTCGGCGTCCCCGCCCTTTTATACCCCCTGTGACGCCACACAAAGCAAGCCAATCATTTGCATGCCCTTCTCCAAGATGGTGGTGACCGCTGCCTATGTCATCACGTTGCCCACAGTGTCCATTCTTCCTGATTGGCTGAAAAAGGGCGCTAAAACATCTTTTGAAACGCGACTTTGGCGCTAAAGTCGCCGACCTCGTGGCCGACATCACGCTAAGGTCGGGTTTCGTTTCATGAAACCCGACTTTGGCGAAAGTCGGCGACTTTTGAATTTTTTCGACCCGTTTCGCTGAACTCTAGTCGTTAGTAATTTTGGACAGGGCAGTCTCAGTGGAATGGTGGGGACGGTAGCTAGAGTTGAGCGAAACGGGTTGGTCAAATTCATAAGTTGCTGACTTTCGCTAAAGTCGGGTTTCATGAAACGAAACCCGACCATAGCGTGAGGTCGGCCATGAGGTCGGCGAACAGAGCGCCAAAGTCGCGTTTCAAATGATGCTTCCAGTGCCCTTTTTCAGCCAATGATGGAGGACTCACACTGTGGGCAACGCGATGACATGGGCAGCGGTCACCACCATCTTTGAGAAGGGCATGCAAGTGATTAGCTTGCTTTGTATGGCGTCACAGGGGCTATAAAAGGGCGTGCACGCCGACCGCCATCTTACTTCTGCCAATCTTAGCATAGGGAGAGGTTGCTGCTGCTGATTCTGAATAAGGGAGAGCGTTAGGCAGGGAAGAAGAACAAAAAAACTGCTTCTGCTGGTATCGATTTTCACTGTACAACACAACAGTTTGTGTGCAGTGACAGGGGAGGCTATATTTTTGTGCATCATAAGGCTCCCTGATAGCTGCATTGCTGTTTGCAAACTGCTGTGCAAACTGCTTTTTTTAAAAGCAAAAATACTTTTCTTCCTCTTTTCTGCACAGTTACCAAGCGTTCATTTTTCCATACTTTTGTGTGCAGCAGTCCTGCTTATTAGGCTGCCTGCTGCCATACTTGGACTGAGAGCATCATTGTCAGCCTCCTAAAATCTCTAGGGAGATTCAAATTCTCCCCAATACTATATACACCTTGTACTTTGTCATACACCTGCCAATTTCAGCCTGTTAAATTGAGGTGTAATCTATAGTGGGCCTGAGATAATAGCTCAGCCTCCTAAATTCTCTAGGGAGATTCAAATTCTCCCCAATACTACAGTTGTGGCCAAAAGTATTGACACCCCTGCAATTTTGTCAGATAATACTCAGTTTCTTCCTGAAAATGATTGCAAACACAAATTCTTTGCTATTATTATCTTCATTTAATTTGTCTTAAATAAAAAAACACAAAAAGAATTGCCCTAAAGCCAAATTGGATATAATTCCACACCAAACAAAAAAGAGGGTGGACAAAAGTATTGGCACTGTTCGAAAAATCATGTGATGCTTCTCTAATTTGTGTAATTAACAGCACCTGTAACTTACTTGTGACACCTAACAGGTGTTGGCGATAAGTAAATCACACTTGCAGCCAGCTGACATGGATTAAAGTTGACTCAACCTCTGCCCTGTGTCCTTGTGTGTACCACAATGAGCATGGAGAAAAGAAAGAAGACCAAAGAACTGTCTGAGGACTTGAGAAACCAAATTGTGAGGAAGCATGAGCAATCTCAAGGCTACAAGTCCATCTCCAAAGACCTGAATGTTCCTGTGTCTACCGTGCGCAGTGTCATCAAGAAGTTTAAAGCCCATGGCACAGTGACTAACCTCCCTAGATATGGATGGAAAAGAAAAATTAACAAGAGATTTCAACGCAAGATTGTGTGGATGTTGGATTAAGAACCTCGACTAACATCCAAACAAGTTCAAGCTGCCCTGCAGTCCGAGGGTACAACAGTGTCAACCCGTACTATCCGTCCGCGTCTGAATGAAAAGGGACTGTATGGTAGGAGACCCAGGAAGACCCCACTTCTTACCCCGAGACATAAAAAAGCCAGGCTGGAGTTTGCCAAAACTTACCTGAAAAAGCCTAAAATGTTTTGGAAGAATGTTCTCTTGTCAGATGAGACAAAAGTAGAGCTTTTTGGGCAAAGGCATCAACATAGAGTTTACAGGAGAAAAAAAGAGGCATTCAAAGAAAAAAACACGGTCCTTACAGTCAAACATGGCGGAGGTTCCCTGATATTTTGGGGTTGCTTTGCTGCCTCTGGCACTGGACTGCTTGACAGTGTACATGAAGACTACCAACAAATTTTGCAGCACAATGTAGGGCCCAGTGCGAGAAAGTTTGGTCTCCCTCAGAGGTCATGGGTCTTCCAGCAGGACAATGACCCAAAACACACTTCAAAAAGCACTAGAAAATGGTTTGAGAGAAAGCACTGGAGACTTCTAAGGTGGCCAGCAATGAGTCCAGACCTGAATCCCATAGAACACCTGTGGAGAGATCTAAAAATGGCAGTTTGGAGAAGGCACCCTTCAAATATCAGGGACCTGGAGCAGTTTGCCAAAGAAGAATGGTCTAAAATTCCAGCAGAGCATTGTAAGAAATTCATTGATGGTTACCGGAAGCGGTTGGTTGCAGTTATTTTGGCTAAAGGTTGTGCAACCAAGTATTAGGCTGAGGGTGCCAATACTTTTGTCTTGCCCATTTTTGGAGTTTTGTGTGAAATGATCAATGTTTTGCTTTTTGCTTCATTCTCTTTTGTGTTTTTTCATTTAAGACAAATTAAATGAAGATAATAATACCAAAGAATTTGTGTTTGCAATCATTTTCAGGAAGAAACTGAGTATTATCTGACAAAATTGCAGGGGTGTCAATACTTTTGGCCACAACTGTATATACACCTTGTACCTTGTTTTACAGTATCATATAGCTGGTGGTATTTTGGGTACATTTTCCCAAAAATGAGGAAGTATGGTGGAATAGGCCGTGAACGTGGGCTGGGGTTGCCAGCTGGTACTGATGGTGGTGGTGGTGGTGGTGCATCTGCTGGTAGTGGCAAAAGCGCAATAGAACCTAAGGCAGGAGGTGTTGAGCCTGCGTCATCGTCTGGCTCCACAAGGCCTCGAAGGCTCCCTTTTCTGGGAGTAGGTAAACCGCTTTTAAAACCGGTGCTTCAGGAACAAGTTGTGGCTTACATTGCTGACACAGCCTCCAGCTCTATCGACTCCTCTTCTGAAGTTTCAAAAAATAAAAGCACTGAGTCGTCAGTGGAAGCTCCTGGTCAGGAGCAACACCTTTACTTGTATCCTTCACCCCTACCAAAAGTGAAGGATGCGGCAGGCCACACTACAGATTACTCCATGGAGCTGTTTTCACATACCATGCCTGGGTTATCAAGTCAAATCATGAATTCCCCAGTCCAAGATGAATCTGACATGGAGTGCACTGATGCACAGCCACTGCTAGATTTTTCTGCTGGTACATTCACTCAGAGCACTACATTGTCATTGCAGTGTACTGAGCCAGAATCTGACCCTGATGAAACTCAGGTGCCCTTTCCCGCATACTATACCACCATATACGGTGACACAGAGGAAGGTGCACATGACATTGAAGAGGAGGTGATGGATGACCCAGTTGTTGACCCAGATTGGCATCCATTGGGGGTAGAGGGTGCCGCTGCCAATAGCTCAGAAGAGCAGGAGGAGGATCCGCAGCGGGCATCGACATCGCAACAGCTGTTATCTGGCAGGCCCGGAGCAGTCCAAAAACGGGTTACAAAAACCAAAAGAGTTGCAGGACAGCTTGGCCAGATGGTCAAATTAGCACAGCGTGCAAGGCCTCAAAATGTCTTCCATAGTAGGAAGAGTGCAGTGTGGCACTTTTTTGAACAAAATCCTAATGATCAGGCAAAGGTTATCTGTAAAAAGTGCGCAAAGACCTTTAGCCGAGGGAAAAATCTGAGAAATTTGAATACCAGTTGCATGCTTAGACATTTAACCACCATGCACATGCAAGCGTGGAAGGACTACCAAACCTCACGTACCACATGTGCACCTGCTTCGAATGAAGGTAGTCAGCAACGCTACATCGCTTCCCCACTGTAAGCCCACCGGTTAACACACCACCGGCAGCAAATGTTGAGGTGTCGTCGCAAGGCCAAAGCAGTCAGGGAATCACAATGTTATTGCTACGACAGCCTGAATCTAGGCCATCAGCAAGACCACTAACACCATCACCATCACCAACCCTCTCTCAGTCTGCCAAGTCCACCGCTAGTTCCACCATATGCAGCTCTCCAGTCCAGCTCACTCTACCAGAGACTCTGAGTAGGACAAGAAAGTACTCATCCTCTCATCCGTGTACACTGTGTTTGAATGCCCACTTTGCCAAACTAATCTCGTTAGAGATGATGCCCTACCGGTTGGTTGAAAGCGAAGCTTTCCGCGATCTCATGGCCTACGCAGTACCACACTATGACCTACCCAGTCGGCACTTCTTTTCTCGAAAAGTCATCCCAGCCCTCCACCTTCATGTGAAAGACCGCATTGTCCATGCACTCAAGCAATCAGTGAGTGGAAAGGTGCACCTCACAACAGATGCATGGTCCAGTAGGCATGGCCAGGGCCGTTACGTGTCCATCACTGCGCACTGTGTTAATGTTGTGGATGCAGAGTCCACAGGGGACAGAGGCGGTGGGACAGTGCTGCCTAGCCCACGGTATAGGAAACAGTTGACTGTAGGCATTCGACCCTCCTCCAGAAGCAAAAGCTAGTCCACAGAGCGCAGTTGCACGAGCACTCCATCCGCCGCTGCCAGTGTGGCACACGAGGTGTCCCACTATCGAACAGCTATTGGTAAGCGTCAACAGGCTGTGTTGAAGATGATGTGTTTGGGCGACAACAAACACACCGCGGAAGTACTGGCCGACCACTTGCAGCGACAAACTGAGTTATGGCTGGGCAGTCTACATCTTGAGACAGGCAAGGTAGTTAGTGATAACGGCCGGAATTTTGTGGCAGCCATAGCCCTTTCAAAACTCAGACACATACCTTGCCTGGCTCACACCTTGAACCTGGTGGTGCAGTGCTTCCTCAATAATTATCCGGAGTTAACAGGCCTGCTCCATAAGGTGCGAAGACTGTGCTCACACATCCGCCGGTCGCCGGTACACTCCAGTCGTATGCAGAAGCTGCAGCGATTGCTCCACCTTCCCAAGCACCGCCTAATTATCGACGTTGGAGCAAGGTGGAACTCCAACCTGCACATGGTTGAGAGACTGTGCGAACAGTGGCAGGCTGTAATGCATTTGTGGGAGGATACACGGGCAGGCAGTTTGAGGGCAGACATGGAGTTGTCTGGTGTGCAGTGGTCGAAGCTGAAAGACCTCTGTAAAGTCCTTCAGTGTTTTGAGGAATGCACACGGCTGGTAAGCGCAGAGGATGCCATCTTAAGCTTGAGCATCCCACTTATGCGTCTGCTCATGCAAACTTTGACGCATATTAAGGAGCAGGGGAGCAGCCGAGGAGGAAGAGGAAGAGGAGGAGGGAAGCCTTGATGACAGTCAGCCATTGTCTGCTCAGGGAACTCAACTGGACGAGGTGGAGGAAGAAGAGGAAGAGGAGGATGATGGGGATGATTATTTAGGGGAGGAGGATGCTTCTCAGGGGGCAAGAGAAAATGTTGGCGTGGCAAAGTCAGGTACAGGGTTTGTGCGTGACTGGAGGGATGTGGATTTGCCAGAAAGTGCTCCTCCACCCAGAACTTGCAGGTTCTTACACGAGCTGTAGGGGCAACATGGAAGAGGTGTTCGTGGTGCACACATCCGAAGTGGCGTTGGAGACAGGGTTTCATGACCATGTTGTGGACTAATTTTTCAAGTATCGCTCACACGACTGGTAATACTGCATCGATTGAAAGTGACAGGAGACAGCAGTTGTCAACTATGGTTACAAACTAATTCTCCCATATCGATGTTCTCCCTCACAGGTCATTCCCCTTTGACTATTGGGCCTGTAAACTGGACACCTGGCCTGAATTGGCACAATATGCCTTGCAGGAGCTCGCTTGCCCTGCTGCTAGTGTGCTATCCGAAAGAGTCTTCAGTGCTGCTGGATCAATCCTGACAGAAAAAAGGACCCGTCTGTCAACCCAAAATGTTGATGATCTAACCTTCATTAAAATGAACCATGCATGGGTTTCTAAGGATTTTTTCCCACCTTCCCCTACTGACACATAGATTGCCAGAAAAATGGCTCGCTTTTGTCCTCCTCTTCCTCGGACTTCTCCAATTCCTCCATTTGCAGCTGCTGAATCAACATATGCCATTTTTTCAACCTCCCTAACTGGGCTGCCTCCCCCCTCAGGGCCGGGGTCACCACCTGGCGCACGCACCCGTGCGAGTGCCGTTGCCCTGGACAGGTGGGTGGGCCCACTCTTGGGCAACGGCACTGGCACAGGGTCCCTCATAGTACAATCAAGTGTCTCTGACGGTGGGGGTGCACACCCACCATCAGACACACCGGCGTACTATGAGGGGTCCTGTGCCAGTACCGCCGCCCACGAGTGGGCCCCCCTGCTTGCTCAGGGCCCCAGGACTTGCAATACTTACCTCTCCCTGCTCCACCACTGTGTAGTCTGGGCTGTTAAATCCTTCACTGGGACTGCCACTACAAATTTGGTAAGCTGATAGATGATGGTTAAGACGTAGCTATGCCCTGTCCTGCTGGTCTCTATCTTTAGATGATCAATGGCTTCCATTTGTTATGGACATCGACTCACAATGAGATGCAGTGGTGGTTTATCATCAGCTTTCACAGTTTTCCTACTCACAGACATGTGACATTCCTGCCCACATTTTTAAAGGTGTCCTCTCATGCCAATCCAACAGAATCGCCTACGGCCTGTAGCTTCTTTCTTTTGCACGCCAAAGTTACCTGACTGATCATGATAGGCAATGAGGACCATGTCTACATCTCTCCCTGTGATCACAATTTGATGGAGATGAGTAACGGTGATGGGATCAACGGTACTGCGATACAGCAACCCTTTCTTCACAAAGAACTGTTTTCGCTGTCTCCACAGACAAAGTAATTGAGGGTCAGCATTGCCTCTGAGAATTCTCCCGGGAGTTTTTCCCGTGATTAATAATTCCAAAATTTCTGCAATCACTCGACTTTCCGTCTCTACTTGTATCCATCTCGTTTCCTCTTACGGAGAGTCTGGACTGTCTTACTGAGACTGAAATATATATGAAGATTTAAAAATGCTCCAACAGTGTATACTGGTGTACGCTTCGAATACATTACCCTTTTTCTACTTTTTAGATTCTTGTCTAATCCATACTGAGGCTGTGAGTGTGCTTGTCGGACTCCGGAAATATACACAAAGATTTTTAATGTTTAAACTATGCTATATATACCTGTTATCTGGTGATACTGTTCCCTTTCTCAACTTTCTACAATCTTGTCGAATCCATACTGGGCCTGAGACCGTCTGAGTCTGCCTCCTGATATATACACATAGATTTTTAATGTGTAAACTATGCTATATATTCCTGGTATCCGGTGATACTGTACCCTTTCTCAACTTTCTACAATCTTGTCGAATCCATACTGGGCCTGAGACTGTCTGAGTCTGCCTCCTGATTAGAGATGAGAGTTGTTCAAGTCGAACTGTTCGCCAAGTTCAAATTCGAGCTGTTTTGGGCGGTGTTCGAGCCGTTTGTCGAACTCGAACACTTTGCTTAAAATTTGGCTGTCCGAGGTTCTGTTCGAGAGCGGTTCGTTCACCAAAAGTGTAACTTTATTTTCACATTAATAATGGTTTTCAATGTTAATAGACAGTTTCATGGCATAGTAGCGTGTCTGGTAGACAGCGGTGTAGTACACCTGTCAAGGAGCTACACCGTGTGTGTTTCTAATAATTTTTTACCGCATCTTGTCCAGAAAATCCTTTTGGGCCTTGTAGCACTGTCTGCTACTCAGCAGAGGAGCCCACCCGTGAATCTAGCTATGCCGCCTGTTTATGAAAGAACCAGTTTTTGACTGCATTTAGCCCAGTTAATACTTTGGGCCTTGTAACTGTGTCTGCTACTCAGCAGAGGAGCCCACCCGTGAACCAAGCTGTGCTGCCTGTTTATGTAAGAACCATTTTTTAACTCCATTTAGCCCAGTCAATACTTTGGGCCTAGTACCTGTGTCTACTGCTCAGCAGGGGAGCCCACCCGTGAACTTAGCTATGCCGCCGGTTTATGTAAGCACTGTCTGCTACTCACCAGAGTTGCCCACCCGTGAACCAAGCTATGCCGCCTGTTTATGTAAGAACTGTGTGCTACTCAGCAGAGGAGCCCAGCTGTTAAGCAAGCTACAGCACCTGTGGTTTGGACACTTAATTTTTGCACATTCTTTCTGGAATGACGGTTAGGCCCAATTCCAGAATTCTGGTTGACCTGCACTTACTGGGAAATTCTCGTTCGCGGGGAAGAATTGGAGTCCCAGATCCCCATCACTAACGGGGTTCAGCGGGTTATCCGCACCTGTAAGCGACACACACTGGTCCTTTCAGTGTAGCGCGCGTGCAGCCCCGGACATGTAAGGGCATGACAGACCTGTTATTGCTCGATCTCGCGTGCCAGAGCCTCGCGTGTCCCTCTAGTAAACTGGACGCGGACAATGGGGGCATGCCGGAGTCTCGTTCATTAACAGAATTAAGCTGACAAATCGCTAGCACAACTAAAAACGGCCATGCACCACCACCCACAGAATCGAGAAAGCTTGCAATCTGTCCATCCTTTCCGTGGCTGGCATGGTTGAGGTTGCCCGTGTGGAGTCCAATTAAACCGCAGGCTCCACTCCTTGTGGTGGGGCCCTTCTGGACATTCCTTTAAGGTTCAGCTTTGCAACCATACTGCCCCGTAAACCTAACACTTTGCCTTCATGGACGCTGTTCGGAGGGTCGTGGGAATAATGCCGCCCAATCGGCAGTTGGCATAATTTATGGTGGGAAGTCCGACGTAATATGATCGTCTTCGATTTTAGAATTTTAGAATTTTTTTTGTATTTTAGATTTTTATTCTAGCCTTTCTTGACTTTATAAGGGCATGACATGCCTATATCTGTGTCTCCTCCTTCTCCTTTTACTCCTCCACCTCTTTTCTATATGTAGTTGATCTTTTCCATATGTTATTTGAGTCTTCTGAGCATTTTGTCTGCTTTGGGACACCTTTTAAGGTGTTTTGTATGTGTTTTCTATGTGCTTGTGTTTGTGTTTGCCTACCATTGTTTTCAATGGGGTTCGGCGGTGTTCGTCGAAAGTTCGACGAACATTTGACGAACTTGCCTACTGTTCGACGAACCGAACCGAACTCAAACACTAGCAGGGTGGCTCAACACTACTCCTGATATATAGATGTACATTTTTAATGTTTAAACTATGCTATATATACCTGGTATCTGGTGATACTGTACCCTTTCTGCCAGAAAGTCCTCCTCCACCCACCACTCTAAGTGTATCATTGACACCTGGAACATTGGCCTACATGTGTGATTATTTCTTGCGGATCTTCTTTTTATATTGTAGTGTGATCCATCCTGAGTGTGTGAGAGTCTGTGGGTTGCTCCTGCAATTTAAATGTAGATTTAAAAATTACCCCAACACTGTATACAACGCTACGCTTGTGATACATTACCCATTTACTGGTTTTTATATTCTGGTCTAATCCAAACTGACCAAGTGAGAGTCTGTTTCTGACTCTGGAAATAAATACTGAGATTGACATGGACCCCTACACTGTATACAGCTGTACGCTTCAGATCCATTACCGTTTTATGGCTTTTTATATTGTGTTGTAATCCATTCTGAGCCTGAGAGCGTCTGTGTCTGCCTCCTGAAATATATGCGGAGATTTAGAATGTTTAAACTATACTATTTATACCTGCTATCTGATGATACTGTACCCTTTTTCTACTTTTTATATTATTGTCTAATCCATACTGAGCCTGTGAGCATCTCTGTGTGACTCATGAAATATATATGGAGATTTACAATTATCCTTTGACTGTATACAGCTGTACTCTTCTGATACAGTACCATATATTTGATGTTATTTTGGGTACATTTTCTCCAAAATTTGGAAGTATGGTGGAAGAGGCTGCGGACGTGGGCGTGGGGGTCCAGCTGGTACTGATGGTGGTGGTGCATCTGCTGGTAGTGGCAAAAGCACAATAGCAGCTAAGGCAGAAGGTGTTGAGCCTGCGTCATGGTCTGGCTCCGGAAGGCCTGGAAGGCTACCTTTTCTGGGAGTAGGTTAACCGCTTTTAAAGCCAGAGCATCAGGAACTGGTTTTGTCTTACATTGCCAAAACAGACTCCAGCTAATATGCCCTCCTCTTCTGAAGTTTCAAAAAATGCAAGCACTGAGTCGTCACGTGCTGGCTCCTGGTGAGGAAGAACCCCTCTCCTTGTGTCCTTCACCCCCACCAAAAGTGAATGATGCAGCAGGCCACACTTCACATTAGTCCATGTAGCTCTTTCTCACACACCATGCCTAGGTTATCAAGTCAAATCGTGAATTCCCCAGTCCAAGATGAATCTGACATGGAGTGCGGGTCGCCAGCCAGAGCAGTGGGGTTAATCTGTACCGGGCCGGTGTCTCAGAGGGATGTGTCACGGTGGTGGTGACCCGGTCCGTGGCCCTGGGCGTCCATGCAAAGGGGTGAATAACGTTTATAGGTGAATGATACGTGATGCCACCTGTGGTTTCTGATCAGATTGACCAGTGCTGCAGTGTCGCTTCTCTGGGACAGATGTTGTGGTGCAGCTAAGATGTAGAAGCCCTGCACAGGTAGGGCCGTAATCGCAGGGCAGATGAAAGAGTTGGTAGATTGTGTGCAGTGCAGGATGTAGCAGAGCCGTGCGCCAGGCGCAGGAGAAAGATGACAGACACAGTTGTGCAGTTCCTTTACCTGTACTTGGTAAGTACCATCCAGCTAGGAGTGAACTTTAACTCTGCTCATCCTCCAGCTCGCCTTCTCACGTCCACACACTTTCCCTTCCCGTCATAGACTGCCCTAACTTCCCTCCTCCCGACCACAGAGAGCAGCTCCTCAGCAGTCAGATTCAGAGCTCTCCCTGCTGGCCTGGAGTGGGAACTGTGTTGTATGTTGGTTTAACTGCTAGAGAGATCCTTTGTTGCTCCCAAGCATGACATCACACTCCCTAGGAGGAAGGTAATGCCACTGTGACGACCGTACTCCTGGGGGCGTCACAAGTGCACTGATACCCAGCCACTGCTAGATGATTCTGCTGATACATTTACCGAGACCACTACATTCCCCTCGCACTCTACACAGCCAGAATCTGACCCTGATGAAACTCAGGTTCCCCTTCCCGCATACTATACCACATTACACGGTGACAAAGAGGAAGGTGCAGATGAACTTGCAGGTTCCTTGAGCAGGTGGGGGGCAGACTCAAGGGCGACAGCACTGGCACAGGCCCCCTCATAGTACACAAAAGTGTCTCTGCCGATGGGAGGTGAGGGCCCAGGGAGGGCCCACCCCACCCGCCGTCAGACACACGGCGATACTATGAGGGGCCCTGTGCCAGTGCCATCGCCAACAAGTGGGCCCCCTCTCTTGCTCAGGATCACAGCACTTGCAAAGTTGAAATACTTACCTCTCCCTGCTCCACCTCCGTGACATCTTCTGCGTTTCCTGACAGTGACATTCTGGTCAGAGAGCGCGATGACATCACGTTTGTACGCCCTCTGCCTAAACAGTCCAAGTGCAGAGAGATGGAAGATGGGGACGACGAGGAGTCCAGAGTACAGGGATTCCCTAGCGAGGAGACTTATTTAATTGTTTTAAAGGTTGATAGCAATTTTTGGGGAGCACTATACTCTGGAGAATGATATATGGGGCCCACCATACACTGGAGCATTCCAAAGGTGGACATCAGACACTGGAGCAGCATTTACAGGGCCCATTATTCACTGGAGCCCTGTTTGGTCTTTTATTTTTTAAGTGAGTCCTCGGCAAAGATTAGGGAAGTCGGAGGCGGCAGTGGTGGCGAAGGAGGGAGTTAAAAGTGTTGAACAGCTGTTTGGAGTTGTGGGATAAGGAAGATATGAGGGATATAAAATAGGTCTGTTTAGCAGAGGTGAGAGCCGATTTGAATGCGAGTGTTGCATGTTTGAATGAGGTGAAGTCATCTTGCGAATGCGTTTTCTTTCAATGCCGCTCTGCAATTCTGGATACTTGTCGAAGCTTTTTAGTGATGTTATTGTGCCAGGGTTGTCTATTGATTCGTTGCACTCTGCTATGCATGACAGGCAGGCCCGGCGTCAGCACCCGGCATACCCGGGCAAGTGCCGGGGCCCTGGCGCGACGGAAGGGCCCACACACACTGTCTGGCTGCTGGGGAATGCGACCTAATCTGATTCAGTGGCGTCGGCAGGAGACATGCGCCTTAGCCAATCACAGTCCAGCAGCCCAGGAGTGTCTTCCTTTGATTGGTGGGAGAGCTTCCCTCCCGTCTCTTGTCACGCGTGCCGCAGGGAGGAAGTGATGAGGCAGAGACAGGACGGGGCGGACGGAGGACGCAGGAGCTTTGTGAAGCACGCTGCACGCCTCGCTCTGGAAACGGAGGGACCGGGCGGCAACCGGACACCGGCGACGGGCGACACATCTCCTGCTTCTGACCTGACCTGACACCTAGAGAGTGGCTGACGCTCGCTGAGTGAGGCTCCTCGCTCCAAGACAGTGAGTGATGTGGCAGCTCCTGCTGTGGCAGCTCCATCTGCCAGTGGCACCCGCCGCTGTTATGATGAGTCACCGCAGGAGGAAAAAACAAAATACCAGCTAAGTCCAGAAAAACCAGAGAGGTTGGCAGCTATCGGATTGCAGACCCCTGAACCTATCCACAACAACTAGCAGTAGCCGTGGGGGGTTCCTACGGTGCCCTAGACCCCTCGATCACTGCCGGAGAACTATATAGTCTAAAGACAGAAAGGGGAAAAGCTAAACTGCCCCAGAGCAGACCCCAAAGCAATAGGCAGCCCCCAACATATAATGACGGTGAAGCAAGATGAAAACACTAACACAGATAGAAAGATAGGTTGAGCAAATGATGGGGCCCAAGCTAACTACATAGGACAGGATAGGAAAGCTGCTGTCTGCCATCCGCAAAAACCCTATCAAAATGAGCCAACCGACTGATAGGAAAAACAGGCCCTGAAGTCGCTAGGCTTCAAAAAGACTAAATCAGCACTCAGGTATATTCTGAAGACAGAGCAAAATATCAACAGATCAGAGACAAAAATGGAATTCAGCTCACCCCCGGCCGGGGATGGCAGAACTCCCAAAAAACAAGGCAAAACAAGAACAAAACTGAAGAGTACAAAGCAGAGCAGAAAAATTTAGCTTTGAGATGCAGGAATCAGACTGGTCTCCAAGAATCCAGCAGGAAAATCAACAGCCAGGAAGACGGGCGTCGGCAGCCTTATATCCAGTCCTCAATTCCAGCCACCTAGTCATCATCTAGCTGCCCAAGTGTTTGGTAATCAGTCTCACTACCTTCCTTCACTAGAGGAGGGAGTTCATCAGACCTCAATGGTGAAGGGAAAAATGAACTCACAACAGTACCTCCCCCTTGAGGAGGGGTCACCGAACCCTCATCCATGCCACCAGGGCGATCCGGGTGAGCCCGATGAAAGGCACGCACCAATCTTTCGGCATGAATATCAGAGGCAGAGACCCAGGAATTATCCTCCTGACCATAACCCTTCCACTTAACCAAATACTGGAGTCTCTGTCTAGCCAGACGGGAATCCAGTATCTTCTCTACCTCATATTCCATGTTACCTTCAACCAATATAGGGTCAGGAGGTGCAACCACAGGAACTACTGTTTCAACAAACCTCTTCAACAAGGACTTATGAAACACATTATGAATTTTAAATGTGACAGGAAGAGCCAACCGAAAAGAGACCGGATTAATAATCTCCAAAATCTTGTAAGGTCCAATAAATCTAGGCTTAAACTTAGGAGAAGCCACCTTCATAGCGATATTTTTTGATGACAACCAAACCATATCACCCACATTAAACTGGGGACCAACGGTCCTACGCCGGTTGGAAAACCGCTGGGCCTTTTCCTGGGAGAGAGACAACTTATCCACTACTTGGTCCCAGATCTGTTGCATTCTCTCCACCACAGTGTCAACGCCTGGGCAGGCAGAAGGCTCCACCTGCCTTGAAGAAAATCGAGGGTGAAAACCAAAGTTACAAAAAAAAGGTGACATCAAAGTGGCAGAACTAGCTCTATTATTTAAAGCAAATTCGGCCAAGGGCAAAAATGAAACCCAATCATCCTGATCGGGAGAAATAAAACATCTCAAATACGACTCCAAAGTCTGGTTTGTTCTCTCCGTCTGCCCATTGGTCTGAAGGTGAAAGGCAGAGGAGAAGGACAACTGAATTCCCAGCTTGGAACAGAAAGTCCTCCAAAATCTAGACACAAACTGAACTCTTCTGTCAGATACAATGTTCTCAGGAATCCCGTGCAAGCGAACCACCTGTTGCAAAAACAAGGGCACCAACTCAGAGGAAGATGGCAACTTAGGGAGTGGTACAAGATGGACCATCTTAGAGAATCTATCACAAATCACCCAAATAACAGTCATTCTCTGAGAGACAGGCATATCAGAGATAAAATCCATTGAAATATGGGTCCATGGCCTCCTGGGCACCGGCAAAGGCATCAACAAGCCACTAGAGCGAGAACAAGGTTTAGACCGGGAGCAAGTCCCGCAGGACTGCACAAAATTCCTGACATCATGAGACAAGGTGGGCCACCAAAAAGATCGACTCACCAGATCTCTAGTACCAAAAATACCTGGATGACCAGCCAATGCAGAGCAATGAACTTCAGACATCACTCTCTTCCTCCACTGGTCAGGACCATATAACTTTCCACTGGGACAACGCTCAGGTTTGTCCTCCTGAAACTCTTCCAGAGCACGTCTCAAATCGGGCGAGATGGCAGAAAGAACTACCCCCTCGCCTAAGATGGTAGCAGGCTTAGTCACAACAGGAGAATCAGCAAGGAAACTCCTAGAGAGGGCGTCTGCCTTGACATTCTTAGTGCCCGGAAGAAAAGAGACCACAAAATCAAAACGTGTGAAAAACAAGGCCCACCTAGCCTGTCTAGGATTCAAGCGCTTGGCCGACTCCAGGTAAATCAAATTCTTGTGGTCAGTAAGGACCACGACTTGGTGTTTGGCTCCCTCCAACCAATGTCTCCACTCCTCAAATGCCCATTTCATGGCCAACAGTTCCCGATTCCCCACATCATAGTTACGTTCGGATGGGGAGAACTTTTGGGAAAAGAAAGCACAAGGATTCATTTTAGATGTCACAGGATCTTTTTGGGACAACACCGCTCCTGCACCAATCTCAGAAGCGTCCACCTCCACCAGAAACGGGAGTGAGACATCAGGTTGCCGCAAAACCGGAGCAGAAGCGAATTTTTGCTTCAGCTCTTGAAAGGAAGAAACAGCCTCCGGAGACCAATTCAGCACATCAGCACCCTTCCTAGTCAAATCCGTCAATGGCTTGGCAATACCAGAAAAATTAGCTATAAATTTCCGATAAAAATTAGCAAAACCCAAAAACTTCTGGAGGGCCTTCAAAGAAGTGGGCTGAACCCAATCATAAATGGCCTGTACCTTGGCCGGGTCCATTTCAATAGTTGACGGAGACAAAATAAATCCCAAAAATGAAATCCTCTGTACCCCAAAAAGGCATTTCGATCCCTTGACATACAGGGAATTCTCCCTCAAAATCCGGAACACAGTCCGAACATGTTCCACATGAGAGTCCCAATTCTTGGAGAATATCAAAATATCATCCAGATAGATAATCAAAAATTTATCCACAAAGTCTCGGAATATATCGTTCATGAAGCACTGGAAGACAGAAGGGGCATTAGTGAGCCCAAAAGGCATCACCAGGTACTCAAAATGTCCCTCCGGAGTATTAAACGCCGTCTTCCATTCATCCCCATGCTTAATGCGAATAAGATTATACGCTCCCCTGAGGTCAAGCTTGGTAAACCAGCAAGCACCTTTAACTCTGGAGAATAGATCAGAAATCAGGGGTAACGGATACTGATATTTAACAGTAATTTTGTTGAGGGCACGATAGTCAATACAAGGCCTTAATGAACCATCCTTTTTAGCCACGAAAAAAAAACAGCACCCAAGGGTGAAGAGGATGGTCTAATATGACCCTTCTCCAACGACTCCTTAATATAGGATCGCATAGCCTCGTGCTCGGGTACAGATAAATTGAAAAGCCGACCCTTGGAGAATTTACACCCCGGGTTCAGCTCAATAGCACAGTCATAACTCCTATGAGGAGGCAAAGACGCAGACTCATTCTCACTAAATACATCATAAAAGTCAGCCAAATAGTCAGGAACATCCTGTGACTGGGGAGAGGTGGAGAAAACAGGAGCATCACTAAGGGCACACCGACAACCTCAACTCACCACAGACAAAGATTTCCAATCCAGAACTGGATTATGGATTTGCAACCAGGGAAACCCCAGAACAATGGTATCATGCAAATTATGCAACACCAAAAATCTGCAATTTTCTTGATGGTCTGGGGCGACCCGCATTACCACCTGGGTCCAAAACTGAGGTTTATTCTTCACCAAAGGAGTAGCATCAATACCCCTCAAAGGGATAGGCGTCCGCAGAGGTGTCATAGGAAATCCACGACGTTTTGCAAAATCCAAGTCCATCAGGTTCAGAGCTGCTCCTGAATCCACAAAAGCCTTGGCGGAAAATGTGGACAGGGAGCAGATCAGAGTAATTGCCAGAAGAAACTTAGGTTGAACACCACCCACAGAAAACGTGTGTGCACAACGTTTCTCTCGTTTAGGGTAGACAGAAATAATATGCGAGGCATCTCCACAAAAAACACAGCTTATTACGCCTTCTGAACTCCTGACGTTGCTCCCTAGACAAAACTCTGTCACATTGCATAGGTTCAGACATTTGTTCAACAGGTGGTAACATCTCTCATGTAGTTTTGCGTTCACGTAAACGCCGATCCACCTGAATGGCTAATGACATAGAATCGTCAAGACCAGAGGGAACAGGAAATCCCACCATAGTATCTTTTACAGTTTCTGACAAACCCTTCCGAAAGAGGGCTGCCAAGGCACCATCATTCCAGGTAGTAAGGACCGCCCACTTTCGGAATTTTTGACAGTACAACTCTGCCGAATCCCGACCCTGGCTTAATGCCAACAGGGTCTTTTCAGCCTGATCAATAGCATTAGGTTCATCATACAACATCCCCATGGCTTGAAAAAATGCGCTCACATTATTCAGAATAGGATTATCAGGTTTCAAAGAAAACGCCCAATCCTGGGGATCGCCGCGCAGCAAAGAGATGACAATTTTAACCTGCTGCGCGGAGTTCCCCGACGAGTTAGGCTTCAAGGCAAAAAATAATTTACAATTATTCTTGAAATTCAAGAATTTAGACCGATCCCCCAAAAATACATCAGGAGAAGGAATCTTTGGTTCAGCAGCATGTGAATGAGCAAGATAGGCGGAAATTCCCCGCACTTCAGCAGCGAGCTGATCCACACGATCAGACAATTGCTTCATCTCCATTGAGAGAAAAATTCTCCCTACGGCCTCAGAGATATAGAGGAAAAAATATGCACACAAAAAAAAATATTCTGACACTTTTCTTTTTCTTTTTTTTTTTTTTACAATTCTTTCCTGCTATTGAGTACCCTAGGATCTGCGGTATGGCTGGTGATTCTGTTATGATGAGTCACCGCAGGAGGAAAAAACAAAATACCAGCTAAGTCCAGAAAAACCAGAGAGGTTGGCAGCTATCGGATTGCAGACCCCTGAACCTATCCACAACAACTAGCAGTAGCCGTGGGGGGTTCCTACGGTGCCCTAGACCCCTCGATCACAGCCGGAGAACTATATAGCCTAAAGACAGAAAGGGGAAAAACTAAACTGCCCCAGAGCAGACCCCAAAGCAATAGGCAGCCCCCAACATATAATGACGGTGAAGCAAGATGAAAACACTAACACAGATAGAAAGATAGGTTGAGCAAATGATGGGGCCCAAGCTAACTACATAGGACAGGATAGGAAAGCTGCTGTCTGCCATCCGCAAAAACCCTATCAAAATGAGCCAACCGACTGATAGGAAAAACAGGCCCTGAAGTCGCTAGGCTTCAAAAAGACTAAATCAGCACTCAGGTATATTCTGAAGACAGAGCAAAATATCAACAGATCAGAGACAAAATAGGAATTCAGCTCACCCCCGGCCGGGGATGGCAGAACTCCCAAAAAACAAGGCAAAACAAGAACAAAACTGAAGAGTACAAAGCAGAGCAGAAAAATTTAGCTTTGAGATGCAGGAATCAGACTGGTCTCCAAGAATCCAGCAGGAAAATCAACAGCCAGGAAGACGGGCGTCGGCAGCCTTATATCCAGTCCTCAATTCCAGCCACCCAGTCATCATCTAGCTGCCCAGGTGTTTGGTAATCAGTCTCACTACCTTCCTTCACTAGAGGAGGGAGTTCATCAGACCTCAATGGTGAAGGGAAAAATGAACTCACAACAGTACCTCCCCCTTGAGGAGGGGTCACCGAACCCTCATCCATGCCACCAGGGCGATCCGGGTGAGCCCGATGAAAGGCATGCACCAATCTTTCGGCATGAATATCAGAGGCAGAGACCCAGGAATTATCCTCCTGACCATAACCCTTCCACTTAACCAAATACTGGAGTCTCCGTCTAGCCAGACGGGAATCCAGTATCTTCTCTACCTCATATTCCATGTTACCTTCAACCAATATAGGGTCAGGAGGTGCCACCACAGGAACTACTGGTTCAACAAACCTCTTCAACAAGGACTTATGAAACACATTATGAATTTTAAATGTGACAGGAAGAGCCAACCGAAAAGAGACCGGATTAATAATCTCCAAAATCTTGTAAGGTCCAATAAATCTAGGCTTAAACTTAGGAGAAGCCACCTTCATAGCGATATTTTTTGATGACAACCAAACCATATCACCCACATTAAACTGGGGACCAACGGTCCTACGCCGGTTGGAAAACCGCTGGGCCTTTTCCTGGGAGAGAGACAACTTATCCACTACTTGGTCCCAGATCTGTTGCATTCTCTCCACCACAGTGTCAACGCCTGGGCAGGCAGAAGGCTCCACCTGCCTTGAAGAAAATCGAGGGTGAAAACCAAAGTTACAAAAAAAAGGTGACATCAAAGTGGCAGAACTAGCTCTATTATTTAAAGCAAATTCGGCCAAGGGCAAAAATGAAACCCAATCATCCTGATCGGGAGAAATAAAACATCTCAAATACGACTCCAAAGTCTGGTTTGTTCTCTCTGTCTGCCCATTGGTCTGAAGGTGAAAGGCAGAGGAGAAGGACAACTGAATTCCCAGCTTGGAACAGAAAGTCCTCCAAAATCTAGACACAAACTGAACTCTTCTGTCAGATACAATGTTCTCAGGAATCCCGTGCAAGTGAACCACCTGTTGCAAAAACAAGGGCACCAACTCAGAGGAAGATGGCAACTTAGGGAGTGGTACAAGATGGACCATCTTAGAGAATCTATCACAAATCACCCAAATAACAGTCATTCTCTGAGAGACAGGCATATCAGAGATAAAATCCATTGAAATATGGGTCCATGGCCTCCTGGGCACCGGCAAAGGCATCAACAAGCCACTAGAGCGAGAACAAGGTTTAGACCGGGAGCAAGTCCCACAGGACTGCACAAAATTCCTGACATCATGAGACAAGGTGGGCCACCAAAAAGATCGACTCACCAGATCTCTAGTACCAAAAATACCTGGATGACCAGCCAATGCAGAGCAATGAACTTCAGACATCACTCTCTTCCTCCACTGGTCAGGACCATATAACTTTCCACTGGGACAACGCTCAGGTTTGTCCTCCTGAAACTCTTCCAGAGCACGTCTCAAATCGGGCGATATGGCAGAAAGAACTACCCCCTCGCCTAAGATGGTAGCAGGCTTAGTCACAACAGGAGAATCAGCAAGGAGACTCCTAGAGAGGGCGTCTGCCTTGACATTCTTAGTGCCCGGAAGAAAAGAGACCACAAAATCAAAACGTGTGAAAAACAAGGCCCACCTAGCCTGTCTAGGATTCAAGCGCTTGGCCGACTCCAGGTAAATCAAATTCTTGTGGTCAGTAAGGACCACGACTTGGTGTTTGGCTCCCTCCAACCAATGTCTCCACTCCTCAAATGCCCATTTCATGGCCAACAGTTCCCGATTCCCCACATCATAGTTACGTTCGGATGGGGAGAACTTTTGGGAAAAGAAAGCACAAGGATTCATTTTAGATGTCACAGGATCTTTTTGGGACAACACCGCTCCTGCACCAATCTCAGAAGCGTCCACCTCCACCAGAAACGGGAGTGAGACATCAGGTTGCCGCAAAACCGGAGCAGAAGCGAATCTTTGCTTCAGCTCTTGAAAGGAAGAAACAGCCTCCGGAGACCAATTCAGCACATCAGCACCCTTCCTAGTCAAATCCGTCAATGGCTTGGCAATACCAGAAAAATTAGCTATAAATTTCCGATAAAAATTAGCAAAACCCAAAAACTTCTGGAAGGCCTTCAAAGAAGTGGGCTGAACCCAATCATAAATGGCCTGTACCTTGGCCGGGTCCATTTCAATAGTTGACGGAGACAAAATAAATCCCAAAAATGAAATCCTCTGTACCCCAAAAAGGCATTTCGATCCCTTGACATACAAGGAATTCTCCCTCAAAATCCGGAACACAGTCCGAACATGTTCCACATGAGAGTACCAATTCTTGGAGAAGATCAAAATATCATCCAGATAGATAATCAAAAATTTATCCACAAAGTCTCGGAATATATCGTTCATGAAGCACTGGAAGACAGAAGGGGCATTAGTGAGCCCAAAAGGCATCACCAGGTACTCAAAATGTCCCTCCGGAGTATTAAACGCCGTCTTCCATTCATCCCCATGCTTAATGCGAATAAGATTATACGCTCCCCTGAGGTCAAGCTTGGTAAACCAGCAAGCACCTTTAACTCTGGAGAATAGATCAGAAATCAGGGGTAACGGATACTGATATTTAACAGTAATTTTGTTGAGGGCACGATAGTCAATACAAGGCCTTAATGAACCATCCTTTTTAGCCACGAAAAAAAAACAGCACCCAAGGGTGAAGAGGATGGTCTAATATGACCCTTCTCCAACGACTCCTTAATATAGGATCGCATAGCCTCGTGCTCGGGTACAGATAAATTGAAAAGCCGACCCTTGGAGAATTTACACCCCGGGTTCAGCTCAATAGCACAGTCATAACTCCTATGAGGAGGCAAAGACGCAGACTCATTCTCACTAAATACATCATAAAAGTCAGCCAAATAGTCAGGAACATCCTGTGACTGGGGAGAGGTGGAGAAAACAGGAGCATCACTAAGGGCACACCGACAACCTCAACTCACCACAGGCAAAGATTTCCAATCCAGAACTGGATTATGGATTTGCAACCAGGGAAACCCCAGAACAATGGTATCATGCAAATTATGCAACACCAAAAATCTGCAATTTTCTTGATGGTCTGGGGCGACCCGCATTACCACCTGGGTCCAAAACTGAGGTTTATTCTTCGCCAAAGGAGTAGCATCAATACCCCTCAAAGGGATAGGCGTCTGCAGAGGTGTCATAGGAAATCCACAACGTTTAGCAAAATCCAAGTCCATTAGGTTCAGAGCTGCTCCTGAATCCACAAAAGCCTTGGCGGAAAATGTGGACAGGGAGCAGATCAGAGTAATTGCCAGAAGAAACTTAGGTTGAACACCACCCACAGAAAACGTGTGTGCACAACGTTTCTCTCGTTTAGGGTAGACAGAAATAATATGCGAGGCAGCTCCACAAAAAAACACAGCTTATTACGCCTTCTGAACTCCTGACGTTGCTCCCTAGACAAAACTCTATCACATTGCATAGGTTCAGACATTTGTTCAACAGGTGGTAACATCTCTCGTGTAGTTTTGCGTTCACGTAAACGCCGATCCACCTGAATGGCTAATGACATAGAATCGTCAAGACCAGAGGGAACAGGAAATCCCACCATAGTATCTTTTACAGTTTCTGACAAACCCTTCCGAAAGAGGACTGCCAAGGCACCATCATTCCAGGTAGTAAGGACTGCCCACTTTCGGAATTTTTGACAGTACAACTCTGACGAATCCCGACCCTGGCTTAATGCCAACAGGGTCTTTTCAGCCTGATCAATAGCATTAGGTTCATCATACAACATCCCCAAGGCTTGAAAAAATGCGCTCACATTATTCAGAATAGGATTATCAGGTTTCAAAGAAAACGCCCAATCCTGGGGATCGCCGCGCAGCAAAGAGATGACAATTTTAACCTGCTGCGCGGAGTTCCCCGACGAGTTAGGCTTCAAGGCAAAAAATAATTTACAATTATTCTTGAAATTCAAGAATTTAGACCGATCCCCCAAAAATACATCAGGAGAAGGAATCTTTGGTTCAGCAGCATGTGAATGAGCAAGATAGGCGGAAATTCCCCGCACTTCAGCAGCGAGCTGCTCCACACGATCAGACAATTGCTTCATCTCCATTGAGAGAAAAATTCTCCCTACGGCCTCAGAGATATGGAGGAAAAAATCTGCACACAAAAAAAAAAAATATTCTGACACTTTTCTTTTTTTTTTTTTTTTTCTACAATTCTTTCCTGCTATTGAGTACCCTAGGATCTGCGGTATGGCTGGTGATTCTGTTATGATGAGTCACCGCAGGAGGAAAAAACAAAATACCAGCTAAGTCCAGAAAAACCAGAGAGGTTGGCAGCTATCGGATTGCAGACCCCTGAACCTATACACAACAACTAGCAGTAGCCGTGGGGGGTTCCTACGGTGCCCTAGACCCCTCGATCACAGCCGGAGAACTATATAGCCTAAAGACAGAAAGGGGAAAAACTAAACTGCCCCAGAGCAGACCCCAAAGCAATAGGCAGCCCCCAACATATAATGACGGTGAAGCAAGATGAAAACACTAACACAGATAGAAAGATAGGTTGAGCAAATGATGGGGCCCAAGCTAACTACATAGGACAGGATAGGAAAGCTGCTGTCTGCCATCCGCAAAAACCCTATCAAAATGAGCCAACCGACTGATAGGAAAAACAGGCCCTGAAGTCGCTAGGCTTCAAAAAGACTAAATCAGCACTCAGGTATATTCTGAAGACAGAGCAAAATATCAACAGATCAGAGACAAAATAGGAATTCAGCTCACCCCCGGCCGGGGATGGCAGAACTCCCAAAAAACAAGGCAAAACAAGAACAAAACTGAAGAGTACAAAGCAGAGCAGAAAAACTTAGCTTTGAGATGCAGGAATCAGACTGGTCTCCAAGAATCCAGCAGGAAAATCACCAGCCAGGATGACGGGCGTCGGTAGCCTTATATCCAGTCCTCAATTCCAGCCACCCAGTCATCATCTAGCTGCCCAGGTGTTTGGTAATCAGTCTCACTACCTTCCTTCACTAGAGGAGGGAGTTCATCAGACCTCAATGGTGAAGGGAAAAATGAACTCACAACACGGCGCTCAGTGAGGCTCCTCGCTCCAGCGGCTCCTGCTGCAGCAGCTTCCACCTTCGCACCGGACACTGGCGGCTGATCTCCCGGGCCCCGGGCCGGCGCTTGCTGTGGCTCCTCGCTCCGGCGGCTCCTGCTGCAGCAGCTGGCACTGGACACTGGCTGACACACATCTCCCGGCTTCTCATCTCAAGTTCTCAATGGGCCACAGTGACATCACAACAAAGGTGAGTTCTGGCTTTGGGGGGTGGGGGTGGGGTCGGGCCAGTGACCTCTGCTGTGCCCGCTCCGCTCTAATGCATGCTGATGCTGGTGCCATAAGGCGTCATCTGCAGGGCACAGCAGCATTGTGCCTCTTTAGGAAGTGTCACTGTGACCCCTTTCCTCTTAGTGATTTTTTGTTTTTCACTTTCTGTTTTCCTCGCATTCTTCTAGAGACATCACATAACTTTCTGTTCTTTTTTGTGTGACTGCAGCCATATCAGGGCTTGTGTTTTAGTGGTGGAGTTTTAGTTCAGAATTTTTGTTGTGTTTTTACAGCATTCATTGTGCAGTAGAAATGACCTGGAAACGTGACTGTTCAGGTCAGCGTGATTGCTGTGACGAGGCCAAGCTTGGACAGTTGGCTCAGCCTCAGACTAGTCACTAGACATTCACAACCGTTCCAGCAGCAAAGGCCGACTGTTCTGTTACCGATGGATGGGAGCTGGCGCCCCACATGCACTCACTGGGGGCGAAATGTTAGTGTTCCCCGCTGATGTTTCCCAATACACCACCCACCCAGAGTGAAAAATGCTTTTTGACCATATTGAACTGGAATTTACCTTAGAGGTTGTGCACTAATTTATCATTTATGATCAGTCATTGATGTCTGGTCCGACACCCAGCACCCACTGCCGATCAGCTGCACTCGGTGACAGCAGCTGGAAATTCGCCTTTTACATCAGTAGGAGGGTGTAGTGCCGCAATTGAGTATTTGTGGCCCAGAACAGCTGATCGGTGGGGGTGCCGGGTGTCTAATTCCAACTAATCATACATTGATGATCTGTCCTAAGGACAGGTCAAGTAAATGGCAGCCTCTTTAAAGGAAATCTGTCATGTCATTTTTAGCATCTAAACTGTCCACAGTGCGCGGTTAACGATGCAATCTGCATCACTAACACGTTTTTTTCATTAAAACGTCGATCAAATCTTGTGCAAAAAGGACAATTATATAGTTAGATCGTACCTGCTCATTTAGTAATAGGGGTGTGCTTCATTTCATTCGGTCACACTTGTCACCGCCCATGCAATTTGAATGATGTTCTCGGGGGTTGCGCTGATGCCACTTTAATCCGCTTTGAAATCCTGCACTTGTATAGTGTGTATCATGGAGCTGTTCATATGCAGTGTCAAGCAGGAAGCTGCGCATGTGCCGTGACTAGCGGTTCCCCACAATTTCATCGTGATGAGTGGGGGGTGAGACCACCTAACAGACCTAGCAAAGCAACACCAACAACCTCAATGTCTTCAAACTCAAGACCCCGGCCTCAACCATCATTCTCCAGGACCTAGCTATAGTAGCTAGTGATGATCCAGAAATTTACACAATAGTCACAAATCCTTCCATAGGTCCCACTCTACAGCTCAGACTCCAGTGCAGGGAGGGAGCGACTTGTCTGCAGTTTGTCTTCATGTTTCTAGAATAATGGTGCAACAGCGAGAAGCTGCAGACTTGATGGTACAACGGCTTCATCCCATCTCCAAGTTGTAAGGAGTCGCACACCATCCGTTTTTATGAGTCCATAAACCCCAAAAAATGCACTTTTGAAAAATATTCTTTATTGAGTATATTAAAAAAAAAAAAAGGTAAGAAAATGACAATGACAGTAAAAGTTCCAACACGAATTCAAAATGTACAATCAAAGTAAGGGACAGCAGCAAAATGATGGTTTGTTACCCAGTTCTGTCCCTGAAAAGCCCTGCCTTACCACAGAGGCTGGCGCCCTAAAATACGCCACTATTGCCTCCACTCCCCAAAGGCTGGAACCATAGTGCCCTACTAGGCCGTACACAATAGGATCCTGCCAGAAAGGACCCCAAAATATATCCCTATGCCATGGTTTTCTGATTCTCTGCTGTATCTGTGCATCATCAATCGTGGTATGTGTTAAAGGGGGGGGCCCACTGAGACTATTTCGTCCGGGGCCCTCAAAAACCTGGAGCCGGCCCTGATGACAGGGGCGACTGAGTCGATGGCTGATGCAAGAGTGGCATTGTAGAAACTTGTGCCAGTATCTGTGTCATGGAGTGAAGATATGGTGTGAAGATATGGAGTGAAGCTATAGGTCCTTGGTGCTGATCATACTAACTGAATTCCACAGAATGATATGGGGACAGGTGTTACCAAAATTTCCCTGCTATTGCAGAGAGGATTGACCACCGAATGTGCTCTTTTACATATGTGAGGTAACGACATTGGCGGTAGCTCTTCGGGTGTCAAGCAGCCAGGTCTGTCGCCAGGTCTGATTTAAAGGCTGGTTAATTGGTGAAGTCCTTCTGTGTTGAGGCACTATTTGGGTATAGTGGCTTTTGTTACAGCCCAATGTAATTAGCGGGAGTAGGTCCTGCAAGGTCAATGATATGAACTGTGGCAGATTAAGGGTAGCCAGGAAACTGGACAGTTTAAGGAGCATGGGCCCAAGGACACCCACCAAATCATCTGACATGTCACATGATATTTTTGGGAGATCATGTGACAAGTCACAAGATGAATACACAGGTGTTCTGTTGCTTATCTGTAGATGCCAATTTTTTCCCTTATGAGGGGATACTATGGAAGAAGGGAATTTTTTTCCTTACCTATAGCACTGAACATAACAAGAGAAGACCCTATATACTAAGTGAAGGCGCTTTACATAATAAGGCAGTTTCTTTTGCAGACAAATGTATTACTCCAATCATTGCACTGCAAAATTAAGCTGCTTTTACACTGAAAGATAATCGTTGAAGAAATGTTATTATGATAGACCCATTCATTTGAATGGGTCTACATGCGTCAGTGTCTCCGGACATGAGAAAACTATCACCACACGTACCGGAGACACTGACGTGTGAAAGGGGCATAAAGTGGACTTTCACTGCTGAGAACAATGATCATGGTTTGCAATCAGTGGTCATTTAGAGCTGCTGATCTCCTGTGTAAACTTTTGAATGGTGGAGATACAGAATAAATATTTGCAGCCATTAACTTACTGCTGATGTCTGATTACAACAATTTTCTTGTTTCTTCTCCATCTTATCAAACCATCTTGTCAACGTCCTAAAGCCGTGATGTGGTCACTTTAGAGTTTGCTGTACTATTTACCGCACCCCTGAAAATATAAACATCACATGTATATGTAAATATTATATATACACTACCGTTCAAAAGTTTGGGGTCACCCAGACAATTTTGTGTTTTCCATGAAAACTCATACTTTTATTAATCAAGTGAGTTGCCAAATGAATTTAAAATCTAGTCCAGACATTGACCTGATTCGAAAAAAAGATTTTTACTTGAAATAATTTTCTCCTTCAAACTTTGCTTTCGTCAAAGAATGTTCCCTTTGCAGCAATTACAGCATTGCAGACCTTTGGCATTCTAGCAGTTAATTTGCTGAGGTAATCTGGAGAAATTTCACCTCATGCTTCCTGAAGCCCCTCCCACAAGTTGGTTTGGCTTGATGGGCACTTTTTGCTTACCATACGGTCAAGCTGCTCGCATAAAAGCTCAAAGGGGTTAAGAACTGGTGACTGCTCTGGCCACTCCATTACAGATAGAATACAGCTGCCTGCTTCTTCCCTAAATAGTTCTTGCATAATTTGGAGGTATGCTTTGGGTTATTGTCCTGTTGTAGGATGAAATTGGCTCCAATCAAGCGCTGTCCACATGGTATGGCATGGCGTTGCAAAGTGATAGCCTTCCTTATTCAAAATCTCTTTTACCTTGTACAAATCTCACACTTTACCAGCACCAAAGCAACCCCAGGCCATCACATTACCGCCACCATGCTTGACAGATGGCGTCAGGCACTCTTCCAGCGTCTTTTCAGTTGTTCTGCGTCTCACAAATGTTCTGTGTGACCCAAGCACCTCAAATTTGGATTCGTCTGTCCATAACACTTTTTTCCAATCTTCCTCTGTCCAATGTCTGTGTTCTTTTGCCCATATTAATCTTTTCCTATAATTAGCCAGTCTCAGATATGGCTTTTTCTTTGCCACTCTGCCCTGAAGGCCAGCATCCCAGAGTCGCCTCTTCACTGTAGTGTTTTTAAGGGTATTCTACCATCCATTAGCCTTCTTCCACAGTTAGCAAACACAAAGTACCATTAGAACACTGGAGTGATGGTTGTTGGAAATGGGTCTCTATACACCTATGAAGATATTAAATTACAAACCAGACGTTTGCAGCTACAATAGTCATTTACCACATTAACAATGTATAGAGTGTAATTCTGAATATTTAATGTTAGCTTCATTGGAAAAAACTGCTTTTCTTTAAAAAATAAGGACATTTTTAAGTGACCCTAAACTTTTGAATGGTAGTGTATATCTATATATATACACTATATACATATATATAGTATATATATATACTAGCTGAAGAGCCCGGCGCTGCCCGGGCATAGTAACTAACTGTGGTTAGTTATAGCAAATTATCCTCCATCCCATAGTCCCGTGCCCATACACCCATCATACATATCCATGATCCCATAGGCCCGTGCCCATATACCCATCATACATATCCTCCATCCCATAGTCGAGTGCTCATATACCCATCACACATCCTCCATCCCATAGTCCTATGCCCATATACCCATCATACATATTCTCCATCCCATAGTCCCATGCCCATATACCCATCATACATATTGTCCATCCCATAGTCCCATGCCCATATACCCATCATACATATTCGCCATCCCATAGTCGAGTGCCCATATACCCATCACACATCCTTCATCTCATAGTCCCATGCCCATATACCCATCATACATATCTTCCATCCCATAGTCCCGTGCCCATATACCCATCATACATATCCACCATCTCATAGTCCCGTGCCCATATACCCGTCAAACATATCCTCTATCCCATAGTCAAGTGCCCATATATCCATCATACATATTCTCCATCCCATAGTCCAATGCCCATATACCCATCATACATATTCGCCATCCCATAGTCGAGTGCCCATATACCCATCACACATCCTTCATCTCATAGTCCCATGCCCATATACCCATCATACATATCTTCCATCCCATAGTCCCGTGCCCATATACCCATCATACATATCCGCCATCTCATAGTCCTGTTCCCATATACTCGTCATACATATCCTCCATCCCATAGTCCCGTGCCCATATACATATCCGCCATCCCATGGTCCCGTGCCCATATACCCGTCATACATATCCTCCATCCCATAGTCCAGTGCCCATATACCCATCACTCATCCTCCATCCCATAGTCAACCATTATGACATCATAATGAGCGGCGGCAGGGCTTGCAACCTTTGATGACATCAGCGTCGCCATGGCAACCATTGTGACATCATAATGAGGGGCGGGTGTTATGAACGAGTCACTGTAGGAGGCAGGCACAAAAATAGAAGCTACGTCCAGAAAACCGGAGAAGTTGGCAACTATCAGATTGCAGACCCCCGAACCTATCAACACAACTAGCAGTAGCCGTGGGGGGTTCCTACGGTGCCCTAGACCCCTCGATCACAGCCGGAGAACTACATAACCTAAAGACAGAAAAGGAAATCTAAACTGCCCCAGAGCAGACCCCAAAGTAAAAGGCAGCCCCCAACATATAATGACGGTGAAGCAAGATGAAAAAACACTCACACAGATAGAAAGATAGGCTGAGCAAACAATAGGGCCCAAGCTAACTAAAAATAGGACAGGATAGGAAAGCTGCTGTCTGCAATCTGCAAAAACCCTATAAAAGACATAAGCCAACAGGCTGATGTGGAAAAAGGCCCTGAAGCAGCTAGGCTTCAAAAACTATATCAGCACTCAGGTATTTTCTGAAGACAGAGCTAAAGGAATTCAGCTCACCCCAGCAGGGAATGACAGAAATCCAGCAAAACAAAGTCAAAGTACAAATGCAAACGGCAGAGCAGAAAACTTAGCTTTAGAAGAGCAGGAATTCAGACTGGTATCCAAGGATCCCACAGAGAAATCACCCGCAGGGCAGAAGGGCGTCGACAGCCTTATATCCAGTCAGTAACTCCACTTAGCCAATCATCATCATTAGGCCCAGATGCTTGATAATCAGGCTCACTACCTTTCTTTACCAGAAGAGGGAGTTCATCGGGCCTCAGTGGTAAAGGGGAAAATGAACTCACAACAAGCGGGGCTTGATACGCACACACTGCTTCCCCAGTATGCAAATAGGGGCATTGTGACATCACAATGAGGGGCGGGGCTTGACGCGCACACACTTTTTCCCCCAGTATGTAGATAGGGGCAAAATTGTTTGAATTGGAACGCACGGGGTTAAAATTTCGCCTCACAACATAGTTTAGGATGCTCTCGGGGTCCAGACGTGTGACTGTGGCAAATTTTGTGGCTGTAGCTGCGATGGTGCGGATGCCTATCCCGGACATACAAACATACACACATACATATACACATACACACTTTGAGCTTTATATATTAGATATATATACTAGCTGAAGAGCCTGGCGCTGCCCGGGCATAGTAACTAACTGTGGTTAGTTGTAACAAATTATAATTATCCTCCATCCCATAGTCCCGTGCCCATATACCCATCATACATATCCACGATCCCATAGGCCCGTGCCCATATACCCATCATACATATCCTCCATCCCATAGTCTAGTGCCCATGTACCCATCATTCATCCTCCATCCCATAGTCCCATGTCCATATACCCATCATACATATTCTCCATCCCATAGTCCCATGCCCATTTACCCATCATACATATTCGCCATCCCATAGTCGAGTGCCCATATACCCATCACACATCCTTCATATCATAGTCCCATGCCCATATTCCCATCATACATATCCTCCATCCCATAGTCCCATGCCCATATACCCATCATACATATCCGCCATCCCATAGTCCCGCGCCCATATACCTTTCATACACATCCTCCATCCCATAGTCCAGTGCCCATATACCCATCACACATCCTCCATCCCATAGTCCTGTGACCATATATCTGTCATACATATCCTCCATCCCATAGTCCGGTGCCCATATACCCATCACACATCCTCCATTCCATAGTCAACCATTATGACATCATAATGAGTGGCGGGGCTTGCAACCTATGATGACATCAGCATCGCCATGGCAACTATTATGACATCATAATAAGTGGCAGGGCTTGATACGCACACACTTTTTCCCCATTATGTAGATAGGGGCAAAATTGTTTGGTGAATTGGAATGCGCTGGGTTAAAATTTCGCCTCACAACATAGCTTAGGACACTCCCGGGGTCCAGACGTGCGACTGTGCCAAATTTTGTGGCTGTAGCTGCGACGGTGTGGATGCCAATCCCGGACATACACACACACATACACACACTTGAGCTTTATATATTAGACTAGCTGAAGAGCCCGGCGCTGCCCGGGCATAGTAACTAACTGTGGTTAGTTATAGCAAATTATAATTATCCTCCATCCCATAGTCCCGTGCCTATACACCCATCATACATATCCACGATCCCATAGGCCCGTGCCCATATACCCATCATACATATCCTCCATCCCATAGTCGAGAGCTCATATACCCATCACACATCCTCCATCCCATAGTCCCATGCCCATATACCCATCATACATATTCTCCATCCCATAGTCCCATGCCCATATACCCATCATACATATTCTCCATCCCATAGTCCCATGCCCATATACCCATCACACATCCTTCATCTCATAGTCCCATGCCCATATACCCATCATACATATCTTCCATCCCATAGTCCCGTGCCCATATACCCGTCATACATATCCTCCATCCCATAGTCTAGTGTCCATATACCCATAACACATCCTCCATCCCATAGTCCCGTGCCCATATACATATCCGCCATCCCATAGTCCCGTGCCCATATACCCGTCAAACATATCCTCCATCCCATAGTCAAGTGCCCATATACCCATCATATATATTCTCCACCCCATAGTCCCATGCCCATATACCCATCATACATATCTTCCATCCCATAGTCCCGTGCCCATATACCCGTCATACATATCCTCCATCCCATAGTCTAGTGTCCATATACCCATAACACATCCTCCATCCCATAGTCCCGTGCCCATATACATATCCGCCATCCCATAGTCCCGTGCCCATATACCCGTCAAACATATCCTCCATCCCATAGTCAAGTGCCCATATACCCATCATATATATTCTCCACCCCATAGTCCAATGCCCATATACCCATCATACATATTCGCCATCCCATAGTCGAGTGCCCATATACCCATCACACATCCTTCATCTCATAGTCCCATGCCCATATACCCATCATACATATCTTCCATCCCATAGTCCCGTGCCCATATACCCATCATACATATCCGCCATCTCATAGTCCTGTGCCCATATACCCGTCATACATATCCTCCATCCCATAGTCCAGTGTCCATATACCCATAACACATCCTCCATCCCATAGTCCCGTGCCCATATACATATCCGCCATCCCATAGTCCCGTGCCCATATACCCGTCATACATATCCTCCATCCCATAGTCAAGTGCCCATATACCCATCATACATATTCTCCATCCCATAGTCCAATGCCCATATACCCATCATACATATTTGCCATCCCATAGTCGAGTGCCCATATACCCATCACACATCCTTCATCTCATAGTCCCATGCCCATATACCCATCATACATATCTTCCATCCCATAGTCCCGTGCCCATATACCCATCATACATATCCGCCATCTCATAGTCCTGTGCCCATATACTCGTCATACATATCCTCCATCCCATAGTCCAGTGCCCATATACCCATCACACATCCTCCATCCCATAGTCAACCATTATGACATCATAATGAGCGGCGGCAGGGCTTGCAACCTTTCATGACATCAGCGTCGCCATGGCAACCATTGTGACATCATAATGAGGGGCGGGGCTTGATACGCACACAGTGCTTCCCCAGTATGCAAATAGGGGCATTGTGACATCACAATGAGGGGCGGGGCTTGATGCACACACACTTTTTCCCCCAGTATGTAGATAGGGGCAAAATTGTTTGGTGAATTGGAACGCGCGGGGTTAAAATTTCGCCTCACAACATAGCTTAGGACGCTCTTGTGGTCCAGACGTGTGACTGTGCCAAATTTTGTGGCTGTAGCTGCGACGGTGCGGATGCCTATCTCGGACATACAAACATACGCACATACATACACACATACACACTTTGAGCTTTATATATTAGACTAGCTGAAGAGCCCGGCGCTGCCCGGGCATAGTAACTAACTGTGGTTAGTTATAGTAAATTATAATTATCCTCCATCCCATAGTCCCGTGCCCATACACCCATCATACATATCCACGATCCCATAGGCCCGTGCCCATATACCCATCATACATATCCTCCATCCCATAGTCGAGTGCTCATATACCCATCACACATCCTCCATCCCATAGTCCCATGCCCATATACCCATCATACATATTCTCCATCCCATAGTCCCATGCTCATATACCCATCATACATATTCTCCATCCCATAGTCCCATGCCCATATACCCATCATACATATTCGCCATCCCATAGTCGAGTGCCCATATACCCATCACACATCCTTCATCTCATAGTCCCATGCCCATATACCCATCATACATATCTTCCATCCCATAGTCCCATGCCCATATACCCATCATACATATCCACCATCTCATAGTCCCGTGCCCATATACCCGTCATACATATCCTCCATCCCATAGTCCAGTGTCCATATACCCATAACACATCCTCCATCCCATAGTCCCGTGCCCATATACATATCCTCCATCCCATAGTCCTGTTCCCATATGCCTGTCATACATATCCTCCATCCCATAGTCCGGTGCCCATATACCCATCACACATCCTCCATTCCATAGTCAACCATTATGACATCATAATAAACGGCGGCAGGGCTTGCAACCTTTGATGACATCAGCATCGCCATGGCAACCATTGTGACATCATAATGAGGGGCGGGGCTTGATACGCACACAGTGCTTCCCCAGTATGCAAATAGGGGCATTGTGACATCACAATGAGGGGCGGGGCTTGACGCGCACTCACTTTTTCCCCATTACGTAGGTAGGGGCAAAATTGTTTGGTGAATTGGAACGTGCGGGGTTAAAATTTCGCCTCACAACATAGCCTAGGACGCTCTCGGGGTCCAGCCGTGTGACTGTGTCAAATTTTGTGGCTGTAGCTGCGACGGTGCGGTTGCCTATCCCGGACATACAAACTTACACACATACATACACACATACACACTTTGAGCTTTATATATTAGATATACAGCTCTAGCAAAAATTAAGAGACCACCACATCAAAACCCTGTCATGGGCAGCCCATTCTCCAGACCTCAACCCCATTGAAAACCTCTGGAATGTAATCAAGAGGATGATGGATAGTCACAAGCCATCAAACAAAAAAGAACTGCTTACATTTTTGGGCCAGAAGCAGTGTGAAAGACTATTGGAAAGCATGACAAGACTCATGAAAGCTGTTTTTATGGTTATTCCACAAAATATTGATTTCTTAACTCTTCCTGAGTTACAACATTAATGTTGTTGTTTCTAAATGATTATCATAGAATCATAGAATTGTAGAGTTGGAAGGGACCTCCTGGGCCATCTGGTCCAACCCCCTGCTCAAAGCAGGATTCGCTAAATCATCCCAGTCAGATGTCTGTCCAGCCTCTGTTTGAAGACTTCCATTGAAGGAGAACTCACCACTTCTCGTGGCAGCTTGTTCCACTCATTGATCACTCTAACTGTCAAAAAGTTTTTTCTAATATCTAATCTGTGTCTCCTCCCATTCAGTTTCATCCCATTGCTTCTAGTCTTTCCTTGTGCAAATGAGAATAAAGTTGATCCTTCTACAATGTGACAGCCCTTTAGATATTTGTAGACAGCTATTAAGTCTCCTCTCAGTCTTCTCTTTTGCAAACTAAACATTCCCAAATCCTGCAACCTTTCCTCATAAGACAGGGTTTGCAGACCGGTCACCATTCTGGTCGCTCTTTTCTGAACTTGCTCCAGTTTGTTGATGTCTTTTTTAAAATGTGGTGCCCAAAATTGGACACAATATTCCAGATGAGGTCTGACCAAAGAGGAGTAGAGGGAAATAATGACTTCACGTGATCTAGACTGTATGCTTCTGTTAATACATCCTAGAATTGCATTTGCCTTTTTTGCTGCTGCATCACACTGTTGACTCATATTCAGTCTGTGATCTATTAGTATACCCAAGTCTTTTTCACATGTGCTGTCACTTAGCCCTATTCCTCCCATTCTATATATGCATTTTCCATTTTTATTGCCCAGATGTAGTACTTTGCATTTCTCCCTGTTAAAAACCATTCTGTTAGTTGCTGCCCACTTCTCCAGTTTATTTAAATCTTTTTGAATCCTCTCTCTCTCTTCTCTAGTATTAGCTATCCCTCCTAGCTTTGTGTCATCAGCAAATTTAATCAGTTTACCCTCAATTCCTTCATCTAAATCGTTGATAAAGATGTTGAACAATACAGGGCCCAGGACAGAGCCCTGTGGTACCCCACTTGAGACATTCTTCCAACTGGATGTGCAGCCATTTACGACCACTCTTTGGGTCCGATCACTAAGCCAGTTATGAATCCACTTAACAGTTGCCTTGTCCATTCCATACTTAATCATTTTTTCAATAAGGATTGTATGAGAGACTTTGTCAAATGCTTTGCTGAAGTCAAGATATACTATATCTACAGCATTTCCTTGATCCACCCAATCAGTGATACCGTCATAGAAGGAAATTAAGTTAGTCTGACATGACTTATTAGTTACAAACCCATGCTGACTCTGTTTAATCACTTCATTCTTATCCAGGTATTGACATACATGTTGTTTAATAATTTGTTCAAAGATCTTTCCTGGTATAGAAGTCAGACTCACCGGCCTATAGTTACCTGGGTCCACCTTCTTCCCCTTTTTGAAGATAGGAACAACATTTGCTCTTCTCCAGTCTTCTGGCACTTCTCCTGTTCTCCAAGAATTTTCAAAGATTATAGAGAGGGGTTCAAAAACTTCTTCTGCTATCTCCTTCAGTACTCTGGGGTGTAATTCATCTGGACCTGGAGACTTGAATTCATTTAGGCTAGCTAAGTGTTTCCTCACTATCTTTCTGTTTATAGATATCCTGGATTCTTCTATTCCCTTAATAGGACAGTGAATAACAGTTGATGTTACATTTCCTTTCTGAGAGAAAACAGATGCAAAATAGGAATTTAAAAGTTCAGCCTTCTCAACATCCTGTCTTACCATTTCATCATTTTCATCCTGTAAAAATCCTATAGCATCTTTGACTTTTCTTTTACTTTTGACATATCCCCAAAATCCTTTATTATTGCTTTTGACAACTCTTGCAAGCCTCAATTCATTTTCAGCTTTAGATAATCTGATTTGTGCCCTGCAGGTTCTGCAGACAGCATTATATTCTTCTTTAGATATGCCTCCCTCTTTCCATTTTATAAACATTTTTTTCTTCCTTTTTAGCATGTGCTTAAGTTCTGTGTTCATCCATCCTGGTTTCCTTAACTGCTTCCTATTCTTCCCTCTTTTCGGAATTGTTAACAACTGTGCTTTGAGAATTTCATTTTTCAAGATTTCCCATCCTTCCTGGACATTTTTGTCTTTAAGGATATCCAGCCATTGGATCCCTCCAATTCTCTTTCTGAATCCCTTAAAATCTGCCTTTCTGAAATCTAACCTTGACGTCTGAGTCTTCACAGGTCTTCCGCCTCTAGTTATCCAAAATTCTAAAATAGCATGGTCGCTACCTCCTAGGGTCCCAGCCACTTTTACCTCCTCAACCATTTCCTCCCTGTTTATAAGGATTAGATCCAAGGTAGCAGTTCCCCTTGTTTTCTCCCTTACCTTTTGGAAGATAAAGTTGTCAGCAAGAGAGGATAAGAATTTCCTTGACCTGTTAGTTTTGCCTGAGAGAGATTCCCAACAAATGTCTGGATAGTTGAAATCTCCCATGACAACTATGTCATATTTTTTGGAGAACTTGGCCATTTGATGCATAAAGAGTTCATCCATATCTTCAGCTTGCACAGGCGGCCTGTAGTAAATGCCTACAATGGTGTCCTTTCCATTGTTCTGTCCTTGTATTCTTACCCAAACAGTTTCCACAGAACTCCCAGTCTCTGAAGCTTCAATCTCTGTGCAGATATACGCGTTTCTAACATACAATGCGACACCCCCTCCTCGTTTATCAAGTCTGTTTCTTGCAAATAAGTTGTATCCTTCTAGTCTTGTATTCCAATCATGTGTATTGTCCCACCAAGTTTCAGTGATTCCAATGACATCATATTTCTTTTCCTGTGTTAGTAGTTCCAATTCTCCTTGTTTGTTGCCCATGCTTTGTGCATTAGTATAGAAACATTTTAGTTTGTGATTGGTTTCTCTTTCTCCAATATTTTTATTAACTAGATTCTTTCGTCTTTGTTCTTCCTTTCCACTTCTAATAGCAGAGTTCTCAATAGCATTTGTCAGGTGTATGGCTTTTTCTGGTCTTTTGCTTCCCTTCCCATGTTGTTCTAGTTTAAAGCTCTCCTTACAAGTGTAGCAAGGCGACTTCCAAATACATGCTTTCCAGTCTTCGTAAGGTGCACCCCATCTCTAGCAAGTAGTCCATCGTATAAGTAGTTCACTCCGTGATCCAGAAATCCAAATCGTTGCTGATGGCACCATCGACGTAGCCAGTTGTTCACCTGCAGAATCTTATTCCACCTCCTTGTTCCATGGCCATCCACTGGGAGGATGGAAGAGAAGACCACCTGCGCTCCCAGTTCTTTCACTTTCTTGCCTAAGTCTTCAAAGTCTCTGCAGATGGTTTCCAGGTCGTTTCTTGCAGTGTCATTTGTCCCCACATGTAGTAGCAGGAATGGGTAGTCATCTGTAGGTCTGAAGAGTCCTGATATCCTGTCAGACACATCTTTAATTTTTGCACCTGGAAGACAACACATTTCTCTTGAAGTTATATCCGGTCTGCAGATAGCGGCCTCTGTTCCTCTCAACAGGGAATCCCCCATGACCACCACTCTCCGTTTCTTCTTCACAACATTTTTCTTTCTCCATCCAGGAGGACTCTGAAGGTGTGCAAGGTTGCTGCTTGTTGGCAAAGTCTTATCCTGATGTATTTCTTCATTGTTTTCCTGCGTGAGAGCCTGGTACTGGTTTCTGAGCAGTATGGGTGCTGACTGCCTCCTGATCCTCCTGCTTCTCTGGGTCACATTATAAACTTGTTTTCTTTGCATTATGTGAGGTCTGAAAGTACTGTTTTTTTTTTAATCTTGACCATTTCTCCTTTTCAGAAAAAAACAAAACAAAATGTATTGCTTGGAAATTCGGAGACATGTTGTTGTCTGAGGTTTGTAGACTAAAAGAGCCGTTTACATTTTACTCAAAAAATACCTATAAAGAGAAAAATCAGACAAACTGAACATTTGGAAGTGGTCTCTTATTTTTGCCAGAGCTGTATAAATATATATATATATATATATAGTGGGGCAAAAAAGTATTTAGTCAGTCAGCAATAGTGCAAGTTCCACCACTTAAAAAGATGAGAGGCGTCTGTAATTTACATCATAGGTAGACCTCAACTATGGGAGACAAACTGAGAAAAAAAAATCCAGAAAATCACATTGTCTGCTTTTTTTTCATTTTATTTGCATATTATGGTGGAAAATAAGTATTTGGTCAGAAACAAGCAATCAAGATTTCTGGCTCTCACAGACCTGTAACTTCTTCTTTAAGAGTCTCCTCTTTCCTCCACTCATTACCTGTAGTAATGGCACCTGGTTAAACTTGTTATCAGTATAAAAAGACACCTGTGCACACCCTCAAACAGTCTGACTCCAAACTCCACTATGGTGAAGACCAAAGAGCTGTCAAGGGACACCAGAAACAAAATTGTAGCCCTGCACCAGGCTGGGAAGACTGAATCTGCAATAGCCAACCAGCTTGGAGTGAAGAAATCAACTGTGGGAGCAATAATTAGAAAATGGAAGACATACAAGACCACTGATAATCTCCCTCGATCTGGTGCTCCACGCAAAATCCCACCCCGTGGGGTCAGAATGATCACAAGAACAGTGAGCAAAAATCCCAGAACCACGCGGGGGGACCTAGTGAATGAACTGCAGAGAGCTGGGACCAATGTAACAAGGCCTACCATAAGTAACACACTACGCCACCATGGACTCAGATCTTGCAGTGCCAGACGTGTCCCACTGCTTAAGCCTGTACATGTCCGGGCCCGTCTGAAGTTTGCTAGAGAGCATTTGGATGATCCAGAGGAGTTTTGGGAGAATGTCCTATGGTCTGATGAAACCAAACTGGAACTGTTTGGTAGAAACACAACTTGTCGTGTTTGGAGGAAAACGAATACTGAGTTGCATCAATCAAACACCATACCTACTGTAAAGCATGGTGGTGGAAACATCATGCTTTGGGGCTGTTTCTCTGCAAAGGGGCCAGGACGACTGATCCGGGTACATGAAAGAATGAATGGGGCCATGTATCGTGAGATTTTGAGTGCAAACCTCCTTCCATCAGCAAGGGCATTGAATATGAAACGTGGCTGGGTCTTTCAACATGACAATGATCCAAAGCACACCACCAGGGCAACGAAGGAGTGGCTTCGTAAGAAGCATTTCAAGGTCCTGGAGTGGCCTAGCCAGTCTCCAGATCTCAACCCTATAGAAAACCTTTGGAGGGAGTTGAAAGTCCGTGTTGCCAAGCGAAAAGCCAAAAACATCACTGCTCTAGAGGAGATCTGCATGGAGGAATGGGCCAACATACCAACAACAGTGTGTGGCAACCTTGTGAAGACTTACAGAAAACGTTTGACCTCTGTCATTGCCAACAAAGGATATATCACAAAGTATTGAGATGAAATTTTGTTTCTGACCAAATACTTATTTTCCACCATAATATGCAAATAAAATGAAAAAAAAACAGACAATGTGATTTTCTGGATTTTTTTTCTCAGTTTGTCTCCCATAGTTGAGGTCTACCTATGATGTAAATTACAGACGCCTCTCATCTTTTTAAGTGGTGGAACTTGCACTATTGCTGACTGACTAAATACTTTTTTGCCCCAGTGTATATATATATATATACACATATATATACACTACTCAAAAAAATAAAGGGAACACTATAACATAGGATGTGGTATTTTAGTGTTCCCTTTATTTTTTGGAGCAGTACAGTATATTTCCACAGGGCAGATCCCAGAAAAGTGCAATGCTGGGTACAACGACGATCCTGCGCAGAACCCTCAAAGTCCCAGGCCTCTGGTAGAGGACCCGAATATAACTATAATTAGTAATTTTTCCTGCCCAATAAAAATATAAATTAATTAGCCCCTGTGCTCTTTCCCCGATTCATTACCAGTCACTCTCCTGTGTCCTCAATCCCCCCCACTGTGCACCTCCCACTCCCCCAATTCATTATAATTACTTGTCCTCTCCCCAATTCATTCTAATTATTTACCCCTAAGTAAAATCACCTACCCTCAAATCATTATAATTACATACCCACCAATTGAGTATGTAATGTTCACTTTACACATCCACCACAAATTCATTATAATGTAATATTTTCTCACCCATCCCCCAACCCAATTCTTAGTACACCGTGCTCTTGTAAGGCGGCCAGGCTGGTATTCGTGGCAACGGGCTGGTCTGTTTCTACACCTTGGCGCCCCACAGATAAAACACAAAGTCCTTTCTCCTGCATGTGCAGCATGTGCTACAGCACACTTATAGGTTCTGTCAGATTCCCCTCTGCTGCTTTCATGTCGGCTCCGCATCCATGAGCTCCACAAATCACTTCAGAGACGAGGTCTTTTTCCAACAGCTTAACTTTACTAGACAGCAGTATATTTATCACATGGGCAGCACAATTCACACAGAGCCACATATTCTGCACTTTCCCTGCCTTTCGAGCAGACTCTATTCCTGCTGTGCTCTCTCCTTTTCCATCTGGCATTCACTGCTGTATCTCTAGTTAAACTCAAACTCTGTTCTGTCTGTGCCTTCCTTTTACCTGCCATTTGGGCAGCCTCTTTGGTCAGTCCGTGTCCCATCTGTGCCTTCCACGTAACCAGCTCCTTGTCAGCCTGTCGTCCGCTTCCAAATGGGAAAAGTGCCGGGATCGTCATCTCAGCTGCTCCCACCCCGGTCTTAGATCCCGGAACCGTCCTGAGGATCATCCTGTTGAGCTGGTGCCCGACTGCACTATTCTCCAAAAATTTAATATAACTTCGGCACTCAAAAGATGCTGCAAAAACTTTTATTGTACATAGACCCAGTATATTGTTTTTTCTGATGTTTTTGTGTATATTATTTTTTTACCATTTTTTAATATTGCCATTTTGTTCATTTTATTTTTATTATGTTCTAATACAGATACTTCTTGAAAAAGGCCATATTACAGCCTGAAACGTAGACTTGTTTAGTATCTAAACTCTATTTTGTCTATTTTGTCCATGTACAACAAAAGTTTTCACAGCATCTTTTGAGTGCCGAAGTTATATTATATTTATGATATATTTGTTTCTTCAGGGCACCACACATCTACGGTTGGGCACCCCCCTTTTATCACTAATTTTGCAGTATTCTCCAGCCTGGGGCACCTTCCTGCCATAGCAGCTTTATCCCCACAGCCTGCAACTGCCTGCTTCACTGCTTCTCACACGCCCAGCCCTGGGCAAGGGTGCCTGGGCTTCTGCCTCTAATCAGGAAGTCCTTCTCCTATATCCTTGAAGCTCTGCCCTGCTCTGTGGCTCCTACCAGCTGCTTAATCCCTGTGCTGCCTGTAACTAACTTACACTCCTGTCTATTCTAGTATATATCTCTAATGTGCCCCACTCTATTCTAATCCCCCTACAGTCCTATGCTAAGATCCTATCCTAGCCCTAAGCCTAAGCACAATGCATAACAAATGTACCACTTTACAGTGCATGACAATAACATTAGGAAACCGCACATTACATTAATAAACACTGAGGTGCCGCACGCAATTTTGTGAGCAGCTACTAGGGGAGAGGAGGCACGTGAGGGTCCCTGCCACCTCCTTACACTCTCACCAATCCCATTTCATTCTAACATGCTGTTCTCTCACCCATCCCTATTGCAATTCATTATAACACACTATACTCTGAAACATCGTCCATCCCAATTCATTATAACATACTATTCTCTTACCCATCCCCATCCCAATTCATTATAACATACTATTCTCTTACCCATCCCCATCTCAATTCATTATAACATAAAGTTCTCTTAGCCATCCCCTCCCAACTCATTATAACATACTGTGCTCTCGCCCATTTCCATCCCAATTCATTATAACATTGTGTTCTCCCAACCATTCCAATTCATTAGGTATACTCTGCTCTCACTGATCACCATCCCAATTCATTATAACATACTGCTCCTCATCCATATTAATATGGAAGGGTGATCCAGATAATATAAAAGAATTCATAAAATTCCTTAATAATAATAATAATCATAATCTAAAATTTACATATCATATGAATAAGGAATGAATTGCTTTTCTTGACATGATGTTGATTGGAAATGAAGCAGATTTTAGGGTTGAAGTATGTTTATATAGAAAACCGCAATCAGGTAATTCTTTGTTGCATGCTAGCAGCAACCATTCCAAACATGTCATTAACCCTTTCGCGCCTGAGCCTGTTTTTGCCTTCGTGACCAGGCCAATTTTTTCAATTCTGACCACTGTCACTTTATGAGGCCATAACTCTAGAACACTTCAACGGATCCTGCTGATTCTGACATTGTTTTCTCATGACATATTGTACTTCAGGATAGTGGTAACATTTCTTAGATATGAACTGCGCTTATATGTTAAAAAAAAATCGAAATTTGGCAAAAATTTTGAAAATTTTGCAATTTTCAAACTTTTAATTTTTATGCCCTATGTGATATCGCACAAAATAGTTAATAAATAACATTTCCCACATGTCTACTTTACATCTGCACAATTTTGGAAACATAATTTTTTTTTTTAGGAAGTTATAAGGGTTAAAAGTTGACCAGCGATTTCTCATTTTTACAACAAAATTTACAACACCATTTTTTTTAGGGACCACCTCACATTTGAAGTGAGTTTGGGGGGTCAATATGATAGAAAATACCCAAAAGTGACACCATTCTAAAAACTGCACCTCTCAATGTACTCAAAACCACATTCAAGAAGTTTATTAACCCTTCAGGTGCTTCACATGAATGAATGGAATGTGGAAGGAAAAAATAAACATTTAACTTTTTTTCACAAACATTTTACTTCAGAACCATTTTTTTTATTTTCACAAGTGTAAAAACAGAAAATGAACCACAAAATTTTTTGTGCAATTTCTCCCAAATACGCCGATACCCCGTATGTGGGGCTAAACCACTGTTTGAGCACACGGCAGAGCTCAGAAAGGAATGAGTGCCGTTTGACTTTTTCAATGCAGAATTGGCTGGAATTGAGATAGGACGCCATGTCGCATTTGGAGAGCCCCTAATGTGCCTAAACAGTGGAAACCCCCACAAGTGACCCCATTTTGGAAACTAGACCCCTTAAAGAACTTATCTAGATGTGTCGTGAGCACTTTGAACCCCCAAGTGCTTCACAGAAGTTTATAACGTAGAGCCATGAAAATAAAAAATCATTTTTGTTCCACAAACATGATCTTTTAGCCCCCAATTTTTTATTTTCACAAGGGTAACAGGAGAAATTGGACCCCAAAAGTTGTTGTCCAATTTGTCCTGAGTACACTGGTACCCCATATGTGGAAGAAAACTACTGTTTGGGCACACGGGGGGGCTCGGAAGGGAAGTAGTGACGTTTTGGAATGCAGACTTTGATGGAATGGTCTGTGGGTGTCATGTCGCGTTTGCAGAGCCCCTGATGTGCCTAAACAGTGGAAATCCTCCACAAGTGACCCCTTTTTGGAAACTAGACCCCCCCAAGGAACTTATCTAGATGTGTGGTGAGCACTTTGAACCCCCAAGTGTTTCACTAAAGTTTATAATGTAGAGCCGTGAATATAAAAAAATCATTTTTTTTCCACAAAAATGATCTTTTAGCTCCCAATTTTTATTTTCACAAGGGTAACAGGAGAAATTGGACCCTAAGAGTTGTTGTCCAATTTGTCCTGAGTACGCTGGTACCCCACATGTGGGGGGGGACCACTGTTTGGGCACACGGTGGGGCTCGGAAGGGAAGTAGTGACGTTCTGGAATGCAGACTTTGATGGAATGGTCTGCGGGCGTCATATTGCATTTACAGAGCCCCTGATGTACCTAAACAGTGGAAACCCCCAATTCGAATTCCAACCCTAACCCCAACACACCCCTAACTCTAGCCCTAACCCTAGCCCTAACCCTAGCCCTAACCCTATCCCTAACCCTAGCCCTAACCCTAACCCTAGCCCTAACCCTAACCCTAACCCTAACCCTAGACCTAGCCCTAGCCTGCCTACCTGCTTTTTTTTTCTTTACTTTTTTTTTTATTTTTGTGTTTTTTATTTTTTGTATTTTTGACTCATAGTAACGCCACTTCTCCTCTGATCTCACACTGGCAGATGATCAGAGGAGAAGCAGCGTTACTATGTGACAAGATCGCTGCCCGGCACATAGTAACGCCACTTCTCCTCTGATCTCACACTGACAGATGAGCAGAGGTGAAGCAGCGTTACTGTGTGACAAGATCGCTGCCTGACACAGCTGTGCCAGGCAGCGATCAGCTGTGCCAGGCAGCGATCTAGTCACACTGTAATGCTGCTTCACCTCTGCTCATCTGTCAGCATGAGCTCAGAGGAGAAGTCGCGTTATAATGAGGGAGATCGCCGGGAAACAAGCAGCTTTCCCAGCGAGCTCTCTCATTGGCTGCTGTGACGCGACGTCATCAGGACCTGAACCAATCAGGTCTCGATGACGTCGGGGGTCCCAGCATGCATTGTGCACCGGGATCCCCGCGTTATAAGGTATGAGGGGGTCCCGGGGGGCACAAAACCGCCGACAGTAGATAAACGTCGGCGCTGCACAAAGCCCAGCAAGCGCCAACGTTTATCTACTGTGGGCGGTCGCGAAGAGGTTAATAATCTCCCAGTAGGTGAATTTGTGCATGCCAAGAGGTGCTGCACAACTGATTCATTTTACAGACAGGAATGTGAAGTAATTGACGAACGATTAAAGACTAGAGGTTATCGTAAGCATCAAATTAATAGGGGTAAAATTGTAGCAGAAAGAAAAACAAGAGATGATTATTTGGAAATAAAATCAAAATTTAGTAATTTTCAGGAGAAACCAGTTTTTATTACTAAATCTAGTGATCAATTTAATCAAATAACGGAAATTATTAAATCAAATCTACCTATTTTACGGGTGGATCCAACTTTGAGAACTATATTGGATAAAGGCTGCAATTTTATTCCTAATAAAGGAACTACAATTGCGAATATTTTGTCCCCCAGTGATCACACTTTGCGTTTTTCATCAGAAAATAATTCAAGCTGGTTATCTGTCTCTGGTAGCTATCGTTGTGGAATAAGATCATGCGGTTTATGTTAATACATGTATAATACGTCTACATTTAAATCCACAGTTACAAAAAATGAATATGTCATAAATGTGTATGCCAACTGTAGTTCCACATATGTTATTTATTTAATAACATGTGAAACATGCTGTATTCAATATGTGGGCAACACCACACGTTGTCTTCGCAAAAGGATTTCTGAACATCTTTATGATTCATGTAATAAAACTACAAGGAGTCCCTCGGGAGCCTCTCAGCATTTTATTTCTGTACATGGAGGAGATGTCAGTACTTGTAGGGTTAATATAATAGAAACTGTCCCAAACCCCAAGAGGGGAGGTGATAGAAAAAAGGAATTGCAGCGTAAAGAAGCAATGTGGATTTTTAAGTTAAAAACACGATATCCCGCAGGCATGAATTTAAAATCTGATCTTTTATATATATACCGGGTGAGTCATAAAGGACGGACGTTTTTAAACTAATCATAAAATCGTTAAATATTTATTAAATATAAATGTATTCACAGATTTGGTTACGTATACTGACAAATATTTGACAAATTCAAGTGTGGAAAACAACATCTGCCATGTGGTGGCCATTATCAGTGATGCATTTCCAAAGGCGTTCTTGGAAGTTGGCATCAACACGTTCCAACACAACTCTGTCGATTTGGGCAACTTCCACTCGAATAGCTTCCTTCAGTTCTTGTAATGATCGAGGCTTAAGCTTGTATACACGTGATTTGAGGTGACCCCATAAGTAATAATCGCACATGGACAGGTCTGGGGACCTAGGAGGCCAATTAATATCGCCAAACCTGGAAATGATGCGACCAGGGAAGAGAGGGCGAAGAACGTTCATTGTTGCTCCGGCTGTGTGGGCCGTTGCCCCATCTTGTTGAAACCACACACTAGAGATGGGGATATGTTGCCGTCGTAACTCAGGAACAAAGAAGTTATTTATCATGGCGATATAACGTTGTGAGTTCACGGTAACAGTATTGCCATTATCGCCTTCGAAAAAGTACGGACCGATCACGCCATATTTGCCCATAGCGCACCACACCGTTACCTTAGGGCTGTGCAGCGGTCGTTCATGTAATTCTTTCGGATTTTCATAGGCCCAATAACGGCAGTTCTGCTGATTAACCATGCCATTGACATGGAAATGAGCTTCATCACTCATGAATAAAATAAGGTTGTCGTTTTGCTCAATAATTGCTTCCATCTCATGTGCGAACTTCAGTCGCGCTGCGTAATCCCTGCGCTCCAACTGTTGCACAATGGCCAATTTATAGGGGTGGAAATGCAGGTCTAAATGCAAAATACGCCTTACTGTACGATTACTGAGGGCAAGTTCTAAAGAATGTTTCCGAGCAGATCGACTCGGACTACGCAGCATGGCTTGCCTGACGCGTTCCACATTTTCAGGGGTACGTGCCGTTCGTGGAGCCCCCGGTGGTCGTTTGTTCATTAGTGTACCTCGTGTACAGAGTGCTTCAACCCAACGTAGGATAGTGTTACGAGCGGGAACAGCTTGATTTCTGTGAATATTGAAATGACGCCGAAACTCACGCTGAACGGCTGTGATACACTCATTATTCTTGACAAAACTGTCGTACGCAAAAACGCGATGTTCTATCGTCCACGGCACCATAGCTTAAACTGAAACTAAAATAAAAACAATGCTTTCACCTCACAAACATAACCCCGCCTCCCGCACATCTCTACCTCCACCTGGTGGTGAGTTATAGCCACTTCAAATACATCCGTCCTTTATGACTCACCCGGTATATATGATTAAGATGATGTGGTGATTTCCTCCATGTTCAGATACAATGCTTTCTTTTTTTTTTTTTTTTTTGAGTATGGTGGAGAAAATCCTCCCTTCCTGCTATTGTGGACCTCCCAGTGGCGTAGCAACTGTTTGTGGCGCCCGGGGCGGTCGAAAAATTTGCCGCCCCTTTGGTCGTTGATAATTTGGAAGCATCCGAAGAGCCCACACTACACTCAAAGATCTAATTTTTAGTCTGCTACTAACTCTGCTATTATTTCTAAATTTCTAGACTTTCAACTTCTTGCAGTTCTCTATATATATGTATGTATTAGCTTGATGATGCTGGATGAAGACCTAATGGCTTTTTTTAATAATAATTTTTAATAATGTGACAGAAAAAAAAACAGAAAGTACAAATTATTTTGGCGGACAGGGGGCAGACACTGACAGCTTGGGGTCCCTGTGCAAGAAATGTGTCCGGGCCCCCCTCCTTTTATGGCGTCAAAGCTACGTGTGTGTGTATATATATATAGATAGATTATTGATATTATATAGCCACACACACACATACAGGTATATATTACATAGTCTCCTTTATTATGTATATTGCTGTCCCATACACAGTGCCTTCTCTTGTTATGTACAGTTCCGTCCCTTACATATTGGATTATATAGAGCCCTGTTTTTTATTACATACCGTCCTGTCTTGTTAGCTGTATAATGCAATGATGGCTGATGGAGCATGGGAAAGCTTCCTTTCTAATGGAGGAGCTGATGGACTGGTAGTTTGGTCACCGGCTCCTCGATCAGCAGTCATTTTATATCTAACAAGAGAGGGGACCATGTAATAAAAGAGGGCGCTGTGAATAACAAAAATAACAAAAATACACTATGTAAGAGACAGCACTATACATAACAGCAGAGGAAGCTATATAATAAGGGACGGCACCATATATAACTAGAGAGGATGGTAGGTAATAAGGGGCGGTGTTATACATAATAAAAGAGGAAACTATGTAACTAAGGATGGTGTTATACAGAATTAGTGAGTACACTATATACTAAGGGACTGTGTTAGACATAATAAACGATAATGTCTTCCTCCACCTCCCCCTGTTCCTAAGGCCATTATAAGTCCCCCTTCCTCCCATCCCAATCCCCCACACCCCTCATTGTCCTCCTCCCCTCGCATCCCATTATTGTCCTCTCCCCCACCTCCATCATTTTCTTCTCCACCACTATCTTTGCTTTCTCCCCCACCACTCCCATCATTGCCCATTCCACCACCTCCATCATTTCCTCCTCCTCCACCACCCCCATTTATTGCCCTTTCCACCACCACCATCATTGCATTCTCACCCACCACCCCATCATTGCCCTCTCGACCATCACCCCATCATTGTCTTCTCCCCATCACTGCCTTCTCCATCACCCCATCACTGCCTTCTCCCCATCACTCCCATCATTGCCTTCTCCATCACCCCATCACTCCCATCATTGTCTGCTCCATCACCCCATCATTGCCTGCTCCATCACCCCCATCATTGCCTGCTCCATCACCCCATCATTGCCTGCTCCATCACCCCCATCATTGCCTGCTCCATCACCCCATCACTGCCTTCTCCATCACCCCATCACTGCCTGCTCCATCACCCCATCACTCCCATCATTGTCTGCACCATCACCCCATCACTGCCTGCTCCATCACTCCCATAATTGCCTGCTCCATCACCCCCATCACTCCCCTCATTGCCTGCTCCATCACCCCATCATTGCCTGCTCCATCACCCCCATCATTGCCTGCTCCATCACCCTATCACTGCCTTCTCCATCACCCCATCACTGCCTGCTCCATCACCCCCATCACTCCCCTCATTGCCTGCTCCATCACCCCATCATTGCCTGCTCCATCACCCCCATCATTGCCTGCTCCATCACCCCCATCACTCCCCTCATTGCCTGCTTCATCACCCCATCATTGCCTGCTCCATCACCCTATCACTGCCTTCTCCATCACCCCATCACTGCCTGCTCCATCACCCCCATCACTCCCCTCATTGCCTGCTCCATCACCCCATCACTGCCTGCTCCATCACCCCCATCATTGTCTGCTCCATCACCCCATAATTGCCTGCTCCATCACCCCATCACTGCCTGCTCCATCACCCCCATCATTGTCTGCTCCATCACCCCATAATTGCCTGCTCCATCACCCCCATCATTGCCTGCTCCATCACCCCCATCACTCCCCTCATTGCCTGCTCCATCACCCTATCACTGCCTTCTCCATCACCCCATCACTGCCTGCTCCATCACCCCATCACTGCCTGCTCCATCACCCCCATCACTCCCCTCATTGCCTGCTCCATCACCCCATCACTGCCTGCTCCATCACCCCCATCATTGTCTGCTCCATCACCCCATAATTGCCTGCTCCATCACCCCCATCATTGCCTGCTCCATCACCCCCATCACTCCCCTCATTGCCTGCTCCATCACCCTATCACTGCCTTCTCCATCACCCCATCACTGCCTGCTCCATCACCCCATCACTGCCTGCTCCATCACCCCCATCACTCCCCTCATTGCCTGCTCCATCACCCCATCACTGCCTGCTCCATCACCCCCATCATTGTCTGCTCCATCACCCCATAATTGCCTGCTCCATCACCCCATGATTGTCTGCTCCATCACTCCCCTCATTGCCTGCTCCATCACCCCATCATTGCCTGCTCCATCACCCCATCATTGCCTGCTCCATCACCCCATCATTGTCTGCTCCATCACCCCATCATTGCCTGCTCCATCACCCCATCATTGCCTGCTCCATCACCCCATCATTGCCTGCTCCATCACCCTATCATTGCCTGCTCCATCATTGCCTGCTCCATCACCCCATCATTGTCTGCTCCATCACCCCATCATTGCCTTCTAGACCATCACTCCCATCATTGCCTGCTCCATCATACACACAGACACACACAAACACAGACATACATACATACATACACACAAGACACCACCTCTCTCCTCTCACCTGTCCGCAGCATCGCCCGCGCTTCCTCCCTCACACAGCAGCGGCCGCTGAATGATGACGTCATTCAGCGGCGCTCCTCTGTGTGAAACAGGAAGCGCGGCCTCCGGGCAGGAAGCAGGACGGACCCTTGCCGCTCCGCTCCTGCTATTCACTCTTGCAGGCAGCGGAGCTGCCGTGATCGCATCGCTCCCTGCCCGCCGCTGCACTGCACTGCAGGGTGGAATTGCTGCTGCCGCGCCGCCCCCACACACATGCCGCCTGGGGCGGACCGCCCCCCCCGCCCCCCCCACGCTACGCCAGTGGGACCTCCACCCATTTTATTTCCCTCCCACTTTACCTCAGCCAGCAAGTGTATATAGGTACATGTTTATTTGTAAGATGTTAAGCTATGAGTAAGGACCCTCTAGTCCGAAACATGTAAGCGTCTGTCACATTGGTGAACCATATGTTTTTTATGCATCTATCCTGTTTTTGATCATTTTTTTGGAATAAAGTCTTTTGATTTTAACTATCCTTTGGTCGAAGTTGCTGGAACATCTCCTAAGTATTGCTCCTCATCCATCCCAATTCATTATAACATACTGCTCTCCCATCCATCCCAATTCATTATAACATACTGCTCTCCCATCCATCCCAATTCATTATAACATACTGTCCTCTCACCGATCACCATCCCAATTCATTATAACATACTGTTCTCTCACCATCCCCATTCCAGGTGAGGATGGAGTTTGTACCTCCTCTTGTGCCTTCCGGAAGCAGCAGCCCACCAGACCCTTTAGTTTTTGTAAGCAAAAGACTAGTTAATGAATCATGTCATATAGGATGGTACTATTAGAAAAGAGTGGCTTCTGTTACAGCCCAATGTAATTAGTGGGCAAAGGTCCTGTAAGGTTAGGGGTATTAATTATGTGATATTAAATTAATATCTTGCTCCCTGGGCTGGTGTTGTGTGGCCAGGAAAATTTGAAGAGTTGCGTCTGGACTAGACCTATTAGCTGTTTATATGTACATTGTTTATAACGTTGTGTGGTCGCCATTGTTTTGGGTTCTCCCTGTTTGTGTGTAATATTTAATAACAGGCTACTGTGGCCATTTAGGCTAAGTTCACACGTACCGGAATTCTCGCGGAAATTACCGCGAGAATTCCGGAATTCCAGTCCGCGGGAAAATCGCATTTTAAATTCCCGCGATTTTCCCGCGGAAAAACTAGCATTTTGCAAGCATATTTAGCTTGCAAAATGCTAGCGTTTTCCAAGCGATCTGTAGCATCGCTTGGAGAACTGATTGACAGATTGACAAGTGTGACCAACTTTTTACTACTGAGGCCGCCTATGCAGCATCAGTAGTAAAAGATAAAATGTAAAAAAAAAAAAAAAAACGGTGTTATTCTTACCCTCCGACGTCCCGCGCAGCCGTTCCCAGTAATCCTTTGCGAAAATGCCCGCGATGACGTCAGTTCTCGCGGGATCGCGACGTCTCGCGGTAATTCGCGATGACATCGCGCGAATGACCGCGAGACTTCGCGATCCCGCGAGAACGGACGTCATCGCGAGCATTTTCGCAAAGGACTACTGGGACCGGAGCGTGGAGAGAGGCGGGAATGCTGCGCGGGACGTCGGAGGGTAAGAATAACAATATTTTTTATTTTAAATTCTATTTTTTACAGGGATATGGTACCCAAAGCCCGGAGGACAGTCTCCTCTCCTCCGGACCGTGGGTACCATCCGCAATTGTTCTGCTTACTTTCCGCATGGTGTGCACAGCCACATGCGGGAAATAAGCGGAACAATGCATTCCTATGGGTACGGGATCGCCGCGATTCCGCAAATTAATGAGCATGCTGCGGTTTTTACCGCGAAGCGATTCCGCCGCGGTAAAAACCGCAGCATTAGCACAGCATTGCGGAATCCCATAGGAATGCATGGGATGCTTATTTTTCGCGTTTTCGCGGCAAAATCGCGCGGTTAAAACCGCCGCGGAAACGCGAAAAAAATGCAACGTGTGAACTCAGCCTCACCCATGTCACAAGCAGCTATGTACTGATGTGTTTATTTTACATGCATCGGGTGTGGTACAGAGGACAATGGGTTAATAGTAAGGATGAGCGGACCCAAACTTAAAAGTTCGACGTTCACACCAGGTGAGACTAGAATACCTGAACTTCCACGGGTTCGTTCATCCCTAGTTAATAGTCAAAAACACATCCAAATCCCCTCTTTCAATTGTCATGTGTCTGGCACAGTGTTTTGCTATATTGATTGGTTCCTTGCCTTGTGACCTCATTTTCTCTTTACAGCCCAGTACTTGTGGTACATGAGAGTGTGGATTAATTGCAGGTCAAACATACTGAAAAAGAATGGGCAGCTGTTGTCTCTTTTAATGATCTGATTAGCAATTATAATTATATTACCAGGCACAATGTCATTAATCAGGAGGAGCGCTGGGGATTCATTTTATTTTGTTTGCTGAACCTAAATGTTATCTTTTCTACATTCGAGCAAGCTGTGTTGTTCTTCCAGCCTTATGTAATTTGTCAGATTAACCACCCCGTGGAAGGAATATTAATAAACGTCTATTGTTGCAGAATCAATATGGATGTTTATCTGCTGTCAGCTCATGATAAAATATGTTATGAAAAATAAGCTGTAAAGCCTTTATAGAGCTTATTTTTAATCCTTTATGTGTTAGTGTCTTTGTATAGTAAAGTGCTGTAATACAGTAATATGGTCTTATCGGGTCGCTAAATGCTCTGATAGCAAAAGTTTTAAAGGAAAATGCCACATACATCCATATAAGTGAATAACCGGATGCCATATGTTCAAGCTGATCCCATCAATAATTAACTCTTTATTTTGTGACTGTCAAATATGGGCTCCAATTTACAAGACCTTAATGAAACATTGTAATAAAACACTGGAAAGTGCCCTGGATGAGCCTCCTACACACACAGAAAAACTCAACACAGATGGCATCAATCCTGGCACATGCTGCAAACATGTTTTTACCAGCAGTGCTCCAGGTGCGCCGAATGTCTGGAGAATATCCCCTCTTGCCAAAGGTTTCATCTATTATAAGTTCATGCTTAAAACATATAAGGCTGTGTTCAGACTGCGTTAGGGGGCAATGCGCTGACGGATCCGTTACATAGCAGCACTAACGCTATGTAACGGATCCATTAACACCGCCATTGCCTGCAATGATACTAACGGATACTAACGAATGCCAAAATCGGCATGCGTTAGAAAGTATGCGTTAACTCACGACGCACCCTCGGACGCTGCTTGCAGCGTTTTTGGGTGCATTAGCAGTAACGCACAGCGAACGGACCCGTTCGCTGTGAATAGAACTGTATGGGCTAACGCTAGGTCGCGCATGGTACCTTAGCGCTACCTAGTGTTAACGCATACCGTTAGCGCTAGGTCACTAAAGATGTCAAAAATGACATCAGCGTTAGCGGATGCCCTAACGCAATGTGAACCTAGCCTAACTGTGCCTTTCACCTCTCCAAATAAACCTACTTTAACAGTCATATCACCTCACTTTCCAACAATCCTAAATGACTATTTGGCACTTTTCACTCCCACTCCCCTCAATCCTAACGTGCAGTCCCTTTTCCACAATCACAGTGCTGGCAATCTGGCCAAGTATTTAAAGGAAAAAATTGATCATATCTGACAAGAAATTGTCTCCCAGTTGCCCAATAGCATGGCTTCTCTTCCCTCCTGCACTTCACCAAGTTATTTTCCTTCATTGGAACATTCACAGAAGAAGAGGTTACTAGGCTTCTTGCATCTTTTCACCCTAATATCTGCAACAGTGACCCTATTCCCTCTCGCCTTCTTCAGTCCCTCCACCCAGCTGTCACTACCTACCTAAAATATTTAACCCTTCTCTTTCTTCCGGTGTCTTTCCCTTCACCTGCGGCTGTTAAGCAGTTAAATGCAGTTGTCAATCTCTGACAGCGGCATTTAATGTGATCGCGCTGGAAGCGTGTCACTAATCTCGCCTATGTCTCATGACTGCGAGTCACTGAAGAGTTAGCATGACAACCCAGGGTCTACAGCAAACCCCTGTGGTTGTCATTGCAGTCTTGCTATGAGCACCGCCCATGAGCTGAAGCCCTGCTTAATGTAGCACAAGCGATCGGATGAAACAAGTGAAAAGTAAAAAAGTTTTTAAAAATATAAAAAAAATAAAAGTTTAAATCACCCCCATTCACCCCATTAAAAATAAAACAATTTAAAAAATGTAAAAATGCACATATTTAGAATCACCACTTTCAGAATTGCCCGATCTATCAAGATATAAAAATTATTAATCCAATCGATAAACGATGTAGCAAACAAAAAGTGAAACCGCAAGAATTTAGTTTTTTTGATCGCCTCAACATTGCAATAAAATGAAATAACGAGTCATCAAAAAATCATATCTACACCAAAATGGTATCAATAAAAATGTCATCTTGGCCCTGACCCAACCTCGATCACAAAAAATGGAGACAAATTTTTTTTTATTTTTAACAAACTTTGGATTTTTTTTTCAACATTTAAATAAAGATTAACCTATACATGTTTGGTATCTATGAACTTGTAATGACCTGTTAATCATAATGGCAGGTCAGTTTTGGTAAAAAAAAAAGCAAAAAAAAAGAAACAATGCGAAAACAGAGTCAAAAATATACCAATAAAAATTGCTAAAGTTTATTGACATATACAGTTAGGTCCATATATATTTCGACAGAGACAACATTTTTCTAATTTTGGTTCTAGACATTACCACAATGATTTTTAAACAAAACAATTCAGATGCAGTTGAAGTTCAGACTTTCAGCTTTCATTTGAGGGTATCCACATTAAAATTGGATGAAGGTTTCAGTTCCATAACATGTGCCACCTTGTTTTTAAAGGGACCAAAAGTAATTGGATAGATTAAATAATTGTAAATAAAATGTTCATTTCTAGTACTTGGTTGAAAACCCTTTGTTGGCAATGACTGCCTGAAGTCTTGAACTCATGGACATCACCAGACGCTGTGTTTCCTCCTTTTTGATGCTCTGCCAGGCCTTCACTGCGGTGGTTTTCAGTTGCTGTTTGTTTGTGGGCCTTTCTGTCTGAAGTTTAGTCTTTAACAAGTGAAATGCATGATCAATTGGGTTGAGATCAGGTGACTGACTTGGCCATTCAAGAATATTCCACTTCTTTGCTTTAATAAACTCCTGGGTTGCTTTGGCTTTATGTTTTGGGTCATTGTCCATATGTAGTATGAAACGACGACCAATCAGTTTGGCTGCATTTGGCTGGATCTGAGCACACAGTATGGCTCTGAATACCTCAGAATTCATTTGGCTACTTCTGTCCTGTGTCACATCATCAATAAACACTAGTGACCCAGTGCCACTGGCAGCCATGCATGCCCAAGCTATCACACTGCCTCCGCCGTGTTTTACAGATGATGTGGCATGCTTTGGATCATGAACTTTACCACACCTTCGCCATACTTATCTCTTTCCATCGTTCTGGTAGAGGTTGATCTTGGTTTCATCTGTCCAAAGAATGTCCTTTGTCCTGTGCTGGCTTTTTTAGATTTTTTTTTAGCAAAGTCCAGTCTAGCCTTTTGATTCTTGATGCTTATGTGTGGCTTGCACAGTGCAGTGAACCCTCTGTATTTACTTTCATGCAGTCTTCTCTTTATGGTAGATTTGGATATTGATACGCCTACCTCCTGGAGAGTGTTGTTCACTTGGTTGGCTGTTGTGAAGGGGTTTCTCTTCACCATGGAGACTATTCTGCGATCATCCACCACTGTTGTCTTCTGTGGGCGCCCAGGTCTTTTTGCATTGATGAGTTCACCAGTGCTTTCTCTCTTTCTCAGGATGTACCAAACTGTAGATTTTGCCACTCCTAATGCTGTAGCAATTTCTCGGATGGGTTTTTTCTGTTTTTGCAGCTTAAGGATGGCTTGTTTCACCTGCATGGAGAGCTTCTTTGACCGCAGGTTTCCTTCACAGCAAAACCTTCCAAATGTAAGCACCACACCTCAACTCAACTCCAGGCCTTTTATCTGCTTAATTGAGAATGAAATAACGAAGGGATTGCCCAAACCTGTCCATGAAATAGCCTTGGAGTCAATGGTCCAATTACTTTTGGTCCCTTTAAAAACAGGGTTGCACATGTTAAGGCTCTGAAACTCCTAAACCCTTCATCCAATTTTAATGTGGATACCCTCAACTGAAAGCTGAAAGTCTGAACTTCAACTGCATCTGAATTGTTTTGTTTAAAATTCATTGTGGCAATGTCTAGAACCAAAATTAGAAAAATGTTGTCTCTGTCCAAATATATATGGACCTAACTGTAAATTAATGACAGTTCAAAGCAATTACAAAAAATTGTATATGGTAAAACAATTAGTACATGTGTTCTATCTTAATAAGAGAAATGATTAAATCCATAGGTGTAAAAAACAGCTGAAGTGAAGGTCAGGATTTGTTATGAAGTGCAAACAGAGGGGAAAAGGAGGGATATAAAATCCCATGGCAGAGACTAGTAGAAAAAATTTATTGAGTACTTATATGCATCAATGTTTCATATAAGCATTAGATGCATAGGTAATTGTTAAGACAAAATACGATCAGTGTGATGATCACTAAGTCTCTCTGTTATGCACTATTCCTATCAAAAAGTGACATTAGTAAAACAGGGCATAATTACCCATTGCAGTTACCTGTCCTGCTTTGACCTCGGCCACGTACCCCAACGCGAGTTTATGTTTAAATATCGCTTCCATGGATTTAATCACTTCTCTTATTAAGATAGAACCCATGTACTAATTGTTTGCATATATAATTTTTTGTAATTGCTTTGAACTGTCATTTATGTGCCATAATAAACTTTAGCAATTTTTTGGTATATTTTTTACTCTATTTTCTCTTTATTTTTCATTTATTGATGAGTCGCCATTTATATGGGTATATGGAAATATGGTAATATTACTGGTATTTCTATAAAAAAAAAGAAACAGTTTTGGAATTGCCTTTTTTTTGCAATTTCACCATACTTGGAATTTTTTTTCCCGTTTTCTAGCACAAGATATGGTAAAACCAATGGTGTCATTCAAAGGTACAACTTATCCAGCAAGAAAAAAGCCTTCACATGGCCATATTGATGGGAAAAAAAAGTTATGGCTCTGGAAAGCAGGGGCAAAAAACAGAAATGCAAAAACGAAAATGGGCTGCGTCGTGAAGGGGTTAATATTGTAGGATTACAGGTGCTTCTCACAAAATTAGAATATCATCAAAAAGTTAATTTATTTCAATTCTTTAACATAAAAAGTGAAACTCATATATTATATAGAGTCATTACAAACAGAGTGATCTATTTCACTTTTTTATTTCTGTTAATGTTGATGAATATGGCTTAAAGGCAATGAAAACCCAAAGTCATTAGCTCAGTAAATTAGAATAATTAACAAAAAACAGCTGCACAGGCTCCCTAAGCATTTAAAAAGGTCCATTAGTCTATTTCATTAGGTTCTACAATCATGGGGAAGACTGATGACTTGACAGATGTCCAGAAGGCACAAGGAGGTAAGCCACAAAACGTCATTGCTAAAGAAGCTGGCTGTTCACAGAGTATCCAGGACATGGCCTACAAGTGTCGTATTCCTTGTGTCAAGCCACCCAATAGAAAATGCCAGAAGCGTCTTACCTGGGCCAAGGAGAAAAGAAATGGACTGTTGCTCGGCGGTCCAAGGCGTTGTTTTCAGATGGAAGCAAATTTTGCATTTCATTAGGAAATCAAGGCCCCAGAGTTTGGAGGAAGAGTGGAGAGGCACACAATCCAAGCTGCTTTAGGTCTAGTGTGAAGTTTCCACAATCAGTGATGGTTTGGGGAGTCATGTCATCTGCTGGTGTAGGTCTGCTGTGTTTTATCAAGACCAAAGTCAGCGCAGCCGTCTACCAGGAAATTTTAGAGCACTTCATGCTTCCGTCTGCTGACAAGCTTTTTGGAGATGGAAAATTCATTCTCCAGCAGGACTTGGCACCTGTGGGGTATTGTCAAGAGGAAGATGAGACACACCAGACCCAATAATGCAGACGAGCTGAAGGCTGCTTTCAAAGCAACCTGGGCTTCCATAACACCTCAGCAGTGCCACAGGCTGATCGCCTCCATGCTACATTGATGCAGTAATTGATGCAAAAGGAGCCCTGACCAAGTATTGAGAGCATTTACTAAACTTACATTTCAGTAGACCAACATTTTGGATTTTAAAATAATTTTTCAAGCTGGTGTTATATAGTATTCTAATTTACTGAGATAATGACTTTTAACAGAAATAAACACTTGAAATAGATCACTCTATAGTTTGTAATAATATATCAGTTTCACTTTTTGCATTGAAGAACTGAAATAAATTCATTTTTTGATGATATTCTAATTTTGTGAGAGGCACCTGAATATCCTGTCTCACATTTAAGCCAGCTAGGATCCTGATGTTTAATTTAAAAAATCCAAAAGGATTCACGATTAAGGCTGGAGTCACTCTAAATGTATGAAAGATCGGTCCGAGTCTCCCTGTCGAGAGTTACACTAGTGTAATGCAAGTGTCATGCTAGTGAAATCTGATTTTTCACACCTAGCATCCGAATTATATCCGAATGCAGTGCGACTGCTATCCCTTTGCAATGCGCCTTTCACATGAGCTTTTGCATAGAGCAATTCTCTATGTCATTTACAAATAGTTTTCATATATATATATATATTGTGACAGAGTCACTGGTGAAGTGATGGAGGGGAGATACGTGTCACTGCACATGATCGCGTCAGTGATGTAAAACCAGAGTCGTTTCCTCCAGAACACTGTGTGTTGGGACGGTATATATAACGTTATATAATGGGCTGCTTTTAGTGGGCATTCATAGAGCGGGAGGGAGAATGTCCACATATCTCCTCCTGAAAAAACTTCTAGGACCTGTGTGATGTCAGAATCATGTGATCTGTCACATGATGAAGGAGTCACAAGGTCAGGACTTAGGGTGGTTTCACATTTGCGTCTGTTTGCACAGCGTTTCATCCGCAGAAATCAGCATGCTTTATGTTTCCCTTTCTTTAACATGGTGTACGCTGGTGCATGCATTTGCATCAGTTCGCATGCGTCAGCGTATATTTGCGTTGTTTTTCAGTGTGCGGCGGTGTCCGGTGAACGCATCTCGTTGGATTTTTGGAAGCGGCAAAAATCCGGCAAATATGTGCAGTTGTGCGCATGCGGATGAGTGCGCCAAATAAACGAATTACTGTCTATGGAAACGTATGCATATGTGACACCCCAGAGTCCGGTTGTCACAGTGACATTGCCTCCCTCTAATGGGTAAAGTCATGCCTGGAGGCAGGAGGGGGGTCCCCATGCCAGGTAACAGATTACACTACAATTCCAGCTGCAGGTCAGAAAGGGGAGCTGCCTTATAAACTCTGGCCAGCAGATGGGGTTAGTGAGTCAGCAAGTAGTGAGCTGAGAGAAAGCAAAGGGAGTTGTCATGGAAATGGGAGCAGCTTGAGCTGATGACAAGTCAGTTAGACAGTTGGAGTTGATCTGCGAGGAGGGGAAGGACAAGGAGCTGAGACAAGGGGCTCCGGGGAAGCTAATAACTGCTTATAGCAGACCCCAGAGCGAAGCGCTAATAGAGAGAAAGGGACGCCAGAGTCTTGGGTGGGCAGGAGCTGTATGTCCTGACCGCTGAATCTGGAAGTACAGGGGACTGCAAGTTCCTGAGCGTCATTGAACACCTGAGGGCACGGCAGCGAATCAGGAGCCCGGGGCTGACGGTGAATAGGATGGTACCCGTGGAATAGGCTCACACTGACAGCCGTACTGGTCAGAGAAACCATCACGCAATAGAGGGTCGCAGCTTAGCTACAAACCGCAGAGACCCGCACACAAAGCGCAGAAGGAAGGTCCCAAACCCCGACCTGGCAGGGTGGATCCCCTGAATGCCTCCAGGTGAGCCAGACTCAATCCAACACCTGTATGTGGTTCTCCGGATTGCAGCCACTTGCAAGTAAAAGGTAAAGAAACTGCACCTCTCTGTGTCCTTCTCTCATTTCTCTGCACCCCAACGTTCACCGCCATCTGAACTATTAATCAACTCTTAACAGCCCTGGGACCATTGCTCTACCCATGAAGAGCCATTTCCACCTCAGCTGCGTCACACCAACAGTCTCAGGGGAACAACACGGCACCTCTGACCATACACCACGGGTGGCGTCACACTTAAAGACCACACAACTTTCCCCTATTTTATTACTGGATGCCTCAGGGCCATGGACCGGGTCACCACCGCTGCAACATCCCCCCATTGAATCCAAGGGGCCCGGTACCGAGTACCCCAAGGCCCTGCGGGGCGCGCCACATACGCAAGGACATGCGTACACGCATGCGTTCTATACGGATGCATTTCTTTAATGAGTTGGTCCAGGAAATGATTCAGCTACCTGATAATTGATAGCTCTCTAAAAGGAAGTGTGGACACAGCAAGGCCATAACTCTCTGGACTCTGGATGATACCACAACACTGTCTATGTAAGTATACATTAGAAAATGTCTGTCTCTCTCACTGCTTGTTTTACTTTCTGTTTAATTTTAGACGTGCTGGTTGGCTCATTTTTGGCTCTAGTTTGGCTTCTGTTTGACTGCTGGTTGACTCCTGTTTGGCTCTTGGTTGGCTCCTGGTGCTGCTTTCTGTCAGGGGGTGAGGACAAGACTGTCTATGTAAATATAGAAATATGCAAATAAAGTCCATGGAGCCTCATTTAAGAGTCTCAAACATGGGACTAGCCAGATCTTCCTCCAGGGAAGGACCCAGCCAAGGAGTGACTCCTTTCGGAAACCACCATTACCACCATATTAAGTGGCCCTTTAAGTCAATATCCAGCTCTTTACGAGTTTACAGATATGACAAGGGAAATACCAAGGCCAGGTATCCATCCACAGACAGCTGTTTCGGGGTGTTGCCACTCATCAGTGTGGAGTAGGATTCCGGCTAGGTGGGAGCAATGCCTGGTAGACCAACATCACGAAACAATCACTGACCTCAGGGAGACCAGTCAAAGAAAACACTGCGGCAGCCGGCAAAGGCGCTCAATCAGTGAATTCCTAGGTGCATTGCTCCCTGGGAAATACAAATATGCAAATAAAGTCCATGGAGCCTCATTTAAGAGTCTCAAACATGGGACTAGCCAGATCTTCCTCCAGGGAAGGACCCAGCCAAGGAGTGACTCCTTTCGGAAACCACCATTACCACCATATTAAGTGGCCCTTTAAGTCAATATCCAGCTCTTTACGAGTTTACAGATATGACAAGGGAAATACCAAGGCCAGGTATCCATCCACAGACAGCTGTTTCGGGGTGTTGCCCCTCATCAGTGTGGAGTAGGATTCTGGCTCCAGTTTGGCTCTAGTTTGGCTTCTGTTTGACTCCTGGTTGACTCCTGTTTGGCTCTTGGTTGGCTCCTGGAGCTGCTTTCTGTCAGGGGGTGAGGACAAGACTGTCTATGTAAGTATAGAAGCTTTGGAAATGTCTGTGCCTCTGAATGCTTTTTCTGTTCCTTGTAGACTGGCTGGTTCTCTGTGGTGCAGTGGGTGTCTCTCCTGGTTCAGTGTTTTTCCTGTGGTCATCTCCTGGTGCTTTGGTTGGCTCCTGTTGCTGCCGTCTGTCCCTGTCCTGTGCTGACTGCTGTGGTGTTGGACTACTGCCTGTAATGTAAGTATTGTTGTCCTTTTTTTTGGTGTAAATTGTTTTTTGATCTTTACAAGTTTAATTTTTCTTCTGTTTTTTTTTTCTGTGGTGTTGCTTGCTCTGCTCTTAACCATGTCCTTCACTGAAGACTAGACTTCTTCCCAGGGTGGACTGAACAAAGATTATGTAATCACCTTCGCTTTAGTGATTGCTATGTATTGACTGGCAATAGTCCACATGTGTTAAATCATGTAATTTCTTTACAGGTACCTGGCAGTGATGAAGAGCAGGAGCAGTCCAGTGGAGAGGAATCTCCCCAGGTCGTCGGGCTCATGTGTCTCAGGAGGAAAGATGGGGTGTAAGTATTTGTTTCATCAGAGTTGGAATACAATTTTTTCATGAGAGGCCACCATAATAGGTCCCAGGTGTGCAGGTGAGAGTCTGCACTGAGATCAGAACATTAACCCCAGAAGTGCCGGTCACCCGGCACTGGTATCATGACAGTACCCCCTCTCAATGGGGGGCCTCTGGACCCCCAGGCTTGCCCGGGTACCTAGCATGGAAAGCCCGAACCAGACGATCCGCATGCATCAACCGGGCCGGCACCCAGGACCTGTCCTCCGGCCCATACCCCTTCCAATGAACTAGGTACTGTACTGACCGCCGTACCAACCTAGAATCTACTATGTGACCAATCTCATATTCCACATGTCCCTCAACCGAAACCGGAGGAGCAGCGGACTCGGATTCTCCCCGGACTGCCTCAAACGGTTTCAGTAGAGATCTATGGAAGACGTTAGGGATCTTGATAGAGGGTGGAAGGCACAGCCTGTATGCTACTGGGTTGATTTTTTCCACAATCTTGTACGGGCCAATGAATTTGGGGCCCAACTTGGCTGACGGAATCTTTAACTTAATGTTTCGCGTGGAGAGCCAAACTTTCTCTCCCACCCGAAACATGGGACCAGCTGTTCGTTTCCTGTCCGCGAAAAACTTATACCTGCCTTGAGACCTAGATATACGCCGCTGGACTTCTGCCCATGTATCTTTTAACCGCTGAACAGAGTCCACAGCCCCAGGGCACCCCGAATCCAGACGAGAAAGCTCACCAAAATGAGGACTGAACCCATAGTTAATCAAGAAAGGGGACATACCAGTGGATTGACTCACCCGACTATTGAAGGCAAACTCAGCCAACGGCAGTATATCACACCAGTCATTCTGTCTAGCAGAAGTCAGACATCTGAGGATCTGTTCCAGAGACTGATTAGTGCGTTCCGTCTGACCATTACTCTCAGGATGGTATGCAGACGAAAAAGACAGAGATATCCCTAAGTTTTTACAGAAAGCACGCCAAAACTTAGCCACAAACTGCACACCACGATCAGACACCACATTCAGGGGTACCCCATGCAAGCGGACCACATGCTGCACAAACAATCTGGATAAGATCTCAGCAGAAGGTAATGCGGACAGGGGTACAAAATGAGCCTGCTTAGAAAATCTGTCCACCACTACCCATACCACCGTATTACCCCTGGAAGAGGGAAGATTGGTAATAAAATCCATGGACAGATGGGTCCACGGTCTTTCGGGAACTTCCAAGGGCATCAGCTCCCCCGCCGGCCGGCTATGGGAGCTTTTAGAACGAGCGCAGACCCCACAACCAGAAATAAATTTCTTTATATCAAAACCCAGAGTAGGCCACCAGAAGATCCTAGCCACCGCCAGTCGCGTGGCTGATATACCAGGGTGAGCACACAACTTGGATTCGTGGAACTCTTGCAAGAGTTTAAGGCGAAGTTGCTCTGGGACAAGCAACTTGCCCCCTGGCTTGGCCGCAGGAGCCAGCGACTGGGCCCCATCAATTTCCTGTTCCAATTTAGACGAGATCCCTGCTAACACCACCCCAGGGTGCAGAATGGAGGACGGTGGCTCAGGGACAGACACAGGGTGAAAACTACGAGATAAGGCATCAGCCTTGACATTCTTTGACCCTGGACGGAATGTAATAGTAAACTGGAAACGAGAAAAAAAAAGTGACCAACGGGCCTGTCTGGGCGTTAATCTTTTAGCAGACTCAATGTAAGACAAATTTTTGTGATCAGTGATCACAGTAACCGGGTGACTGGCCCCCTCCAAAAAGTGCCTCCATTCCTCAAATGCCAACTTAACCGCAAGAAGCTCTCTATTGCCTACATCATAATTTCTTTCAGCAGCAGAGAACTTCCTGGAAAAGAAGGCACACGGCCTGAGCTTGGTTAGAGCGGCAGGCCCTTGGGACAACACTGCCCCCACCCCCACCTCAGAGGCGTCCACCTCCACCACAAATGGCTTGGAAGGATCTGGCTGTATCCAGACAGGAGCAGACATAAAACATTTTTTCAGCGTTGCAAAGGCCTCTTTTGTGAGCGAGGACCAATTTCTCACATCTGCACCTTTGCATGTTAGATCCGTGAGAGGTTTGACCACTTGCAAAAACCCCCGGATAAATTTGCGGTAATAATTGGCGAACCCCAAGAAGCGCTGAAGACCCTTAAGATCTCGGGGTTGCACCCAATCCGCAATGGCTTGCACCTTCTTGGGGTCCATGCGAAAACCCTCACCGGATACAATTAACCCCAAAAAGGACAACTCTTGTACACAGAATACACATTTCTCCAATTTGGCATACAAATGATTTTCTCTCAGCCTTTGGAGCACAGTTCGTACATGTTCCAAATGAGAATACTTGTCGGGGGAGTATATCAAAATATCATCTAAGTAGATAACGACAAAACGACCAATGAGATCCGAGAATTACCACGTTGATGAAATTCTGAAATATGGCAGGGGCGTTGGTAAGACCAAACGGCATGACTAAATTTTCAAATAGTCCCTCGGTCGTGAGGAACGCGGTTTTCTATTCATCCCCCTCTCGGACCCTTATCAAATTATATGCCCCCCGAAGGTCCAGTTTAGAAAACCACTTTGCCCCTGATAGTTGGTTACATAAATCGGGAATCAACGGAAGGGGGTACGTATTCCGTACAGTAATCTGATTAAGCTCCTGGAAGTCGAGACAGGGACGTAACCCACCATCTTTTTTCTTTACAAAAAAGAAACCTGCCGCCACAGGTGAGACTGAAGGACGTATGTGTCATTTGCTGAGACTTACAGCAATGTACTCCTTCATAACCAAGTGCTCAGGACCGGACAAATTAAACAGATGGGCTTTGGGTAATTTAGCCCCCGGGACCAGCTCAATAGCGCAGTCAAAGGGTCTATGTGGCGGTAACGTCTCGGCCTCGCTTTTCGTAGAATACATCTTCGAAGTCCTTCAGGCATTCCGGAATACTTTCCAGCTCGACAGATGATACAGACACAGATTTAACAGGTTCAACCAGCAGTGCGGATTTATCACATAACATCGAATCATTAAACCCCCATTGAACAATCTACCCCTTTTTCCAGTTAATAACTGGGTTATGGTGTTGTAACCAGGGCATGCCCAACACCAACCCTGCAGGTAGATTGTCCAGCACAAAACAACTTATGTTTTCCACATGAGTAGCGCCCACTCTGAGCGAAAACACGTCAGACATACAGAGAATTCCCTCCTTAGTGAGAGGAGAGGAGTCAATGGCCATCACCTTGATCGGAACCTTGAGCCTAACTGTCCCTATCTTGCAGTGTGTGACCAATTGGGAGTCAATAAGGTTAATAGATGATCCGCAGTCCACGAAGGCTGTAGAGGAAAAAGAACTACCATCCACAAACAGTTCCACAGGCAGTACTACTTTAGAAAATGAGGAAAATGGTACCTGAGGGTCTGAGCAGTCTCCCCGTTGACTACCCAGACCTAGTTGTTTCCCGCCGACCGGGTTTGAAGACGGGCAATTCGGACACTCCCTTTTCCAATGTCCCGTTTTACCGCAGTAAAAGCATAACTGCTTGTCCTTCCGGCGTTTCCTCTCCGTATCCTTCAGGGAGAGGGCGCCTACATCCATGGGCTCAGGGGCAGTCTCTTTTCCACTGGGGAATAATGGCGTTTCCACCTGCATCACCCCTCTGGCCTGCAGCCTGTGGTCCATCCGGACGGCCTGGGTCATGGCGTCCTTGAGAGAGTTAGGTGGGGGATGTAACGCCAAGGCATCCTGCAGCCGCTTGGACAAGCCTCTGCGAAAGAGTCCTCGGAGTGCGGCGTCGCTCCAAGAGACCTCTGCGGCCCAACGGCGGAATTCAGAACAAAACCACTCAGCTGAGTATTTCCCCTGACAGACACTCATCACCATGTCCTCTGCCAATCGCACTCGGTCAGGTTCATCATAAATGAATGCGTTCACTGACATACGTTCAGGAGCAGAGGAAGACAGAGAGAAAGCCCATGCTTGCGGAGCCCCCCGAAGTAGGGAAATAATGACCCCCACCCTCTGGAACTCATCCCCGGAGGAGCGGGGCCTTAGAGAAAAAAAAAGCTTGCATCCTTCTCTGAAAGACCTGAACTCCTTTTTATCCCCTGAGAAAAGGTCTGGCAATTTGACCGGAGATTCGAGGGACGCCAATGACACATCCCTACCCCCAGAACTAGAAGCCCTTGCATCGACAGCCCCCTGCACAGTAACAACCAACTGTTTCTGGGTCTGGGCCATCGTGCGTTTTTCCACATTGAGCTTATGGAACATTTGGGTAAGGTGCTTGACCTGATCAGCCAAAGCTTGTATGGGATCCATGAGGATAACACACACTTTTTTTTTTTTTCTCTTCAGAAAAAAAAAAACTGAAAGGGTCAGTTATAATGTCACAATCCTACACTCAACAGCAGCAAATGTACTATTCAGCTTCCACAGCATTGTACTATCCGCCACCACCACCGCCTCCAGTTCACCGAGCAACCACGCTGCCAAGTTCTTCAACCCTGCAGCCGGCACCATCCACCATGCTCCAGAGTCCAGCACCCCTGCAGCCATCAGGATCTACTATGCTGCCCAGTCCACCACCCCTGCCCAGTCCACCATCCCTGCCCACTACAGCACCGCTGCCCAGTCCAGCACCCCTTCCCACTACAGCACCACTGCCCAGTCCAGCACCCCTTCCCACTACAGCACCGCTGCCCAGTCCAGCACCCCTTCTCACTACAGATCCCATAATGCGGCCCAGTTCAGCACCCTGCCAGAGTACAGCTACAGAGCCCAGCACTCCAACTAGGCCAAGAAAAGCCAAGTCCAAAAAAAATCTTGGCCTCAGGACCAAAAGTAGGAGCCAAAAAATTCTTCCCACCTTGAACCCACCACCTCCACCCTCCCCTACCAATTTGTACGTACCTTCCCTTTTGTCTCTGTCTGTTCCTTCTGATTCCATTTTATCATCTGTAGACCCTTCCCCTGTATCCCTATCCTCCCAGCTCTGTGGAAATAGAAAAAGAAAAGCTACTGACCAAACAACTGCAGGGATCACTGCACAAATTACAAATTTTATTGGTAACAGATAAACAAAATCATATAAAAACATTTAAAAGTCATAAAAATGACACAAGAAAGCGCACAGACTCATAATAGAGCCAACAAGACTCACCCCTAGTAGTAAGCATATATGAAAAAATGGCTCAAAATATGTCTGCAATGGCACACCTGAAAAATGATAAATTGTCAAAGGTACCTATGTATACACAGATCACAGTAATCTCTAAATAGATCCCTCCATCCAAGTAGGACATAGTAAAAAATGATATACAATCCAAGATATTGTCAGGGTCCTGACAGCGCCGGCGTGCAGCCTCTGCTAAGCAGGGACTCACCCGCACCGCAGGGACCCCCGGGGACAAGAATAGCTGGGAAATGCAGATGCACGGGACCTGAACTTAGAAGTCTAGAAAGCAGGCACAGGACCTTCGGTCATGTGAACGGTCATGTGACTGCAAGGGGGCGGGGCTTAGCGTCGGCTTTCAGAGAAGCCAGAGAACTCAGATTCAGGCAAAACAGAAGTCATGTACAGTACAGACCAGTGAGGTACAGGAGGGATAAACAGACGGGAGGTCAGACAAAGCCAAAGGTCATACACAGGATCACAGTACAGTACCAGGGATGAGACAGAGCGGATAATCAGGGCCAAGCAGAGATCAAAACCAAACAGACATAGGAGGTACCAGGCAGAATCCAAAGCGATATCCAGGGAACAGACCGTGTCATACACAGAGAATCAAGTAACCAGAACACAGCACAAACACACTCAGGGGTCACCACACAATGCCAAGGGCGAAAGTATAACTGATGGGGGATGGGAGCGTCCTGCGGCTATAAGAAGCCTCCCCAGAACCAATGAGAGGCCACCATAATAGGTCCCAGGTGTGCAGGTGAGAGTCTGCACTGAGATCAGAACATTAACCCCAGAAGTGGCGGTCACCCGGCACTGGTATCATGACAGTACCCCCTCTCACTGGTATCATAACAGATATAATAGATATAAGGACGTTATCCCTAAGATACAATAGTCAAGGACCTTATCCCTAAGATACAATAGTCAAGGTAAGCCTATGCAAATAAAGGAAACCATACAGATAATATAGGGCACAATATACACAAATGATATAGGAGGATTCCACAACCTGTGCAAAGTATCAAAAGCATGGTGAAAACCGATGAGCTGAAAAATGACCAAGATTGGATCCTGCCTGCATATTCCCTAGATAGTACAGCTTACATGGGGGGGGCATGTGGAGTGCCCGACGCGTGTCACCACCGCAAGGTGGCTTCGTCAGGGGCTGAAGAGTCTATCTGTAACACTAGTTTAAATATGATAAGTAATTAGAATGTGCAGTATATACAACAGCTGCAGCAACATACCTGATTAACCGCAATAGAGACCAGGACGCGCAGGTACGCCAAGGATAGGGAGGTAGTCTGTGACTCATGATTATTTCCTGGTAGAGAACATGTGACAAACGCTTCTCAGTGCGCAGACGCAAACACAGATAGTTTCTATGGTGAAACAACCAAGGAGCGTTGAAACATCATGTGACGTATGGATACCGGCAATGGACTATAAGTAGAGATGAGCGATACCACCCGATACTTAAAAATATCGTATCGGAATGGATCGGCCGATCTAAAAAAAATATCGGGTATCGCTGATTCCGATATCGGAAGTCCCATTCAAGTCTATGGGACTTCCGGTATCGGAATAAGAAAACCCCTTTTTTTCCCTTGTACTGTCTCTCTGGGGTCTGTACGGGCCTTTCGGGGGTCTGTGCCGGCCTACCGGGGGTCTGTGCGGACTGCCCGGGGGTCTGTGCGGACTGCCCGGGGGTCTGTACCGGCCTGCCGGGGGGCTGTGCCGGCCTGCCGGTGGTCTGTGCCAACTGTCCGGGGGTCTGTGCAGGCTCCGGGGGTCTGTGCGGACTGCCCGGGGGTCTGTGCGGACTGCCAGGGGTCTGTACCGGCCTGCCGGGGGGGCTGTGCCGGCCTGCCGGGGGGCTGTGCAGGCTCCGGGGGTCTGTGCAGGCATCATCCGATGGGACTACAAGTCCCATCGGGCGATGCCTGCTACCATGACAGTGATTGACACATAAGCCAATGACAACATATATACTACATGCAAGCAACATGCATACTACATATATACTACATGTAACATACATACTACATATATACTACATGCAACATACATACTACATACATGCTACATACTACATGCATACTACATACATGCTACATACATGCTACATACATAATACATATATACTACATATTATATATGGTGTGGGATCGGTTCCCACGCGTATCGCCACAATTGTGGCATCCTCAGGGAAAAAGAAGCTATTTTAAAGTACAGTACATACTCACCGTCACTTGTCACTTTGATCCCCGAAGCCATTGTCGTCTGAGGAATAAATATTAAAATAAAAAATCACCAATATACTTACCCCTGATCCGCAGAAGTCCACAAGGGTCCCACGACGATCTTGCGTGGAGAACAGCAGCATCAGCTGATGCTACCGTTCTCTACGAGCTCCAGGAATACAATGACGGCAGGTAGGTATCCTTCCGCACTGTATTCCTCCACCATTTAAAAAAAAAGTCCCTAGTCTCACTTTATGGCATTGCTGCGTGGGAAACTCCCACACCATCTTTCTCCCTACTGCCAGGGCCCTGGCTCAGATTCTAGGATCCACACTCACTCTGGTGTGTGAGCATACTTTAGCCCAGGAATGGGTTTGTTATCTTCCCTAAAATTGTGTGCTACTGTTTTCTCTTCTTAGGCTATGTTGAGGGACCTGTATTTAACAGGCTTATTACTTTCTTCTCACTTGCCTTTTTGTGTCTCTCTGGGCCCATATGGTACTATTGTTATGCACTTCATAGCCATTTAAGGTTTTGCTTTGTTTTTTTGTCATCTTTTATAAAATCTGTGCGCTATTGGTATTTTTACCTTTGGCCATTGCTGAGATACCTGCATTCAACAGGTTAAATTACTCTTTTCTCATACGCCTTTTTTTCTGTGGATCTCTGGGCCCATATGGTATTTCTCATATGCACTTTATAGCCACTGAAGTATTATCTGATGCTGTTACATATGTATTATATTTATGATGTGCAATACCTTTGACAGTGGCTTTATGTACTTATCTGGTTCTTTGGGAGATTAGTAGGTGTGATAAGTTATTGCTTCTATAATAAGGCATGACTCATTGTAGGTCCTTCTTGTATTTGAAATGTTTCTAATATGCATTGTGTGCATTTTTGCTTTTTGTAATATTTGTCTAATAAAGTGTCATTATTCTTTATATATACAATTGAGGTGCTCCTTTGTATATGGGAATGATCTTTTTTCCTTGCTTTTCTATGTCATGTTTTTTTCAGGCCCTTAGTGAGACCTCTTGTTTTGAAATTTATGAGTGGTGCCCTCCACTTCTCCAATACCTATATATCATGTGAAGACACAGCATTGTATCTTAATTAACCAGATGCCTATTTTTAGCAAGCCAGAAAGAATAGACTGTTATCTATATCTTGACTTTTGCACTCATAAGTTTCTTTCTGGTGGTCAAGACTTTTGCTTGTGTAAGCCTGTAATATTGACTTGTAAGTTGAGATTTGATATAACATATTGTGCTCTTGTCCCTGATGACTAGTGATGCTTACTCATATGCTAATTATGCATTGTCTATGGCAGATGGTTTGTTGATTTTGAAAACAGAGGAGGAATAGCGATGCAAATAGATTAAATAAATAGGTAATGATACATGATCTCATCTCCATTCTTACCCTTTATGTAAATACTGAATGAAGTCACTTGTTAATTATAAAAAGAGGTAACATGCCTATCTATAGTAAGACAGTGAGAGCCAGAGATTCAGTGAAGACATCCAAACATCCAAGGGACTCTACAGGACTGCAGCCAAGACATTATGGATCCATCACGGAGTACACAAATTTATCATTCTACAGGATACCTGCTTAGGGGACCTCGGCCCCGGCTGGAAGAATACAGATCTGCTCCATTGACCATCGCTGGATACGTTTTTGAAACCCATTTTGGGACCATCCGGTCACCTGGAACCTATTTATACATTTGGAGAAACCTGACTAGGACCATCCGGTCACCTGGCACCTATGGATACATTTGGAGAAACCAAGTTGGGGCCATCCAGTCACCTAGTTATGTACCTCAATGGACTGTTATCTTCTAAGCTTGTCGTTACCTTCTCTCTGTGCATGCCACAGGTGGGGTAGTCAACCATGGAAGATAAAGCCAGTTTGTGACACTCCGGTCACCTGGCCTTGTACCTGAATGCACTGTCATCTTCTTACACTCATTGATACCGCCTCTCTGTGTGGGTGCCACCTTTGGGGTAGTGGAATGGAAGCTCTGGAGTAACAGCTGCTATTATCCCGGCAAGTCAATGGAAAGGTGAGACTCTGTGATGTGCACCATCTTGAGTACTGTGCTGGGACTATTCTATGTGTTATCTGCCTGTTTTGTGGTTTAATAAACTATTACCACACTGTTTTACCCTTACCCTGTGTTGTCTAAAGCTTATAAAAATCCACACCAATGAATAAAATTAGTTTAGAATAAAATATAATAGTAATAACATAATAAAATAACCAATATTTAATGATGTGTCAGGTTGAATGGCGAACCATTCCAAAAGTGAACCCAAAAGGAAAGACTCTGGACATTAACCAAAATTAATACATCATAAAACCAGCCAATATAAGGGGAAGATAAAATACCTTTATTATTAATGGTAAGCAGTATTCTACATAGAGACGTGCATGTGCACACACAAAAATTAAAAAGCATTAAAATATTAAAATAAATGAGATCACCAGCGTACGAAAATACATATGTTAACAGTTGTTTTTAAGAATAAAGCAGCACAGACCAATTTGGGCTTTTTATACAATGTGATTAATAATCATGCAAAGTGACCAGTGCAAAAGTGCTTAAATAAGATGACCAACCTGTCATATTACATATCAGTAAATGTATATGGAAAAGGGGGGTAATATTAAATCATACAAAGTAAATTCATCATAAAGTGCAATGGTGCTGATTGTGCAAAAAAAGGACAAAGTATTTATAAAGGATAGGCCCTGCACAGGGATGTGCTGCAATATAATGAAGGTAATATAATATAATAAGTACCTGGGAGAAATGGAGAGCATGCACAGCGCACCCTGACTCACGTTTCGGTATAACTTCTTCGTCAGGCATTCTCATCAAGAGAATGCCAAGAGTGTGCAAAGCAGTAATCAAAGCAAAAGGTGGCTACTTTTAAGAACCTAGAATATAAGACATATTTTCAGTTGTTTCACACTTTTTTGTTAATTATATAATTCCACATGTGTTAATTCATAGTTTTGATGCCTTCAGAGTGAATCTACAATTTTCATAGTCATGAAAATAAAGTAAAAACTCTGAATGAGAAGGTGTGTCCAAACTTTTCGTCTGTACTGCATATATATATATATATATATATATATATATATATATATATATACAAAAACTGCTGTTTGCATTACATAAGATACACTGGGAATGGAGTATTTACATCACATAGGAGACACTGAGGCTGGTAAATATACATTACATAGGAGACAACGGAACTAGTGCATATGCATCACATAGGAGACACTGGAGATGGACCATATACATTACTTAGGAGATATTGAGGCTGGTGCATATACATCACATAGGAGACAATGGGGCTGATGCATAACATCAGATAGGAGACAATGGGACTTGTGCATATACTGTACATCATATAGGAGACACTAGAGCTGATCCATATACATCACGTAGGAGACACCGAGATTAGTGCAAATACATTTAATTGGAAACACTGGTGCTGGTGCATACTGTATATATCACACTGGTGACACATGCTGGAACATCTACATCACGTGGGAGACATCACATGAGTCGCTGGAGCAAATCTAGCACGTAGAAGTCATTGCAACTACTGTCTTCATTAGTGGCAGTCACATTATATGGCACTGTGTACTTACAGATGCTAATTTTGGCTTTCTTCTCAGCTAATTCTTTTTTTTCCATTAGGTCTATGACATCATCTGATTAAAGACTGACTAGATCAGACTTGTGCAAAAAGCGAAGGGCTGAAACAGAGGCCCACCGGCACCCTGCCCTCTCCCACCATCCATCTCCACCACCACACCCACTGTCATCACTATCCGCATCTTCAAGATGCAGACAGTGGTGAATATATTGGTAGAAATGGGGCCTCCTGGATGTGAGACAGCATACCTGATTATGTAATTTCATTGGATCAACTGTGCATTGCGAAGAGTCATTGTACCAGAGACAGGAGCAGAGCACTGGGGGAGTGGGAGCTAGGTGAGTATAGAGGTTTTTTTTCATGTGTATGGGATGTTTTTATGTACATAGGAGACTATGTAGGGCTCATGCTGTATATGGGAGGCTATCTGGGGCTCACGCTGTCTATTGGAGGCTATGCGGGACTCACTATATATTAAAGGTTATATAGGGCTCAATCTGTATATGGGAGGCTATGTGGGGGCTCATATTGTATATAGGAGGCTAGAGTTGTGGCCAAAAGTATTGACACCCCTGCAATTCTGTCAGATAATACTCAGTTTCTTCCCGAAAATGATTGCAAACACAAATTATTTGGTATTATTATCTTCATTTAATTTGTCTCAAATGAAAAAATACAAAAAGAATTGTCCTAAAGCCAAATTGGATATAATTCCACCCCAAACATAAAAAAGAGGGTGGACAAAAGTATTGGCACTGTTCAAAAAATTATGTGATGCTTCTCTAATTTGTGTAATTAACAGCACCTGTAACTTACCTGTGGCACCTAACAGGTGTTGGCAAAAACTAAATCACACTTGCAGTCAGTTGACATGGATTAAAGTTGACTTAACCTCTGTCCTGTGTCCTTGTGTGTACCACATTGAGCATGGAGAAAAGAAAGAAGACCAAAGAACTGTCTGAGGACTTGAGAAACCAAATTGTGAGGAAGCATGAGCTGTCTCAAGGCTACAAGTCCATCTCCAAAGACCTGAATGTTCCTGTGTCTACCGTGCGCAGTGTCAACAAGAAGTTTAAAGCACATGGCACTGTGGCTAACCTCCCTAGATGTGGACGGAAAAGAAAAATTGACAAGAGATTTCAACACAAGATTGTGCGGATGTTAGATAAAGAACCTCGACCAAGATCCAAACAAGTTCAAGCTGCCCTGCAGTCTGAGGGTACAACAGTGTCAACCCATACTATCCATCGGCATCTGAATGAAAAGGGACTGTATGGTAGGAGACCCAGGAAGACCCCACTTCTTACCCCAAGACATAAAAAAGCCAGGCTGGAGTTTGCCAAAACTTACCTGAAAAAGCCTAAAACGTTTTGGAAGAATGTTCTATGGTCAGATGAGACAAAAGTAGAGCTTTTTGGGCAAAGGCATCAACATAGAGTTTACAGGAGAAAAAAAGAGGCATTCAAAGAAAAGAACACGGTCCCTACAGACAAACATGGTGGAGGTTCCCTGATGTTTTGGGGTGGCTTTGCTGCCTCTGGCACTGGACTGCTTGACAGTGTGCATGGCATTATGAAGTCTGAAGACTACCAACAAATTTTGCAGCATAATGTAGGGCCCAGTGTGAGAAAGCTGGGTCTCCCTCAGAGGTCATGGGTCTTCCAGCAGGACAATGACCCAAAACACACTTCAAAAAGCACTAGAAAATGGTTTTAGAGGAAGCACTGGAGACTTCTAAGGTGGCCAGGAATGAGTCCAGACCTGAATTCCATAGAGCACCTGTGGAGAGATCTAAAAATGGCAGTTTGGAGAAGGCACCCTTCAAATATCAGGGACCTGGAGCAGTTTGCCAAAGAAGAATGGTCTAAAATTCCAGCAGAGCATTGTACGAAACTCATTGATGGTTACCGGAAGCGGTTGGTCGCAGTTATTTTGGCTAAAGGTTGTGCAACCAAGTATTAGGCTGAGGGTGCCAATACTTTTGTCTGGCACATTTTTGGAGTTTTGTGTGAAATGATCAATGTTTTGCTTTTTGCTTCATTCTCTTTTGTGTTTTTCATTTAAGACAAATTAAATGAAGATAATAATACCAAAGAATTTGTGTTTGCAATCATTTTCAGGAAGAAACTGAGTATTATCTGACAGAATTGCAGGGGTGTCAATACTTTTGGCCACAACTGTATGTGGTAGCTCAAAGTGTATAGGAGGCTATGTGGTGACTCATACTGTATACAGCTAACTAGGAAGGAGCTTAGTCTGAATCTAGGAGGCAATGTGGGGACTCATACTGTATAAAGGTAGCTAGGTTGGAGCTCATGCTGTATATAGGAAGCTATGGGTGGGCTCATACTGTATATACAGTCATGGCCGAAAGTGTTGGCTGCCTTGTTCCAGAAAATGAAGTACTGTATTTCTGTCAGTTAACACATGTTTTGTTATACACATGTTTATTTCCTTTGTGTGTATTGGAACAACACAAATAAACTGAGCAAAAGAGGCAAATTGGACAAAATTTCACACGAAACTTAAAAAATTGCCCAGACCAAAATGTTGCCACCTTACCAAAATTATGGGTAAGCAACCTTGTTTCATTCATGTGATGCTCATTTAAACTCACCTGTGGCAAGTAACAGGTGTGGGTAATGTGACAATAACGTCTGAAAGCAAAAATGGGAGAAGTTGACTCAATCTTTGCATTGTGTGTGACACACTAAGCATGGAGAACAGAAAGAGAAGAAGAGAACTGTCTGAGGACTTGAGAGCCAAAATTGTTGAAAAATATCAACGGTCTCAAGGTTATAAGTCCATCTAAACAAACTCATTAGATAAGAAGAGGAATAGAACATAATTTTTAGTGAACACGTATTCCCATAAAATTCAATTTTAATAAATTTAATTAAGACCTATGCCCGTGAACAAATATTAAAACAAGACAAAAATTATAAAGCCCTGTTAAAGGCTACAATAAACTATCTGCACCCTTCCTTGCCGTGGAGGTTGGCACCCTATTAGACACGAATATTTGGCGCCCCCACTCAACGTCGACTGTCCCTGTCTCCCCTAGCTAACCCTAATCTCACAGGTGGAAAAACAATGTCAAATAGATAAGATATGAAGGAAGGGAAAAGGAGAAACCCTTTTTAAAAAACAGAATACAATACAATACAAGAGTAACCAGGGCGGTATGCCCACCATATAATTGAAATAAAGGCTACACAATTGAGGTTATATATTAACCCTCACACAAAAGCAATAATAATTTGCCTATTGAAACACAATGAGCCAAAAAACACCATAAATTGCTAGCAGCATGATTAGCGCGATAGAGATGCACCTAGGACATAAACTCCAAGTAATTAAATATTTAGGAATATATGGCGGAAAAAATCACCTCTGATAATAAACGGCCACCAGTGGTGCAATAGAATATGCCTAAATAATCATGATATTAAATTGTTCCAAAGTGGACAAATAGATGAAAATATAGATAGAACACCAACTGGTGGTTTACTTATCATATAAAGTCGCCCCGACGCGTTTCCCCGGTGTAGCGGTTCATCAGGAGGCCACAGACTTTAGTGCCACTGATACTAGATATGCTCCATGATGCCCCTGATAAAAAGATGTAAATAGGCATGGCGGCGGACTCAAGCAGTAATCTTAAATAGCCCCCGCTATCATGTATCAGCCAAGCCCATTGGGCGCACGGTCACAGAAGATACAAATCATCCACTTTACCTAGCCAATAACTAAGTGTTTCTCATTCTATCACCTTGTTGCGTTCCACCACTAAGCCAGCGTGCGTATCAAGCCAAGTGCGCATGACCGGAAGTGATGTAGCCGGAAAATGATCCGCGCCCGTTGCCTCGCAACCAGCAATAACCACCGTGCGAACACGTAAATGTTAGCGGTGTTCAGGCTGTACCGCGCTCTCACACAAGTGCACACACATCAGGATGAATACATATCCCCGAAAGCGTATATACAGTGGGGCAAAAAAGTATTTAGTCAGTCAGCAATAGTGCAAGTTCCACCACTTAAAAAGATGAGAGGCATCTGTAATTTACATCATAGGTAGACCTCAACTATGGGAGACAAACTGAGAAAAAAAAATCCAGAAAATCACATTGTCTGTTTTTTTTTCATTTTATTTGCATATTATGGTGGAAAATAAGTATTTGGTCAGAAACAAAATTTCATCTCAATACTTTGTGATATATCCTTTGTTGGCAATGACAGAGGTCAAACGTTTTCTGTAAGTCTTCACAAGATTGCCACACACTGTTGTTGGTATGTTGGCCCATTCCTCCATGCAGATCTCCTCTAGAGCAGTGTTGTTTTTGGCTTTTCGCTTGGCAACACGGACTTTCAACTCCCTCCAAAGGTTTTCTATAGGGTTGAGATCTGGAGACTGGCTAGGCCACTCCAGGACCTTGAAATGCTTCTTACGAAGCCACTCCTTCGTTGCCCTGGCGGTGTGCTTTGGATCATTGTCATGTTGAAAGACCCAGCCACGTTTCATCATCAATGCCCTTGCTGATGGAAGGAGGTTTGCACTCAAAATCTCACGATACATGGCCCCATTCATTCTTTCATGTACCCGGATCAGTCGTCCTGGCCCCTTTGCAGAGAAACAGCCCCAAAGCATGATGTTTCCACCACCATGCTTTACAGTAGGTATGGTGTTTGATGGATGCAACTCAGTATTCTTTTTCCTCCAAACACGACAAGTTGTGTTTCTACCAAACAGTTCCAGTTTGGTTTCATCAGACCATAGGACATTCTCCCAAAACTCCTCTGGATCATCCAAATGCTCTCTAGCAAACTTCAGACGGGCCCGGACATGTACAGGCTTAAGCAGTGGGACACGTCTGGCACTGCAGGATCTGAGTCCATGGTGGCGTAGTGTGTTACTTATGGTAGGCCTTGTTACATTGGTCCCAGCTCTCTGCAGTTCATTCACTAGGTCCCCCCACGTGGTTCTGGGATTTTTGCTCACCGTTCTTGTGATCATTCTGACCCCACGGGGAGGGATTTTGCGTGGAGCACCAGATCGAGGGAGATTATCAGTGGTCTTGTATGTCTTCCATTTTCTAATTATTGCTCCCTCAGTTGATTTCTTCACTCCAAGCTGGTTGGCTATTGCAGATTCAGTCTTCCCAGCCTGGTGCAGGGCTACAATTTTGTTTCTGGTGTCCCTTGACAGCTCTTTGGTCTTCACCATAGTGGAGTTTGGAGTCAGACTGTTTGAGGGTGTGCACAGGTGTCTTTTTATACTGATAACAAGTTTAAACAGGTGCCATTACTACAGGTAATGAGTGGAGTAAAGAGGAGACTCTTAAAGAAGAAGTTACAGGTCTGTGAGAGCCAGAAATCTTGATTGCTTGTTTCTGACCAAATACTTATTTTCCACCATAATATGCAAATAAAATGAAAAAAAAACAGACAATGTGATTTTCTGGATTTTTTTTTCTCAGTTTGTCTCCCATAGTTGAGGTCTACCTATGATGTAAATTACAGACGCCTCTCATCTTTTTAAGTGGTGGAACTTGCACTATTGCTGACTGACTAAATACTTTTTTGCCCCACTGTATATATAAAAACTATACCCAAATTTTACCGCACAATCGCGCAAACGCACAAAGAGAATAGATAATGCATATGTCAGACTCAAAATGTGCAAAATGATAATAATTAAAAGCCCGTAACTGAGCTAGATGACTAGGTATAAGATTAGAAGTAAATAACTCAAACAACAGGGATATATGATCTCTCACTATAATAACACTTAGGAAAAGTGAATTTGAAATAATATGCATAGAAAATAATAAATAATATCATCTGATAATTATTCATGATAAAACAAACTCATAATAGAGTTAGTACGAAATTATTCCGCACTACTTACAAACAGACTAGCTTCACATTATTAAGGAAAATCAAGTTTTTAGGGGCCAAGAAAAGCCATTAGTGGCTAGACACACTCAAGTCTCTTAACCCCTTCACCCCCAAGGGTGGTTTGCACGTTCATGACCTGGCCAATTTTTACAATTCTGACCACTGTACCTTTATGAGGTCATAACTCTGGAACGCTTCCATTGATCCCGGTGATTCTGACATTGTTTTCTCGTGACATATTGTACTTCATGTTAGTGGTAAAATTTCATTCAAATAACTTGCGTTTATTTGTGAAAAAAATGGAAATTTGGCAAAAATTTTGAAAATTTCGCAATTTTCCAACTTTGAATTTTTATGCCCTTAAATCACAGAGATACGGCACACAAAAAACTTGATAAGTAACATTTCCCACATGTTTACTTTACATCAGCACAATTTTGGAACCAAAATTTTTTTTTGTTAGGAAGTTATAAGGGTTAAAAGTTGACCAGCGATTTCTCATTTTTACAACACCATTTTATTTTTAGGACCACATCACATTTGAAGCCACTTTGAGGGGTCTATATGATAGAAAATACCCAAAAGTGACACCATTCTAAAAACTGAACCCCTTAAGGTGCTCAAAACCACATTCAAGAAGTTTATTAACCCATTAGGTGCGTCACAGGAATTTTTTTGAATATTTAAAAAGAAATGAACATCTAACTTTTTTTCACAAAAAAAATACTTCAGGTTCAATTTTTTTTATTTTACCAAGGGTAACAGGAGAAATTGGACTGCAAAAGTTATTGTGCAATTTGTCCTGAGTACGCTGATACCTGATTTGTGGGGGGGAACGACTGTTTCGGCGCATGGCAGAGCTCAGAATGGAAGGAGCGCCGTTTGACTTTTTCAATGCAAAATTGGCTGGAATTCAGATCGGACGCCATGTCACGTTTGGAGAGTCCCTGATGTACCTAAACAGTGGAAACCCCCTACAAGTGACCCCATTTTGGAAACTAGACCCCCCAAGGAACTTATCTAGATATGTGGTGAGAACTTTGAACCCACAAGGGCTTTACAGAAGTTTATAACGTACAGCGGTACAATTAAAAAATCATATTTTTTCCACAAAAATGATCTTTTCACCCCAATTTTTATTTTCCCAAGGGTAACAGGACCCTAAAAGTTATTGTGCAATTTGTCCTGAGTACGCTGATACCCCACATGTGGGGGTAAACCACTATTTGGGCGCATGGCAGAGCTCGGAAGGGAAGCAGCGCCATTTGACGTTTTTGGCTGGAATTGAGATCGGACACCATGTCGCGTTTGGAAAACCCCTGATGTACCAAAACAGTGGAAACCCCCCACAAATGACACCATTTTGGAAACTAGACCCCCTAAGGAACTTATCTAGATGTGTGGTGAGAACTTTGAACCCCCATGGGCTTCACAGAAGTTTATAACATAAAGCCATACAATTAAAAAATCATATTTTTTCCACAAAAATGATCTTTTCACCCTCAATTCTTATTTTTCCAAGGGTAACAGGACCCTAAAAGTTATTGTGCAATTTGTCCTGAGTACGCTGATACCCCACATGTGGGGGTAAACCACTATTTGGGCGCATGGCAGAGCTCGGAAGGGAAGCAGTGCAATTTGACGTTTTTGGCTGGAATTGAGATCGGACACCATGTCGCGTTTGGAAAACCCCCGATGTACCAAAACAGTGGAAATCCCCCACAAATGACACCATTTTGGAAACTAGACCCCCTAAGGAACTTATCTAGATGTGTGGTGAGCACTTTGACCCCCCCAGTGCTTCACAGAAGTTTCTAACGCCCGGGAGTGAAAATAAAAAATTCGTATTTTTTCCACAAACATGATCTTTTAGTCACCATTTTTTTATTTTCCCAAGGGTACCAGGAGAAATTGGACCCCAAAAGTTGTTGTCCACTTTGTCCTGAGTATGCTGATACCCCATATGTGGGATAAAACTACTGTATGGGCACACGTCGGGGCTCGGAAGGGAAGTAGTGACATTTTGGAATGCAGACTTTGATGGAATGGTCTGCAGGTGTCATGTTGCCTTTGGAGAGCCCCTAATGTACCTAAACAGTGGAAACTCCCCACAAATGACCCCATTTTGAAAACTAGACCCACTAAGGAACTTATCTAGATGTGAGGTGAGCACTTTGAACCCCCAAGGGCTTCACTGAAGTTTATAATGCCAGGGCATGAAAATAAAAAAATCGTATTTTTTCCAGAAACATGATCAATTAGTCCCCAATTTTTTCATTTTCCCAAGGGTAACAGGAGAAATTGGACCCCCAAAAGTTGTTGTCCAATTTGGCCTGAGTACGCTGACACCCCATATGTGGGAGAAAACTACTGTATGGACACACGTCGGGGCTCGGAAGGGAAGCAGTGACATTTTGGAATGCAGACTTTGATGGAATGGTCTGCGGGTGTCATGTGCGTTTGGAGAGCCCCTGATGTACCTAAACTATTGAAACTCCCCACAAGTGACCCCATTTTGGACACTAGACCCCCCACGGAACTTATCTAGATGTGTGGTGAGCACTTTGAACCCCCAAGTGTTTCACAGAAGTTTATAACACTCGGACGTGAAAATAAAAAAATCATTTTTTTCCACAAAAATGATATTTTTGCCCCCAATTTTTTATTTTCCTAAGGGTAACAGGAGAAATTGGACCCCAAAAATTGTTTTGCAATTTGTCCTGAGTAGGCTGATACCCTACATGTGGGGGTAAAACACTGTTTGGGCGCATGGCAGAGCTTGGAAGGGAAGGAGCACCATTTGACTTTTTCAACTCAGAATTGGCTGGAATTGAGATCAGACGCCATGTTGCATTTGGAGAGCCCCTGATGTGCCCAAACAGTGGAAACCCCCAATTATAACTCCAACCCTAACCCCAACACACCCCTAACCCTAATCTGAGCCCTAACCCTAGCCCTAACCCTAGCCCTAACCCTAACCCTAACCCTAGCCCTAACCCTAGCCCTAACCCTAGCCCTAACCCTAGCCCTAACCCTAGCCCTAACCCTAAGGCTGTGTGCACACGCTGCGGATTTTGCTGCGGTTCCGCAGCGGTTTTGGCTGCTGCGGACCCGCAGCAGTTTCTGCTGCGGTGTACAGTACCATGATTCCCTATGGGAATCAAAAACCGCAGTGCAGACGGTGCGGAATTTTCCGCGCGGATTATATGCGGTTTTCAATCCGCAGAAAGAATTGACATGTCTTTTGACCTGCGGTTTCACCTGCGGATTTTACAAAATCCGCGCGGATGAATCCGCACCTAATCCGCAGCGTGTGCACACAGCCTTACCCTAACGGGAAAATGGAGATAAATACTTTTTTTTAGTTTTATTATTTTTCCCTAACTAAGGGGGTGATAACGGGGGGTTTGACTTACTATTTATGGCGGTTTTTATGTTTGGCGGCTGTCACACGCTAAAAGACGCTTTTTATTGTAAAATAGTTTTTGCATCACCACATTTTGAGAGCTATAATTTTTCCGTATTTTGACCCACTGAGTCATGTGAGGTCTTATTTTTTGCGGGACGAGTTGACGTTTTTATTGGTACCATTTTCGGGCACGTGACATTTTTTGATCGCTTTTTATTCCTATTTTTGGGACGCAGAATGAGCAAAAACCAGCATTTCATGAATTTCTTTTGGGGGGGTGCGTTTACACCGTTCCGCGTGCGGTAAAATTGATAAAGCGGTTTTATTCTTCGGGTCAGTACGGTTACAGCGATACCTCATTTAGGTCTTTTTTTTATGTTTTTGTCGGTTTTATGCAATGAAAACTATTTTATATAAAAAATAATTATTTTTGCATCGCTTTATTCTGCGAGCTATAACTTTTTTATTTTTTCACTGATGATGCTGTGTCGCAGCTCGTTTTTTGCGGGACAAGATGACGTTTTTAGCGGTACCATGGATATTTATATGCGTCTTATTGATCGCGCGTTATTACACTTTTTGTTTGGTGGTATGATAATAAATAATTATTTTTTGCTTCGTTTTTTATTTTTATTTTTTAAGGGGTTCGCTAAAAGGGTTAACTAATGGGACAGTTTTATAGGGCGGGTCATTACGGACGCGGCGATACCTAATATGTGTACTTTTATTGGGTTTTTTTTTTATTATTTCCAAAAAATGGATTTATTGAGGGAATATTTTTTTTTTTTTTCTAATTTATTTGGCGATTTTTTTAAATTTATTTTTAAATTTTTTTTTAATTTTTTTTTTACTTTATTACATAGTCCCAGGTGGGACATCACTGTCCTGTGACAGATCGCTGATCTGTCACTTCACAGATCACTGTGACAGATCAGCAATCTGTCACAGGCATTGAAGAAGACTTCCTCTTGCCTGCGCTTTGCAGGCACTGAGGAAGCCAGCTTCCTCAGGTCCCCGAAGGCCCCCGTCGCCATCTTGGATTCGGGGGCCTGGAGGATAGGAGCCCCCCGCAGCAGCACTGCACATTGCGCTGCCATGGGGGGCTCAGGGAAGCACGGAGGGAGCGCCCTCCCTGCCGATGCTTCCCTTTAACTCCCGGTACACCGCGATCATGTTTGATCACGGTGTGCAAGGGGTTAACGTGTCGGGGGCAGTCCGTGACCGCCCCTGACACATAGTGCCGGGTGTCAGCTGTGATAATCAGCTGACACCAGGCCGCGATCAGCGGCGCTCACCACGTGGGCGCCGCTGATCGCGGTAGACGTACTATCCCGTCCACGGTCATACGGGCCCGGGTACCGTGGACGGGATAGTACGTCGCATGTCAGGAAGGGGTTAAAGGAAACATGTGAATGACAGGCACTCATTTAGACCTTTTGGGGACAGGGATTGGAGTCTATAGAGCCATTCTGCTTCTCTTCTTTGTATAATTTTATCAAGGTCCCCCCCCCGAGGTTTTTTCCCAAGTCAAGTTTTTTCTACCAGTTTCACTCCTGAAAGTATTGATAATCCATCCGTTAAAACTTTGTTTAATGAAGTTTATCAGTGTTATAAAGAGAATATACGGTCCTGGTGGGAAGTAAAGGGATTGGAAAATTATATAAAAAACTAAATTGTACCAAAAGAGTTAAGAATTAATCTACAACCCTCACCTCGTACAGCTAATCCTCTGTTGTTGGCAGCATGGACAAAGGAGTCCATTGAAGCTTCCACTAGATTTATGCAGTTGATTCTTGGGGAAGAAAAGAGACTCCTAGAGGAATCTATTAAGAAACTTAATAGTTCCATTGAGAGAGTACAAAAGCTTAAATCTGATCCTGATTTCTCGAGACGTGAAAATATTTTACAGACCTCAGTGGAAAAGTTTCGAACTAGATTGAAGGATAGAAAACACGCACAGTTTGTGCGTGATTTTGCTGAATTTAAGGATAATAAAGCTTACAAATATCAAGCTAAAATTGCTTCGGAGGCATCTTCATCTGATTTGGATACTTCAGACACTGAGCGTTCTGATTATTATAGTCATCGAGGGAGAGGTAAACAAAATCGGGGCAAATGGCGTATGCCAAGAGGTCAGTACAGACAACGAGGAAATGTGAGGGATGTGAGAAACTCTCCTGGTGTGTCATCTGTATCTTCCTCATCAGTACCACAGTTTTTTTTAGACAGAGGCCCAATAATGGGTTACGATCTGAGGAGAAGACAAGTATAAATCAAGGGCAGATTATCAATTTATCATCTTGTGAGCTATCTGGTAATGATTATCTATTGTTGCAAAAAGGTTTAAATTTTGTGCCCACCTTTTTCTTTGATTGTTTTAAGTGGGTTAAGGATTTGAATTTGTTCGGACGTAATTTGAAATGGAAACTTTTCTTTCAGCAACACAATAGAGATGAATGCAAAAAGTTGGGTATATCCGAGGAGGATTTTGATAGTGTTCAGATCTTGACATCCCTTCTTGAAGAAAATAATCAATCTCGTGCTGTACTCTTTTCTACAAAGAAAAGAGCACAGTACCTACAGTCAAATATCATGGAGGTTAAAAGATGTTTTGGGGTTCTTTTGCTGGCTCTGACACTGGGTGCCTTGATTGTGTGCAAGATAAAAATGCAATGCAAGATGCAATTTGGTCTTATCCAAGTAAATTGGTGAGAATAAAGGGGTTTTGACACAACCACTAATGAGCCAAAAATGTTAGGATGTTGCAATATCCCCTATTATTTAGGTGAGATACCAGGATGCAGTGGTTTTATAATATGCACTGCTGATTTAAATACAATCCAATTGATCTCAGAATAAAGTGATTTAAAAAGATGGCTATAGGAAGTGATTGATTGCAGTTGTTTATTCCAAAGGGGTGCAACCAATAATTAAGTTGAGGGTGCAAACAATTTTCCCTGGCCCATTTTTAGGGTTTTGTGTGAAGTTATGTCCAATTTAACTTTTTTCACTTTTTTTAAGTGTTGTTCCAATACACTCAAAGGAAATAACCATGTGTATAGCAATAATTTTCTTTGAGAAATACTTCATTTTCTGGAACAATTTCAAGGGTATCAACACTTTCAGCCATGACTGTAGGAGGCTATGTGGGGGGCTCATACTGTATATAGGAGGACATGTGGGGGTTCAGACTGTAGATCGTTAGGCTATGTTGAGCTCACTCTACATATAGGAGGCTATGTGAAGGCTCATGCTGTTTGTAGAGATTAGATGGACTTCTTGCAAGAGATGGGATACACCTCACAAAACCTGGGAAACACACATTCGCCAGAAGACTTGCCACACTCATCAGGAGGGCTTTAAACTAGAAGAAGAGGGGATGGGAGGAAAAACAGCAGACAAGAACATGCAGCAGAAGGACAAACTAATCAAGGATACTAGATGTGGTAAAGAGGACCCAAGACAGGGTACTCAGAAGGAAGCTAAGAAAAATGAAGCAAAACTTCTTTCCTGCATGCTGACCAACGCAAGAAGCCTGACCAATAAGATTGAAGATCTGGAGTTGGTAATGTATGAGGAAAAATACGGCATAGTAGGAATAACTGAGACATGGTTAGACGACAGCTATGACTGGGCGGCTAACTTGCAAGGATATGATTTGTTTAGGAGGGATCGTAAAAAAAGGAAAGGGGGTGGAGTCTGTCTATATATAAAGTCCACTTTAAAGCCCACACTAAGAGAAGATATACAAGAGGGAAATGAAGAGGTGGAGTCTCTATGGGTGGAGATACAAGGAGAGAAAAGTAATAAAATCCTCATAGGGGTTTGTTATAAGCCACCAAATATAGCAGAAACCACTGAAAATGTATTATTGAAACAAATAGACAAAGCATCAAATCACAATGAGGTGATTATTATGGGGGACTTCAACTACCCCGACATAGACTGGGAAACTGAAACCTGCGTATCTCAGAAAAAAAAATGCATGCACAACACCTTATAACGGCTCCAAATGCTGCCAAAACACATCAAATGAGGGATAGACACCAAGAAAGTGGCCTCAATTCACCCACAGTACTAATTGTAGCATGGCACTGCAGCAATCAGCCAGGCAAGAGGTGTCAGGGTCTGGGACAGCATTTACAGCTTTCAATTGAACGTCACAGTAAGATGAGGTGGGTGAGGGATCGATGTAAGTCTCTTGTGCTGGGAGCCCTGATACAGCATGTAACTGATCAACCTGCTTTCATACTAAGCCACACTTAGGTGGCACAAATATCATATAAATTTCATAGACTACTATTGTCAGAAAAATCTAAGGATAGTAACTTGGAGTCAAGAAAGTGGAGGCCTCATGGTCTTGGAGGCCTACTGCTACAAGCAACATGCATGAAGGAGACCCAACCAGGAGCCTACACATTTAAAAAATTAGTGGCAGACACCAACAAAGTAGCATCAATTGCAATAGTGTAGAATTAGTATAGCAGGGACCGACACCTATTCCACTACAGCCAGCCCAGCAGATGGAGACTGTAATGGGCAAGGTGGTGGAATCACTGTTCCGTATCTCTGTGAAAGCCTGGAAGGGGCATAACTAGGTGGCCTACCAAATCCCCACTCAGAGGACAAGTGGCAGCAGGTGAAAACTGTGACCCAAGAAGGTACAAAGAAGTGGCACCAGGTGCTACTCCATGGCTGATCTACAGCGGGTAAGATGCTATGACCAGAAGAAGGGATGAAAAATGCAGGCAGGCACTGTAGGGACTCTGGAACCATGGAACAGAAAAGCACTGGCAAGTGCATTCTTGACTGGGTGTTAGACAGATGGGCACTGGCAGGTGTGATCTGGACCAGCTGATCGACAGAAGAGCGCAGACAGGTACAAGCAGATGGGCACAGACAGGTAAGAGCAGACGGGTACAGGGTAAAAAAGCAGACAGGCGGACCTGGGGAACCTGAAAACTAGCAAGCATGCAAGGTAAACTAACAATGTAGCTCAGGCACCTCCATATTGGAGGAGAAGCCTTAAATAGGTTTCACCCAGCTATAGGTTGGGAATAACTTAGGTTGATGCAGGTGGTCTCTTTAAGAGAGAATGATCGCACGCATGCGCCCTCTAAGCATAATTCCAGGTCCTACAACTGAACCTTGGTGGACACCAACACATAGTGGGTGAGATGAGGAGGTGGTTTGTGAGTTTGAGACACTGAATGTCCTGACTGTTAGGTACGTGGAGATCCAACAAAGGGCCAAGTCTGTAATGTCAACAGATCAGAAAGTCTGTAGTAAGAGGAAATAGTCCACTGTGTCAAAGACAGATGTCAGGTCCAGGGGAAGGAAGAGGACAAACTTGCGTCACTTTTATTTGGCGGTTAGTAGGTTGTTGATGAATTTAGTCAGGGCAGTTTCAATGGAAGGGTGTGTTCTGAAATCAGATTGTAAGCGGTCAAAGAGGGAGCAAGAGGAAAGGTGGGAGGACAGTTCAAAATGGACGTGATATTCCAGTAGTTTGGAGGCATAAGGGAGAAATGATATGGGGTGATAGGTAGACACAGAGGATGGCTCAAGGTTGGGCTTTTTGAGGATGGATGTGATTGAGATGTGTTTCTATTAGGATGTAAATCAACAGCCGTGGAGACACCATCACATGTTTATCAACGCAAGCAATGACTAGCCAGGTCTTTCACCGGGAAGGAACAACCATGGGAAGGGCAGTCTCCAATGAAGGAAACCACCTATCCAAAACATGTTATCCATCCACAGACAGCTGTTTTGGGGTATTGCCCCTCATCAGTGTGGAGTAGGAAACTGGCTAGTAGGAGCAATGCCTAGTAAAGAATGTGAAAAATGAGGATGAATGACCTCATGGAGATTAACATCCAACACTGTGGAGACACCATCACATGTTTCTCAACGCAGTGAACCTAGAGCAATGCCCCCATCCCTTATGGGAAATATGCAAAAACATGTAAATCAACAGCTGCGGAGACACCATTACATGTTTCTCAACGCAAGCAATAACTAGCCAGGTCTTTCACCGGGAAGGAACAACCACGGGAAGGGCAGTCTCCAATGAAGGAAACCACCTATCCAAAACATGTTATCCATCCACAGACAGCTGTTTTGGGGTATTGCCCCTCATCAGTGTGGAGTAGGAAACTGGCTAGTAGGAGCAATGCCTAGTAAAGACTGTGAAAAATGAGGATGAATGACCTCATGGAGATCAACATCCAACACTGCGGAGACACCATCACATGTTTCTCAACGCAGTGATGCTAGAGCAATGCCCCATCCCTTATGGGAAATATGCAAAAACATGTAAATCAACAGCCGGAGACACCATCACATTTCTCAACGCAAGCAATGACTAGCCAGGTCTTTCACCGGGAAGGAACATTAGGATGTAAGACACCAGTTGTTAGTGACAGGTTGAAGAGGTGGTTTAGGCTTGTGATGAAGAGTGTCGTAAAGTTTGGAATGAGGTGGGACGTTATTGTGTCAAGTTCACAAGTGGTGAGGCAAAGTATACAGTTGAGATGAGAGGGAGGGGGAACTGGTGGATGCAGGAAAGAATTGAAAGTACTGAACAGCTGTTTAGGGTTGAGTAACAGGTATGATATGAGGGATGAGAAGTCGGTTTGTTTTGCTGCAGTCAGAATTTTCGCAGAATTTTTACAACTTCTGTTACTGGATGGGCAACTCCGCCCCCTTTCTTTGGCAACTGTACAACGGTACACTTTGTAGATGAGCGCCATAAAGAACATGTGCTCCTGTAGATAGCAAGCGCTGCATCAAGTGGCCTCTGCTCCTCTTCCTCCACCTTAACATCACACACAGTACAGTCCTCAGTGGTGGCACCCCAATTACCTTATTTTTCCCTCACATCACAACTCTCCAAGCACCCAACTGACTGTTGGGAACCACAGATGGCTGAGTCTGCAGATCTCTTCACATATTGTATGCCATGAGCATATTAAGTGTACTCTAAAGATCCACTTAGTCAAGAGGAGGAAATTATCTGTACCGTTGGCCAAATTTTTTCTCACTTTGATCCATAGCCAGACAAAGTTTGGTCCGAGCATAAACCATATCCTCGTCAACAGACGTTATCCCCGTTGGGTGAAGGTGATCCATTTGTTAAATAATTTCAGTACTACAATACATGCATGACCTGGCACATGTGCGATCAACATGCGTTAACATCTGCTAATGTCACTGTGCTAAAATGCAGATTAGCGGGTCTTGCCAACCTCCGTCCACCCCATCAGCCGCATCTTCTGATTCTTCCTCCTCTTTCACCATGGCAAGTGAAGAACCTCTTCTTGTTTACCCCCTACAGTTGTGGTGACTGAGATCCTGTCAGCTGTTATGGAATTGGACATGCCTGCTATTTCTGACTGATCTTACATACCAAGCACACCCCATTTTTCTCAATCCACCATAACATCTCCGCCTGCACCTCTCTCACAGTCCAGCAGCTTGTCGTGTTCACACTACTCACAGCTGCAAACCCTCGATTGTGCAGTTGTGCTCACGTAAAAGATTCTTTACTCCTACACATGGCAAAGTTAACAGCTGGAATTTCACCATCTTCAATCTACTAGTAATACTAACATTTATTTATATATCGCAAACACATTCTGCATAGCTTTACAAGACAAGCCAGCAGTTCATTTAAAAAAAGTCAAAAGTTACCAAGTTTAAGATAATTAAATAATTAAAGCAAAAATAATGATGACCCTGCTCTTCAGGTGTTCATTTACAATGATAGTAAAACCATCTTGAGGAAATGGGGGTAGATAAAGGCTGCATGAGCCTGTTGGGTACTGTTGAGTTTGATGGCGAATTATACTCAGAGAAGTAGAGAATAAGCTATATATATATATATAAAGGACTTTGATTAGGGAACGTGATAGGCCGTCCTAAACAGATGTGTTTTTAAGCAGCACCTAAAAATGTCTAAGTTGTGGGTATATTCCTAATTTCATGGGGGACAAAGGGTAAGCGGTGAGTCATCTAGGAAGGAGACTAAACTGAACTGGACAAAGTCCAGATCAGCGGTGTTAAGGTACTGTCACACTAAGCAATATCGCTAGCAATATCGCTATAACTTGTGACGTTATAGTGATATTGCTAGCTATATCGCTGTGTCTGATACTTACCTACGACCCGCTCCCCCGCTGGTTATCGCTGATCGCGCGAGAACGTCCAGGACTGTTTCTCGTCGTCAGCTTCCTGCGGCGCTTCCTGTGGAGAGATGAGCGGCGAGCGTGGAGCCGGGCGGGAGGACGCAGGATCGCCTAGTGTGACAGGTAAGTAGCGACCCCCGTCCCCAGCGATGTCGCTGGTAAGATCTGCCTGTGTGGCAGCTCACTAACGACCACTTAGCGATGTACCGGCGATCCTGACCGCGTCATATCGCTGGTCGGGATTGCTGGTACATCGCTAAGTGTGACAGTACCTTTACCGTCTTTGTGTATCTCAGAGTTTGAAAGTTGTGAGAGGCCATGAGAATTGGCTAGGGATAGAAGCTGGGATGCAGTTAGGGAGGTGGAGCTGTTGAAGTCTCCCATGACATGAAGTGTGGCCGCAATTCATAGAAGTGGTCAAGGAAGTGGGTGGGTGAGCCTGGGGGCCTGTATATGACTGCAACTCTGAGGGAGAGGGGATGGAACACCCTGATGGTGTGAACCTCAAAAGAAGAATGGCGTCCAATCAGCCTGTATTTATTTATTGGGTTAAAAACAGGATTGTTGTTGGAGTGTAGGGTTACCGTGGAGCTAGCAGTGATCGTACGGCAGGATATATACATATTTCATGTGTTCTAATCTGGATGTGGATAAGCTGTACACTCACTATTACTTTTCTGAGAACTAATTATTGTGAACAGCCTGCGGCCTCCTCGGATGATTCGTCGCCCAATCATGTAATTGTCTGGACAATAGGGGTCAGCTGAGAGCTATTCGATTCGCTACTAAGATCACAGCGCTTGTTTCTGTATGTCTCATGGCCTGTGATCTCTCTGATTATTACAAGGCCAATCCAATCTGTTGGCCACGGAAATGCAGCCCTTACGCCTTATGGATACAGACGGTTTCCGAAAGATGATAGCCGTCGCAGTCCCCCCAGTACCAGTTGCTCAATCACGATTACTTCTCTAAGAAAAATGTGCCTGAGCTACAGCAACAAGTCGCAGACAACATCTCCCATTCCCTGAAAAATTCTATGTCTGTCAGGGTGCATTTCAACAATGACATCTGGACGAGCAAGCATGGACAGGAAGTTACATCTAGATGACTGGGAACTGGATGACTATGGTGGTTGTAGGGGCAATCGGGGAAGGGGTTGCTCCACAAGTCTTGCAATCCCCAAGGCTTGCAGGGCAGGATGTCATCGCTTGAAGATGGGAGGACCCGGACAGCTAGGCCCATCGGACCGGACCGCCCCCCGGGTGAGTATAATATAACTCGTTATTCTTATCTTTCAGGTTACATCAGGGGCTTATCTACAGCATTATAGGTGGGATACAGCGGGCTGTATCACATTCAGCAACAGAAAAAAAATCAGAATTTTTTTTAAATGCGCGTTAGGTCACTAGGTAGCTACACTATCTGACTGATATACAACCACCTAGCTAACTAGCTAAAATGTGGGATACAGCAGACTTTTTCACATTTAGCTAGTGAAAAAATATTAATTAGAATGCTATACTTGTGCATGGAGAGGGACATATGATTTTAGCAGCCAATGACACAAGCCGTTCTGTCAGGATATTGTGGGTGTTTCCTGCGCCCTGATTGGCTAGCTGCAATCTGCACACATAAAGTTAGGAAAAAAAACTTCTGAGCTCTGCAAACCTCCTCCTCTCATCAAACATGTGCCAAATGCACATGATACACCACCATTATCGTTGCTAAAGTGCTGAAAACTCTTTTGTGGCAATGCAAATATTTTCCCGCACTTTCACCTAATGTAACCGCTTTTTCATGATTCTGTAAAATTTTGCTTGTGTTTCCGATCACGAATGCGAATGTGCCATATTTGTGCCGAATTTATGTTTGGTGATCGTTTTCCAAACAAATTTGCTCATCACTTTGATGGAATGGTCTGCCGGTGTCATGTCTCATTTTGAGAGTCCCTGATGTGCCTAAACAGTGGAAAACCCCGACAAGTGACACTATTTTGGAAGCTAGACACCTCAAGGAATGTATCTAGATATGCGGTGAGCAGCTTGAATCCCCAGCTGATTCACAGAAGTTTATAATGAGAGGAGCAGTGAAAATCAAAAAAATCACATTTTCCCCGCAAAAATGTTATTTTAGCCCCAATTTTTATATTTTCACAAGGATAGCAGGATAAAATGGACCTCAGAATTTGTTGTGAAATTTCTTCTGAGTTCGCTGATATTACATATGTGATTGAAAACTACTTTTGAGGCACAGGTGTAAACCGCACTGCCAATAAAACAGTAATTCATGGATGGGGAAGGCTAATGAAAAACAGGAAATAGAATAAAGTGCCAGTGCTTATAATGTTAATACCCCATACATACATGTTTTCAGATAATCAATATTGCATGGCAATCTATATTTGATAACCTAACCTAAACATTTAAGCAGAAAGTAAAATGATCTGTCATTAACAAAGAAGTACGTATCGCTTTAAGGAAACATAGATATTAAGGGTAATAAATAAAGTTCCGTTACATCTTATTCATAGTTCCCACTTCATCCATGAATGACTTTTTCATGGAAAGTGTGTTTTACACCTGTGTCCACTATTCTCTTTATTAGTATTATTGTTGTTTTGATATTTTATGCTTAGTCTGTTGTATGTCTCAATAAACTTTGATATAAATGATTTTGGACAAAATCTCTCCATCCTCTGTGTATGAAGAGTATATGTAGCATGAGTCAATAGGGTTGTACTCTATTATATATTTTTTGACCAATGCCCTGATAACTCGTCTTAGTGTACTGCTTTGATGACAGCTTTGGTAACCTAATGCAGCATTTCAACCATGCCATGGTTTACAAATGAACTGCTTTGACTATCCCACTGTCTTTACCAAATCTTTCAGCAAAGTTCCTGCCAGGATAATGTAATCCAGGCTCTCAGGGGAATCTCCAGTCTGTTCAATATGCAGCTTTATGCCACTCCTGCCACAGCCTTGTTTTTCATGTAGGTTCCTTGCAGAGTTTATCTGAAAAAAACATCATGTGCCCATAAGCTAATTGAGCTTTACTCGGCAGCTTCACTGTTTCATCTCTCAGTACCTCTGTGTAGTGGCGTAACTTGAAACTCTATGCAAAAGCTGCATAAGGGCCCCCAATAATTGCAAGTCTGTAATAGTATTGGTCTTTTCATATACTGTGGCTAAATGGACTTTTTTGGTCTTTAAGTTCAAGGGACCAGATGCAATTGCAACCCCTGCAACTATTATAGTTGTGCCCCTGCCTCTGTGGTTTGATAAGGAGCATGGTTAGGTTAATAAGAAAAAATATGAGAATATATTCTGGTATTGTCCGTATTTTCCTGTTTGTGTTCTCTCTAATAGCATTTATAGAATACTAGATGGAGGCCCGATGCGATAGCATCGGGAGGGCGGTAATATCACGATAAGGGCAGGCTGTTAGGAGTGGCGGAAGGCACTAAATAAAAAATATAAATAAAGTGCCTTCGCCACTCGGGGTCCACCGTGCGGTAGATGGAGAAACCGCAGCTAGATGAGGACAGAGCACAATGGCGGTAGTGTGCACGGGGTTTGAAGTCACCCAGGTGCACAGGGAAAGCTCTGTTAAATCACAGAGCTATAACACAAAGCATAAACACAATAACTCTGAGCCTGTTAGCATCACAGGTACTCAGAGTAACTAACACGGTATTGCAGTCACAGGAGTAGCCCCAAATGGCGGGACTAGGTCCGTCTAGACTTACCGTATTTAGAAGTGTATTGAGCATTGCAACCGCAAACGCAACCAATAAGCTGCTACTGCTGCGTGGCGTGGATAATGCCACAAAGTGACACCTCTGGAAAACGCAGGCGCGATGTCAGACGCTAGCAAGTGTGCCTGGAGCAATGGCGCGCTGGCACTGGTACTGGCTCTAACTCAATCCCTCACACATTCGTAGTATCAAAGGAATGGGGTTTCAAATGAGTCATTCACCAGATCATGCATCCATCAACATACACACTGCAGAAAGTATGACTATACTAGCGCATGGCGAAACAGCCATGCATGCTTTTTATAGCAAACGGGACCTTCCAAAGGCTTCCAGATCTCTGAGCAGAGCCAATGGAATCTGGAGCAGGACCTGAGCACCTGACTCCTGAACTCCAATGGGCGATTGTCCCATGAGCATGCTCAGAAGAAGGGACGAAGGGCTTAGCCTCTGGAGAGAGTTGCTGTAAAGCAATCTCCTCTGCAATCTCCTTTGCATTAGACAAAGAGCAGGAGACTGCAGCATGTGAGGGTCTAGATTCCTGCCTAGTAATGGCCGAAATCTGACTCCTAACACAGGCTTTGCAGCATTGAAAATTTCTCCCTTCCATGTGCTCACCCACCTATCCACTCTCTCTTTCCCTGTGTGCTGATTTATCCCGTCTGTGTTCTCTTCTTTGACCTGTCTACGTCATGTGCTATCCCCTTTTTCTGCTGTCTCTCTCCTTCCTGTGCTGTGTTCTCCCCTCATTTGCTGTCCCGTTTGAGCGGTCTCCCCCCTGTGCTCTGTCTCCCCCAGTGTCTGACCGTGTACAGAACATAAAATTCCTGGGCAGGGGAGGAAGCAAAAGACAATACTGACATTACAGCAGGAGATCGCAGAAGATATATTTTGTGAGGTAAAATATTGAGATTCTGATTTGGCTTGTATCCTAAGTCATACTACAAGACTCGTTAAAGGGTTGATTGTGACTTGTAGGATCGCTACTACCAATAGGTGGCGCTGTAGAGTAAAAGTCCTCTTTCTTTCTGAAGAGGCAATTTGCATGTTTAAAAACAGTCACTGAAATATTTTACCTCACAAAATGAATCCTCTGTGATCCCCTGCTGTAATGACAGTATTGTCTTTTGCTTCCTCCCCTGCCCAGGAGATGTGGTATGCTCCGTACACGGTCAGACACAGACAATTTTTAAAATTAACTTTCGTTCGTGGGAAAACCCCTTTAATGTGACAGATGGTCCATGTGAGTCTCGGATGATACACGTGTACAATTGCAGCATGCTGCGATTTCACTCGCACATATAATACGCCCAAGAATAAAAACAATGATGGGAGCTGCCCCATAGATTAACAGTGGTCCGAGTGCAATGCAATGTTTTCTCGCATAGCACTCGTCCATATTCAATGCTAGTGTGACTCTGGCCTTAATTGCAGTATTTCTGTCTAAAAAGAATATTTGCCTTAGTGTTTTATTCAAAATAATGGATACTTTGGCTTCTACAGCATTTTTGAATCACAGTACATAGCAGATTGCAGCATCTGTGGTTGTTTGACAGCAGGATTTATAGTCCTTAGCTCTCTACCTTCGATCCTCTAAGCTGTTTTATAACCAGTTAGGAGTTTACAGACCCCGGTATCAGATCATCCCACTGATGGAACAGAACATTCATTATTCTACATTCTGCAATGTATTGTGAAATACAGATGCTGAAGAAAAGTCCAAAAGTTTTGCAACTGCACCATGGCCACAGTGTCCTCAATATGCATCCAAAACTGTTATCTGCTTTACACAGATTTAAATCTAATGGGATGAATATTAAACACCTGTCAAATGTCAAAAAGTTTGGCTGAGCAGAGGGGGAATTCGTCCGCTTTGGAGCAGCAGTCCAGTCTATTTGGAACTAAATTCTATAGATCCACATTGTACATAATCTTTGTTTTAAGCAATGCAAGTATTTGATACTTTTCATCTTTTCATCACTTACTTATTTTTTTGCAATGTTAAAGTGTATTGTACCTTACCACATAGTATCCAGAAGTTATTTATTCATTAATATATATTGTCAGTTTAACATTAAGTGTTCATAATGTTTCATTTTCTCCTTCAACATTGACCTTTTCCTTTAAAACATTGTATAAACAAACCTGGAGCATATCAGTATCAGCAGACTCAAGGGAAAGTCTTGGCATGTCTGGCATCTTTTAGCGTGAGAGAAAGTCATTCATCTAGTATAAACATGACAAAATGAAACATCCCCCCTCATATTTTTTTCTTTTTTAGCAAACGGAATAACAGCTGAAGGATAATTTCTTTTTTATTCTGCAGCCTGGATAGGATCCTGATGGCAGACTTACACTGTAGAATATAAAACGTTAAAGAGTAATTCATTCTTTCAATTCTTTTTTAGAACTTTTTTTTTTTTTTTTACAGTAAAACTACAATAGTTTGGAACCTGCTAACAAGCAGGATACTGCCCTGTAGAGCAATAACCTTTGTGCTTGAAGTGCATGAACTACAGGTTAATGTCATGAAGCAGAAGGTCACCAGAAAAAGCTGTTGGACCAAACTACGGTACTCTTATTACAGATCTGAACTCGGTACACCTGTATCAAAGCAATACTGTTCCAATGCAAGTCTACCATATCTGGGCTAAATGCAGAGTTGCTATACTAAAGGTAGAAGAATATTCAAAATTGAGAGTCCTCAGTGGTTGATACTTTTTATACTATATGTATACTAAAGGTAGTCACAGGACTCTTACAAAATTCCATCTCTATCAAAAGGAACCCTATAACAAAGCTTGCCACAGCTCTCCTATACCTGAACCAACCACAGAACTCTATGTAAAGGCAAGCCACAGCATGCCCATAACTGAGGTAGCAACAACAGATGATCAAATGTTTTGAAATTCAAATTCACTGAGATCAGGAATTTTTACCATATATTTGGTTTGCAGCAAATTCATTTTCCACAAATCTCAATACTGCAAGACCTCATATTGCCTTAAAAAGATGTTTGTAAGGCCGGAGTCACACTAAACGTATGAAAAATCGGTCCGAGTTTCCCTGACAACCCCCCGAGGAAGCTGACGCGAAACGCGCGTCGGGGTTTATCTCTTCACCCCTCAGGTATGCATGTGATACCTTACTGAAAGATTTTTGTAAGATTATGGGCCATTCTTTGGAAGTGGGCATTGTGCAATAACTGGTGTCTAAATTTTATAGATGCCTGTATACTATATTGGCCTGTTTCTGGCGTCACCAATTGGTGCACACTGATTGCACGCCAGCATTTGGACTGATAGTGATATGGGCATTGTTGCAGTAGTATGTTATACCAATTGGTGCATACTGATTACACGCCAGTATTCAGACTTGTAGTTATATGGGCATTGGTGCAATAGTATGGTTATACCAAATCGTTAATATATGATTATAATTACATATTCCGTGTATTACTATTTTGTTTACATCTTTTTGGGTATTTACCCTGTGCTGGTCTTTATGACCTTCTTTACATTATAATATACACGGTATGTGTATTTTATTTCAAGAATTTTTGTGGGTATATCTATGCCAAATAGTAAATGATTATACATAATGTACCTAGATATGCACATGGCACTTTACTCTATCTGCCTTGCTTCCATTTTTTAGTGGATTATAGTTGGAGCCCTTTACTAACATGGATTATGTGATATTATTGTAGATTGATTCCATTGAACATTTGTACGATTCTTTTGGGGCTCCTTCATGTGGCCCATTGATGTGTATCCATGCTTTCCATTGGGTGATGTTCACACCTGTTTGTTTCTTCTCTTTGTTGATGCTATATGAGCTTTAATAAAATGTATTGTATTTATTTTCATCTTTTATGCGCCTTATTTCTTTGGTTTTGGTATTTATGGTATTGAGAAAGGGGGGTATATTTAGACCTCTTTTGGACTCATATATTTGGTTTGCAGCAAATTCATTTTCCAGAAATATCAGTACTGCAAGACCTCTAATTGCCTTAAAAAGATGTGTGTAAGGCCGGAGTCACACTAAACGTATGAAAAATCGGTCCGAGTTTCCCTGCTGAGAGTTGCTCGAGTATAATGCAAGTGTCATGCGAGTACAATCCGATTTTTCACACCTAGCATCTGATTTACTGCGGAATGCATTGAGATTGCTATCTGATTGCAATGTGATTTTAACATGAGCTTTTACATACAGCAATTCTTTATGTCATTTACATATTGTTTTCAAAGGAAATATTTGTCAAAACAACATATAGATGGATAGATAGACTGAATAAAAGCCAGCAATTCATGAGCAGTGTACAGTAAAATCACATTGACAGGTTAGAATAGAATAGCTAGAATTAGAGTTGAGCGAAACGGGTCGGTCAAATTCAAAGATAGCCGACTTTAGCTAAAGTCGGGTTTCGCCGATTGAAACCCGACCATAGTGTGAGGTCGGCCATGAGGTCGCCGAGCGCCAAAGTCGCGTTTCAAATAATGCTTCCAGCGCCTTTTCTCAGCCAATGATGGAGGACGCATACTGTGGGCAAGGCGATGACATGCACAGCGGCCACCACTATCTTAGAGAAGGACATTGAAGTGATTGGCTTGCTTTGTGTGGCGTCACAGTGGGTATAAAAGGCCGTGACGGCCAACCGCCATCTTACTTCTGCCGATCTTAGAATAGGGAGAGGTGCTGCTGCTGCTGACTCTGAATAGGGAGAGCATTAGGCAGGGAAGAAGAAAAAAAATTTGCTTCTGCTGATAGCGCTTTTCACTGTACAGTTAGTGTGCAGTGAAAGGGTAGGATTTTTGTTGTGTGCAGCAGCGCTGGTGGTGATTAGGCTGCCTTTTAAGGCTACCTGCTAGCTGCATTGCTGTGTGCACACTGCTGATCAAACTGCTTTTTTCAAAGCACTCCAACTTTTAATATTTTCTTCTGGTGAGTTACTGAGCGTTCATTTTTTCACACACCGTATAGCGGTGTACGCTCCTCACACACTACCGTGTACCGGCTGGTATCACGGACAAATAGAAGCTATCTGGGTGTGACTCTGGAAAAAGAAGCCGAGGAGATTTTCCATTTTTCCAGACCTACACCTTATAGAGCTGTCCGCTTTTCAAACAGTTTCGTATATCTGCTGTTTGATGACGGTCAAAACTAGACAGAGACAGCGTGTGTCAGTCCGTATACAAATAGACGGAGATTGACAATTTTCCATACAGACACCGTATAGCGGTGTACGCTCCTCACACACTACCGTGTACCGCCTTGTATCACGGACAAATAGAAGCTATCTGTGTTTGACTCTGGAAAAACAAGTCGAGGAAATTTTCCATTTTTCCAGACCTACACCTTAGAGAGCTGTCCGCTTTTCAGACAGTTTCGTATATCTGCTGTTTGACGGTCAAAACTAGACAGAGACAGCGCGTGTCAGTCCGTATAAAAATAGACAGAGATTGACAATTTTCCATATACACACCCTATAGAGCTGTCCAATTCTCAAACAGTATTGTACATCTGCCGTTCGCATTACAGTCACATCTATACAATCTATACAGATTCAGCGTGTGTGTGACACTCCGTAAATACATATACGGAGATTATTATTTACACAAAAAACGTATATGTCATGCTCGCGCCTTGGCTGAATGGCGTGAGCCGGGGGGTTGTGGCCCCACTGTGCCACAAACCAGACTACCCTGGAAGGGGCGTGACTACGACAGCTACCTCGGTCTTCACTGGAGCCTCTGATGGTGAGGTCAGGCTTGTGTAGCAGGTAGCTGTCGGGTGCCACTCCAGGGTGGTGTCTGGCTGTGGCTGCTGATCCCACTCGGGGACAAGTCACTTGGACAGGTGTGACTAACAGGCAGGCTGAGACACTGGGCAAGCGGGCACGGCTGAGACACAGGGCAAGCAGGCACAGCTTGGAGACACAGGGCAAGCAGGCACGGCTTGGAGACACAGGGCAAGCAGGCACGTGTTGTGAGTTCATTTTCCCCTTCACCATTGAGGTCTGATGAACTCCCTCTTCTGGTGAAGGAAGGTAGTGAGGCTGATTGCAAAGCACCTGAGCAGAATGATGATGACTGGGTGACTGGGATTGCTGACTGGATATAAGGCAGCCGACGCCCTTCTACCTTGCGGGTGATTACTCTGAGGGATTCTTGGAGACAAGTCTGATTCCTGCCCCTCAAAAGCTAAGTTTTCTGCTCTACTTTTTGCATTTGTGTTTTGGTTTTGTTTTGCCTTGTTTTTCTGGATTTCTGCCTTTCCCTGCTGGGTGAGCTGAATTCCTTTTTGCTCTGTCTTCAGATAATACCTGAGTACTGATATAGTCTTTTTGAAGCCTAGCGTCTTCAGGGCTTTTTTCCCTATCAGTCTGTTCGCTCTTATTTTTGAGAGGGTTTTGGCAGATTGCAGACAGCAGCTTTTCTATTCTGTCCTATTTCGTTAGCTTGGGCCCCATCATTTGCTCAGCCTATCTTTCTATCTGTGTGAGTGTTTTTTCATCTTGCTTCACTGTCATTATATGTTGGGGGCTGCCTATTGCTTTGGGGTCTGCTCTGGGGCAGTTTAGATTTCCCTTTCTGTCTTTAGGCTATGTAGTTCTCCGACTGTGATCGAGGGGTCTAGGGCACCATAGGAACCCCCCACGGCTACTGCTAGTTGTTGTTGTTAGGTTCAGGGGTCTGCAATCTGATAGCTGCCAACTTCTCTGGTTTTCTGGACTTAGCTAGTATTTCTGTTTTTGCCTCCTATGGTGACTCATTCATAACAGGCACGGCTTGGAGACACAAGGCAAGCAGGCACAGCTTAGAGACACAGGGCAAGCAGGTGTGGTGCATGAAGGAACAGGTTGGGACCTGTTCACACAGGAGGTGCAGGTATGGATACAGGCAGGAAGGAGTGAAATATGAAGGAACAGGTTTGGACCTGTTCACACAGGAGGTGCAGGTATGGATACCAGCAGGAAGGAGTGGAATATGTTGGAACAGGTTAGGAACTGACCCGCAGGAGTGCGGAGTAGGTGGAGCCGCAGGAGTGCGGAGTAGGCGGGGCCGCAGGAGTGTGGAGTAGGCTGGGCTGCAAGTGAGCCGAGCAGGCAGAGCGGCTAGGGAGCCGAGCAGGCAGAGTGGCTAGGGAGCCGAGCAGGCAGAGCTGCAAGAGAGCAGAGCAGGCAGAGCTGCAAGGGAGCAGAGTTGCAAGGGAGCAGATGCACAGACAGAGCTGCAAGGGTGCAGATATACAGACAGGGAGGACACAAGGAAAGACACAGCAGGGAAGGAAGCCACAGACAAGGAGAAAGGGAGACTAAGGTAGGACAGAGTACAGACAAAGTACTGGGACCAAGACTCAAGGGCCAAGATATTCAGCCTCCTGGCAGGCAGACAAGGTACAAAGCAAGACAAGAAGTATTCCTCCAGAGAAGGAGGAAATACACAGGAAGATACTAACTGAGATTAGACATTGCACAGGCAATGTTTCAGTGGGTGTGGCGGAACTAAATAGTCAAGGGCTCTAGGTGATTGGTCAGGCACAGATTAGACAGGTGGACCCTGACTGCATAAGAACCAGAGAGTTCTGGCGCCGCCCCCCTATACACACATAACCAGGAAACATACAGAAGAGCAGAGGCAAAGAGCACAGGACTGGCAATAGACAGAATTCACAGCATGACCCGTAGCAGTGAGTAAGTTGATGTGCAGGGGATGGGAGGCCATGCAGTGATGCCAGCAGGGTTGTTACAGTATACAGCTGTACACTTCTGATACTGTTCCGTATATCTGCTTGTTGGATTGTGGTCAAATACATACTGTGAGATCATCTATGACTAATAAAATATATACGTATATTTAATTTTTTTCAATACACCTTACACAGGTGGACGCTCCTCATACAGTACCATCTCTCTGCTGGTATTTTTGGTACATTTTCCCAAACATGAGGAAGTATGGTGGAAGAGGCCGCGGACGTGGGCAGGGGGACGCAGCTGGTGCTGATGGTGGTGGTGCATCGGCTGGTTCTGGCAAAAGCACAATAGCAGCTAAGGCAGGAGGTGTTGAGCCTGCATCATTATCTGGCCCATAAAGGCCTGTAAGGTTCCCTTTTCTTGGAGTAGGAAAACCGCTTTTAAAGCCGGAGCATCAGGAACAGGTTTTGGCGTACATTGCCGAAACAGCCACCAGCTCTATTGCCTCCTCTTCTGAACGTTCGAAACCTGCAAGCACGGAGTCGTCAGTGCAGGGTTCTTGTCAGGAAAAACACCTTTCCTTGTGTCCTTCACCCCCACCAAAAGTTAAGGATGCGGCAGCCCACGCTTCAGATTACTCTATGGAGCTCTTTTCACATACCATGCCTGGGCTATCCAGTCAAATCCTGAATTCCCCAGTCCAAGATGAATCTGACATGGAGTGCACTGATGCACAGCCACTGCTAGATGATTCTGCTGGTACATTCACCCAGAGTACTACATTGCCCTCGCAGTCTATTGAGCCAGGATCTGACCCTGATGAAACTCAGGTGCCCCTTCCCGCATACTATACCACTTTACACGGTGACACAGAGGAAGGTAAAGAGGAAAGTGCAGATGACTTTGAAGAGGAGGCGATGGATGACTCAGTTCTTGACCCGGACTGCCATCCATTGGGGGAGGAGAGTGGCACTGGCAATAGTTCAGATAAGGAGAAGGATCCGCAGCAGGCATTGACATCGCAGCAGCGGTTATCTGGCAGGCCCGTAGCTGTCCAAAAACGTGGAACAAAAAATAAAAGAGTTGCAGGACAGCTTGGCCACACGGTCAATTTAGCACAGCGTGCAAGGCCAGAAAATGTATACCATAGTAGTAAGAGTGCAGTGTGGCACTTCTTTGTCCAAAATCCTGCTGATGAGGCAAAGGTTACCTGTAAGAAGTGCGGAAGGACCTTTAGCCGAGGTAAACAACTCAGAAATTTGAATACCAGTTGCATGCTTAGACATTTAATCAACATGCACTTGCAAGCGTGGACGGACTACAAAACCTCAGGTAGCACATGTGCACCTCCTCCGACTGAAGGTAGCCAGCAACGCTCCATAGCTTCCCCCACTGTAAGACCACCGCCACCGTTAAGCACACCACCAGCACTAAATGTGGAGGTGTCGTCGCAAGGCCAAAGCACTCAGGGAATCACAATGGTTTTGCAACACAACACTGAATCTAGGCCATCACCACCACTACCATCACCAACCCCCTCTCACTCCGTCCGGTCCAGCGCTACTTCCCCCATATGCAGCTCTCCAGTCCAGCTCACCCTACCAGACACTCTGAGTAGGACAAGAAAGTACTCATCCTCTCATCCGCGTACACTGTGTTTGAACGCCTACATTGCCAAACTAATCTCATTAGAGATGATGCAATACCGTTTGGTTGAAAGTGAAGCTTTCCGCAAGCTCATGGCCTACGCTGTCCCACGCTATGACCTACCCAGTCGGCACTTCTTTTCTCGAAAAGTCATGCCTGCCCTTCACCGGCATGTGAAAGACCGCATTGTCCATGCACTAAAACAGTCAGTGAGTGGAAAGGTGCACCTCACAACAGATGCATGGACCAGTAGGCATGGCGAGGTCGTTACGTGTCCATCACTGAGCACTGGGTTAATGTGGTGGATAGAGTTGAGCGAAACGGGTAGAAAAATTTCAAAAGTCGCTGACTTTTGGCAAAGTCGGGTTTCATGAAACAAAACCCGACCCTAGGATGAGGTCGGCCACGAGGTCGGCGACTTAAGCGCCAAAGTCGCGTTTCAAAAGTTTGTTTTGCACTCTTTTTCAGACAATCAGGATCCACGGACACTGTGGGCAACGTGATGACATAGGCAGGGGTCACCACCATCTTTCAGAAGGGCATGCAAGTGATTGGCTTGCTTTGGTGGGCGTCACAGGGGGTATAAAAGGGCGTGCACGCCGACCGCCATGTTACTCATGCTGATCTCAGAATAGGGAGAGCTGCTGCTGCTGCTGATGATTTTGTAGGGAGAGCGTTAGGCAGGGAAGAAGACACCAAAAACTGCTTCTGCTGCTAGCGATTTTGCCTGTACAACACACCAGTCACTGTGTGTGCAGTGCAAGTGGAGGCTATATTTTGCTGGATCAGTGGTGTTGGTTGTTAGGCTGCCTTCTAAGGCTTCCTGACGGCTGCATTACCCACTGCTCTGCAAACTGCTTTTTTAAAAGCAATCCCAATTTTTTTTTTGTCCTGGTGAGGTACTGAGCATGCATTTTTTCACACCATACAGCGGTGCACACTCCTCACACAGTACCGTGTAATGGCTGTTATCACAGCCACAGTGAAGCTATCTGTGTGTCACTCTGTAAGGATAAGTCGAGGACATGTTCCGTTCTTACAGACCTGCACCTTCTAGTTTTGTCTAGCTTTCAAACAGTTAAATATATTTGCTGTTTGATCACATTCAAAACTATAGAGAGACAGCGTGTGTCAGTCCGTATACTTAAAAAACACGGAGCTTGACAATTTTACGTACACCGGACAGCCGTGTACGTGCACGCTCCTCTCTCAGTACCGTGTAACGGCTGTTATCACGGCCACAGTGAAGCTATCTGTGTGTCGCTCTGTAAGGATAAGTCGAGGACATGTTCCGTTCTTACAGACCTGCACCTTCTAGTTTTGTCTAGTTTTCAAACAGTTAAATATATTTGCTGTTTGATCACATTCAAAACTATAGAGAGACAGCGTGTCAGTCCTTATACTTAAAAAACACGGAGCTTGACAATTTTACGTACACCGGACAGCCGTGTACGTGCACGCTCCTCTCTCAGTACAGTGTAACGGCTGTTATCACGGCCACAGTGAAGCTATCTGTGTGTCGCTCTGTAAGGATAAGTCGAGGACATGTTCCGTTCTTACAGACATGCACCTTCTAGTTTTGTCTAGTTTTCAAACAGTTAAATATATTTGCTGTTTGATCACATTCAAAACTTTAGAGAGACAGCGTGTGTCAGTCCTTATACTTAAAAAACACGGAGCTTGACAATTTTACGTACACCGGACAGCCGTGTAAGTGCACGCTCCTCTCTCAGTACCGTGTAACGGCTGTTATCACGGCCACAGTGAAGCTATCTGTGTGTCGCTCTGAACGGATAAGTCGAGGACTTGTTCCGTTCTTACAGACCTACACTCTAGGGAGATTCCTATTCTGCCCAATTCTATATACACCTTGTAGTTTGTCATACACTAGCCAATTTCTGCCTGTGACATGGCATTGTGATATTCACTGGACCTCACACAATCCAAAAGTGTCCAGTGTCCACAAGTGTGTGCAGAAATTCAAAATCTCCGTTATCCTCTAGTGACATTTTTCACACCTGCGACATCGAGCCTGTGACATAGCGCTATGATATTCAGTGGGCCTCACACAATCCAAAAGTGTCCAGTGTCCACAAGTGTGTGCAGAAATTCAAAATCTCCGTTATCCTCTAGTGACATTTTTCACACCTGCGACATCAAGCCTGTGACATAGCGCTGTGATATTCAGTGGGCCTCACACAATCCAAAAGTGTCCAGTGTCCACAAGTGTGTGCAGAAATTCAAAATCTCCGTTATCCTCTAGTGACATTTTTCACACCTGCGACATCGAGCCTGTGACATAGCGCTGTGATATTCACTGGGCCTCACACAATCCAAAAGTGTCCAGTGTCCACAAATGTGTGCCTAAATTCAAAATCTCCGTTGTCCTCTAGTGACATTTTTCACACCTGCGACATCGAGCCTGTGACATAGCGCTGTGATATTCAGTGGGCCTCACACAATCCAAAAGTGTCCAGTGTCCACAAGTGTGTGCAGAAATTCAAAATCTCCGTTATCCTCTAGTGACATTTTTCACACCTGCGACATCGAGCCTGTGACATAGCGCTGTGATATTCATTGGGCCTCACACTATCCAAAAGTGTCCAGTGTCCACAAGTGTGTACAGAAATTCAAAATCTCCTTTATCCTCTAGTGACATTTTTCACACCTGCGACATCGAGCCTGTGACATAGCGCTGTGATATTCAGTGGGCCTCACACAATCCAATAGTGTCCAGTGTCCACAAGTGTGTGCAGAAATTCAAAATCTCCGTTATCCTCTAGTGACATTTTTCACACCTGCGACATCGAGCCTGTGACATAGCGCTGTGATATTCACTGGGCCTCACACAATCCAAAAGTGTCCAGTGTCCACAAATGTGTGCCAAAATTCAAAATCTCCGTTATCCTCTAATGACATTTTTCACACCTGCGACATCGAGCCTGTGACATAGCGCTGTGATATTCAGTGGGCCTCATACAATCCAAAAGTGTCCAGTGTCCACAAGTGTGTGCAGAAATTCAAAATCTCCGTTATCCTCTAGTGACATTTTTCACACCTGCGACATCAAGCCTGTGACATAGCGCTGTGATATTCAGTGGGCCTCACACAATCCAAAAGTGTCCAGTGTCCACAAGTGTGTGCAGAAATTCAAAATCTCCGTTATCCTCTAGTGACATTTTTCACACCTGCGACATCGAGCCTGTGACCTAGCGCTGTGATATTCAGTGGGCCTCACACAATCCAAAAGTGTCCAGTGTCCACAAGTGTGTGCAGAAATTCAAAATCTCCGTTATCCTCTAGTGACATTTTTCACACCTGCGACATCGAGCCTGTGACATAGCGCTGTGATATTCAGTGGGCCTCACACAATCCAAAAGTGTCCAGTGTCCACAAGTGTGTGCAGAAATTCAAAATCTCCCCTGTCCTATAGACACCTTGTACCTTGTTTTACATTACTATATAGTTTGCTGGATTTTGTCTACATTTCTACCAAAAAAGAGGAAGGCTGGTGGAAGAGGCCGTGGAATTGGGCGGGGGTTGGCAGCTGGTAATGATGGTGTTGGTGGTGGATCTGATGGTAGTGGCAAAAGCAAAATAGGACCGAATGCAGGAGGTGTTGAGCCTGCGTCATCGTCTGGCTCCACAAGGCCTCGAAGGCTTAGTTTTCTAGGAGTTGGCAAACCGCTTTTAAAGCCAGAGCTTCAGGAAAAAGTTTTGTCTTACATTGCTGACTCAGCCTCCAGATCTATCGCCTCCTCTTCTGAAGTTGTAAAAAATAAAAGCACTGAGTTGTCATTGGAGGCTCATGTTCATGAACCACACCTTTCCTTGTGTCCTTCACCCCAACCAAGATTGAAGGATGACGCAGGCCATACTACTGATTACTCCATGGAGCTGTTTTCACATACCATGCCTGGATTATCAAGTGAAATGGTGAATTACCAAGGCCAAGATGAATCTGACATGGAGTGCACTGATGCACAGCCACTGATAGATGATTCTGCTGGTACATTCACTCAGAGCACTACATTGTCCTCGCAGTGTACAGAGCCAGATTCTGACCCTGATGAAACTCAGGTGCCCCTTCCCGCACACTATACCACCATACACGGTGACACAGAGGAAGGTGCACATGACATTGAAGAGGAGGTGATGGATGAACCAGTTGTTGACCCAGATTGGCATCCATTGGGGGAAGAGGGTGCTGCTTCCAATAGCTCAGATGAGGAGGAGGAGCATCCACAGCAGACATCGATATCGCAACAGCTGTTATCTGGCAGTCCCGGAGCACTCCAAAGACAGGTTCCAAAAATCAAAAGAGTTGCTGGACAGCTTGTCCAGAGGGTCAAAATATCACAGCGTGCTAGGCTGCAAAAAGTCTGCCAAAGTAGGAAGAGTGCAGTGTGGCATTTTTTTGAACAAAATCCTCATGATCAGGCCAAGGTTATCTGTAAGAAGTGCGCAAAGACCTTTAGCCGAGGGAAAAATCTGAAAAATTTGAATACCAGTTGCATGCTTAGACATTTAACTAGCATGCACTTGCAAGCGTGGACACAACACCAAACCTCAAGTGCCACATGTGCAACTGATCACAAAGAAGGTAGTCAGCAACGCTACATTGTTTCCCCCACTGTAAGCCCACCGGTTAGCACAGCAGCAAATGTTGAGGTGTCGTTGCAAGGCCACAGCAGTCAGGGAATCCCACTGTTATATCAACGAAAGACTGAATCTAGGCCATCAGAAAGAACACCAACTACATCACCATCATCAACCCTCTCTCAGTCCGCCCTGTCCACCGCTACTTCCACCATATGCAGCTCTCAAGTCCAGCTCACCCTCCCAGACACTATGAGTAGGTCAAGAAAGTACTCAGTCTCTCATCCACGTACACTGGGTTTGAACGCCAACATTGCCAAACTAATCTCGTTAGAGATGATGCCCTATCGGTTGGTGGAAAGCGCAGCTTTCCGCGAACTCATGGCCTATGCAGTACCATGCTATGACCTACCCAGTCGCCACTTCATCTCTCGCAAAGCCATCCCAGCCCTCCACCATCATGTGAAAGACCGCATTGTCCATGGACTCAAGCAGTCAGTGAGTGGAAAGGTGCACCTCACAACTGATGCATGGTCCAGTCGGCATGGCCAGGGCTGTTACGTGTCCATCACTGCGCACTGGGTTAATGTGGTGGATGCAGGGTCCACAGGGGACAGCGGTGGTGGGACAGTGCTGCCTAGCCCATGGTATAGGAAACAGTTGGCTGTAGGCGTTCGACCCTCCTTCTCCTCCTCCTCCTCCTCCTCCTCCTCCAGAAGCGAAAGCTCGTCCACAGAGCGCAGTCGTACGAGCACTCCATCTGCAGCTGCCACAGTTGCGCACGAGGTGTCCCCCTATCGAGCAGCTAGTGGAAAGCGTCAGCAGGCTGTGTTGCAGATGATGTGTTTGGGCGACAGACACACCACCGAGGTGCTGGCCGAGTACTTTCAGCGACAAACTGAGTCATGGCTGGGCAGTGTACATCTTGAGGCAGGCAAGGTAGTTAGTGATAACGGCCGTAATTTTGTGGCAGCCATAGCCCTTTCAAAACTCAGCCACATACCTTGCTTGGCTCACACCTTGAACCTGGTGGTGCAGTGCTTCCTCAATTAGTTAACAGCCCTGCTCCAGAAGGTGCGAAGACTGTGCGCGCACATCCGCCGGTCGCCTGTACACTCCATTCGTATGCAGAAGCTGCAGCGATTGCTCCACCTTCCCAACCACCGCCTCATTATCGACATTGCAACAAGGTGGAACTCCACCCTGCACATGGTTGAGCGGCTTTGAGAGCAGAGGCAGGCCATAATGCATTTGTGGGAGGATACACGGCCAGGCACTTTGAGAGCAGACATGGAGTTGACAGGTGTGCAGTGGTCGAAGCTGAAAGACCTCTGTAAGCCCTTCAGTGTTTTGAGGAATGCACACGGCTGGTAAGCGCAGACGACGCCATCCTAAGCATGAGCATCCCACTTATGCGTCTGCTCATGCAAACTTTGACGCACCTTAAGGAGCAGGCGTCAGCAGCCAATGTTGACGAGGAGGAAGAGGTGGAGGGAATCCTTGATGACATTCAGCCATTGTCTGTACAGGGACCTCTCCTGGATGAGGTGGAGGAAGAAGAGGAGGAGGAGGATGATGATGGGGATGATTACTTAGGGGAGGAGGATGCATCTCGTGGGGCAAGTGAAAATGTTGGCTTGGCAAGGTCTGGTACAGGGTTTGTGCGTGACTGGAGGGATGTGGATTTGCCAGAAAGTGCTCCTCCACCCAGCACTCGCAGTGCATCATTGACACCGGGAACATTGGCCCACATGTCAGATTATGCCTTGCAGATCCTAAAAAGGGACCCACGCATTGCCAAAATGATGAACGATGACGACTACTGGTTGGCCAGCATCCTGGATCCACGCTATAAAGGCAAATTGCAAAACATCATGCCACAGGAGAACCTTGACCTAATATTGGCTACTAAACAAGCAACTCTAATTTAGATTGTGAGCCCCATCGGGGACAGTGATGATAATATGTGCAAATTGTAAAGCGATGCGGAATATGTTAGCGCTATATAAAAATAAAGATTATTATTATTATTAACTCTGGTTAACCGGTTGGTTGAGGCATTCCCAGCACACAGCAGCGGTGATGGTTCTCACAAGAGCCATACGGGCCGGGGGTAGCTTGGCAGAGGTGTTCGTGGTGCACACAGCAGAAGTGGCGTTGGACAGGGGTTTCATGACAATGTTGTGGACTGATTTTTCACGGACCGCTCACACAACTGGTAATACTGCATCGATGGAAAGTGACAGGAGACAGCAGTTGTCAACTATGGTTAACGACTACTTTTCCTCCCATATCGATGTTCTCCCGCACAGGTCATTCCCCTTTGACTATTGGGCCGCTAAACTGGACACCTGGCCTGAATTGGCACAATATGCCTTACAGGAGCTCGCTTGCCCAGCTGCAAGTGTGCTATCGGAAAGAGTCTTCAGTGCAGCTGGATCAATCCTGACAGAAAAAAGGACCCGTCTGTCAACCCAAAATGTGGATGATCTAACCTTCATTAAAATTAACCATGCATGGGTTTCCAAGGATTTTGTCCCACCATCCCTTGATGACACATAGGTTGCCAGAAAAATGGCTTGCTTTGGTCCTCCTCCTATTCCGCGAACTTGACCTATTTCGCCTTTTGCAGCAGCTGAATGACCCACATCTACATATGCCACTTTGTAAACCTCCCTAAGTGGGTGGCCCCCCCCATGGCCGGGGTCACCACCTAGCGCACAAAACCGTGCGAGTGCCGTTGCCCTGGACAGGTGGGTAGGCTGACTCTTGGGCGCGGGCACTGGCATAGGGTCCCTCATAGTGCAATCAAGTGTCTCTGACAGTGGTGGTGCACACCCACCGTCAGACACACCGCCGTACTATGAGGGGCCCAGTGCCAGTACCGACGCCCACGAGTGTGCCCCCCTTGCTTGGGCAGGGCCCCAGCATTTGCAATGTTTACCTCTCCCTGCTCCTCCGCTGTGTAGCCTGGGCTGTCAAATCCTTCACTGGGACTGCCACTACAAATTGATTGAACTGAAAGATGATGGTTAAGATGTAGCTATGCCCTGTCCTGCTGGCCGGGCTCTAGCTCCAGATGATCAGCGGCTTCCATTTCTTATGGACGTCGACTCACAATTACATGCAGTGGTGGTTTATCATCAGCTTTCACAGTTTTCCTACTCACAAACGTGTGACATTCCGGCGCACATTTCAAAATGTGTCCTCTCATGCCAATCAAATAGAATCGCCTACGGCCTGTGGCTTCTGTCTTTTGCACTCCAATGTTACGTGACAGATCATGATAGCCAGTGAGCACCATGTTTACATCGCTCCCTGTGATAAAAATTGGATTGAGATGAGTAACAGTGATGTAATCAACGGAAGTGTGATACAGCAAGACTTTATTCACAAAAAAATGTTTTCACTGTCTCAACACACAAATTAATTGAGGGTCAGCATCGCCTATGAGAATTGTGACAGAAGTTTTTCCCGTGAATAATAATTCCTAGATTTCTGCAATCAATAGCCTTTATGTCACTAATTGTATGCATCTCATTTCCTATTGCGGAGAGGCTGGACTGTATTACTGAGACAGAAATATATATGAATAGTGTTGAGCTTTCCGATACCGCAAGTATCGGGTATCGGCCGATATTTGCCGTATCGGAATTCCGATACCGAGTACCGATACTTTTTTCGTATCGGATACCGGAATCGGAAGTCCAAAATGCAATGAGCCACTTTTGTGGCTCTGATTGGCTGCCGAAATGACGTCATCATGATGCGCTGTCTGTGCGCATCATGATGCAGCGTCAGTTCGGGCCTTCGGGGGGGCTGTGCCGACTGCCCGGGGGTCTGTGCCGGCCTGCCGGTGGTCTGTGCAGGCTCCGGGGGGCTGTGCTGGCCTGCCGGTGGTCTGTGCAGGCTCCGGGGGTCTGTGCCGGCCTGCCGGGGGGGCTGTGCCGGCCTGCCGGTGGTTTGCAGGCTCCGGGGGGCTGTGCCGGCCTGCCGGGGGGGCTGTGCCGGCCTGCCGGTGGTCTGTGCAGGCTCCGGTGGTCTGTGCCGGCCTGCCGGGGGGCTGTGCCGGCCTGCCGGTGGTCTGTGCAGGCTCCGGGGGGCTGTGCCGGCCTGCCGGTGGTCTGTGCAGGCTCCGGGGGTCTGTGCAGGCATCGTCCGATGGGACTACAAGTCCCATCGGGCGATGCCTGCTACCATGACAGTGATTGACACATTAGCCAATGATGGGACGGTAGTAGTCCCATCATCCGGCTAATGTGTTGAATGTAAAAAAAAAAAAAAAAAAAAATTTACATGCTACATACATGCTACATACATACAACATGCATACTACATATATACTACATGTAACATACATACTACATGCAACATGCATACTACATACATGCTAAATACTACATGCATGCTACATACATGCTACATACTACATACATGCTACATACAGTGGGGAAAAAAAGTATTTAGTCAGTCAGCAATAGTGCAAGTTCCACCACTTAAAAAGATGAGAGGCGTCTGTAATTTACATCATAGGTAGACCTCAACTATGGGAGACAAACTGAGAAAAAAAAATCCAGAAAATCACATTGTCTGTTTTTTTTTCCATTTTATTTGCATATTATGGTGGAAAATAAGTATTTGGTCAGAAACAAAATTTCATCTCAATACTTTGTGATATATCCTTTGTTGGCAATGACAGAGGTCAAACGTTTTCTGTAAGTCTTCACAAGGTTGCCACACACTGTTGTTGGTATGTTGGCCCATTCCTCCATGCAGATCTCCTCTAGAGCAGTGATGTTTTTGGCTTTTCGCTTGGCAACACGGACTTTCAACTCCCTCCAAAGGTTTTCTATAGGGTTGAGATCTGGAGACTGGCTAGGCCACTTCAGGACCTTGAAATGCTTCTTACGAAGCCACTCCTTCGTTGCCCTGGCGGTGTGCTTTGGATCATTGTCATGTTGAAAGACCCAGCCACGTTTCATCTTCAATGCCCTTGCTGATGGAAGGAGGTTTGCACTCAAAATCTCACGATACATGGCCCCATTCATTCTTTCATGTACCCGGATCAGTTGTCCTGGCCCCTTTGCAGAGAAACAGCCCCAAAGCATGATGTTTCCACCACCATGCTTTACAGTAGGTATGGTGTTTGATGGATGCAACTCAGTATTCTTTTTCCTCCAAACACGACAAGTTGTGTTTCTACCAAACAGTTCCAGTTTGGTTTCATCAGACCATAGGACATTCTCCCAAAACTCCTCTGGATCATCCAAATGCTCTCTAGCAAGCTTCAGACGGGCCCGGACATGTACAGGCTTAAGCAGTGGGACACGTATGGCACTGCAGGATCTGAGTCCATGGTGGCGTAGTGTGTTACTTATGGTAGGCCTTGTTACATTGGTCCCAGCTCTCTGCAGTTCATTCACTAGGTCCCCCCGCGTGGTTCTGGGATTTTTGCTCACCGTTCTTGTGATCATTCTGACCCCACGGGGTGGGATTTTGCGTGGAGCACCAGATCGAGGGAGATTATCAGTGGTCTTGTATGTCTTCCATTTTCTAATTATTGCTCCCACAGTTGATTTCTTCACTCCAAGCTGGTTGGCTATTGCAGATTCAGTCTTCCCAGCCTGGTGCAGGGCTACAATTTTGTTTCTGGTGTCCTTTGACAGCTCTTTGGTCTTCACCATAGTGGAGTTTGGAGTCAGACTGTTTGAGGGTGTGCACTGGTGTCTTTTTATACTGATAACAAGTTTAAACAGGTGCCATTACTACAGGTAATGAGTGGAGGAAAGAGGAGACTCTTAAAGAAGAAGTTACAGGTCTGTGAGTGCCAGAAATCTTGATTGCTTGTTTCTGACCAAATACTTATTTTCCACCATAATATGCAAATAAAATGAAAAAAAAACAGACAATGTGATTTTCTGGATTTTTTTTTCTCAGTTTGTCTCCCATAGTTGAGGTCTACCTATGATGTAAATTACAGACGCCTCTCATCTTTTTAAGTGGTGGAACTTGCACTATTGCTGACTGACTAAATACTTTTTTTCCCCACTGTACATACTACATACATAATACATAGAGTTGAGCGAAACGGGTCGAAAAAATTCAAAAGTCTCCGACTTTTGGCAAAGTCGGGTTTCATGAAACGAAACCCGACCCTCTTGGATGAGGTCGGCCACGAGGTCGGCGACTTACGTGCCAAAGTCGCGTTTCAAAAGTTTGTTTTGCGCTCTTTTTCAGCCAATCAGGATCCACGGACACTGTGGGCAACGTGATGACATAGGCACGGGTCACCACCATCTTTCAGAAGGGCATGCAAGTGATTGGCTTGCTTTGGTGGGCGTCACAGGGGGTATAAAAGGGCGTGCACGCCAACCGCCATCTTACTTCTGCCGATCTTAGTATAGGGAGAGGTTGCTGCTGATTCTGTAGGGAGAGCGTTAGGCAGGGAAGAAGACAAAAAAACTGCTTCTGCTGCTAGCGATTTGGCCTGCACAACACACCAGTCACTGTGTGTGCAGTGCAAGGGGAGGCTATATAGTGGTGTATCAGTGGTGTTGGTTGTTGGGCTGCCTTTTAAGGCTTCCTGACAGGCTGGCATTGCTGTTTACCCACTGCTCCGCAAACTGCTTTTTTAAAAGCAATCCAATCTCCCTTATCCTCTAGTCACTTTTGTCACAGCTGTGCCATCGAGCCTGTCACATAGCACTCAGATATTCATTGGGCCTCACACAATCCACAAGTGTCCAGTGTCCAAAAGTGTGCGCAGAGATTCAAAATCTCCCTTATCCTCTCGTCACTTTGGTCACAGCTGTGCCATCGAGCCTGTCACATAGCACTCAGATATTCATTGGGCCTCACACAATCCACAAGTGTCCAGTGTCCAAAAGTGTGCGCAGAGATTCAAAATCTCCCTTATCCTCTCGTCACTTTGGTCACAGCTGTGCCATCGAGCCTGTCACATAGCGCTCAGATATCAGTGGGCCTCACACAATCCAAAAGTGTCCACTGTCCACAAGTGTGTGCAGAAATTCAAAATCTCCCTTATCCTCTAGTCACTTTTGTCACAGCAGTGCCATCGAGCCTGTCACATAGCGCTCAGATATTCACTGGGCCTCACACAATCCACAAGTGTCCAGTGTCCAAAAGTGTGCGCAGAGATTCAAAATCTCCCTTATCCTCTCGTCACTTTTGTCACAGCTGTGCCATCGAGCCTGTCACATAGCGCTCAGATATCAGTGGGCCTCACACAATCCAAAAGTGTCCACTGTCCACAAGTGTGTGCAGAAATTCAAAATCTCCCTTATCCTCTAGTCACTTTTGTCACAGCAGTGCCATCGAGCCTGTCACATAGCGCTCAGATATTCATTGGGCCTCACACAATCCACAAGTGTCCAGTGTCCAAAACTGTGCGCAGAGATTCAAAATCTCCCTTATCCTCTCGTCACTTTGGTCACAGCTGTGCCATCGAGCCTGTCACATAGCGCTCAGATATCAGTGGGCCTCACACAATCCAAAAGTGTCCACTGTCCACAAGTGTGTGCAGAAATTCAAAATCTCCCTTATCCTCTAGTCACTTTTGTCACAGCAGTGCCATCGAGCCTGTCACATAGTGCTCAGATATTCATTGGACCTCACACAATCCACAAGTGTCCAGTGTCCAAAAGTGTGCGCAGAGATTCAAAATCTCCCTTATCCTCTCGTCACTTTTGTCACAGCTGTGCCATCGAGCCTGTCACATAGCGCTCAGATATCAGTGGGCCTCACACAATCCAAAAGTGTCCACTGTCCACAAGTGTGTGCAGAAATTCAAAATCTCCCTTATCCTCTAGTCACTTTTGTCACAGCAGTGCCATCGAGCCTGTCACATAGCGCTCAGATATTCATTGGGCCTCACACAATCCACAAGTGTCCAGTGTCCAAAAGTGTGCGCAGAGATTCAAAATCTCCCTTATCCTCTCGTCACTTTGGTCACAGCTGTGCCATCGAGCCTGTCACATAGCGCTCAGATATCAGTGGGCCTCACACAATCCAAAAGTGTCCACTGTCCACAAGTGTGTGCAGAAATTCAAAATCTCCCTTATCCTCTAGTCACTTTTGTCACAGCAGTGCCATCGAGCCTGTCACATAGCGCTCAGATATTCATTGGGCCTCACACAATCCACAAGTGTCCAGTGTCCAAAAGTGTGCGCAGAGATTCAAAATCTCCCTTATCCTCTCGTCACTTTTGTCACAGCTGTGCCATCGAGCCTGTCACATAGCGCTCAGATATCAGTGGGCCTCACACAATCCAAAAGTGTCCACTGTCCACAAGTGTGTGCAGAAATTCAAAATCTCCCTTATCCTCTAGTCACTTTTGTCACAGCAGTGCCATCGAGCCTGTCACATAGCGCTCAGATATTCATTGGGCCTCACACAATCCACAAGTGTCCAGTGTCCAAAACTGTGCGCAGAGATTCAAAATCTCCCTTATCCTCTCGTCACTTTGGTCACAGCTGTGCCATCGAGCCTGTCACATAACGCTAAGGCCTCTTTCACACATCAGTTTTTTGCCTTCAGGCGCGATCCGGCTTTTTTTTGTAAAACCGGATCCGGCAAAATGCAATGCCGGATCCAGTTTTTCCCCATTGACTTGAATTAGCGCCGGATCGTGCCGGATGGCATTGCGTTTCATCCGTTTTTTGCCGGATCCGGCAACTTGTCTCATTCCGGCGAACGTTTTTTGTCTCCGGCGAAAAAGCCGGAAGCGCCGGATCCGGCGCTTCCAGCTTTTTGCTACAATGAAAGTCTATGGGCGCCGGAATGCGCCGGATCCAGAAAAAGACGGATCCAGCCACCGGATCCGTTTTTTTTAAGTCTGCGCATGCTCAGATCCAATTGGCCAGCCCCCAGGAACAGATATAACCTGCTAGACGGATCCAGCAAAAAAACGGATCCGTTTCTACAGTTCTCCAAAATTTATGCCGGATCCGTTTTTTCTAAAAATAGCCGGATCCTGCCTGACGGCAAAAAACTGATGTGTGAAAGTAGCCTAAGATATTCATTGGGCCTCACACAATCCACAAGTGTCCAGTGTCCAAAAGTGTGCGCAGAGATTCAAAATCTCCCTTATCCTCTCGTCACTTTGGTCACAGCTGTGCCATCGAGCCTGTCACATAGCGCTCAGATATCAGTGGGCCTCACACAATCCAAAAGTGTCCACTGTCCACAAGTGTGTGCAGAAATTCAAAATCTCCCTTATCCTCTAGTCACTTTTGTCACAGCTGTGCCATCGAGCCTGTCCCATAGCGCTCAGATATCAGTGGGCCTCACACAATCCAAAAGTGTCCACTGTCCACAAGTGTCTGCAGAAATTCAAAATCTCCCCTGTCCTATAGACACCTTGTACCTTGTTTTACATTACTATATAGTTTGTTGGATTTTGTCTACATTTCTACCAAAAATGAGGAAGGCTGGTGGAAGAGGCCGTGGAATTGGGTGGGGGTTGGCAGCTGGTAATGATGGTGTTGGTGGTGGATCTGATGGTAGTGGCAAGAGCAAAATAGGACCGAATGCAGGAGGTGCTGACCCTGCGTCATCGTCTGGCTACATAAGGCCTCGAACGCTTAGTTTTCTAGGAGTTGGCAAACCGCTTTTAAAGCCAGAGCATCAGGAAAAAGTTTTGTCTTACATTGCTGACTCAGCCTCCAGCTCTATCGCCTCCTCTTCTTCAGTTGTAAAAAGTAAAAGCACTGAGTCGTCATTGGAGGCTCATGTTCATGAACCACACCTTTCCTTGTGTCCTTCACCCCAACCAAGATTGAAGGATGACGCAGGCCATACTACTGATTACTCCATGGAGCTGTTTTCACATACCATGCCTGGATTATCAAGTGAAATGGTGAATTACCCAGGCCAAGATGAATCTGACATGGAGTGCACTGATGCACAGCCGCTGATGGATGATTCTGCTGGTACATTCACTCAGAGCACTACATTGTCCTCGCAGTGTACAGAGCCAGATTCTGACCCTGATGAGACTCAGGTGCCCCTTCCCGCACACTATACCACCATACACGGTGACACAGAGGAAGGTGCACATGACATAGAAGAGGAGGTGATGGATGACCCAGTTGTTGACCCAGATTGGCATCCATTGGGGGAAGAGGGTGCTGCTTCCAATAGCTCAGATGAGGAGCATCCACAGCAGACATCGACATCGCAACAGCTGTTATCTGGCAGGCCCGGAGCACTCCAAAGACAGGTTCCAAACATCAAAAGAGTTGCTGGACAGCTTGTCCAGAGGGTCAAAAGATCACAGCGTGCTAGGCCGCAAAATGTCTGCCAAAGTAGGAAGAGTGCAGTGTGGCACTTTTTTGAACAAAATCCTCATGATCAGGCCAAGGTTATCTGTAAGAAGTGCGCAAAGACCTTTAGCCGAGGGAAAAATCTGAAAAATTTGAATACCAGTTGCATGCTTAGACATTTAACCAGCATGCACTTGCAAGCGTGGACACAACACCAAACCTCAAGTGCCACATGTGCAACTGATCACAACGAAGGTAGTCAGCAACGCTACATTGTTTCCCCCACTGTAAGCCCACCGGTTAGCACAGCAGCAAATGTTGAGGTGTCGTTGCAAGACCACAGCAGTCAGGGAATCCCACTGTTATATCAACGAAAGACTGATTCTAGGCCATCAGAAAGAACACCAACTCCATCACCATCATCAACCCTCTCTCAGTCCGCCCTGTCCACCGCTACTTCCACCATATGCAGCTCTCAAGTCCAGCTCACCCTCCCAGACACTATGAGTAGGTCAAGAAAGTACTCAGTCTCTCATCCGCGTACACTGGGTTTGAACGCCCACATTGCCAAACTAATCTCGTTTGAGATGATGCCCTTTCGGTTGGTGGAAAGCACAGCTTTCCTCGAACTCATGGCCTATGCAGTACCACGCTATGACCTACCCAGTCGCCACTTCTTCTCTCGCAAAGCCATCCCAGCCCTCCACCATCATGTGAAAGACCGCATTGTCCATGCACTCAAGCAGTCAGTGAGCGGAAAGGTGCACCTCACAACTGATGCATGGTCCAGTCGGCATGGCCAGGGCTGTTACGTGTCCATCACTGCGCACTGGGTTAATGTGGTGGATGCAGGGTCCACAGGGGACAGCGGTGGTGGGACAGTGCTGCCTAGCCCACGGTATAGGAAACAGTTGGCTGTAGGCGTTCGACCCTCCTCCTCCTCCAGAAGCGAAAGCTCGTCCACAGAGCGCAGTCGTACGAGCACTCCATCTGCAGCTGCCACTGTTGCACACGATGTGTCCCCCTATCGAGCAGCTAGTGGAAAGCGTCAGCAGGCTGTGTTGCAGATGATGTGTTTGGGCGACAGACACACCGCCGAGGTGCTGGCCGAGTACTTGAAGCGACAAACTGAGTCATGGCTGGGCAGTGTACATCTTGAGGCAGGCAAGGTAGTTAGTGATAACGGCCGTAATTTTGTGGCAGCCATAGCCCTTTCAAAACTCAGCCACATACCTTGCTTGGCTCACACCTTGAACCTGGTGGTGCAGTGCTTCCTCAAAAATTATCCGGAGTTAACAGCCCTGCTCCAGAAGGTGCGAAGACTGTGCGCGCACATCTGCCGGTCGCCTGTACACTCCGTTCGTATGCAGAAGCTGCAGCGATTGCTCCACCTTCCCAACCACCGCCTCATTATCGACATTGCAACAAGGTGGAACTCCACCCTGCACATGGTGGAGCGGCTGTGCGAGCAGAGGCAGGCCATAATGCATTTGTGGGAGGATACACGGCCAGGCACTTTGAGAGCAGACATGGAGTTGACAGGTGTGCAGTGGTCGAAGCTGAAAGACCTTTGTAAAGTCCTTCAGTGTTTTGAGGAATGCACACGGCTGGTAAGCGCAGACGACGCCATCCTAAGCATGAGCATCCCACTTATGCATCTGCTCATGCAAACTTTGACGCACCTTAAGGAGCAGGCGTCTGCAGCCAATGTTGATGAGGAGGAAGAGGAGGAGGGAATCCTTGATGACATTCAGCCATTGTCTGCTCAGGGACCTCTCCTGGACGAGGTGGAGGAAGAAGAGGAGGAGGAGGAGGATGATGGGGATGATTACTTAGGGGAGGAGGATGCATCTCGTGGGGCAAGTGAAAATGTTGGCGTGGCAAGGTCTGGTACAGGGTTTGTGCGTGACTGGAGGGATGTGGATTTGCCAGAAAGTGCTCCTCCACCCAGCACTCGCAGTGCATCATTGACACCGGGAACATTGGCCCACATGTCAGATTATGCCTTGCGGATCTTAAAAAGGGACCCCCGCATTGCCAAAATGATGAACGATGACGACTACTGGTTGGCCAGCATCCTGGATCCACGCTATAAAGGCAAATTACAAAACATCATGCCACAGGAGAACCTTGACCTAATATTGGCTAATAAACAAGCAACTCTGGTAAATCGGTTGCTTGAGGCATTCCCAGCACACAGCAGCGGTGATGGTTCTCACACGAGCCGTACGGGCCGGGGGCAGCTTGGCAGAGGTGTTCGTGGTGCACACAGCAGAAGTGGCGTTGGAGACAGGGGTTTCATGACAATGTTGTGGACTGATTTTTCAAATACCGCTCACACAACTGGTAATACTGCATCGATGGAAAGTGACAGGAGACAGCAGTTGTCAACTATGGTAACAAACTACTTTTCCTCCCATATCGATGTTCTCCAACACAGATCATTCCCCTTTGACTATTGGGCCGCTAAACTGGACACCTGGCCTGAATTGGCCCAATATGCCTTACAGGAGCTCGCTTGCCCAGCTGCAAGTGTGCTATCGGAAAGAGTCTTCAGTGCAGCTGGATCAATCCTGACAGAAAAAAGGACCCGTCTGTCAACCCAAAATGTGGATGATCTAACCTTCATTAAAATGAACCACGCATGGGTTTCCAAGGATTTTGTCCCACCTTCCCCTGATGACACATAGGGTGACAGAAAAATGGCTTGCTTTGGTCCACCTCTTCCTGGTACTTCACCTATTTCGCCTTTTGCATCAGCTGAATGTCCAACATAAACATGTGCCACTTTCTAAAACTCCCTAACTGTGCTGCCTCCCCCCCCATGGCCGGGGTCACCACCTAGCGCACGACACCGTGCGAGTGCCGTTGCCCTGGACAGGTGGGTATGCCGACTCTTGGGCGCGGGCACTGGCACAGGGTCCCTCATAGTGCAATCAAGTGTCTCTGACGGTGGTGGTGCACACCCGCCGTCAGACACACCGCCATACTATGAGGGGCCCAGTGCCAGTACCGACGCCCACGAGTGGGCCCCCCTTGCTTGGGCAGGGCCCCAGCATTTGCAATCTTTACCTCTCCCTGCTCCTCCGCTGTGTAATCTGGGCCATCAAATCCATACTGTGCCTGACACCGTCTGAGCCTGCCTCCTGAGACATATATTTTGAATGTGTACGCTATCCATACATGTTATCTGGGGATACGGTACCCTTTCTAACCTTTGTGCAATCACGTGCAATCCATACTGGGCCTAACACCGTCTGAGCCTGCCTCCTGAGACATATATTTTGAATGTGTACGCTATGCATACATGTTATCTGGGGATACGGTACCCTTTCTAACCTTTGTGCAATCACGTGCAATCCATACTGGGCCTAACACCGTCTGAGCCTGCCTCCTGACACATATATTTTGAATGTGTACGCTATCCATACATGTTATCCGGGGATACGGTACCCTTTCTAACCTTTGTGCAATCACGTGCAATCCATACTGGGCCTAACACAGTCTGAGCCTGCCTCCTGAGACATATATTTTGAATGTGTACGCTATCCATACATGTTATCTGGGGATACGGTACCCTTTCTAACCTTTGTGCAATCACGTGCAATCCATACTGGGCATAACACCGTCTGAGCCTGCCTCCTGAGACATATATTTTGAATGTGTACGCTATCCATACATGTTATCCGGGGATACGGTACCCTTTCTAACCTTTGTGCAATCACGTGCAATCCATACTGGGCCTAACACCGTCTGAGCCTGCCTCCTGAGACATATATTTTGAATGTGTACGCTATCCATACATGTTATCTGGGTATACGGTACCCTTTCTAACCTTTGTGCAATCACGTGCAATCCATACTGGGCCTAACACCGTCTGAGCCTGCCTCCTGAGACATATATTTTGAATGTGTGCGCTATCCATACATGTTATCTGGGGATACGGTACCCTTTCTAACCTTTGTGCAATCACGTGCAATCCATACTGGGCCTAACACCGTCTGAGCCTGCCTCCTGAGACATATATTTTGAATGTGTACGCTATCCATACATGTTATCTGGGGATACGGTACCCTTTCTAACCTTTGTGCAATCACGTGCAATCCATACTGGGCCTAACACCGTCTGAGCCTGCCTCCTGAGACATATATTTTGAATGTGTACGCTATCCATGCATGTTATCCGGGGATACGGTACCCTTTCTAACCTTTGTGCAATCACGTGCAATCCATACTGGGCCTAACACCGTCTGAGTCTGCCTCCTGAGACATATATTTTGAATGTGTACGCTATCCATACATGTTATCCGGGGATACGGTACCCTTTCTAACCTTTGTGCAATCACGTGCAATCCATACTGGGCCTAACACCGTCTGAGCCTGCCTCCTGAGACATATATTTTGAATGTGTACGCTATCCATACATGTTATCCGGGGATACGGTACCCTTTCTAACCATTGTGCAATCACGTGCAATCCATACTGGGCCTAACACCGTCTGGGCCTGCCTCCTGAGACATATATTTTGAATGTGTACGCTATCCATACATGTTATCCGGGGATACGGTACCCTTTCTAACCTTTGTGCAATCACGTGCAATCCATACTGGGCCTAACACCGTCTGAGCCTGCCTCTTGATGTATTGACATATATTTTGAATGTGTACGCTATCCATACATGTTATCCGGGGATACGGTACCCTTTCTCACTTTTGTGCAATCACGTGCAATCCATACTGGGCCTGACACCGTTTGAGCCTGCCTCCTGATGTATAGACATATATTTTGAATGTGTACGCTATCCATACATGTTATCTGGGGATACGGTACCCTTTCTCACCTTTGTGCAATCACGTGTAATCCATACTGGGCGTGAGAACGGCTGGCGAGCTGTTAAGCAAGCTACAGCACCTGTGGTTTGCACACGTAAGTTTTTCATTTTTTCAGGAATGACGGTTAGGCCTAATTCCGGAACTGCGGTTGACCTGCACTTACTGGGAAATCATCGTTCGTGGGTAATAATTGTAATCAGTGTTCCCCATCACTAACGTTGCTCAGCGGGTTATCTGCACCTGTAAGCGACAAACGCTGGCCTTTTCAGTGTAGCGCACATGCAGCCACGGACATGTAAGGGCATGACACACCAGTTATTGGCCAATCTCAAGTGCCAGAGCCTCACGTGTCCCTCTAGTAAGCCGGACTAGGACCGCGGGGCATGACGGAGTCTCGTTCGTTAACGGAATTAAGCTTGCAATGTGTGCATCTTTTCTTTAGCTGGCATGGTTGAGGTTTCCCAGGTGGAGTCGAATTTAACCGTAGGCTCCACTCCTGGTGGTGCCCTTCTGGACATTCCTTTAAGGTTCAGCTTTGCAACCATACTGCCCACGTAAAACAAACACTTTCCCTTCATGAACGCTGTTTGGAGGGTCATGACTCGTGGGAATAACGCCGCCCAATCAGTTAACCTGCTAGAGAGATCCTTCGTTGCTCCCAAGCATGACATCACACTCCCTAGGAGGAAGGTAATGCCACTGTGGCGACCGTACTCCTGGGGGCGACACAAGTGCACTGATGCCCAGCCACTGCTCGATGAATCTGCTGGTACATTGACCCAGACCACTACATTCCCCTCGCACACTACATGACCTGAATCTGACCCTGATGAAACTCAGGTTACCCTTCCCATATACAGTTCCATCTTACACGGTGACAAAGAGGAAGCTGCAGATGAAAGTGCAGGTTCGGCCCACCCGCCATCAGACACACCACCGTACTATCATGGGCCCTGTGCCAGTGCCGTCGCCAACGAGTGGGCCCCCCCTGCTTGCCCAGGATCACAGCACTTGCAAAGTTGAAATACTGTGCAGTGAGATGGAAGATGGGGACGACGAGGAATCCAGAGAAGTACAGGGATTCCCTAGCGAGGAGACTTATTTGATTGTTTTCAATGTTGGGACAGCAATTTTTGGGGAGCACTATACTCTGGAGAATGATAGATGGGGCCCACCATACACTGGAACATTCCAAAGGTGGACATCAGACACTGGAGCAGCATTTACAGGGCCCATTATACACTAGAGCATTAGAAATGGGGCCCATTATGTTTGGAGCATTATTTGGGCCCATAAGACAGTGGAGCTTTATCCATGGGGACCAACATATACTATAGCATTATGTGGAGCTCATCATATACTGTTTCAAACATTATATGGGACCAATGATTCTGTATGGAGAAATAGATGGGCCTCGTCATGAGATGTAAAAAGTGAGGTATTTTTCATTGTACTATACCGCTATTTCTCTGCCGTATCGGAGCATGATGAGTTGTGGTATGTGTTAAAGGGGCGCTCTTTCGCCCAGGGCACATGAAAACCTGCAGCCAGCCCTCCCCCCCCACAACTTTAGCCAAATAACCCCCATTTTTCAGTGCGTAACTTGTATTATGAAGTTAATTAAGGTTGACAAGCTTAAGTAAGAAGAATTGATGCTTTTGGCATTCAAATGGGCACTGTAGGTGTGTTTCCTGTCCTCCTCTCACTGCCTACTTTTATTCCCCATTGACTTACATTGGGTTTCGTGTTTCGGGACGACCCCGACTTTTCCCTATAATCGGACGATCTTGCTCGACCCGACTTTTGGAAAAGTCGGGTTTCACGAAACGAAACGCGACCCTAAAAAACCAAAAGTCGCTCAACTCTAGTGCTGATGTAAAGTAGACATGTGGGAAATGTTATTTAGTAACTATTTTGTGTCACATATTTCTCTGTTTTAAGGGCATACAAATTCAAAATTTGAAAATTGCAAAATTTTCAAAATTTTTGCCATATTTCTGTTTTTTTCATAAATAAACGCAAGTTATAGCGAAAATTTTTTACCACTAAAGTGAAGTACAATATGTCACGAGAAAACAGTCTCAGAATCGCCTAGATCCGTTGAAGCGTTCCAGAGTTATAAACTCATAAAGGGACAGTGGTCAGAATTGTAAAAATTGGCTCGGTCATGAACGTGCAAACCACCCTTGGGGGTGAAGGGGTTAAAGGGATACAATGAAAAAAATATAAATGTTTTGGTAAAAACACCATCTTAAAGACTGAATTCTAGCCATGCAAGATAAGTGTAGTCCCAAATATCTATCTAATTCCGCATTTAAGGAACTATATAGCTTATTAAAGTTTTCTTTTAGGATGAGATAGGAAGATGTCAGTAATATTCCCAGATACGGAATACCTTCAGTCTGCCATTTAAAGGGAAATAGCTTTTCTAGTTTGTCTCTAAGGGCGAGTGTAACTGCAATGGGGAAAATCACGGATTTGGAAGCATTCAGTTTATAATAGGATATTTTTGCAAACTTCTTAAGCTCATCCATAACCTCAGGTAAGGATCTCTCCAAATTTGTGCACATTATAATTATGTCATCAGCATAAAGACTTATCACATGGTTAATTTTACCAATTTGGAAACATGAAATACCTCAGTTTTTATGAATGGATTCCCCCAGAGGTTCCATAACTAAAGCAAAGATGATCGGAGATAATGAACAGCCCTGGCGGGTGCCATTAGAGACAGAGAAGTTCCGTGATCTAAATCCTGAGGCCACAATTGATGCATTAGGGTTAGAATATAAAGATAGGAGAGCTGATTTAATAGGACCCACAAAACCAAATTTAGATAGGATTCTATCTAGATAGCCCCAATATCAAAAGCATTTTCGGCATCCAATGACAAGAGAGCACTAGGGCCAACAGAGACCTCTGCACCACATTAATTAAACAGATCAATTTTCTAGTTCCATCTCTGTATTGGCGACCAGCGACAAATCCCACCTGATCTGGATTTATCAAGGAAGGCAAAATCTTATGTAATCTGAAAGCAAGCAGTTTAGCAAATAATTTCACATCACAATTAAGTAAAGAGATGGGTCTAAAGTTGACCGGGGAGGTGAGAGGGTTTCCTGGTTTGGGAATAGTGGATATTGAGGCTTCCAACCCTGCTGGGGCAATAGATTCATTTTTTTCTCCAGGAATTAAAGGATCTCAACAAATATGGAGCAAGCTTATTATTGAAAAGTTTATAGTATTCATTTGGAAGGCCATCAGGCCCAGGAGCAGAATTAGATTTGGACGTCTTAATGGCATCTAAGACCTCCCGCAAGGAGAAAGGCTTATTAAGATGACCAAGTTGTTCCTCAGATATTTTAGGCAACTGTAGTTTATCTAATTAATCCTGAATTAAAGAAAGAGAAGGTTGGAAAGCATCGGGGTCATCTATCAGGTTATATAAATTCGAGCAATAATTAGCAAATTCTTCCGCAATGTTCAGAGGGTTACAAATTTTAGTACCCCTTGGGCCATCAAGGAAATCAATTTTATTTTTTAATCTTGTTTTCTGACTCTCCTAGCGAGAAGCTTCCCCGCTCTGTCTCCCAGGGCATAGAATTGGGACCTAGTTTTCCTGAGATTCTTCTCATATGCAGATAAGAGAAGAGAGCGCAATTGCAGTCTGCAAGTTAGGATCTCTTGAAGGGTATTAGACAGGGAGGAGACTTTATTCAAATTCTCCAACATCCTGATTTTTCCAAGTAAGCCATCTATAGCTTTAGCCTTTGGTTTTTTTCTCAAAGGATGCCATTTTTATAAAGACCCCCCTTCATGAATGCCTTATGCGCCAGTAGATGCAAAATTTTGATCACCTTTTAGTGCATTTTATTGCAATGTTGCGGCTGCCAATAAAAAACAATTTTAACATTTCGACTTGTTTTCTTGTTATGCTGTATACTGATTGGATTAATTTATTGCACATTTTGATAAATCGGATATTTTTAAAATGCTGTGATACCAAATATGTGTATTTTTTATTGTTTTATTTTTAATGGGGCAAAAGGGGAGTGATTTGAACTTTGGTGCTTTTTTTATTTTCTTCAACATGATGCCCATATTGTTAGGATTAGAAATACTGCTGAGTACTGGATTGCCACGGTACAAGAGTAAATTTTGCCAGATGCCTTTCCCCTGGAAAGGAAAGAGTGCATGCTGGAGTGTCGAAACACCCTTGTAAACTATCTTAGGAGGGGTTTTCCTCGAGACAGCAGTGATGCAGTTCTAGACTTCTAACCCCTGGAACGTCGAATCATCAACGCAAAAACATTAGCAGCAGTAGTGTAAGTGGCATAAGCAATTTCTGTGAGTTGTTTCACACATTTTTTAGATCAGCCTGTGCACCAGCAGAACAGAGTACAAGTTTGACATGTTGTGAACGACTGGAGTGGATGGTGCAAAAGTATCTTGAGCTCAATATCAATGCCATCAAGGGGAATTTGGACCCTTTTTCATTTTGGTCTTCAAAAATGGAAAAGTGGCTTGAGCTCACCTGTGACTCTTTAGAGGTTTTGACATGCCTGACAGCCATCTTTCTTACGGAACTTGTCTTCAGTGCTGCTGGTGGTGTCCTGCTGAATAAGCGCAACTGGCTTTCCCCTGAAAGTGTAGACCACCTTACTTTCATCAAAATGTACAAGTCATAGATCTCCAATGACTTTTGCATCCCAGTCCCAGACTGGGCAGACTAGGTGATGGTTTAGTTTTTTGTGATTGATCTCGCGTTATTTCAGTCTGTGACACCTTTTCTTGTGTCTTCTGTGCCTGCTGCTGCTACTGCTGCTGATGTTCCAAACAATTTTTTGAAATGTGGAGACCCCAAGTTGGGTCTCCATCTGGTGCGTTGCCAGTAGTGGAATGTCTTATATATCTAAATGAGGAAATGGTTGCACTCTATTGCAATAAGACATGTCAATGTGAAATGCATGAAGTGTGAATAGTAGTGTTGAGCATTCCGATACTGCAAATATCGGGTATCGGCCGATATTCGCTGTATCGGAATTCCGATACCGAGTACCGATATTTTTTCAATATCGGATATCGGAATCGGAAGTTCCCATAATGCAAAGAGCCACTGCTGTGGCTCTGATTGGCTGCCGAAATGACGTCATCATGATGCGCGGTCTGTGCGCATCATGATGCGCCGTCAGTTCGGGCCTTCCGGGGGGGGTCTATGCCGACTGCCCGGGGTTCTGTACCGGCCTCCCGGGGGTCTGTGCCGACTGCCCGGGGGCTGTGCCGACTGCCCGGGGGTCTGTGCGGACTGCCGTGGGTCTGTACCGGCCTGCTGGGGGGCTGTGCCGGCCTGCCGGTGGTCTGTACCGACTGTCCGGGGGTCTGAGCGGCCTGCCGGGGGGCTGTGCCGGCCTGCTGGTGGTCTGTGCCGACTGTCCGGGGGTCTGTGCGGACTGCCGTGGGTCTGTACCGGCCTGCCGGGGGGCTGTGCTGGCCTGCCGGTGGTCTGTACCGACTGTCCGGGGGTCTGAGCGGCCTGCCTGGGGTCTGTACCGGCCTGCCGGTGGTCTGTACTGGCCTGCCGGGGGGCTGTGCCGACTGTCCGGGGGTCTGTGCAGGCTGTGGGGGTCTGTGCAGGATCGTCCGATGGGACTAGAAGTCCCATCGGGCGATGCCTGCTACCATGACGGTGATTGACACATTAGCCAATGATGGGACAGTAGTAGTCCCATCATCCGGCCTATGTGTTGAATGTAAAAAAAAAAAAAAATACATACTACATACATGCATGCAACATGCATACTACATATATACCACATATATACTACATGCATGCAACATACATATATACTACATATATACTACATGCAACATACATGCTACATATATACCACATGCATGCAACATGCATACTATATATATACCACATATATACTACATGCATGCAACATACATATATACTACATATATACTACATGCACGCAACATATATATAATACATATATACTACATGCAACATACATACTACATACATACTACATATATACCACATGCATGCAACATGCATACTACATATATACTACATATATACTACATGCATGCAACATACATATATACTACATGCAACATGCATACTACATATATACTACATGCATGCAACATACATACTACATATATACCACATGCATGCAACATGCATACTATATGTATACCACATATATACTACATGCATGCAACATACATATATACTACATATATACTACATGCAACATACATACTACATATATACCACATGCATGCAACATGCATACTATATATATATACCACATATATACTACATGCATGCAACATACATATATACTACATATATACTACATGCAACATACATACTACATATATACCACATGCATGCAACATGCATACTACATATATACTACATGCATGCAACATACATATATACTACATGCATGCAACATACATACATACTACATATATACCACATGCATGCAACATGCATACTACATATATACTACATGCATGCAACATACATATATACTACATACAATACATTCATACAATACATACATATAGACATACAGTACATATAACATAGAGTACATACTCACCATCACTTGTCACTTTGATCCCCGAAGCCATTGTCATTTTTGGAATAAATATTAAAATAACAAACAAACAATATACTCCCTGATCCGCAGAAATCCACGAGAGTCCCACGACGATCTTGCGTGGAGAACTGCAGCATCAGCTGATGCTACCGTTCTCTACGGGCCCCGGGAAACCAGTGTCGGGAGGTAGGTATCCTTCCGCCCTGTATTCCTCCGCCAGTGTAAAAAGAAAAAAAAAAAAAAAAGGACCTAGTCTCACTTTATGGCAAAAGCTGCATGGGAAATTTCTCACACAGCAATGCCATAAAATGAGACTAGGGCCTTTTTTTTTCCTTTACAGTGGCGGAGGAATACAGGGCGGAAGGATACCTACCTCCCGACACTGGTTTCCTGGAGCCCGTAGTGAACGGTAGCATCAGCTGATGCGGCTGTTCTCCACGCAAGATCGTCGTGGGACACTTGTGGACTTCTGCGGATCAGGGGTGAGTATATTGGTGCTTTGTTATTTTAATATTTATTCCACATATGACAATGGCTTCGGGGATCAAAGTGACAAGTGATGGTGAGTATGTACTCTATGTTATATGTACTGTATGTCTATATGTATGTATTGTATGAATGTATTGTATGTAGTATATATGTATGTTGCATGCATGTAGCATATATGTAGTATATATGTAGTATGCATGTGGTATATACACTCACTGGCCACTTTATTAGGTACACCATGCTAGTAAGGGGTTGGACCCCCTTTTGCCTTCAGAACTGCCTCAATTCTTCGTGGCAGAGATTCAACAAGGTGCTGGAAGCATTCCTCAGAGATTTTGGACCATATTGACATGATGGCATCACACAGTTGGCGCAGATTTGTCGGCTGCACATCCCTGATGCGAATCTCCCGTTCCACCACATCCCAAAGATGCTCTATTGGATTGAGATCTGGTGACTGAGGAGGCCATTTGAGTACAGTAAACTCATTGTCATGTTCAAGAAACCAATCTGAGATGATTCGAGCTTTATGACATGGCGCATTATCCTGCTGAAAGTAGCCATCAGATGTTGGGTACATTGTGGTCATAAAGGGATGGACATGGTCAGCAACAATACTCAGGTAGGCTGTGGCGTTGCAACGATGCTCAATTGGTACCAAGGGGCCCAAAGAGTGCCCAGAAAAAATTCCCCACACCATGACACCACCACCACCAGCCTGAACCGTTGATACAAGGCAGGATGGATCCATGCTTTCATGTTGTTTACGCCAAATTCTGACCCTGCCATCCGAATGTCGCAGCAGAAATCGAGACTCATCAGACCAGGCAACGTTTTTCCAATCTTCTACTGTCCAATTTCGATGAGCTTGTGCAAATTGTAGCCTCAGTTTCCTGTTCTTAGCTGAGAGGAGTGGTACCCAGTGTGGTCTTCTGCTGCTGTAGCCCATCTGCCTCAAAGTTCGACGCACTGTGCGTTCAGAGATGCTCTTCTGCCTACCTTGGTTGTAACGGGTGGCAATTTGAGTCACTGTTGCCTTTCTATCAGCTCGAACCAGTCTGCCCATTCTCCTCTGACCTCTGGCATCAACATGGCATTTCCGGCCACAGAACTGCCGCTCACTGGATTTTTTTTCTTTTTCGGACCATTCTCTGTAAATCCTAGAGATGGTTGTGCGTGAAAATCCCAGTAGATCAGCAGTTTCTGAAATTCTCAGACCAGCCCTTCTGGCACCAACAATCATGCCACGTTCAAAGGCACTCAAATCACCTTTCTTCCCCATACTGATGCTCGGTTTGAACTGCAGGAGATTGTCTTGACCATGTCTACATGCCTAAATGCACTGAGTTGCCGCCATGTGATTGGCTGATTAGAAATTAAGTCTTAACACACAGTTGGACAGGTGTACCTAATAAAGTGGCCAGTGAGTGTATGTAGTATGTATGTAGTATGTATGTTGCATGTAGTATATATGTATTATATATATGTTGCATGCATGTAGTATATATGTGGTATATATGTAGTATGTATGTATGTTGCATGCATGTGGTATATATGTAGTATGTATTTAGTATGTATGTTGCATGTAGTATATATGTATTATATATATGTTGCATGCATGTAGTATATATGTGGTACATGTTGCATGCATGTGGTATATATGTAGTATGTATGTTGCATGCATGTAGTATATATGTAGTATGCATGTTGCATGTAGTATATATGTATGTTGCATGCATGTAGTATATATGTAGTATATATGTAGTATGCATGTTGCATGCATGTGGTATATATGTAGTATGTATGTAGTATGTATGTTTCATGTAGTATATATGTATTATATATATGTTGCATGCATGTAATATATATGTAGTATATATGTATGTTGCATGCATGTAGTATATATGTGGTATATATATAGTATGCATGTTGCATGCATGTGGTATATATGTAGTATGTATGTTGCATGTAGTATATATGTATGTTGCATGCATGTAGTATATATGTGGTATATATGTAGTATGCATGTTGCATATATTTTTTTTTTTTTACATTCAACACATAGGCCGGATGATGGGACTACTACTGTCCCATCATTGGCTAATGTGTCAATCACCGTCATGGTAGCAGGCATCGCCCGATGGGACTTGTAGTCCCATTGGACGATGCCTGCACAGACCCTCGCAGCCTGCAAAGACCCCCGGACAGTCGGCACAGACCCCTGGCAGGCCAGCACAGCCCCCCGGCAGGCCGGTACAGACCCCGGGCAGTCCGCACAGACCCTCGGGCAGTCGGCACAGACCCCCGGACAGTCGGTACAGACCACCGGCAGGCCGGCACAGCCCCCCGGCAGTCTGCTCAGACCCCCGGACAGTCGGTACAGACCACCGGCAGGCCAGGACAGACCCCCGCAGCCTGCACAGACCCCCGGACAGTCGGTACAGACCACCGGCAGGCCAGCACAGTCCCCCGGCAGGCCGGTACAGACCCCCACAGCCTGCACAGACCCGCGGACAGTCGGTACAGACCCCCGGGCAGTCGGCACAGACCCCCGGACAGTCGGCACAGCTCCCCGGTATATGTGGTATATATGTAGTATGCATGTTGCATGCATGTAGTATATATGTGGTATATATGTAGTATGCATGTTGCATGCATGTAGTATATATGTGGTATATATGTAGTATGCATGTTGCATGCATGTGGTATATATGCAGTATGTATGTATGTTGCATGCATGTAGTATATATGTTGCATGTATGTAGCATGTATGTAGTTTGTATGTAGCATGTAGTATGTATGTAGTATGTATTTTTTTTTTGTACATTCAACACATTAGCCGGATGATGGGACTACTACTGTCCCATCATTGGCTAATGTGTCAATCACCGTCATGGTAGCAGGCATCGCCCGATGGGACTTGTGGTCCTGCACAGACCCCCGCAGCCTGCACAGACCCCCGGACAGTCGGCACAGCCCCCCGGCAGGCCAGCACAGCCCCCCGGCAGGCCGGTACAGACCCCCGGCAGTCAGCACAGACCCCCGGGCAGTTGGCACAGACCCCCGGACAGTCGGCACAGCCCCCTGGCAGGCCGGCACAGCCCCCCGGCAGGCCAGTACAGACCCCCGGCAGTCGGCTCAGACCCCCGGACAGTCGGTACAGACCACCGGCAGGCCGGCACAGCCCCCCGGCAGTCTGCACAGACCCCCGGGCAGTCGGTACAGACCACCGGCAGGCCGGTACAGACCCCCGCAGCCTGCACAGACCCCCGGACAGTCGGTACAGACCACCGGCAGGCCGGCACAGCCCCCCAGCAGGCCGGTACAGACCCCCGGCAGTCCGCTCAGACCCCCGGACAGTCGGTACAGACCACCAGCAGGCCGGCACAGCCCCCTGGCAGTCCGCACAGACCCCAGGGCAGTCGGTACAGACCACCGGCAGGCCGGTACAGACCCCCGCAGCCTGCACAGACCCCCGGACAGTCGGTACAGACCACTGGCAGGCCGGCACAGCCCCCCGGCAGGCAGGTACAGACCCCTGGGCAGTCGGCACAGACCCCCGGACAGTCGGCACAGCCCCCCGGTATATGTCGTATTTATGTAGTATGCATGTTGCATGCATGTAGTATATATGTGGTATATATGTAGTATGCATGTTGCATGCATGTGGTATATATGTAGTATGCATGTTGCATGCATGTGGTATATATGTAGTATGTATGTATGTTGCATGCATGTAGTATGTATGTAGCATGTAGTATGTTTTTTTTTTTTTTGTTTTTTTTTTGTACATTCAACACTTTAGCCGGATGATGGGACTACTACTGTCCCATCATTGGCTAATGTGTCAATCACCGTCATGGTAGCAGGCATCGCCCCCGGCAGTCCGCACAGACCCCCGGACAGTTGGCACAGACCACCGGCAGGCCGGCACAGCCCCCCGCAGCCTGCACAGACACCCGGACAGTCGGTACAGACCACCGGCAGGCCGGCACAGACCACCGGGCAGTCGGTACAGACCACCGGCAGGCCGCACAGCCCCCCGCAGCCTGCACAGACACCCGGACAGTCGGTACAGACCACCGGCAGGCTGGCACAGACCACCGGCAGTCCGCACAGACCCCCGGGTAGTCGGCACAGACCCCTGGAAGGTCCGTACACCCCCCCGAGAGGCTGTACAAGGAGAGAAAAGGGTTTTTCTTATTCCGATACCAGAAGTCCCATAGACTTGAATGGGACTTCTGGTATCGGAATCGGCGATACCCGATACTTTTTTCGTATCGGGCCGATACCATTCGATCCGATATTTTAGGGTATCGGATAGTATCGCTCAACACTAGTGAATAGTATAATGGCTTTTGAAATTTAGGAAAAACACATGAGATGCTTAGCACAAAATTTGGCAAAAAAATGTCAAGGTAATCTCAAGGATCAGATGCCCAGTATGAACACTTACCTATGGCTAATACCTTGGTAAAGCCTACATTTATGGGTTGGTCGGAACCTGATGTGATTAGATGTAATTAAAAGCTAGCTTTCTGACTGAGCACTCCGCCCTCCACCATGCAGTGATTTTAATTACATCTAATCACATCAGGTTCTGACCAACCCATAAATGTATTCAGGGATTCAGTTGGATTAGCAGAATAATAAATTCGGTCAAAAACTTTGTGTATTTATTTCATTAAAAGAATTTTTAATTAATGTGTGTGTGTCTTTTTTTAACCCTTTACTATTCTAGGGTTAATAATGGAGAGGTGTCTTATTGACACTTCTCCATTATTAACCTGGCTTAATGTCACCTTTCAATCGCAAGGTGACATTAACCTATTATTAACCCATATGCCACCGCTAAAGGCAAAGGGAATAGAGAGGCTAAGTGCCAGAAAAGGCGCATCTTATAGATGCACCTTTTCTGGGGTAGCTGGGGGTAGATTTTTTTAACGGGGGGCGGGGCAAAAACAATGTTCCCTCTCTAGGCTATTAATATCTTCCCTTACTCACTGGCTTTCCCTCTGGTGGAGATAATACCGCGGGAGCACAACGCAATTTTTTTTTCAACGAATTTACCCATTAATTTAACACCCACATGTCCAAAATTTTACACACATACCCTAATCTAATTATTAGTCAAAGACATATATAAAACTAAATAAAATGAAATGGTTTACTGTATGTAAACCATGTGTCATTTCATGTCGGGTTTTGGAATGATTTTATAGAAGTCGTCAATTGATTTAGCGGCTATTATGCTATGTAGAACTCTATGAAATATAAATATATATATATGTGTCTCAATGACATGTGTATATATATATATATATGTATTCTGTGTGTATATATCTATTCATTCTATTCTTTATTAATCATATCAGTGTGATTTTACTGCCGGCTTTTGTTAAAGGACACCGGTACGTATTTCTCGCAAGTCACACATCTGGTCCGAGTGTAATCCGTATTTTTCTCGCACCCATAGACTTGCATTGGCGCACTACTGGCGTAATACGCTGACAATCGCAGTATGCTGTGATTTTCTCAGCCCATATAATACGGCTGATAAAAAAATTGGCTGATGTGAGCTGCCCCATAGATTAACATTGGTCTGTGTGTAATGCGTCGTCCGTACTTCTTGCTAGTGTGACGCCGGCCTTACTTTCAGTCAACTACCTGTGTTACTATCATTACATTACTATACCTGAGTGTGGCTGAGCAAAAATCAGATTTGAGCTGTTGCATGAGGTATCAGGGCTCCTAGCAAACCAGGCATACACCGGTCCCTCGCCCACCTCGTCTTAATTGAAACTTCAAATCAAAGCTCTAAATGGTGGTCCAAACCCTGATACCTCATGCATGCTGCATGGCTGACTGCTGCTGTGCCATTATTAATTTTCTACCACTTTTCCTCGCATCTGCCCCTAAGTTTTGGAAATGTTTGGACTTCAAGTTGTGTCTCCTTCATGTTTGTTGCCTGAATTTTGGAGGCCTCTCAGAGCATGAAGCCTACAACTCTGGAGGAATTCAAGTAACACTGCCACCTTTGATGAAATTGAGTACAGATCACTGTAAAAAACATGAATCGGTCAATAAGTGCATGGAAAAAGCTGCAGCAAGGCTTAGAATTTATAAGGCAATAATACCTGACTAGATGCTGTCATATTCTATACCTAGTGCCACACCTCACTGTAGACAAATTGCAGATAAGAGCGATATTATTTTAGAATATAGAAGGGATTTCAACTGGCCCTGAAAAGATATTTTCTTGAATGTGGCAGCAACAATCTCTGGAGGAACATAACTAACACTGCCAGCTTTGATAAATTTCTGTGTAGAGATCACCATAAAAAACATGAATCGGTCAATGACTGCATGGAAAAAAGCAGCAGCAATATAGAAGAGATTTGAACCAACCCTGAAAAGCGTTTTGTTGTTTGTGGCAGCAACAAACTCTGGAGGAAAGCAAGCATGACTGCCAGTTTACAAGAATTTCAGAGTACAGATCTTCGTGAAAAATACAAATCTGTCCATGAGTACATGGAAAAAAGCAGTAGCAAGGATTATAATTTATAAGGCAATAATTGCAGACTAGATGGCTGTAATATGCTATCCCTACTGGAACACCTCACTGTAGATGAATTGCAGATAACAGGGGTATTGTTATAACAGAATAGAATCTATTTGACTTAGCCCTGACAAAAGCAATTAGTTTAACGTAGCAGCATCAAGGACTATCGTTTCATCAACCCTACTAGGAAATAGAGTAGAGCGTTTCACATGTACTCAGCCTGATAAGAAGGAGCCCATGATCTTGTGTTCTTACTGTACAAAGTCTCCTGTCCCAGCTGTGAAATCCAGTATGCAGTGTTGTCACGGGTGTGTCAGATGCAACAGACAGTCACTCTGAGTCTGGCTGCAGAAGGTCGCTTTGTTTGGCATTGCAGATGCCTCCTTAATCCTTCTGAATTCTGGACCCAGTGGCAACTTCCCTCCAGCTCCAATTGACACACCTGGTCCTGAGTGTTTATAGACTCCCATTCTGCTCCAGGGAGTACCGATGATATTTAAATTCTTTCTTTGTGAAGGCTTGGAGCTATAGCAGTCGATTATCTTCCTCTCTGGTGCTGTTGGAGAAAGTCTGGTGTTACCTCTCTGATCAAGATAAGTTTCTTTCTTGTATGTCTTCCTTCTGGTCTTTAGTGGACTGACCAGTGCTCATCCCCCCTCCCGATTCAGGGCCTAGCTCTAGGGATATACAGTGCTTAGGTTCCTGTTTGGTGATAGGTGCAGAACCTATATAGTGACGGTAGGGGAGGCAGTGTGTTATTAGATATGCCTAGTGGTCTCTACTCTCCCTTTCCCTAGCATCTGGACTTCCTTCCCCTCATGTTGCACTTAGTCTTCCCACACTGAACGTGACAAGTGTGAGAACTCCCTATGTGATGACCATCTGACATTACCAACAAGGCACTGGATCATATACTAATAGAACCCACTAGCTCTTTTGGTTTCTAAAAATGTTTCACCAACTAGAAGGTGGAGCCTCAGAAAAGCATTTTTCCCATTATTAAGGAGTGGGTATCCTACACTGGTAAAGCGTATGCACTAAGTGCAAGGGACGCCAAAAGTTAGAAGTAGGCACTCCAATACCCCTTTGAAGAGATGTAGTGGATGGCCTTAAAATTTTTTTTTACCATTATTAAGGAGTGCGTATCTTAGACTGGTTATACCTATGCACTAAGTGCATGGACTAAAAAACATTTACCCCTACATATATTTCAAAGAGGTCATCATAAACACTATTAAAAAAAATTATAACAAGGGTAGCAAGATCATCATATTGTTGATATGATGGTGGTCGATGAGGAGGATGACACAAAAAAGACAAAATGCTGAAGTCCATACAAATGTTTGGGTTGGAAGGGGTGCATAGGTATAGACCAGAAAAAAAACCCCACTGGATTTGAGTTTATGTTCAGCTGCTATTATCCGGTAGTGTAGATGTAGCAAGGGCAGCCAGGAAGGGTAGTTATAGCCGAGTTATTTAAAGGCTCAGTTCACAAACAGAGTCCACTGAGCAAACGGCCAGCGAGCACCCCCGGTCCCTTGTACATAAATAGACGAAACCGACACAGCTTTTCCCACAGTTTACCTTGTTCTCTCTCTGACCACGGTAGTCCTGGCAAAATAGAGTCCAATAAGGCAACTGTTGTCCAACAGGGAATAACGTTTAAAGAACAAGGATGGAATAGAATGAAAAGAGCACAACACTGGATTTCCTGCTCTCCCTGCACTCTCCATAGCTGCACCCACAGAAGCTGCAGCAGCCAAAGATCTACAGTAAAAGTGCTACGTACTAATACCTGCAGCTGCAAATATGGACAAAAACCACCCAATTTGTCCTACAATAAACGTCAATATATACAAATTAGTTATTTGCGCTAGCAGGTTAAATACTGAACAAAAGATAAATATGTAAACTAAGTACACTCTTTCCTTCTCACACACAGGGTAATGCAGTTACCCTGTGTGTGAGAAGGAAAGAGTGTGCTTAGTTTACATATAAACTAATAACTTAGTTTACATATAAACAAATAACTAATTTGTATATAAAGATCTACAGTAGTCCACTTGCTGGTATCTGGGCACTTAAGGTACTGTCACACTTAGCGATGCACCAGCGATCCCGACCAGTGATATGACGCGGTCAGGATCGCTAGTGAATCGCTAAGTGGTCGCTAGTGAGCTGCCACACAGGCAGATCTCACCAGCGACATAGCAGGGGTCGGGGGTCGCTACTTACCTGTCAGACGAGGCGATCCTGATGTCCTCCCGCCCGCGTCAATGTGTCGCTCGTCGGCGCCACAGGAAGTCCAGCAGGAAGCTGACGACGAGAAACGGTCCAGGACGTTCTCGCACGATCAGCGATAGCCAGTGGGGGAGCGGGTCGGAGGTAAGGATCAGACATAGCGATATCGCTAGCAATATCGCTATAACGTCACAAAATCAGTGACGTTATAGCGATATTGCTAGCGATATCGCTTAGTGTGACAGGCCCTTTAAAATCCCTTCAGCGGGGCCCGTCCAGAGTCCTGGGGCCCATGTTCAGTCCTTAGTCCTTAGGGCCTTTTTAGTCCTTGGGGATCCTTTTTTAGTCCTCAGTCCGGGGCAACAAATCTCATCAGACCTCCTCTTTGGGAGTCTGGCAGTGCCCCATCTATTCAGCACGTCTGCTCTGAGCTAGCATACCCGAGCTTCTGACTGGGAAGCAGCAGCTTCCTCTTCCCTAGAGGCTGCAAGACCAGCCCCCTTAGTTAACAAGTTCTGTCCCTAACTATGTACAGTCATTAAAGGGAAACATCACAGTACCATACATTACAAATACAGTGCTGGCATTACATTCATGGACATTAAGACCAGACAAACACAGAATTGCACATGGCAAACATAATGTAGGAAGGACCGCATATGCTCCAATATGGGAGAGGGGCAAATGAGGGGTTCTACCACCTCCTTACAAAGAGAAGTCTGGCTCATAATTATCAGCTTGTCAGCATTTTAAATTGACAGGCAGATGCGCCTATCTGTTATAATACCTCCAGCGGCACTAAAACCCACTGAGAAATGCTAGCAGCAGGGCAGGCCAGGACCTCCAAGGCGTAAAGAGATAGTTTGTGCCACATGTCTAGCTTGGCCACCCAATAGGTGTAAGTCACAGAGGAATTACAGAGGACATTGGTACGGTCGACAAGGCACTCCTTCAGCATCTTCCAAATCTTTTCCCTCCTTGTCAGAGTATGCCGTGCATCAGAGCCTGGGCATTGAGAGGGTGTAAGAAAACTGTTTCAGACCTTTGAGAGTGTTCCCTTGACTCTGATGCATCTGGTGTGTGTCTCCCTCTGCTCCACTCCTTAGTTGTCCAAAGAACTGTGATCTCTGCTGCCAGGGTTGCCAGATTTTTTTAAAATTATTCTTCAACCAAGTCCATGTTTTCCTCCTTGTTCTTCTCCTCGTCATCCCACTCCTGCTCATCTTTAGGCTGAACGCTGAACAGACAGGATGAAGGTGGTGTGTGTTGTACCGTCTGTAGTGTAGGCAACCAGCTGCTGTTCCTCCTCCTCATTATCACCCAATCCATATTGAGAAGATGAGATAAGGCTAGGCTGTGCAGCATCACCCAGTATAGTTTCTTGCTCCAATTTAACTTGCTCCGCCTACAAAGCCTTCTCTTTAATTGGGAGCAGCAAGCAATTCAGGAAACAGAGAAGTGGGATATTGACGCTAATTATGGTGTCATCGCCACTCACCATCTTGGTAGAGTCTTTAAAGTTTTGGAGAGCCGCCCAGATATCAGACATCCATGCCATCTCATCAGTTTTTATGTATGGAGGCTGACCGAAATACCGAGGGGCAGGGCTTCCACTAGGAATTTCAAGGCCCCATACTGGCAAAATTTTCAGGTCCCCTTGATACTCCGCACAGGCTCCACCCCAGCTCCTCCACTCCTCAAACCTTCCACAGTTCCTCAGCCCACTCTTAGTTAAACTCAACTTCTGCTCCACGTCCTCACCAATCAGATATTAACATTTCCGATCAAAACACCATATCACATACATAGCTAGAAGCTTTTGTTCTGCCCAAATGAATTTTTAAGCCACCACCATGACAAGGCAGATTTTTTTTTGGCAGGGCCCTACTCTACTCTAACCTTTTAAAAAAATCTTAAAATAACTAATACTCTTTTTAGATATATTTTTATGTATTTTTTCTTTACTTTTTTTTTTAAAATGACCATTAATACCACATACAAGGGGCAAATACATCGCACCATGACCAGACCACATGTTACCACCACATAGTAACAGAATACTATCACATACATGACCAGATCACATAGTACCATCCCATAGTGACCGAATACTACAATACTGATCATTAATTAAAAAAACCCAAAAACACAATACTAAGTTCCATTATACACAAGAGCTCTGAATTTACAGTCAGTGTAGAGGTAATACAGTGATCATCATTAAAATTATACAAAGTAGCTCTGTATATACTATCAGTGTACAGGTAATACAGGGATCACCAGTGACATTATGCACAGGAGCTCTGTACATAGTATACAGTGTATAGTGTCAGTGTACAGGTAACACACACTGACTCATCAGGGATGTTTCTAGCTGAAGTCCTTCATCTTTGCTTTTATTTTTCATGCAGCACAGACCGCCATCACTTCTTCTAGCCAGGACTCGTCTCTGCATAAAATAATACATAGTTACCTAGAGCACCTCTTCCAGAGCACATGCCCCACTTTTTCCCTTTCTTATACACTACACATCTGAATACAGACGTGTACCCACCATTAATATATAATTAGATATTTTACAACCCAACAGTCCAAATATAAATTATAATCTACCACTATGCCAGCACTAACTATAGATAGCCAGTTTCCCCACCTAATAAATATATAAATTAATTAGCACCTGTACTCTTTCAACAATTCCTAACCAGTCACTGCATCCTCAATGCCCCCACAACGAACCTCCCATTCCCCTGATTCATTATATTTACATGCCCCCTCTGCCCCAATTCATTATCATGTTGTCTCTCTCTCCCACCCTCTATTCATTATCAACTGCTCTCCCCCACATTCAATACATCATTTACTCCTCCACTCTCAAAATTCATAATTATTTGCTCTCCCCACCCCCCACCTTCAATTTATCATTTGCTCTCCCCACCCCCACCTTCAGTTCTATTGCTGACACCTGTCCCTCACACTCAATTCATCATTTGCAGTCCCCTGTACTCAGGGCCATACTGAGACTAAAATTCAGCCCTGGCATTTGAAGTTACACAGCCCCACTAGTCACATGGTGACTATATAATATCTTTGTACACTTGTAGGTTACAAGAAGTGATAAGAGATTAACAGACTATATAACATATAGTCACAGCTGTGCCCAGTATTTCAGCTCAGTCCTATTTATTGCTTTTAGTTGCAGTACTCCTCCCAAAGCTCTGTCCCCTTTTGTATGCACAGTGACAGAATTCCTGGCAGAACTGCTATCCATTGGGCAACCAGATCCCCTGGTCATAGCCGCCCCTATCATACCTTTCAACCTTTGAAGAAGGGAAAGAGGGACAAAGACTGTGGCGCGCTGAAAATTTTAGGCCACGCCTGGCCACACCCATTTTGCAACTAGTCACACACATGTCCACGCCCAACCGCACCCATTTAGCACTGCTGATCACACTGACTGGTACTGAGGGCACAGTGGCTGGCATTATGGGCACATTTGCTGGTACTGTGGGCACACTGACTGGTATTAAGGAAGAGAGAAAACAGACAGAGAGAAAAAAGAAAACAGAGAGGGAGAAAGAAAGAAAAAAAGAAAGGAGAGCGAGAGATAAAGAAAGAACAGAGAGAGAGAAAGAAGAAAGAACAGAGAGAGAAAGAAAGAAGGGAAAGAAAGAACAGAGAGCGAGAAAGAAAGAAGTAAAAAAAGAAAGAAAGAACAAAGAGAAAGAAAGAGAGGAAAGAAAAAGAAAGAAAGAGGGGAAAGAAAGAACAGAGAGAGAGAAAGAAAAAAGAAAGATTAGAGAGAGAAAGAAGAACAGAGAGAGAGAAAGAAAATGAGGGAAAGACAGAACAGAGAATGAGAAAGAAATAACAGAGAATGAAAGAAACAAAGAGAAAGAAATAAAGATTCTATAGAGATACTATAGCAGCCCGGCTCCCATGGTAGTGCCCACATGAGACTCCCGGTGCAGGACTTATCATGATCCGCTCACATGGCCGGCATCCCCGATTCCAAGGCGATCCTGCTGTCTGCGCTGTCGGAGGACATGGTGATGGATCTGAAGCATTCCTACACCATGTGCAGAATTATTAGGCAAGTTGTATTTGAGAGGATTCTTTTTATTATTGAATAACAATTATGTTCTCAATCAACCCAAAAGACTAATTGATATCAAAGCTTAATATTTTTCGAAGTTGGAGAGGTTTTTTTTTAGATTTGTCTATCTTAGGAGGATATCTGTTTGTGCAGGTAACTATTACAGTGCAGAATTATTAGGCAACTTAATAAAAAACAAATATATACCCATCTCACTTGTTTATTTTCACCAGGTAAACCAACAGAGCAACACAAAATTTAGAAATAAACATTTCTGACATTCAAAAACAAAACAAAAAAAATCAGTGACCAATATAGCCATCTTTCTTTGCGATGACACTCAAAGCCTTCCATCCATAGATTCTGTCAGTTGCTTGATCTGTTTACGATCAACATTGCGTGCCGCAGCCACCACAGCCTCCCAGACACTGTTCGGAGAGGTGTAACGTTTTTACTCCCTCACATTTTATGAGGGACCACAGGTTCTCTATGGGGTTCAGATAAGGTGAACAAGGGGGCCATGTCATTATTTTTTCTTCTTTTAGACCTTTACTGGCCAGCCACGCTGTGGAGTATTTGGATGCATGTGATGGAGCATTGTCCTGCATGAAAATCATGTTTTTCTTGAACGATACCGACTTCTTCCTGTACCACTGCTTGAAGAAGGTGTCTTCCAGAAACTGCCAGTAGGTCTGGGAGTTGAGCTTCACTCCATCCTCAACCCGAAAAGGTCCCACAAGTTCATCTTCAGCCCATACCAGTACCCCACCTCCATCTTGCTGGCGTCTGAGTTGGAGTGGAGCTCTCTGCCCTTTACTGATCCAGCCTTGGGCCCATCCATCTGGACAATCAAGAGTCGCTCTCATTTCATCAGTCCATAAAACCTTAGAAAAATCAGTCTTAAGATATTTCTTGGCCCAGTCTTGACGTTTTATCTTATGTTTCTTGTTGAAAGGTGGTCATTTTTCAGCCTTCCTTAGCTTGGCCATGTCCCTGAGTATGGCACACCTTGAGCTTTTTGATACTCCAGTAACGTTGCAGCTCTGAAATATGGCAAAACTGGTGGCAAATGGCATCTTGGCAGCTTCACGCTTGATTTTGCTCAATTCATGGGCAGTTATTTTGCTCCTTTTTTATCAACACACTTCTTGCGACACTGTTGGATATTTGCCATGAAACACTTGATTGTTCGGTGATCACGCTTCAAAATTTTAGCAATTTCAAGACTGCTGCATCCCTCTGCAAGACATCTCTGTTATGAATGAGTCACCGTAGGAGGCAAAAACAGAAATACTAGCTAAGTCCAGAAAACCAGAGAAGTTGGCAGCTATCGGATTGCAGACCCCTGAACCTAACAACAACAACTAGCAGTAGCCGTGGGGGGTTCCTACGGTGCCCTAGACCCCTCGATCACAGCCGGAGAACTACCTAGCCTAAAGACAGAAAGGGAAATCTAAACTGCCCCAGAGCAGACCCCAAAGCAATAGGCAGCCCCCAACATATAATGACAGTGAAGCAAGATGAAAAAACACTCACACAGATAGAAAGATAGGCTGAGCAAATGATGGGGCCCAAGCTAACTAAATAGGACAGAATTGAAAAGCTGCTGTCTGCAATCCGCCAAAACCCTCTCAAAAACAAGAGCCAACAGACTGATAGGGAAAAAGGCCCTTAAGGCGCTAGGTTTCAAAAAGACTTATATCAGTACTCAGGTATTATCTGAAGACAGAGCAAAAAGGAAATCAGCTCACCCAGCAGGGAAAGGCAGAAATCCAGAAAAACAAGGCAAAACAAAACCAAAGCACAAATGCAAAAAGTAGAGCAGAAAACTTAGCTTTTGAGGAGCAGGAATCAGACTGGTCTCCAAGAATCCCTCAGAGTAATCACCCGCAAGGCAGAAGGGCGTCGGCTGCCTTATATCCAGTCAGCAATCCAAGTCACCCAGTCATCATCATTCTACTCAGGTGCTTTGTAATCAGCCTCACTACCTTCCTTCACCAGAAGAGGGAGTTCATCAGATCTCAATGGTAAAGGGGAAAATGAACTCACAACACATCTCACAATTTTTGACTTTTCAGAGTCCATCAAATCTTTCTTCGGACCCATTGTGCTAAAGGAAAGGAAGTTGCCTAATAATTAAGCACACCTAATATAGGGTGTTGATGTCATTAGACCACACCCCTCCTCATTACAGAGATGCAAATCACCTGATTTACATAATTGGCAGTTGGCTTTCAAGCCTATGCAGCTTGGAATAGGACAACATGTATAAAAAGGATGATGTGATCAAAATACTCATTTGCCTAATAATTCTGCACCCAGTGTATTTCCGTCACAATCTCCTCATGAAATTATCTAATTTCCGGTCAGCTTCCAGCACATCACTTCCGGTGGAACGTCATGTGCGAGTTTTAAAATGCTCATCGGGGCTCTGCCGTGTACTCCTGTGTCCGTGGGAAAAGCCCACTTTGTATGCCTTGTACACACTTGGCTCCACTCCATACATGCCGTACACATATGGCTCCACTCCGTACACACACGGCTCCGCTCTGCATAACCCATACACACACGCGGCTCCGCTCTGTACACCGAGTACACACACAACTCCGTTCTGTACAACTTGTACACGTGCGGCTCCGCATGCCCCGTACACACGTGGCTCTGCTCTGTACACCTCGTACACACGCGGCTCTGCTCCGTACATCTCATACACGCGCGGCTCCACACGCCCCGTACACACATGGCTCCGCTCCGTACACCTCATACTCATGCGGCTCTGCTCCATACACCTCATACACACGTGGCTCCACTCCATAATCCTTGTACACACGCCGCTCCACACGCCCTGTACAAACGTGGCTCCCTTCCGTACACCTCGTACACGTGGCTCCGCTCCGTACACCTCGTACACACGTGGCTCCGCACGCCCCTTACACACGTGGCTCTGCTCCGTACACCTCGTACACACGCAGCTCTGCTCCGTACACCTCATACACACGTGGCTCCGCTCTGTATATCTCGTACACGCGCGGCTCCGCACGCCCCATACACATGTGGCTCAGCTCCATACACCTCGTACACACATTGCTCTGCTCCGTACACCTCGTACACACATGGCTCCGCTCCCTACACCTCGTACACATGTGGCTCTGCTCTGTACACCTTGTACACAACGTGGCTCCACTCCGTACACCTCGTACACACGCGGCTCCGCTCCGTACACCTCGTACACACGCGGCTCCGCACTCCCCGTACACGTGGCTCCGCTCCGTATACCTTGTACACACATGGCTCCGCTCCGTACACCTCATACACACGCGGCTCCGCTCCATACACCTTGTACACACGCGGCTCCGCTCCATACACCTTGTACACACATGGCAACGCTCCGTACACCTCACACACAAGCGGCTCCGCTCCATACACCTCATACACATATGGCTCCGCTCCCTACACCTTGTACACACATGGCTCCGCTTCCTACACCTCGTACACACGCGACTCCACTCCGCACACCTTGTACACAATGCGGCTCCGCTCCGTATACCTCGTACACGCGCGGCTCCACTCTGTACACCTCGTACACACCCGGCTCCGCACACCTTGTACACACGCGGCTCCACTCCGTACACCTCGTACATGTGCGGCTCCGCATGCCCCGTACACACGTGGCTCCGCTCCGTACACCTCGTACACGTGGCTCCGCTCCGCACACCTCGTACACGCGCGGCTCCGCTCCGTACACCTTGTACACACATGGCTCCGCTCCCTACACCTTGTACACACACGGCTCCGCTCCATACACCTTGCACACAACGTGGCTCCGCTCCGTACACCTTGTACACACGCGACTCCGCTCCGTACACCTTGTACACACGCGACTCCGCTCCATACACCTCGTACACACGCGACTCCACTCCGCACACCTTGTACACAATGCGGCTCCGCTCCGTATACCTCGCACACGCGCGGCTCCACTCTGTACACCTCGTACACACTCGGCTCCACACACCTTGTACACACGCGGCTCCACTCCGTACACCTCGTACATGTGCGGCTCCGCATGCCCCGTACACACGTGGCTCCGCTCCGTACACCTCGTACACGTGGCTCCGCTCCGCACACCTCGTACACGCGCGGCTCCGCTCCGTACACCTTGTACACACATGGCTCCGCTCCCTACACCTTGTACACACACGGCTCCGCTCCATACACCTTGCACACAACGCGGCTCCGCTCCGTACACCTTGTACACACGCGACTCCGCTCCATACACCTCGTACACACGTGGCTCCGCTCCGTACACCTCGTACACACGCGGCTCCGCACGCCCCGTACACACGTGGCTCTGCTCCGTGCACCTTGTATACACATGGCTCCGCTCTGTACACCTCATACACACGTGGTTCTGCTCCGTACACCTCATACACACGTGGCTCCGCTCCGTACACCTTGTACACACATTGCTCTGCTCCGTACACCTCATACACAAGCGGCTCCGCTCCGTACACCTGATACACACGCGGCTCCGCTCCGCACACCTCGTACACACGTGGCTCCGCTCCGTACACCTCGTACACACACGGCTCAGCTCCGTACACCTCGTACACACGCGGCTCCACTCCATACACTTCGTAAACATGGCTCCGCTCCATACACCTTGTACACACAAGGATCTGCTACATCCACCCTCTAAACCCCTCCTAACCCCACACAGAAACTTACTTGCATGAGTCGCATCCAGCAGTGCACCATCCATGGCAACCAGCACAGCAGAGTCCTGCATACACACACAAACACACATGAAGGCTCCTGATCATGTGACCCCGGACACCTTCCCTCCTGTGACCTCATCGCAGGTCCTGTAGTCGCTCCTCTCCTGCAGCTGTAGCATCTTCTCTCTGCATATCATGTGACCCCTGACTCCTCCCCTCCTGTGACCTCATCACGGGTCCTGTAGTCGTTCCTCTCCTGCAGCTGTAGCATCTTCACTCCGCATATCATGTGACCCCTGACTTCTCCCCTCCTGTGACCTCATCACAAGTCCTCTGCGCACAGAGCAGCCAATTGCAGTCTGAGAATGGAGATGCTTGCGGGGGGGGGGTCAGAAGTGCCGTGCAGCGTCTCATCCCGTCATTGCAGGAGGGGGACCCTGCATTTGCGTGCAGTGCCCTGGAAGCGGATCGCGCAGCCCACTACAGGCACCGGCCTTTCTGGCATTTGCCAGAAGTGCCCGATGGTCAGTCCGGCCCTGCCTGTTCTCCCTTCACTTCATTTGCAGTCCCCCATCCTCCCTCACTTCATCATTTGCACTCCACCTCCCCCTCATTTCATCATTTTCCGTCCCCCTCCCTTTATCATTTGCAGTCCCCACCCCCCCACCTTCATCATTTGCAGTCCCCCATCCCCCTCACTTCATCACTTGCAGTCCCCCTCATTTCATCATTTGCAGTCCCTCATCCCCCTCATTTCATCATTTCCAGTCCCTCCCCCTACTTCATCATTTACAGTCCCCCTCACTTCATCATTTGCAGTCCCCCATCCAAACCACACTTCAATGTTTTCTTTCCCTTCCCCTATCATCATGTGCAGTCCCTCCTCCCCTCACTTCACTTGCAGCCCCCCAGACACTTTATAATGTGCAGTCTCCCCCTCAGAAACACTTCATCATGTGCAGTCCCCCTGCCCCCAACTTCATCAACTGCAGTCCCCCTCCTCCCCTCACCTATTTAATTCATTTTATAAAGAAAACAAAAAACGTTTTTTATGCTTACCTTGCTTACGATTCCCTGCATTCGCAGCTCTGCTTCTAGCGTCCTTGTACCTGTTAGCATGTACTTGATGATGTCATCACGTATGCGCCGTCAACTGACTGGAAGTCCAGAAAACGGGGAGGGAACGGGAGCTATGCAGCTGTCAAGGTTAGACAGCTGTGGAGGTCTGAGAAACCTCCCAGGCCCCAGCACAGATGTGTGCACCGCAGCGAACAACCCTTTGGTCCACAATGGGGCAGGGTGAGCAGAAGGATAAGAGGCTTGGCCGAGGCCCCCCTCTTTACCGCTGCTCACTGGCACCCATACAGCAGTAAGGGCAGTAATACCCTGATGGTGGCCCTGCCGACAGGTATGGTGTAGCTGGTATTCAACTACTGCCCTCTGTTGCTCACAAAGCTTTGCCAAAATATGTCACGTTGAGTTCCAAAGCGTGGTGACATCACACACCAGTCGGTGAGCTTGAAGTTGCAAACGCTGCTGCAGCACTGCCATGGTAGGGGCAGCTGCAGCTAAGCGGGAAATGGTCACACACGCAGCATACTTTCACAAGTAGCTCAGGCAGATCTGGGTAGGTTTTGAGAAACCACTAAACCACTAAGTTCAGCATGTGGGCCAGTCATGGTACATGTGCGAGGTTTGCCAATCTTCAGAGCCACCACCAGGTTGCCACCATTGTCACACTCGACCATGCCTGTTTGTAGTTTCAGGGTTGAGAGTTACAGATCTGTCCAATGAAAAAAGAAGAAATCCAAACAGCTCACCTGCAACAGCTCATGGTGTGTGGGAGCATGGGATCATTTATTGAATAAAAAATGTATGACAGAGTTCACATGAATGTCAGAATGACGCGTTTTGAACACTGAAACTGTGTTCTTTATCAAAAAAGCTTTTTTGATAAAGAACACAGTTTCAGTGTTCGAAATGTGTAATTCTGACATTCATGTGAACTCTGTCATACATTTTTTATTCAATAAATGGATCTTTTGGAAGCTGGGAATTTTCTCCTTTTTCTTCACAGATCAGTCCAGTCTGTTACACCTTTTAACAACACCTAAGCACCTAAGCAGATTAGCTTCAGCAGAAACTGTGGCAGAGGCAGTGCTGCAGTGCTTCCAGCTTGCGACTGATATTCATGTTTCTGAGATTGAGTGTGAGGAGGAGGAGGTGAGGTAACTGCTGGAGAAGGTGGGGAAACCCTGACTGAATCAGAGCCCGCAATCCTCTGTGTTGGGAGCACGTGTTCCATTACAGGGTCCATCTGTATCCCGGCTTCCACAATGTTCACACAGTGGGCCTCCAGGGAAATGTGTCATTCCTGGGCACAAGCACTTGTCCAAGTGTCCGTGGTTAAGTGGACTTTCAAAGTAACAGCATTGGTTGGGGTATGGCTGATGCTATGGGACACATGCTAGTGTAAGGCGGGAATGGCCCACTGGGAGAAATAGTGGTTGCTGGGGATCAAGTACTGAGGGACTGCAGAAAACGGTGCAGAAAACGTCCGTCTCCAGATGCCTAAATGGCAACATTTCCATGGCAAGCAGTCTGGAAATGTGGTAGGAGGCATCTTCACCTACATTATGGACAGATGGACAGAGTATTGGTGTGCATGTTGAACGGGGAAGAGGCAGTGATGTCACCTGCAGATACTGTTACTGGACCCTGTCGTTTGGCCCAAGTAGTCAAGTGCTTTGCTTGCATGTGCTGGAGCATGCTGGCGCTGGTCAGGCTGGTAGTTGTGCAGCCTCTGCTGATCCTGGCATGAAAGATGTTGCAAATGGCATTTTTTGGGTTAACTGGACTGTTCTTAAAAAGCGCCACACTCAGAAACACCCAAACCTTGGCTTGGCAACTTCACCCACATTGCTGCTCTGGGGAACACTTGCCCGCCTTGTGATTCTGGTCACTACACTGCCTCTTACAGACTGTTGTGGTGCTGTGGATCCCTCCACCTGTGTGCTACTGTCCTCATTCAACATGTCACCTTTCCAGGTTGGGTAGTGACTTCATCGTCCACCACATCGTCTTCCTCTTCCACACTCTGGTCCTTCCCCTGACTTGCTGATGTAACAATATTATTTGTTGGCAACTGTGTCTTATCTTCATCCACCTCTTGCGTCAGTAATTGTATTTTCCCACCATCGGCTTCTTGTAAGTATGGCTGCTCAAATATTTGGGCATCGCTACATGCAATCTCCTCATGTTCCACTTGAAACGGGCAGGGCGAGAATCCAGAATCTATAAATGGAAATGTGAACAACTCTTTGGAATGCCCAAGTGTGAGATCACTTGTCTTCAGGCACTCGGCATGGTGGGAGGAAGGAGGATCAGGGTGAGAATTGCGTGGTCCAGAATTACGGCTATTGAGACTGGACCATGTGGCAGACAGGGTGGTGCAGGCAAAGTGACTGGAAGCATTATCTGATATTCATGCAACATTTTCACACTGGTTTAGCTTCAAGAGTGGCATTCCTCGCCCACCTACAAAATGGGACAGGAAGCTAGATCAACATGATGTGTGTGTTTGTTGTGCTCCTGCAGTTTCACCTTGACCATGGCCTTGGTCTCTGCATTCACCATCAGCATCACATCCACTTCCCCATCCTTAGCATGTGCTGTTTCCCATTTTCAATTGCATATGATATATCCCTATTAAGAAAACTTTGCAGTATTACTAGAGCAGGAAAATTTGCCCACCTCAGATCGACTTCTTACACTGCAGTATCAATGTAGCGATGCTATTTCTAACCAACCAAGCTTGTCTTTTTTATTTTGATGCTGAAAAAAAATTGTCAGGAATACTAAAACATGCAAATTTGAGCGTCGTCACTCAAATCATATGGTCTTGTGAAAGTGTAGAGCAATATAGTGATGTTATTGAGATGCAACAAAGCCTAACTGTATGCTTTTGATGCACAAATGGCGCATTTTAAATGCCATATAATATTCTACTGCTGAAAAAAAATTGCAGTATTACTATAGCTGGAAAATTTTCACACCTCAGATGGACTGGTTACAGTGCAGGAGCAATATACTGATGCTATTGAGACCCAACCAAATCTGGCTGTATACTTTTCATGCACAACTGCCACAGTAAAAATGGTGTATAATATTTCCCTGCTTAGAAAAATTTGCAGGATTAAGAGCAAAAATAATATTAGCTTTGATAATTGCTTCTAGTACAAGTTTCAGCAGCCCTAAGAAGTACTGTTGTTGTACTTCAGTTCTGTCCCTCTTTCTACAGCACCTCTACCTGCTCTGCCTGTTTCCAGGTTACATTGTGCTGAGCATAGCGTCACAGGTCTTATATACAGTAGACCCAATGACGCTATGCGGCCTGCAAATCACAGTAGTGGTACAACCAAGATGGCTACGACATTACAGTGACTGGCAGGCAATCCCAACATATTAATTGGCTGCCTAAAAAGCGCTAAACATATGGGGTGGAGACTTGTGCTCCTGCTCGGCTTTTCACAATGATGCTCTAGCGAGTCACGAGCAGTGACAATAACGCTCGCTCATCACTAGTGGTGAGATCTAATTTAATGGAAGTCTTCAGACAGAGGCTGAACAGACATCTGTCTGAGATGGTTTAATGAATTCTGCACTGCATTGAGTAGGGGTTTGGATGCAATGACCCTGCAAGTTTCTTCCAACTCTAATATTCTATGATTCTTTGAACAGAGACTTATAAAGCCACTTGCATGTGAACAATATGCTGGCGGTGGCACCCACATTTTTCTTTAAGGCCCATTCACATTATACAATTGGCTACTACTGCTCATACATGTCTATTCTGTGTAATGCTCTTGCAGGAATTAAGGATGAAAACAAGGGAACATTTTTTACATCAAAGCAAAGTGTAGTCAGCTTAAGATGGGTTGCGATCAACAGTATGGAACATGGTAATAATAGCAAATGCATCACAAAGGGGACATTTTTAATGATGCACACCTGAAATCATATGTCACTGCAAAGATGTAATTAACTTTTAATGGAAATTTGCAAATAAAAGATACAAACTGTTAATCGTTATATAACACTAAGAGGCTTTTATAATGGTGATCCCATGATGATGAACTCTTCTTTGTTATATACAATAGCTATTTGTTAGAGCAAGACTAATACAGTAGTACAGTTATTCAAAACTAATTTTCTATCTTATCAACTGAAACATGTTTATCCAAATTAATAATGAAGAACTAATTTGTGTTCAGCCTTGTCATTAATGTAAAACTTCACTAGTATTGACTTCAGCAGCAGAAGTGTCACTAGGTAAGGTTATACCCTATCCTGTTTGCTACTGAAAATAGGGCTTTGGAACCCTGAGAACGGAGCTCTATAGCCCTGTCCTGTGTGATGGCGGTGGGTGTGGACCCACTGTGTCACAGGCTGGGCTTACCCTGGAGGGGCGTGGCTAAGTGACTACCTGGTATTCACTAGAGCCTCTGGTGGTGGGCATAGGCTTGAGTGCAGGTAGTTGCCAGGTGTAAATCCAGGGCAGTTCCTGATCCTGCAGCAGCTGACCCACGGGACAGAGCAGGTATGAGAAGTACAGGAGGATGAGACAAAAGCATAGTCAGATGATCCAAAGTCATGACAGACAGCACAGGTTCAATATATGTGTGATGGTGGTGGGTGTGGACTCACTACGCAATGGGCCAACTTATCCTTGAGGTGTGTGACTAAACGACTACCTAGCATTGACTAGAGCCTCACTAGAGCCTCTGGTGGTGAGGATAGGCATGGACCCAGGTAGTCACCAGTTATCACTCCAGGGCAGTCTATAGATCTGCAGGGGCTGATCCTCAGGTCAGTTCAGGTATGCAATGTACAGGAGGGTGAGACAGATGTAAGCAGGTTGCAAGATGCAGTGACAGACAGGAGGCAGAGCAAGGGTTAATAAGATGTAACAATTTTATAGATAATAGGGATAACAAATGTAAAGCAATAGCAGCCCAATGACGGAACTCATCGTGTCCTGTATGCTCCTCTTCAGTAGATGATCCCGCAGGCGGTTGTAGAACTGGCAGCGTCAGGGTGATGTCCTCAGATGGGGTCCTTTAAATGATGGTCTGTCTTCTGGCTGCAGTGGTCGGTCTCCGGTACCTTCTACTGAGCCCCTAGTCCATAAGCATGTGCGGCCAAAGCGAACAAGGCCGTGGCACTCTCAGTGTCCAATGTAAACGGGTGGGAAGCAAGTGGCAGGGAAGGCCGCAAGAGACTGTCCGATACTCGGCTTTCTCTCCTCTGCACATGCGTGGTATTCGCAGTCGCTGAGCGCATGGCACCCCTGTCTCTGGCAGCTACTGAGTGTACAGCACTTCTGTCCACAGCTGTCCTGCTAGAGGCGGCGGGGACCAACCAACACAGCCCATCGCGGTGCTGGTACTCAGAGGACGGAGCATGCTACTCACCTGGCTGCATGCTGCATCTGGTTTTGGCCAAACTGTGAGTGGCTGCGTGCGCTTTGCTTTTTAAGCTGCCCCTCCTACCCGGGTCATGAGGTCAGTCTCGCTCCTCAATCATTCCCCCAGGCAACAAGGGAGGCAGCCTCAACTGTTCCGGATCCGGCTCGGTACAGGTACCCATGGCCCGAGTACCCATCTCCCTTACACTCCTCTCCTTTAGCTCACCATTCCATGGGTGAGAATTCTTGCAGCAGGCTTTGACACTCCTCCATCTCTCAAATAAATTGGCCTTGCTCATAACGGTTGGGAGGTATTCCAGCTGTCGTTCGTTCTGTGTTAGAACACTTGGTGCTCTTCCTTCTCTTTCGGGATCTTGTGACAGGCAATGACGTAGCATGCTTCGGTGGACTACTCAGGTAGGGGCCCCTTCTCTCTCAGGCTGGACTTCATAGATGGGTCCATCTGTTCCAACTTGACGCTTCACCCGGTACAGACATTGTTCCCATCGATGCTCTATCTTGAATCGAGGTCGCTTGTTTCGGACCAATCCTCGGTCCCCAGCCTTGAGAGCTGTCCCTCGCAGGGGCACTGTTTCATGGTGCTCAAGTTCCCGAAACCTTGTCTGTACTAGTCGATGCAGAGTCTGCAAGCGATGTCGATGTTCACGGACCCAGGTGGACACCCCTGTCTTTGGGAAGTCCTCCTACTTGGTCAAACTCCATCTCGGTAATTTCTCATCATTTTCAGCCGAACAGCAGGTTGTATGGCATGTATCCGGTTGTACTGAGCACTTGGTTGTTGTACAACCCGACAAACTCAAGTCAACGGACTTTTCAGTGTTCCTCCAACATTCTCAACGTTTGAATCAATGTCTGGTTGAAACATTCACAGGCTCCATTCCACTGCGGATGGTAGGGTGTCGTCCTGGACTCTTCGATCTAATAGTGAAGGTGAAGCTCCTCCATCACTTGACCCTGAAAGCAGGAGCCTTGATCAGAATGGATCCTTTTTGGGCATCCATACACCCGGATGAAATCTCGACAGATGGCCTGTGCAGTTGACTCAGCTGTCTGATCCCAGAGTGGAGTCACTGTTATGATTGAGTCACCGTAGGAGGCAAAAACAGAAAAGCTAGCTAAGTCCAGAAAACCAGAGAAGTTGGCAGCTATCGGATTGCAGACCCCTGAACCTATCAACACAACTAGCAGTAGCCGTGGGGGGTTCCTACGAAGCCCTAGACCCCTCGATCACAGCCGGAGATATAAATAGGCCTAAAGAAAGAAAGGGGAAATCTAAACTGCCCCAGAGCAGACCCCAAAGCAATAGGTAGCCCCCCACAAATAATGACGGTGAAGCAAGATGAAAACACAAACACAGACAGAAAGACAGGCTGAGCAAAGACGGGGCCCAAACTAGCTATATAGAAAAGGACAGAAAGGCTGCTGTCTGCAATCCGTGAAAAACCCTATGAAAATAAGAGCCAACAGACTGACAGTGAAAAATGCCCTGAAGACGCTAGGCTTCAAAAAGCTATGTCAGTACTCAGGCATATACTGAAGACAGAGCTACAGGCAAAAGGAGATTCAGCTCACCTCAGCAGGGAATGGCAGAATCCAGAAAAGAAAGGAAAACAAAAACTAAACACAAATGCAACAGGCAAAGCAAAAAACTTAGCTTTAAGAGAGCAGGAATCAGACTGGTGTCCTAGGAGTCCACAGAGAAATCACCCGCAGGGCAGAATGGGCGAGGCAGCCTTATATCCAGTCTGTGACTCCACTCAGCCAGTCATCATCATTAGTCTCAGGTGTCTGATAATCAGGCTCACTACCTTTCCTTACCAGAAGAGGGAGTTCCCCGGGCCTCAGTGATGAAGGGGAAAATGAACTCACAACAGTACCTCCCCCTTGAGGAGGGGTCACCGAACCCTCAACCACGCCACCAGGGCGATCAGGGTGTGCCCGATGAAAGGCACGCACCAATCTTTTGGCATGAACATCAGAGGCAGAGACCCAGGAATTATCCTCCTGACCATAACCCTTCCACTTAACCAAATACTGGAGTCTCCGTCTAGCCAGACGAGAATCCAGTACTTTCTCTACCACATATTCCACGTTACCTTCAACCAATACAGGGTCTGGAGGCGCCACCCCCGGAACAACAGGTTCAACAAACCTCTTCAACAAAGACTTATGGAACACATTATGGATTTTAAATGTGACAGGAAGAGCCAAACGAAAAGAGACCGGATTAATAATCTCCAAAATCTTGTAAGGTCCAATAAATCTAGGCTTAAACTTAGGAGAAGCCACCTTCATAGCAATATTTTTTGATGATAACCACACCATATCACCAACCTTAAACTGGGGACCAATAGTCCTATGTCGGTTGGAAAACCGCTGGGCCTTTTCCTGGGAGAGAGATAACTTATCCACCACTTGGTCCCAGATCTGGTGCATTCTCTCCACCACAGTGTCATCACTTGGGCAGGCAGACGGCTCCACCTGCCCTGAAGAAAATCGAGGATGAAACCCAAAGTTACAAAAAAAAGGTGACATCAAAGTGGCAGAACTAGCTCTATTATTTAAAGCAAATTCGGCCAAGGGCAAAAATGAAACCCAATCATCCTGATCAGCGGAAATAAAACATCTCAAATATGACTCCAAGATCTGGTTTGTTCTCTCTGTCTGCCCATTGGTCTGAGGGTGAAAAGCAGAGGAGAAGGACAACTGAATTCCCAGCTTGGAACAGAAAGTTCTCCAAAATCTAGACACAAACTGAACTCCTCTGTCAGATACAATGTTCTCAGGAATCCCGTTCAAGCGAACCACCTGTTGCAAAAACAGGGGCACCAACTCAGAGGAAGATGGCAACTTAGGGAGTGGTACAAGATGAACCATCTTAGAGAACCTATCACAAATCACCCAAATAACAGTCATCCTTTGAGAGACAGGCATATCAGAGATGAAATCCATTGAAATATGGGTCCATGGCCTCTTGGGGACAGGCAAAGGCATCAACAACCCACTAGAGCGAGAACACGATTTAGACCGGGAGCACGTCCCACAGGACTGCACAAAATTCCTGACATCACGAGACAAGGAGGGCCACCAAAAAGACCGACTCACCAGATCTCTAGTACCAAAAATACCTGGATGACCAGCCAAAGCAGAGCAATGCACTTCAGACATCACTCTCTTCTTCCACTGGTCAGGAACATACAACTTTCCACTGGGACAACGCTCAGGTTTGTCCTCCTGGAACTCTTCCAGAGCACGTCTCAAATCGGGCGAGATGGCAGAAAGAACTACCCCTTCGCCTAAGATGGTAGCAGGCTTGGTCACCACAGGAGAATCAGCAAAGAAGCTCCTAGAGAGGGCGTCTGCCTTGACATTCTTAGTTCCAGGAAGAAAAGAAACCACAAAATCAAAACGTGTAAAAAACAAGGCCCACCTAGCCTGTCTAGGATTCAAGCGCTTAGCCGACTCTAGATAAATCAAATTCTTGTGGTCGGTGAGGACCACGACTTGATGCTTAGCTCCCTCCAACCAATGTCTCCACTCCTCAAATGCCCATTTCATGGCCAACAGTTCCCGATTCCCCACATCATAGTTACGTTCAGATGGAGAGAACTTTCGGGAAAAGAAAGCACAGGGATTCATTTTAGATGTTACTGGATCCTTTTGGGACAAAACAGCTCCTGCACCAATCTCAGAAGCATCCACCTCTACCTGGAACGGAAGTGAGACATCAGGTTGCCGCAACACCGGGGTGGAGGTGAATCTTCGCTTCAGCTCCTGAAAGGAAGAAACAGCCTCCGGAGACCAATTCAACACATCAGCACCCTTCTTAGTCAAATCAGTTAATGGCTTGGCAATACTAGAAAATTTTGCTATAAATTTCCGATAAAAATTAGCAAAACCCAAAAACTTTTGGAGGGCCTTCAAAGAAGTGGGCTGAACCCAATCGTAAATGGCCTGTACCTTGGCCGAGTCCATTTCAATAGTTGACGGAGACAAAATAAATCCCAAAAATGAAATCCTCTGTACTCCAAAAAGGCATTTAGATCCTTTGACATACAGGGAATTCCCCCTCAAGATCCGGAACACAGTCCGAATATGTTCCACATGAGAATCCCAATCCTTGGAGAAAATCAAAATATCATCCAGATAGATAATCAAAAATTTATCGACAAAATCTCGGAAAATATAGTTCATGAAACACTGGAAGACAGAAGGGGCATTAGTGAGCCCAAAAGGCATGACCAGGTACTCAAAATGTCCCTCCGGAGTATTAAACGCCGTCTTCCATTCATCCCCATGCTTAATGCGAATAAGATTATACGCCCCCCTGAGGTCAAGCTTGGTAAACCAGCAAGCACCTTTAACTCTGGAGAATAGATCCGAAATCAGGGGTAACGGATACTGATATTTAACAGTAATTTTGTTGAGGGCACGATAATCAATACAAGGTCTTAATGATCCATCCTCTTTGGCTACAAAAAAAAAACCGGCACCTAAGGGTGACGAGGATGGTCTAATGTGACCCTTCTCCAACGCCTCCTTAATATAGGATCGCATAGCCTCGTGCTCGGGTACAGATAAATTGAAGAGCCGACCCTTGGGAAATTTACACCCCGGGCTCAGCTCAATTGCACAGTCATAACTCCTATGAGGAGGCAGAGACGCAGACTCATTCTCACTGAATACATCATAAAAGTCCGCCAAATAATCAGGAACATCATGCGACTGGGGAGAGGTGGAAAACACCGGAGTCTCATTAAAGGCACACCGACAACCCCAACTCACCACAGACACAGATTTCCAATCCAAAACTGGATTATGAATTTGTAACCAGGGAAACCCCAGAACAATGGTATCATGCAGATTATGCAACACCAAAAACCTGCAATTTTCTTGATGGTTTGGGGCGACCTGCATTACCACCTGGGTCCAAAACTGAGGTTTATTTTTAGCCAAAGGAGTAGCATCAATCCCCCTCAAAGGGATGGGCGTCTGCAGAGGTGTCATAGGAAATCCACAACGTTTAGCAAAATCCAAGTCCATTAGATTTAGGGCTGCCCCCGAATCCACAAAAGCCTTGGCAGAAAATGTGGACAGGGAGCAGATCAGAGTAATAGCAAGAAGAAACTTAGGTTGAACACCACCAACAGAAAACATGTGCAAAGCGTTTCTCTCGTTTAGGACAGACAGAAATAATATGCGAGGCATCTCCACAGAAAAAACACAACTTATTACGCCTTCTGAACTCCTGATGCTGCTCTCTGGACAAAACTCTATCACATTGCATAGGTTCAGACATTTGTTCAACAGTTGGCAACACTACTCGTGCAGTTTTGCGTTCGCGCAAACGCCGATCAACCTGAATGGCTAATGACATAGAATCGTCCAGACCAGAGGGAACAGGAAATCCCACCATAGTATCTTTTACGGCTTCTGACAAACCCTTCCGAAAGAGAGCAGCCAAGGCATTATCATTCCAGGTAGTAAGTACCGCCCAGTTTCGGAATTTTTTACAGTACAATTCTGCAAAATCTCGACCCTGGTTCAATGCCAGCAGGGTCTTTTCAGCCTGATCAATGGCATTAGGTTCATCATACAACAACCCCAAGGCTTGAAAGAATGCGTTCACATTAGTCAGAATAGGATCATCTGGATTCAAAGAAAACGCCCAATCCTGGGGATCGCCACGCAGCAAAGAGATGACAATTTTAACCTGCTGCGCGGTGCTCCCTGACGAGTTAGGCTTCAAGGCAAAAATTAGTTTACAATTATTTTTGAAATTCAAAAATTTAGATCGATCCCCAAAAAATACATCAGGTGTAGGAATCTTTGGTTCAGCAGCATGTGAATGAGCAAGGTAGGCGGAAATTCCCCGCACTTCCGCAGCGAGCTGCTCCACACGATCAGACAATTGCTTTATCTCCATTGAGAGAAAAAAAAAATTCCCCCTACGGCCTCAGAGATATAGAGGAAAAAATATACACACCTTTTTTTTTTTTTTTTTTACAATTCTTTCCTGCTATTGAGTACGCTAGGATCTGCGGTTCGGCGGGTGATTCTGTTATGATTGAGTCACCGTAGGAGGCAAAAACAGAAAAGCTAGCTAAGTCCAGAAAACCAGAGAAGTTGGCAGCTATCGGATTGCAGACCCCTGAATCTATCAACACAACTAGCAGTAGCCGTGGGGGGTTCCTACGAAGCCCTAGACCCCTCGATCACAGCCGGAGATATAAATAGGCCTAAAGAAAGAAAGGGGAAATCTAAACTGCCCCAGAGCAGACCCCAAAGCAATAGGCAGCCCCCCACAAATAATGACGGTGAAGCAAGATGAAAACACAAACACAGACAGAAAGACAGGCTGAGCAAAGACGGGGCCCAAACTAACTATATAGAAAAGGACAGAAAGGCTGCTGTCTGCAATCCGTGAAAAACCCTATGAAAATAAGAGCCAACAGACTGACAGTGAAAAATGCCCTGAAGACGCTAGGCTTCAAAAAGCTATGTCAGTACTCAGGCATATACTGAAGACAGAGCTACAGGCAAAAGGAGATTCAGCTCACCCCAGCAGGGAATGGCAGAATCCAGAAAAGAAAGGAAAACAAAAACTAAACACAAATGCAACAGGCAAAGCAAAAAACTTAGCTTTAAGAGAGCAGGAATCAGACTGGTGTCCTAGGAGTCCACAGAGAAATCACCCGCAGGGCAGAATGGGCGAGGCAGCCTTATATCCAGTCTGTGACTCCACTCAGCCAGTCATCATCATTAGTCTCAGGTGTCTGATAATCAGGCTCACTACCTTTCCTTACCAGAAGAGGGAGTTCCCCGGGCCTCAGTGATGAAGGGGAAAATGAACTCACAACAAGTCACCACAGCGAACTTAGTGAAATGATCGGTCATTACAAGACAATGTTCATATCCAAGGTGAGCAGGACTCACTGTCAAGTAGTCAATCATTAGCAGTTCCAAGGGAGCAGAGGTCACAATGGTCTGGGTGGGAGCTCTCTGTTCTGGAGGTTTAGCCAACTCACAGCTTCGACGTTGTCGGCAGGACTCTTCCACTGCAGTCTTCAACCAGAGATGATAGACCAGCTTCTGCAACCACTGAAACGTCTTCTCTGGACCGAAGTGAGCCTCTCTTACATGAGCTTCCATGGTCACCTCATTGATCACTTTTTCAGGAAGCACCACTTGCCAGGTGATGGCCAATTCTCGAACCAACTACACCTTCTGATACAGCAAACCATCTTCCAGTTGAAGCCTCTCCCATTGTAGGAGGATCTGCAGTATCCCTGAGGACAGGGCATCTTGCTCACTCTGGCTGGCAAGTTGTTTCAGGACCACCCATTGTCTCAACTGAGCAAGTTCCCTGTCTTCCTGCTGAAATCGCACCCAGTCATCTCAAGGTCGTCCCAACAGGTGTTTTCCTGATGACTCTTCGACCGGTTCCCGCATCATCACCAATGTCCTGGCGAGGTTCTGGAACCCAGGTATCTCTTCTGCCTCCAACTCTTCATCTCGGTCCCGACCAGGTCGCTCGTGAATCACTCTGGGCAGGGCGTCGGCATGTGTATTTTCAACTCCTTTTCTGTATGCGATTTTGTATCAATATTTTGCCATATAGGCCACCCATCTTTGCTCCAAGACCCCCAGTTTCACATTTTCTAGGGGAGCTAGAGGGTTGTTATCAGTGCGTACCAAGACTTTGGATCCCTACAGGGTCATCGACCACACTAACGCCAGTAACTCCAGCTTAAGGGAACTATAGTTGTCTGGGTTTCATTCTGAGTTGTGGAGAGATCGGCTCAGATACGCAATCACTCGTTCCTTTCCATCCTGTAACTGGGACAATACAACCCCTAATCCCTGGAGATTTCCATCAGTGTGAAGGATGAAAGGTTGCGAGAAGTCTGCATAGGCCAGTATGAGTGCTTCAGTCAGGGCCATCATCAGGGCTTGAAAGGCTTCTTCCTGACTATTTACTGAGACTGGATGGTCCGATTCTTCGCACCAGAAGTCACTCCTTTCAATAACCAGACAATGCGAGTGAAGTCTTTCACAAACCGTCGATAGTACCCCATAAGCCACAGAAAGGCCCACACGTCCTTTACTGTTTTCGGACTGGACCAATCCTGTACTATCGCTATGTTCTCGCGCAGAGGTCTTACTCCCTCAGCAGATACAACATGTCCCCAAGATATTCAATTTGCTTGTGGAAAAGGTGGCACATCTGAGGCTTCACTTTCAGGCCGTACTCCTGTAGCCAACTCAACACCTGCTCCAGACGCTGGAGATTTTCCTCAAAAGTGGCTGCACAGACAATGATGTCATCCAGATAAATGAGGGTAATTTCAAAGTTCAGGTCTCCCAAATACCGTTCCATCAGCTGCTGAAAGGTTCCAGGCCTGTTGGTAAGACAGAAGGACATCTGGTTGAATTTGAACAACCCCATAGGCAGTATGAACGCTGTCTTCGGCCAGTCGTGCTCAGCCATGGGCACTTGCCAATATCCACTGGCCAGATGTAATGATGAGAAGTACTTAGCTTTTCCCAGGGCAGACAACAACACCTCAATTCTCGGTAGGGGATAAGAGTCAAGAACTATACAGGCATTTAGTTGCCGGTAGTCAACACAAAAACGCAGAGTTCTGTCCTTTTTCCAAACTAGAACGATAGGGGCTGCCCATGGACTCTGACTCTCCCATATAACCCCACTCTTCAGCATGTGTGCCAACATTTCTTTCACCTCCTGGTACATTTGCGACGGGATCTGTCGACAGTGCCCCCAAAGCGGTGCGACATTTCCTGTGGGCATCTTGTGAGTTATCTTGTGCGGGATCTTGTGAGCCCGTATCTGTTCCAGGATCCACCGTCCTTTTCTCATGATATTGGATGAAGGCTCTGAGGACATGGTGAGGGCTACAGTCCAGGGATCTCCTTATTTCACTGCTAACTGAACGGCCTCTGGTGGTATCAGTTCCTCCGGCATACCCAGAACTTGGGCCAATTCACTCTTGGGTGAGAGCGTGAGATCATCCTTCCCTAGGTTAACACACCACACCACTACATTACCGTTATACTACATTACCGTTATGGATGGTGGTTAATGTCCGAGTAATGAGGAGTCTCCTGAAGGCAGTTGATCTAGTAGGGCGGGCTCTATCTGGACTTCCACTCTTTTGAGGGGTGTACAGGCTCACAGCCAGGGAGCCCACTAGTTTAATGGCCAATGGATGAGTGGTCTCCCCCCGCCGTGTGCATCCTGGAGCAATATGTCCCATGTCTCCACACCTAAAACAAATCGGCTGTCTTTCTGCTCGAGATTGTCCTGTTTCCTGATGGGGCTCAGGGTTGGTTCGGCTTCCGGAGGGGCTCAGGACTGCTAGGGGTTTCCTTCTTAAGTTGGACCACTGTGACGAACATCCCACCGCTGCCACCAATATGTGACGATACGGCAGCAGGAGGCACGCCGCTGCCACCGAATTGTGCCGAACGGCAGACCCTGTGCCACCAAGACGTCACGATCCCACCACTGGCACCAGGAGGTCAGCGGACGGAGGGACGTGATGCACTGCCGGCACACGGCTATCACAGGCACAGTGGGGGCTTATCTTAGTTATCCCACCACCGGCACCACGTGACAAAAATACAGCAAGCTAATCTTGCTCTAACAATTTACCGCAGGGGGGTATTTTGGATGCCCCACCACTGCTAACAACCTTCCAAGAACTGCGGGGATTTATGTACATCCCACTTTCTCATTTCCACTTTGGAACTCGCAGCTCTCCGGCGCCCCCCTTACCCTCAGGTCAGTCAGGGAACTGAACCTAGGATAATTAGTCGCCGGACGGGCTGATTGTTGTGCATGGGCCACTAGACTACTGCAGTAAGGGAATTATCAATGCTGTGGCCACAGCCCCTCATTCAGCATGTAAGACCCGTCTGTACTGTCAGCTAGCTGAGCCAGCTGTGCACACCATGCTGCCACCAGCCACGCTTTACTTAATCACAGAGTTAATTAAGAGGGTCCGTGACAAACCCCAAATTAGTAGCGATTATCTAAAAAAGGCGCATAGTTCATTTCCTAGAGCATGAAGGCAGACTGAATATTATATCATTTATTCCCCAAAAAGTCAGGCAGTGGTTACAAATACAAAAAGTTGTTACAAGTTTGAGACATTACATATGTACAAATACAAGTATAAAACAAAATGGATGAAAACAGAAAGTAACACTCACAGTTGCTTATGACTCTTTAGGCATCCAATGTGGCTTGGAGGGGATGGGCAGCCAACCAGACATCCCAAGACATCTGCACGTCTCGCCAGCATCAGAACTCAGCTCCAACTGACTGGAATTTGCTAGGGAATACCTATAGACTAGGGTCTGTGACCTCATGAAATGGGCGGTGTGGAGAGGTCCAACCTCCCTCTCTCCAAGTTAGGATTTGGCTACAAAACTTAGAATAGCTATATCTAAATGAGAAAAACCCATACCAATGAACATAGGGCATCATTGTTTGTGATTTACCGAATAGAATCCGAAGACACCAAGCATGCCATACTTAAGACACTCCGTTTGGGAGCAATCCATATCTCAGGTTCTGGAGAGGTTATAACTGTGAAAATTAGGAATTAGTAAGCTGGCCTCGTGCCCTTCGCAGAAATGTTGGTTTTATATCTCTGCTGCGTATGGTTTTCACAATATGACTTGTTTTAATACTTCCCATAGCTGCATTCAAACCTCGTGGTTTTGGAACAAAGGGACATCCTTTCCCCTTAGCTGTGCAGAGAGGGGGAGGAGAAGAATTCTACACTGAGGCTTCGAGAGGAAATGGACGGTTTCATGTTACCAGCAAGCACAGAGCTGATAAGGAGGGGGAAGTTGCAGCTACATGACAGGCTCGTCTCCTCAGTGTGTGGCAATGAGGGATTTCTAGAAGGTTCTAGAAACATCATACTTTAACATACAGATCTTACAGACATTTTACATTACAACCTTCCCACATGTCCTGAATTTCCTTCCAGATTTCTCTCACCCATCCTGGTTCAGCTGCTGGCAGAGGGGTTACCTCCCCGCTCTGGACCTTGCCAGCCAAGGCTGCCATCCCCTGATCTTGCTCACATGCACGTGCTTCCGCCGCAACTTTTAGAAAATACATAAGCAGATTGACTCGCACACACCCACATCATCCCGCTTAGCAATTGCGTAATGGATCTCCTGCAGCACGTTCATGTATTAGGTCACAGACTCACCCTCCCTTTGGATGCGGCTAAAGAAGCGCATCCGCAATTCACCAATATCACTGGGGTCTCCATGCACCTTCTCCAAGATCTGTAACACTTTGGTGAAAAGTGTTCTGCTCATGTGGAGGGTGGAGCATGACAGAACATCTGGCTTCCCCATCTAGGGCCATCACAGCAATCTCCACCTGCATAGCGGGGGTCATGGGGTGTGTTAGAGTGTTAGCGACTCCTGGAGTGGACCCTCTGGGTCACGGCACCAACCCTCCCAGGGCGAGCTAGCCTAGTGAGGACCACCCCCTATACAGGGAGTGTCAGGAGCAAGCCCCAGGGGATACGATACCACGACTGCTGGCACTAGGCGGCCGGCTCACAGGAGATACGGGACTGTGTGACTGGAGGGTGCAGGATACTAGGGAACACAGGAGAATTCACGGGAGTGCGCTGAATACAGGATAGTGCAAGATGGGTACACGTGGGAACATAAGGCGTGTAGCGAGTAACACATCCGGAGGTAGACAAAGCAGGATGCGTGCAAGGAGCACGACAGGGTACAGAATGAGGCAGCAGTCGTGCCAGGAGGTGTAACAGAACACAGGAATAGAGTGAATGCCAGGAGGCACGACTGAGCAAGAAACAAGGGACAGGATACGAGAGGATGTGCCAGGAGGCACAACTGAGCATGAAGCAACAAGGGTTCAGAGCAAGTGCTAGGAGCACCACAGAATAGCAGAGAGAGCAGAGGACCTGAGAACAGCGCACAGCCAGGCTGGGACACAGCTGACCCAGCCAGGAAGCACAACAATAATCAGGCACCTCCCCTAGGGGGAGGTCATCTGATATAGCACATGACTACTACTGGTTCCGGGTCAGGACCTAGCCAGAAAGCACATGACCACTACAGGTTCCGGGTCAGGTCCTCCATTACCATAGAGAGGACCGAGCCCTATACAGCACTGACAGGAGCACGCAAGCGCAAACGTGACATGGAGGAGGAGACCCGGGGACGAGAGCTGTGCGTGTGCACCCGACGGGGACCCCCGAGGGACCGCCGTACCGGAGGGAGTGACGTTGGGGCCAAAGCCCCGCCTCCTGGTGAGCGCGGCATAACAGTACCCCCTCCTTTAAGCCCCCTCTCTCTAGAACTGAAAATAGCACCTTGACACTAGGAGCGGGATCCAGACACTTCCTAACTGCATGAGGACCAATCAGATCCAGAGTCTCAATACGAGAAAATTCGGTCTCCTGCCATACCCTGGAGAACTCCACGGACAGAGTGTCGGAGGCAGGTATTCCCGAGACAGGTTGAACTGGCAGAGGCACACTGACATGCTCGGAGGCCGAAGCGGTGGTGCAATCATTGGAAGTCAATTCATCCTTAAGAGGTGAGCTGTCGGAGGATGGTTGCTTAGGAATTCTCTTCTTGGCACACGATGGACAAGCAGCCACGAAGTCTTTGATGTCCTGAGCAATAGACGGCCACCAGTAATCGTGGGATAAACGGGAGAGTGTCCTCTTGGCACCAACATGGCCGGGAGCCGGAGAAGAATGTCCCCAGGATAACACACCTTTACGGTTACCTTTAGACACAAAGGTCTCCCCTGGGCGCTGGGGCGTCAACTTGACAGAAGCCACGGTAATTACCTTGGGCCGGTCACTTGACGGAGGTGAAGACTGACTCTCAGCCCCCCTGTTGATAAAGTCACAAGTCACAGACCGGTTGCTTGATGGATGTGGAGACTGACTCTCAGCCTCCTTCTCGACAATGTCACAAGTCACAGACGGGTTGCTTGACGGATGTGGAGACTGACTCTCAGCCTCCTTCTCGACAAAGTCACAAGTCACAGATGGGTTGCTTGACGGATGTGGAGACTGACTCTCAGCCCTCTTCTCGACAAAGTCACAAGTCACAGACGGGATGGCGGACGGCGGACCTGTAACCGTCGAAGACAAGCAAGCAGGGTTCTTCGGATGAACGAACAGCAGGCAACTCTTTTGACAGGACTGTCCCCAACGGAGTATGTCACCGGATTGCCAGTCCAGGGTTGGCCCATGAGTACGTAACCAAGGAAGGCCAAGAAGAAGGGTATGAGGCGAAGTCGGCAATACGTGGAAGGTGATCCGCTCCTGATGACATGTGCCAATCTGCAACTCAACTTCCTCAGTGACCTGGTTAACGGTGTCCTGCAAGGGCTTACCGTCGACCGGAACTACTGACCTAGGAGACTCCAGGGATCTGACAGGAATACGAAACTTCTTAACTGCCTCGAGACTAATAAAGTTACCCACTGCGCCAGAGTCCACAATAGCTTTCACAGTTAAAGTCTCGAAACCAAAATTCAGGGAAACAGGCACGGTCAGGGGTAGAGAGGAATCACAAACACTTGAGGAGATCTCACTTAACAGTCCCAGGAGGAGAGACTTCTCCGGTCTCTTGGGACATGAACGTAGGAAAAGGGAAGCATCCCCACAATAGAAACAGAGACCTTGTGCTGCCTCTTCACACGACGTCATTGAGCTATCTGGAGGCGATCCACCTGCATAGGCTCAGGTACCGGATCTGCCGAAGATAACTCGGGTAACGGCTGAGAAAAACTGCGAGTGGACGAAGAGAGGCGAGAGGACCCTCTCTCTCTGGCTGACTCGCGGGTGCGCTCCTGGAAGCGCAAATCAATGCGTGTCGCGAGAGAGATAAGATCCTCCAAATTGGTAGGGGTATCTCGGCCCGCCAGTTCATCTTTGATCCGACCGGACAGACCACGCCAAAAGGCCCCTACGAGGACATCATTATTCCAACCTAGCTCAGAGGACAAAGTGCGAAAACATATCGCGTATTGTCCAACCGATAGAGAACCTTGACGAAGATTAAAGAGGGACTCGGTGGTGGAAGCAAGGCGACCCGGCTCGTTGAACACCTTATGGAAAGTGTCCAAAAAGATGGAAAGCTGAGCGACGAGCGGGTCATCACACTCCTAAAGGGGATTCACCCACGCAAGCGCCTTACCCTCTAAGTGAGAAACTATAAATGCTATTTTAGCACGATCGGTGGGGTAATGCTGCGGCAAAAACTCAAAATGCAAACGACACTGGTTCAAGAACCCGTGACACAACACAGGGTCACCACTATACAGGGGTGGCTTGCATAGGTGCGGGAGCGAGTGTGGAAGCATGGCCTGGGCAGATTGTATGGAAAGGAGCCGATTATCTACCGACGCTATATAGTTGAGAATCTGAGCCTGGGAGTCGCGTTGCTGCGCAAGTTCCTGCTGGAGACTAGCCAACTGGACAGCATTCCCAGGCTCAGAGGACTGAGAGGCAGATAAACCGGACTCCATGGACTTGAGAAATGCCATAATCCTAATCTGGTATTCCCAGAGGAACGTCAGCTCCTTTTGGACGGAAGCCGCAGTACCAGCGGGGTCCATGGCCTGATTATACTGTTAGAGTGTTAGAGTGTTAGCGACTCCTGGAGTGGACCCTCTGGGTTGCGGCACCAACCTTCCCAGGGCAAGCTAGCCTAGTGAGGACCACCCCCTATACAGGGAGTGTCAGGAGCAAGCCCCAGGGGATACGATACCATGACTGCTGGCACCAGGCGGCCGGCTCACGGGAGATACAGGACTGTGTGACTGGAGGGTGCAGGATACTAGGAAACACAGGAGAATACATGGGAGTGCGCTGAATACAGGATAGTGCAAGACGGGTACACGTGGGCACATAAGGCGTGTAGCGAGTAACACATCCGGCGGTAGACAAAGCAGGATGCGTGCAAGGAGCACGACAGGGTACAGAATGAGGCAGCAGTTGTGCCAGGAGGTGTAACAGAACACAGGAATAGAGTGAATGCCAGGAGGCACGACTGAGCAAGAAACAAGGGACAGGATACGAGAGGATGTGCCAGGAGGCACAACTGAGCATGAAGCAACAAGGGTTCAGAGCAAGTGCTAGGAGCACCACAGAATAGCAGAGAGAGCAGAGGACCTGAGAACAGCGCACAGCCAGGCTGGGACACAGCTGATCCAGCCAGGAAGCACAGCAATAATCAGGCACCTCCCCTAGGGGGAGGTCGTCTGATATAGCACATGACTACTACTGGTTCCGGGTCAGGACCTAGCCAGAAAGCATATGACCACTACAGGTTCCGGGTCAGGTCCTCCATTACCATAGAGAGGACCGAGCCCTATACAGCACTGACAGGAGCGCGCAAGCGTGACATGGAGTAGGAGACCCGGGGGCGAGAGCTGCGCGTGTGCACCCGACGGGGACCCCCGAGGGACCGCCGTACCGGAGGGAGTGACGTCGGGGCCGAAGCCCCGCCTCCTGGTGAGCGCGGCATAACAGTGTGCATCCTTACCATGCCTTTAACCGGCTCGGACCAGTCCCATAACAGTGAATTGCTCCCTGTAAACTTTGGGGGATTGCTGAGCATGGCCCCCAGGGGTACGCTGGCCCTTGGGACCCCCACGGCCCCTTGGTCTGCCACCTCTGAGATTGTGGACTACATCCTGCCGACTACGCCAAGTGTAAGCAGGTTGCGGGATGCAGTGACAGACAGGAGGCAGAGCAAGGGTTAACAATATGTAACAATTGAATAGAGCAAGGTATTCACTCATCTCAGGGAGGTTAATGGATAAATAGGGATAACAAATGTAAAGCAATAGCAGTCGAATGAAGGAACTTATCATGTCCTGTATGCTCCTCTGCAGAAGATGATCCCGCAGGGGCATTGTAGAACCAGTAGCAGCCGGGTGATGTCCTCAGATGGGGTCCTTTAAATGTTGGTCTGTCTTCAAGACCGTGGCACTCTCTGAGTCCAGCATAAACGGGCGGGAAGCAAGTGGCATTTAAGGCCGCAAGAGTTTGTCCGGTACTCGGCCTTCTCTCCTCTGCACGTGCGCAGTATTCACAGACACTGAGCGCACGGCACCCCTGTCTCTGGCAGCTAGTGAGTGCACGGCACTTCTCTCCAGAGCAGTCCCGCTGGAGGCAACGGGGACCAACCAATGCAGCCTGTTCAGCGCCGGTACTCAAAGGATGGAGCACGCCGCTCACCTGGCTGCGTGCTGCTACTGGTTCATGCCAAACTGCCCAAGGCTGTGTGCGCTTTGCTTTTTAAGCAGCCCTTCCTACCCAGGTCATGAGGTCGGTCCAGCTCCTCATTCCTTCCCAAAGGCAACAAGAGAGGAAGCCTCAACGGTTTCGGACCCGGCTCAGTTCAGGTACCCGTGGTCCGGTCTTCCCCCTTACACAGAAGCATAATAAGACAATCCGAGATCAGGGCAGGCAGCACAGGTTCAATATTCATGAGTTCAGGAGCGGAGAGATTACAATAAACAATTAACAAGCTGGGTCTATAGTAGGAGTGACATAATAAACAAGCACACACAGGATCTAGAGACAAGCAGCTAGTAACCAAAGCTCAGGCAAAGGTAAGGAGGGAGGAGCTTCCTAATATATCCCTTGCCTGTCAGGGAAAATGCCGGGGAAGACAAACTATGCAGGACAGGGTTAAATTCCTGCATTATCTGGCCATGCCTCACTATAGTCAGATGGAGACAGCAGGAATATGTAACAGAGTTTGAAAGTGCAGCATGAGGACTCAGCACAGTGGCCTGACACTGTGAGGAGCAAAGCGGTTAACTCAGTCACTAGGGTGGCGCTGAGAAGGCATAAGAGTTGCTGGTGTAAGGAGAAGTGCCAGAGCCGGGGTGCCTTTTACAAGCCGGTACTGGGACTGTCACCCACGTTGCAGTGGGGAGACTAAAAACACAAGACTGACTGGGTCATCTCGTTGCAGTCTCTGCCCTCAGTAGGGCAGAGCAGTGCGCCTGCACAGGAGCCTCGACAGGAAGGAAAGAAGAGGACGACATCGTATGAAGATAGGAGGCGCCGGACCAGACCACAACACCCATTAGACCGGACCGCCTTCCCGGGTGAGTATAATCTAACTTGTTTTTCTTATCTTTCAGGTTACATTGGGAGCTTATCTACAGCATTACAGAATGCTGTAGATAAGCCCCTGATGGCGGTGCCGTCAGCAAATAGTCGAAAAAAAGGGTGACAGATTCCCTTTAACCCCTTCACCCCCAAGGGTGGTTTGCACGTTCATGACCGGGCCAATTTTTACAATTCTGACCACTGTACCTTTATGAGGTCATAACTCTGGAACGCTTCCATGGATCACGGTGATTCTGACATTGTTTTCTCGTGACATATTGTACTTCATGTTAGTGGTAAAATTTCATTCAAATAACTTGCGTTTATTTGTGAGAAAAACGGAAATTTGGCAAAAATTTTGAAAATTTCGCAATTTTCCAACTTTGAATTTTTATGCCCTTAAATCACAGAGATACAGCACACAAAAAACTTGATAACTAACATTTCCCACATGTTTACTTTACATCAGCACAATTTTGGAACCAAATTTTTTTTTTGTTAGGAAGTTATAAGGGTTAAAAGTTAACCAGTGATTTCTCATTTTTGCAACACCATTTTATTTTTAGGACCACATCACTTTTGAAGCCACTTTGAGGGGTCTATATGATGGAAAATACCCAAAAGTGACACCATTCTAAAAACTGCACCCCTTAAGGTGCTCAAAACCACATTCAAGAAGTTTATTAACCCTTTAGGTGCGTCACAGGAATTTTTTTGAATATTTAAAAAAAAAAATGAACATCTAACTTTTTTTCACCAAAAAAATACTTCAGGTTCAATTTTTTTTATTTTACCAAGGGTAACAGGAGAAATTGGACTGCAAAAGTTATTGTACAATTTGTCCTGAGTACGCTGATACCTTATATGTGGGGGGGAACGACTGTTTCGGCGCATGGCAGAGCTCAGAATGGAAGGAGCGCCGTTTGACTTTTTCAATGCAAAATTGGCTGGAATTCAGATCGGACGCCATGTCACGTTTGAAGAGTCCCTGATGTACCTAAACAGTGGAAACCCCTTACAAGTGACCCCATTTTGGAAACTAGACCCCCCAAGGAACTTATCTAGATATGTGGTGAGAACTTTGAACCCACAAGGGCTTTACAGAAGTTTATAACGTACAGCGGTACAATTAAAAAATCATATTTTTTCCACAAAAATGATCTTTTCACCCTCAATTCTTATTTTTCCAAGGGTAACAGGACCCTAAAAGCTATTGTGCAATTTGTCCTGAGTACGCTGATACCCCACATGTGGGGGTAAACCACTATTTGGGTGCATGGCAGAGCTCGGAAGGGAAGCAGCACCATTTGACGTTTTTGGCTGGAATTGAGATCGGACATCATGTCGCGATTGGAAAACCCCTGATGTACCAAAACAGTGGAAACCCCGCACAAATGACACCATTTTGGAAACTAGACCCCCTAAGGAACTTATCTAGATGTGTGGTGAGAACTTTGAACCCCCAAGGGCTTCACAGAAGTTTATAACATAAAGCCGTACAATTAAAAAATCATATTTTTTCCACAAAAATGATCTTTTCACCCTCAATTCTTATTTTTCCAAGGGTAACAGGACCCTAAAAGCTATTGTGCAATTTGTCCTGAGTACGCTGATACCCCACATGTGGGGGTAAACCACTATTTGGGCGCATGGCAGAGCTCGGAAGGGAAGCAGCGCCATTTGACGTTTTTGGCTGGAATTGAGATCGGACACCATGTCGCGATTGGAAAACCCCTGATGTACCAAAACAGTGGAAACCCCCCACAAATGACACAATTTTGTAAACTAGACCCCCCAAGGAACTTATCTAGATGTGTGGTGAGCACTTTGAACCCCCCAGTGCTTCACAGAAGTTTATAACGCCCGGGCGTGAAAATAAGAAATTCGTATTTTTTCAACAAACATGATATTTTAGTCACCATTTTTTTATTTTCCCAAGGGTACCAGGAGAAATTGGACCCCAAAAGTTGTTGTCCAATTTGTCCTGAGTATGCTGATACCCCATATGTGGGAGAAAACTACTGTATGGGCACACGTCGGGGCTCGGAAGGGAAGTAGTGACGTTTTGGAATGCAGACTTTGATGGAATGGTCTGCGGGTGTCATGTTGCCTTTGGAGAGCCCCTAATGTACCTAAACAGTGGAAACCCCCCACAAATGACCCCATTTTGAAAACTAGACCCCCTAAGGAACTTATATAGATGTGTGGTGAGCACTTTGAACCCCCAAAGGCTTCACAGAAGTTTATAATGCCAGGGCATGAAAATAAAAAAATCGTATTTTTTCCACAAACATGATCAATTAGTCCCCAATTTTTTTATTTTCCCAAGGGTAACAGGAGAAATTGAACCCCGAAAGTTGTTGTCCAATTTGTCATGAGTACGCTGACACCCCATATGTGGGAGAAAACTACTGTATGGACACACGTCAGGGCTCGGAAGGGAAGTAGTGACGTTTAGGAATGCAGACTTTGATGGAATGGTCTGCGGGTGTCATGTGCGTTTGGAGAGCCCCTGATGTACCTAAACTATTGAAACTCCCCACAAGTGACCCCATTTTGGACACTAGACCCCCCACGGAACTTATCTAGATGTGTGGTGAGCACTTTGAACCCCCAAGTGCTTCACAGAAGCTTATAACGCTCGGACGTGAAAATAAAAAAAATCATTTTTTTCCACAAAAATTATATTTTTGCCCCCAATTTTTTATTTTCCTAAGGGTAACAGGAGAAATTGGACCCCAAAAATTGTTTTGCAATTTGACCTGAGTAGGCTGATACCCTACATGTGGGGGTAAAACACTGTTTGGGCGCATGGCAGAGCTTGGAAGGGAAGGAGCACCATTTGACTTTTTCAACTCAGAATTGGCTGGAATTGAGATCAGACGCCATGTTGCATTTGGAGATCCCCTGATGTGCCCAAACAGTGGAAACCCCCAATTCTAACTCCAACCCGAACCCCAACACACCCCTAACCCTAATCTCAGCCCTAACCCCAACCCTAACCCTAGCCCTAACCCTAACCCTAACCCTAGCCCTAGCCCTAACCCTAACCCTAACCCTAATGGAAAAATGGAAATAAATACATTTTTTTAATTTTATTATTTTTCCCTAACTAAGGGGGTGATAACGGGGGGTTTGATTTACTATTTATGGCGGTTTTTATATTTGGCAGCTGTCTCACGCTAAAATACGCTTTTTATTGTAAAAATAGTTTTTGCATCACCACATATTGAGAGCTATAATTTTTCCGTATTTTGACCCACCGAGTCATGTGAGGTCTTATTTTTTGCGGGACGAGTTGACGTTTTTATTGGTACCATTTTCGGGCACATGACTTTTTTTATCGCTTTTTATTCCGATTTTTGGGACGCAGAATGAACAAAAACCAGCGTTTCATGAATTTCTTTTGGGGGGGTGCGTTTACAACGTTCCGCGTGCGGTAAAATTGATAAAGCGGTTTTATTCTTCGGGTCAGTACGGTTACAGCGATACCTTATTTAGGTTTTTTTTATGTTTTGTCGGTTTTATGCAATGAAAACTATTTTATATAAAAAATAATTATTTTTGCATCGCTTTATTCTGCGAGCTATAACTTTTTTATTTTTTCGCTGATGATGCTGTGTGGCAGCTCGTTTTTTGCGGGACAAGATGACGTTTTCAGCGGTACCATGGATATTTATATGCGTCTTTTTGATCGCGCGTTATTACACTTTTTGTTTGGCAGTATGATAATAAATCATTATTTTTTGCTTCGTTTTTTATTTTTATTCTTTTAGGGGTTCGCTAAAGGGGTTAACTAATGGGACAGTTTTATAGGGCGGGTCGTTACGGACGCGGCGATACCTAATATGTGTACTTTTATTGTTTTTTTTTTTTTATGTCCAAAAAATGGATTTATTTGGGGGAATATTTTTTTTTTTTTCTAATTTATTTGCCGATTTTTTTTAATTTATTTTAACACTTTTTTTTATTTTTTTTTTTAACTTTATTAAATAGTCCCAGGTGGAACATCACTGTCCTGTGACAGATCGCTGATCTGTCACATCACAGATCACTGTGACAGATCAGCAATCTGTCACAGGCAGTGCAGAAGGCTTCCTCATGCCTGCGCTTTGCAGGCACTGAGGAAGCCAGCTTCCTGCAGGCCCCTGAAGGCCCCCGTCGCCATCTTGGATTCGGGGGCCTGCAGGAAAGGAGCCCCCCTCAGCAGCGCTGCACATTGCCCTGCCGTGGGGGGCTCAGGGAAGCACGGAGGGAGCCCCCTCCCTGCCGATGCTTCCCTTTAACCCCCGGTACACCGCGATCATGTTTGATCGCGGTGTGCAAGGGGTTAACGTGTCAGGGATGGTCCGTGACCACCCCTGACACATAGTGCCGGGTGTCAGCTGTGATAATCCCACGTGGTGAGCGCCGCTGATCGCGGTAGACGTACTATCCCGTCCATGGGCATAGGGGCCCGGGTCCCATGGACGGGATAGTACGTCGGATGTCAGAAAGGGGTTAATGCTATTTTTTACAATCCTCCTGTTCCAGCAGTGACATTATATTATCAAGAACAGCAGTGAACCATGCAATTGCCTGCAAAATTCATATGTCAGGTGAACAGATACATAAAAGCTCAAGTTACACAACTTACTAATTAACTTTAACCCCTTCATCGCAAAGTCAGTTTTCACCATCCTGACCAGGCCAATTTTTTCAAATCTGACAGGGTCAATTTATATATTAATAACTCTCGAATGCTTTAATAGATCCCAGTGGTTCTGAGAATGTTTCTGTCATGATCCAGGATGGATTATGACAGATTTTGCACAAGTAACCTTTTTTTTTCTTTAAGCTGCTTGCTTAAAGTTAGTTTTGCCCCCGGTGGCCATTAGGGTCATAACACTGTGGTTGTTTTAGTTCTAGTTTTGCCCCTGGTGGCCATTAGGGTCATTGCACTCTGGTTACTTTAGTTTAGCTGTCCCCGGTGGCCGCTAGTGTTATTGCACGTGATTATGAAGCAGTTGTAATTCCCTGGCTCCTACCTATAAAGGAGTTGCAAATGGTCTCGCTGACTGTTGGTGATATTGCTCATTTCCAACCAAGTCTGGTGAAGGAAGGAACTACAGAGAGGAGTTCCTTGCAGCTCAGGGGAGCTCTGGTGTAAAGTCTGGTGAAGGAAGGAACGACAGAGAGGAGTTCCTTGCAGCTCAGGGGAGCTCTGGTGTAATAGCTTCAGGCGGAAGCTGAATTCAGGTGTCGAGCTTCAGGGGTGAAGCTGAACTTTGGTGTTGTACTCTGTTGCTGGGAGCAATAGCAACAGAGCAAAGCTAAGTGGTGTTATTCCTGTTTGTTACTTTCCTTGTGTGTGTATTAGTGCAGTGGTGGGATTAGCTCCTGCACCATCCAATTCAATAGAAAGGGATAGGTGCAGGGTGAGCTAGGGATTTGAGGTATCCAGCTCGTCGCCAGGTGCGGAAGCTGCCTAGGGATCATCAGGAGTGTAGGGACACTGACTCAGGGGAGTGCTGGAGGTCTCCACGTCCCCGTTCCCTATTGCAGGGCCCTCCATTGTAACTGTTTCCTCGGTGTTTCCCTTAAATCTATAGAAATTCACCCTGCTGGAGGCGGTGTATCCAGGGTCACGGGTGGTATAGAAATTCGCCCTGCTGGAGGCGGTGTATCCAGTCACACGTGACATTACATTATCACCAACCCTAGCATTTTTCTCTGGTGAGCCATGGGCCAAGTTCAGACCGGTGAGCAGTTGCTGCTAGTCCTCACTGAGATGAGTGAGGAGCTGAATGAGGTGTTTAAGCAGCACCTGCAGCGGAATTATGGGTCTGAGGCCTACCCTCTGCCTCAACTAGAGGGTCCATTTGCGGCTTTGGCGAAGATGCGCCTTGGAGTCCCTGCTGGGGAGCAGGGCTTGCTTGTGCAGGCAGATGTACCCAGACAGGTGGGAGGAGTTGTGTCCCCATGGTGCTGCCTGGTATTCCCCAAGGTGAAGGGGTACATCCCTGTAGTGAGCAGACTAATGATTTAAGCCTTGGCGCTCACGTCGAAACTTCTGTACTATCAGAGAAGTCATGTCCCCCTGGTCGTGTGGAGGAAGATGACCTGGGAGTGTATATTTCCTCCTCACCCTCAGAAGGTACTATGTCAGCCGAGGTGATGGTTGGTGAGGTACCTGAGGGCATACCAGTGCTTGTTAACAGTGGAGCAGAAGTCAGTCTGGTGGATGCTCACTTTGTCCAGACTCATGGTCTAAGGTGTGAGGCGCCGGACAAACCCATTAGCGTCCAGGCCATTGACTCTGTCCCACTGAGCCAGGGGGGGTTAAACCAAGTCGTAGAAAATATTGAGCTGCATAGTGGACATCATGATGAGTCCCAGTCATACTACGTCTTGGAGGGAAAGCCAGCACCTATTGTTGTGGGCCCCCCTTGGTCTAAAAATCACAACCCGGTCTTAGATTGGCGGACTAGGGAAGTAGTCAGCTGGGAGCAGTCGTGTGAGGGCTGCTGCCTAAGGGCTACTGTCTCTGCCATCTCTCTACAATCATCCCCTTCCTCTCCAGTGAGAGCAGCGGAGGTGCTGCAGGAGAGTAGGGGCAAGGCTCAACCCTCGCCATTAGCCAACCCTGAGAGGTGCAGTCCTCGTAGTAGAAGGGGTTGGAGGGTGGTGTGTCCCTTGGTGAATTGAGGGGTTGTGGGGGACGCCTCTGTTGTCAATTCCAGAAAGAGTTCACCGTTGTCACGTATCCGTCAGATTTGGGGCCTGCTGTTCCGGTCGCAGCCACTAGGAAGCACCGGACCGCCACTTCGCCGTCAGACTCGGGGACGGCTGTTCCTGTCTCAGCCACTGGGAGGCGCCGTGGTTCTATTACGTCGCCGTCAGACTCAGGGCCTATGGTCCCAGCTTTAGCCACTAGGAGGCTCCGGTCTGTCACGTCACCGTTGGATTCGGGGCCTGCTGTTCCGGTCACGGCCACTAGGAGGCGCCGGACCGCCACTTCACCGTCAGACTCGGGGATGGCTGTTCCTGCCTCGACCACGAGGAGGCGCCGTGGTTCGCCCTTGAGTTATGGTGGTGACAGAGAAGTGGCTCCTGCGCAGGCATCTGGTGGGCGCAGGCTCCGCCCCTCTGTCAGTCGTCAAGGGGTTACTGCATCACCATCTAGCCTGGTCCTGGGGGCGGCCCTAATGACATCACCAGTCCAGGAACCTGTGAGGGATGACCTGATCCCTCAAATACCTTGGGACTGGTCTTGCAAGCCGCTGGATATATTCTTGGTTCCCCTGTGTGCTACTTAGTGATTGATTTCTGTTTGACTCTGACCTCAGCCTGGATTTCTGACCCCTCTATTGCCTGACGATTTTGTACTTCTGCCACTCCCCTGGTTTGTGACCTTGGCCTGGACATTCTGACTCTGCTACTTCCTAACGATTCTGTACCTCTGCCGCCCTCCTGGTTTTTGACTCTGACCTTGGCCTGAATTTGACTCTGCTATTGCCTGCCATTTTTGTACTTCCCTCTGACGACCGTCCTGCTCTGGCCGCTGCTCATATTCAGACAGCTACCTCCTGGGCTCTGTTGTAAATCCAGATCCCTGTATAGGGGTAAAGGGTATCAGTGTTTCTCGGGGTGTTGTCTGGCTGCAGCCCAGAACCGCAGACGGACGTTACATTATATCCGGCCATAAAATTAACTGCTTCTTGTGTATATACCCAACATATACAAAAGCAGTCTCCCTGAACTTTTTTTTTTCCTTCTTCTGACTGAGCTGATTTTTGGCCTGAACACCTGGTGCACTGCACTGCCTGGAAGATCACTCTCATTTTCATGCACAACTATGCGGCAGTCTGGAGTCTTCAGGGAGAGAGCTGCACCTCAGAGATCCATGCTCCTGGCACGTCGACCTCTGGGCAACTACTCTGGCTATGGTTGCCCAGGGGCTCAGGTATTGCCCGCAGATGCGGCTAAAGTTTTATTACCTATCATGTGGTCAGACAACGCTGTGTTTAAACGCGTATGTGGATAGTTGCTCTGAAGGAAATTTTATGGATTCTTTGACTGCTAGGAATCTGGGTGTAACACTACTAAAACTTAATGCCCCTATTAAAACCACGGCTATTAATGGCACATCCATTATTCAGGAGGGGGTTAAGTTTGTTACTGCCAAAGGTTGCTATGTCTGTGGGAGCCTTACACACTGAGCTTGTGTCATTTTTTGTGATGGACAATTTATCCTCTGCAGTTATTCTGGGAATGCCGTGGTTACGCCAGCACAATCCTGTCATCGACTGGCACTTGGGTGACGTTGTGCGCTGGAGCCCACGGTGTCAGGAAAATTGCATATCCCTAGCAGTAAACCAAGTTAAGGTTAAAACCCCCCTCATACCGTTTGCTTTCAGAGATTTTGAGGATGTCTTTTCTATTGTGGAATCTGAAAAGCTACCCCCTCACAGAGAGTATGATTGCCCCATAGACCTGATTCCAGATGCCCGTCTCCCTAAGGGAAGAATATTTAATCTCTCTGGCCCAGAGCGTTAGGCCATGAATGACTATATTGCAGACAGCTTAAGAAAAGGGTTTATCAGACCGTCTATTTCTCCAGTTGGGGCCGGGTTCTTCTTTGTGGAAAAGAAGGATGGTGGTCTCAGACCCTGCATTGATTATCGGGAGTTGAATGCAATCACTATAAAAAACCAGTATCCGCTTCCACTCATCCCTGATCTTTTTAATCAGCTAACAGGAGCCCGTTGGTTTACTAAACTTGACCTCCGGGGGGGGCATATAATCTGGTCCGCATAAGAAAGGGGGATGAGTGGAAAACGGCCTTTAATACACCCCTTGGCCATTTTGAGTACCTGGTAATGCCGTTCGGACTCAGTAACGCACCTGCCGTATTCCAGCACTTTGTTAATGATATTTTTAGAGACATTTGCGGGGTGTATGTCGTGGTGTATTTAGATGACATTCTGATTTACTCTGCTGACCCTGTGACACACTCTCAACACGTCTGTTCTGTGCTACAGAGACTACGTGAACACTCCTTGTTTGCTAAACTGGAGAAATGTGTCTTTTTTGCTGAGGAGGTACAGTTTTTAGGATACATGGTTTCAGGTAAAGGCTTCCGCATGGATCCTGCCAAGGTCCAGCCTATTGAGGCTTGGGTGCAACCCAAATCGCTGAAAGCGCTGCAGCGATTTTTGGGGTTTGCTAATTATTACCGCAAGTTTATTAGAGGTTTCTCAGAGATTGCCAAGCCACTCACGGATCTGACCCGGAAAGGGGCGGACGTGGCCAATTGGAATCCTGAGGCAATTCAGGCGTTTTCTACGTTAAAAGAGTGCTTTGTGGCCAACCCGGTTTTGGTTCAGCCGGATCTGGACCGTCCATTTATTGTGGAGGTGGATGCCTCTGAAGTTGGAGTGGGAGCAGTGCTATCACAAGGCACTACATCCCTCACTCAGCTTCGTCCATGTGCATTTTTTTCCCGCAAATTCTCTTCCACGGAGAAAAACTATGATATAGGGAATCGGGAACTATTGGCAATTAAATGGGCCTTCGAGGAATGGCGTCACTTCCTCGAGGGCGCCAAACACAAGATCACGGTAATTACCGATCATAAGAACCTGACATACCTGGAATCAGCAAAAAGGTTAAATCCTAGACAAGCAAGGTGGGCATTGTTTTTCTCTAGGTTTAATTTTATAATCACCTTCCGCCCTGGTACAAAAAATGTGAGGGCCGATGCCCTCTCTCGCAGTTTTTGCCCCTCACAAGCTGAGGACTGTGAACCAGTTCCGATATTGGCCACTGGGATCGTTGTGTCCGCAGTGTCTTTGGACCTTCTGGAGGAGATCCGTAAATCCCCAGAACAAGCCCCTGACACTACGCCACCCAACAAATTGTTTGTTCCACCTGCGTTTCGCCTACAAGTGCTTAGAGATTCACATGACTCTGTCTTGGCAGGCCATTCTGGTCTCAATAATACTGCCAGATTGATAACTAGGAATTTTTGGTGGCCGACGGTGGTTAAGGACTGCAAAGAATATGTTTTAGCATGTGAGGTCTGTGCCCGCGCCAAGTCCTCCCATAACCGCCCTGCCAGCTGGCTCCAGTCCTTGCCCATCCCCGAGAGTCCATGGACCCACAACTCCATGGACTTCATTACGGACCTGCCGTCCTCAGATGGAAAAACGTGTATCTGGGTGGTGGTGGACAGGTTCAGTAAACAATGTCATTTTGTCCCCCTGTCGGGGTTACCTAACTCGGAAACGCTGAGTAAACTGTTTATTGTACATGTGGTACGTTTACACGGTGCCCCGGTCAATATTGTGTCTGACAGGGGTACCCAATTCGTGTCAAAGTTCTGGAGGGCGTTCTGTAAACGCATTGGTATTGAGCTATCTTTTTCCTCGGCTTACCACCCTGAAACCAATGGTTAAACCAAACGTGTCAACCAGGCTCTGGAGCAATACCTTCGCTGCTACGTCTCAGAACACCAGTCCGATTGGGCAGAACATCTGCCACTAGCCGAGTTTGCCCTAAATAATCAGTATCAGGACTCCATTAAGTCTACCCCCTTTTTCTGCAACCACGGGCTGCATCCGCGCTTTGGCTCATTCTCGGCCAGAATGTCGGAGCTTCCTGGGATAGAGAAAAATATACATCGTTTAAAAACCATTTGGTCTGAGGTAAACTCGAACTTGAAAGGGGCCCAGGTTAGACAGACCTCGGCAGCGAACAAACGGCGATCCAAAGGACCGCACCTGGGAGTTGGAGACAAGGTTTGGCTCTCCACCAAAAACATCAAGCTTAACGTACCATCTGCCAAACTGGGTCCCAGATTTATTGGTCCATACGAGATTATAGAGGTGATTAACCCGGTGGCCTTCCGTTTAAAACTCCCACAGTCTTTCAAATTACCCAATGTCTTCCACAAGTCTCTCCTCAAGTTGTATCGCTCCCCAATTCACCCTGTCCCGTCCCCTCCTCCTCCCGTTTCAGTCAGAGGGTCCTTGGAGTATGAAGTCCAGGGTGTCCTTGACTCCCGCCTTGTAAGAGGGTCCGTACAGTATCTGGTACACTGGAGGGGCTACGGCCCGGAGGAGAGATCCTGGGTCCCTGCGAGGGACATCCATGCCAAGGCACTAATTAGAAGGTTTCACCTCCTTCACCCTGACAAACCAGGTTTTGAGGGTCCGGAGGCCCCTCTTGGAAGGGGGGATACTGTCACGTCTCCGTCAGATTTGGGGCCTGCTGTTCCGGTCGCAGCCACTAGGAGGCGCCGGACCGCCACTTCGCCGTCAGACTCGGGGACGGCTGTTCCTGCCTCAGCCACTGGGAGGCGCCGTGGTTCTATTACGTCGCCGTCAGACTCAGGGCCTATGGTCCCAGCTTTAGCCACTAGGAGGCGCCGGTCTGTCACGTCACCGTCAGATTTGGGGCCTGCTGTTCCGGTCACGGCCACTAGGAGGCGCCGGACCGCCACTTCACCGTCAGACTCGGGGACGGCTGTTCCTGCCTCGGCCACGAGGAGGCGCCGTGGTTCGCCCATGAGTTATGGTGGTGACAGAGAAGTGGCTCCTGCGCAGGCATCTGGTGGGCGCAGGCTCCGCCCCTCTGTCAGTCGTCAAGGGGTTACTGCATCACCATCTAGCCTGGTCCTGGGGGCGGCCTTAATGACATCACCAGTCCAGGAACCTGTGAGGGATGACCTGATCCCTCAAATACCTTGGGACTGGTCTTGCAAGCCGCCGGATATATTCTTGGTTCCCCTGTGTGCTACTTAGTGATTGATTTCTGTTTGACTCTGACCTCAGCCTCGTCTCTTGAAGCACGTGATCCAGGTATATATGGAGTTGTCCTGCACCATGAGCCAAGCTTACAAAAATAGCCTATGTTGTGTCAGCTAAAGCAATGTACAGAACTGAGTCTTATACGAAATTAACGGATTATTAATATTTAACAATTCCCCCTTTTGAGGGAGACAGACATTAATTGGAACCCTCAAAATATAACAAGATCTTTTTTCTTCTTTTCTTCTTCTTTGACAAAATAATTTAATATCAATAACATCAGATTATCGTTATACGCACTTAATGATGTGAATTCATGTTATGGTAAGCCGTGAACAATATTCATATGCAATATGTATAATTATACTTCCCTAAGTCTAAATTGAAGCATCTCAGGTCCAGTCATCATCATCTGGTGTCATCTGGTCTTCATTTTGATGTTCTCTGTCTTCTTCTTGGTTCTTTTAAAAACACAGTTTTTCTATAGCATATAGATGTTGTAGAAATCGTGTTGTGTATCAAATCAAAGTCCATAAATTCAAATGTTGATACAAAAACAAAGTCTATAGATGAAATGCAGCTTTAATATCTGTGCAGTGTCACCTTTAAAAACCTGGACTTACATTGGCTCGCCTTGGATATTCTGGAATCCTTCATCGGCACTGGTCTTTGAACAGGTGTGACGTCTTTGGTCAGCAAAGCAAGGGTTAAAATGACTCTTCCTTGCTAAACATAGCACCATAACCAGTCCTTGTCCTAATGCACAGGACATATGTCAGGGTTATAGCTTCCTGACAATTACCTTATTGTTCACCAGCCTTCTGAAGCTTTACAGGTGATTGGAAACCTCTGGAACTTGATAAGAACGTGATAACACAGTTCATCTCAGCATCATAGGATCATCGTCCTCTGGTTGTCAGGTTAGACACTTTAATTGTGACTGTCAGTGGTGGATACTGCACTTGTGACTGTCAGTGGTGGATACTGCACTTGTGATTTTACTCAGTCTATTACTCAGTAATCATAGCTTTGTTACCTTCTGGGACTTCTGGATAGCGGCATTCTTCTTCTTGCAACTGATAAGAATCAATAAAGTTTATAAATATGAAAAGTCTTTATTAATGTAATTTCAGTATCTTGCTTGAAGTCTTCATTCCCTATTCTATACCAAATCTGGTAATTTTCCTATCCTATAATATCACAGCGTACCATAGCAATCAGTAATATCCATATAATTATTATCAGAATTTGTACCGTATATGGATTTCAATGTTTCAAATAATAAACCAATAATAAGTGATAATACATTATTATTCATTTTTTTTTCCTGTGATAGAACATTTTTATGTCATAGATGTAATTACCTTTTTCAACCCATAGGTGTCACTGTGTTTTATGTAACCAGTGTTTTCATCTTTATTAATAAGGAATATATTTATTATACTAATAATATGTAGGAGTGTATAGCCATGAACCAAAATAAGAATACATGAGTGAGCGAATGAATGAATAAAAGAATTGTTGCATATAACTCAGAAGTGAAACATTCTCCTTTGTAATAGAACCATATCCTTGCTATATTTAATGAAGCAATATTCTATAGTTATAGTAGATTGACAGAAAAAATAAAAATTTAAGAATTAAAATAAAAATAGAATACAAAATTGAAAATTAAAAATAAGAACAAGAATAAAAATAAAAATAAGGCCTTTATGTTGATGCAGAGTAGTTACAGTATGTCTTCAGTAACATATACCCTTAATATTTCCATGATCTGGATTATTTCATAATTGTCATAAACTTGTGTTACCAAAATATTCAAATTATGCAACTTTGCATGTAATACTCTTTCTTACTGTAAAGAAATGATTCTTTATAATACTTAATGTTATTATACCCAATACTTATACCATTGTACCTTATTAATATTTCTTTCCTATTAAAATGTGTGAAGAAGAGGTATTAATTAAATGTGATGATGTAGTCAGGATCAAAAACATATTTCCCCCCTTAATACCAAAAAATATTGTTTTATGAAATAATTCATTTATGGAAACCAAAATTAAAAATAATTAATTTATAAATTGTGTAAATATTATACTTGCTTATACCATTATTTGTCTGAAGATGTGTGACCATTAAAATTAATTTGAATATCATAAAATTATCCTTTGGAAAAATTAATTTAAATGTAGATTTTCTTCATAACCCATTTTGATGTGCGATTGCACTTATCCACAATTAAGTAATCAAGAAATAATAATTACTATAGAAATATAGAAATATATGTTGTGTAGATAATATTTCACTATATATCCTAATATTCTAATTTAACTGATCTGCATATTTCTCCTAAAGACAGTTTTTTTTTCTTGCATTCCGAATCCTGAGGCCTCACACATACCAAACGTATCACATTACTCCTAAGCAGCTGCTCATACACTCAGTCACTGTCACTCAGACTGTGTCACATATTATCCCACATACAGAGGTGTGATGAATACACGTATTTTAACCCAAATTATCCTAATTATCAATGCATTGTAAACTATTTAAATTTAGTCTTAATATTTCTTTGAATATTCCCCAAATACACATGACATAAATATATGTTGTATAGCTATACTTGACATTTAGGCCTGGAAAAAATTAGACCCCCTTAAAAATTCTTTTCCCAAAGAACAGGGACATAGTATACTGGTATACTTGTATTAGAACAAAGTTCAAATTTCACATGCTATGGTTGTCATTCATGCCATGCAGTAAAGGCACACACAGAACACATTTAAAATGCAGTTAGTTATTTCCTTTTAAGTGTTAAATATATGAAATCATGCAATTATTGCAACTTCCTGTGTAAATAAAGGCATAAATCCTTGTAAGAGAATTTTTCCAATTACATCCTGCTTTGAAATGAAAATTCTAAGGAAAAATAAAAGAGAAGGTTAATATCATAATCATAATTCTAAATATTATTACTGGAGTAGATTTTAATTTTCATTAAAAAATATAGTTCTACAATCTCTACTTCTACAAGCACTCTATATATACTGTATATACTGTATGAATATGTACTGTATATACCAAACTACATGATTATACTCTATAAAATAATTATATATAACTGACTAATTGTATAACACTTTTACACAACATATATATAATTACTTTTTCTAGCAAATTCCTACACCCACTCTTTCCCTGTAAAAGATGTCTTTAAATATTCTTGCTACTTTGAAGTTAACGGATTTTCTGAGCTGCTCAGATGGACTCTTCAGCTCAAAGTCAATGATGTCACTCACCACCTGCTTCTGTCTGTCACATTCGGCCATCTTTTTTACGGAAAGAAGATCAAAACTTATCATTTTTCTTAACTCATTCTGTGTCTTTTCGGTGATCCTTTGCATCATTCCATAGGGCTTATAACAAACATGTGATTTTCTTCGTTCTTCATATATTTGATTTTGGGGAAAACTCATTTTAGAAGGCTTTGCTAATACAGGCTTCTGATAAGATTTTACTCTGCCTGTCTTCACAAAATTGGCGCAATTTACTTTCCTTTCACGATTCTCGTGTTTTCTGGCAAAATCAAGGGATTGCGCACATTCCAATAAAGAATCTTTTTGTGACGCAATAACACGAGATGCAGGATTTAAAAACCAAAATTTGCTTACAAAACTCCTTATGAGGAACTGTGTTTTGACATTCTCACTCAGCATTTTGTACAGACGTTCATATATGGACATAAACGTAAAAGTACATTCCTTCCGACCAATCCTTAATTTTTGAAGAATATCAATATCTGGATGATTTTCATTTGATGAACAAAAAATAAGAATCTTTAATCTGTCCTTATCATTTAAGTGCTCATGTGTTTCACCAGATAACTTTAAAGTTAATCTCCTAGCAAAGTTTACAGGGATCCACATTTTGAACAACTGATTCTTCTCCTCGTTAGATAAATCAAATTTGTCAACACAGCTTTCAAAAACCTCAGAGTTTCTACAAACATGGATTTTGTTATCATATGCAGGAATGATTTTGCATATTTTTAGCAAACTTTTCCTTACTTTACTTCGGAGTTGGGCCTGTGAGTCGTCTATTTTTAGTGGTACGTCTTTCCCTTGTACGTCCTCTACTTCAGTTCTGAAGTCTCCTCCTACTCCTCCATCTTGTTCCACGTCTGCAATGTCACCTTGAATGGCCGCTGCTACTATTTGCCTTTCATCGTGTAACTGCTTTTCTACATTACAATGTATCTCGGGAACATCACTATTTTCCTTCACACAATCATTTTTGGATTTCTCTGACACAGATCTATGATATATATCTACCATCAGTAGAATATTTTTTAATCTCTCCCTTTCTCTATTGAAAAACCTAACCTAGAATCTAGCTTCTGATTCTCCAGTTCACACTCGGCATATAAGCTTAGCCATAATATGTCACGTCCGCCATGTCTGCCATGTCTGTTTGTCTCAAGAACTCCTGGAGCGATGTGCATGCGCATGTTTTGTCTGCTGTCCTGCATGTTCGCTAGAGCTGTGTGCAGACTCACCTCATGTCTGAGCTGCAGGATCCCTGCGTTTCTGCTCTGCCTTCTGTGATCTTCTCGTCATGTCTGGAGTCCTTGATCATGTGATGTTTCTTAAGATCCTGCACTGTCTGGTTCTGCAATCATCTCGTCATGTCTAGAATCCCGGATCATGTGTTCTTCCTAGGATCCTGCACTGGTTGGTTCGGTGATCATCTCGTCATGTCTGAAACCCTGATCATGTGACGTTTCCTAAGATTCTGCTTGTGTTGCTTCCCTGCAAGGCTCTGGGTCTGTGGGGTTGCTCCCTCTATTCTGTGCCCTTGCACTTTGCTCTGTAGTGCGTCTCTGCACACGCTCCGTGCTCGTATTCCGCCTCTTGTCTTGTGCCATGTCTTGTGTTGTCTCTCGTGCCATGTTTGTCTTTGCCTTGCTTTGCCTTGTAGTCCTTCTGCTGTTCTTTGTCTTAGTCTGTTTTGCTATGTCTCGCCTTAGCTATGCTTTGACTTGTAGTCCTTCCTTTGTTCTCTGCCTCGCCTGTTTTGCCAGGTCTTGCTTTTGCTATGCTTTGACTTGTAGTCCTCCCTGTGTTCTCTGCCTTGCTATTCCTTGCTTTGTGTTCCTCCCTATGGTCTCAGTCTTTGCTTGCTCTGCCTCGCTCTCTCCTATGGTGCTCTGTAGTGCTCCCTGGCACACGCACCATTTCTCCTCTCCTTAGTGCTCGTTTCTTTGTCTAGTCCCAAGGTCTTCCCTTGGCCCGGCTCTGGGCTTCTGCCTACGCTCCGCTGCTAGACTCTGTCCTCTCTCTGACCTGGCTCTGTTTCTGCCTGTATTCCTTGCCTTGTTCCCTGCCTTGTCCTTGCATTGAACCCCGGCGTGGGTTCCCCTTGGCCGTCTCCTGTGCCGTGGTAAGTGCCACGTGTTTGTGTACAGCCGTGTGTACTGGCCAGTGTGGCGTGCCCCCTGCGTGGCTCCTAGCACGCAGCCCTTCCTTGTGCCCTGGTGTGGCTCCTAGCACGCACCCTGCCCTGAACCTGGCGTGGCTCCTAGCACGAAGGTTCCTTTGCCCCCTCCTGTGCCTTAGTCGTGCCTCGTGCTGGCGTTACAGCCGTGTGCATTGGCCAGTGAGGTGTGCGTCCCTGCGTAGCTCCTAGCACGCAGCCCTGCTCTGAACCCTGGCGTGTCTCTACACGCACCCTGTCTTGTGCCTTGGCGTGTCTCTACACGCACTCTGTCTTGTGCCTTGGCGTGTCTCTACACGCACTCTGTCTTGTGCCTTGGCGTGTCTCTACACGCACTCTGTCTTGTACCTTGGCGTGTCTCTACACGCACTCTGTCTTGTACCTTGGCGTGTCTCTACACGCACTCTGTCTTGTACCTTGGCGTGTCTCTACACGCACTCTGTCTTGAACCTTGGCGTGTCTCTACACGCACTCTGTCTTATACCTTGTACCTTGGCGTGTCTCTACACGCACTGTCTAATTCTATGCTTTGGCGTGGCTACACACGCACCCTGTCTCGTTTGCGAACCTTGGCGTGTCCCCTACACACGCACCTCGCTTTGAACCCTGGCGTGTCCCCTACACACGCACCTTGCCTTGCACCTAGTCTTGGACCCTGGTGTGTCCCCTACACACGCACTTAGCCTTGGACCCTGGCGTGTCCCCTACACACGCACCTAGCCTTGGACCTTGGCGTGTTCCCTAAACACGCACCCTGCTTGGATATCTGTCGTGCCTCCTTGCCTGAACCCTGGTTTGCCTGCCGGATGCCCGGAACCTGCCGACCGTTGCCAGAGGTCCGGAACCAGATGACTACGGCCTGATGTCCGGAGCTGACGTCCGCAGCCTGATCCCTGGACCCTGTCGGTTTGCCAGCAGTCCGGAGTCCGATGCCATTATGCCATTACCTGTGCCTAGGCGTGCCATCTGGCACGTACCATGTTATGGACCTTGGCGTGCCCACGCGCGCACCTTGCACGTTTTGCTTGTTTTCTCTGTATGTGATCTTGTGTTATTCTAATGAAGATACCTTGCACCTACGTCTAGTCTCGTCTTGCTTCCTGCTCGTCCTTGTCGTCAGACACTCGTCTAGTGTCCCCTGAGCCGGCCGTCTGGTCCCAGCAGTCGTGGTGGCTCACCCCCTTGGTCTTGCCCCTGACACTCCCTGTATAGGGGGTGGATTCTCACAAGGTCAGCTCGCCCTCGGTGGGTGGGTGCCACGACCCAGAGGGTCCACTCAAAAAATGGGCTCAGCAGGAGCTGAGTCCGTCACAGTTAATCAGGCCATGGACTCCGCTGGTACCTCGGCTACCCATCTGATGACCCGTCTGTTATAGAATCTGATCTGCTCTGTCTCCTGGACTCTCCTGAATATGGCGGTACCCCGGCCACTCTTCTGATGTAAATCAGACCTGGCCCTTGACCTCTGGACTCATTTGGAAATGATGGCAGCCAGAGTAAGAAGACTTGCTTGTCTAACCGCAGTCCTCACCACTGGATCTTCATGTCTCGTTAGCGGCTCCTGTGTCTTGACCGGTGCAGGTGTCCGTTTCAGATGTCGGATCAACATTGTTGGAGTGGTTTTGTACTAAACTCTGGTTTCTGCCGAAGAAAATTTTTTTTTTTTCTTCTTTCCAGCCCCGGTGAGAGGGGGCTTAAAGAGGGGGGTACTGTCACGTCCGCCATGTCTGCCATGTCTGTTTATCTCAAGAACTCCTGGAGCGATGTGCATGCGCATGTTTTGTCTGCTGTCCTGCATGTTCGCTAGAGCTGTGTGCAGACTCACCTCATGTCTGAGCTGCAGGATCCCTGCGTTTCTGCTCTGCCTTCTGTGATCTTCTCGTCATGTCTGGAGTCCTTGATCATGTGATGTTTCTTAAGATCCTGCACTGTCTGGTTCTGCAATCATCTCGTCATGTCTAGAATCCCGGATCATGTGTTCTTCCTAGGATCCTGCACTGGTTGGTTCGGTGATCATCTCGTCATGTCTGAAACCCTGATCATGTGACGTTTCCTAAGATTCTGCTTGAGTTGCTTCCCTGCAAGGCTCTGGGTCTGTGGGGTTGCTCCCTCTATTCTGTGCCCTTGCACTTTGCTCTGTAGTGCGTCTCTGCACACGCTCCGTGCTCGTATTCCGCCTCTTGTCTTGTGCCATGTCTTGTGTTGTCTCTCGTGCCATGTTTGTCTTTGCCTTGCTTTGCCTTGTAGTCCTTCTGCTGTTCTTTGTCTTAGTCTGTTTTGCTATGTCTCGCCTTAGCTATGCTTTGACTTGTAGTCCTTCCTTTGTTCTCTGCCTCGCCTGTTTTGCCAGGTCTTGCTTTTGCTATGCTTTGACTTGTAGTCCTCCCTGTGTTCTCTGCCTTGCTATTCCTTGCTTTGTGTTCCTCCCTATGGTCTCAGTCTTTGCTTGCTCTGCCTCGCTCTCTCCTATGGTGCTCTGTAGTGCTCCCTGGCACACGCACCATTTCTCCTCTCCTTAGTGCTCGTTTCATTGTCTAGTCCCAAGGTCTTCCCTTGGCCCGGCTCTGGGCTTCTGCCTACGCTCCGCTGCTAGACTCTGTCCTCTCTCTGACCTGGCTCTGTTTCTGCCTGTATTCCTTGCCTTGTTCCCTGCCTTGTCCTTGCATTGAACCCCGGCGTGGGTTCCCCTTGGCCGTCTCCTGTGCCGTGGTAAGTGCCACGTGTTTGTGTACAGCCGTGTGTACTGGCCAGTGTGGCGTGCCCCCTGCGTGGCTCCTAGCACGCAGCCCTTCCTTGTGCCCTGGCGTGGCTCCTAGCACGCACCCTGCCCTGAACCTGGCGTGGCTCCTAGCACGAAGGTTCCTTTGCCCCCTCCTGTGCCTTAGTCGTGCCTCGTGCTGGCGTTACAGCCGTGTGCATTGGCCAGTGAGGTGTGCGTCCCTGCGTAGCTCCTAGCACGCAGCCCTGCTCTGAACCCTGGCGTGTCTCTACACGCACCCTGTCTTGTGCCTTGGCGTGTCTCTACACGCACTCTGTCTTGTGCCTTGGCGTGTCTCTACACGCACTCTGTCTTGTGCCTTGGCGTGTCTCTACACGCACTCTGTCTTGTACCTTGGCGTGTCTCTACACGCACTCTGTCTTGTACCTTGGCGTGTCTCTACACGTACTCTGTCTTGTACCTTGGCGTGTCTCTACACGCACTCTGTCTTGAACCTTGGTGTGTCTCTACACGCACTCTGTCTTATACCTTGTACCTTGGCGTGTCTCTACACGCACTGTCTAATTCTATGCTTTGGCGTGGCTACACACGCACCCTGTCTCGTTTGCGAACCTTGGCGTGTCCCCTACACACGCACCTCGCTTTGAACCCTGGCGTGTCCCCTACACACGCACCTTGCCTTGCACCTAGTCTTGGACCCTGGTGTGTCCCCTACACACGCACTTAGCCTTGGACCCTGGCGTGTCCCCTACACACGCACCTAGCCTTGGACCTTGGCGTGTTCCCTAAACACGCACCCTGCTTGGATATCTGTCGTGCCTCCTTGCCTGAACCCTGGTTTGCCTGCCGGATGCCCGGAACCTGCCGACCGTTGCCAGAGGTCCGGAACCAGATGACTACGGCCTGATGTCCGGAGCTGACGTCCGCAGCCTGATCCCTGGACCCTGTCGGTTTGCCAGCAGTCCGGAGTCCGATGCCATTATGCCATTACCTGTGCCTAGGCGTGCCATCTGGCACGTACCATGTTATGGACCTTGGCGTGCCCACGCGTGCACCTTGCACGTTTTGCTTGTTTTCTCTGTATGTGATCTTGTGTTATTCTAATGAAGATACCTTGCACCTACGTCTAGTCTCGTCTTGCTTCCTGCTCGTCCTTGTCGTCAGACACTCGTCTAGTGTCCCCTGAGCCGGCCGTCTGGTCCCAGCAGTCGTGGTGGCTCACCCCCTTGGTCTTGCCCCTGACACTCCCTGTATAGGGGGTGGATTCTCACAAGGTCAGCTCGCCCTCGGTGGGTGGGTGCCACGACCCAGAGGGTCCACTCAAAAAATGGGCTCAGCAGGAGCTGAGTCCGTCACATAATACTTCTGGATTACACTTGTCTACAGACTTAAATTTCAAATTACTCTGCTTAGCAAGAGAATTAATGACATCCATTTTATTTCTCTTACCTTGAAATGTCTCAGCTTGTTCCTTTGATGGACAACGCTGGGCTCTTGTCTTCACACGTCTGGCTTCAGCACGTCTGGCACTTCTTAGTCCTCACTTCTAGGTTCTGTCTGATTCTTGTGAGTAGTGGAGTTCCTGATAACTTGCACATATGACTGACGTTAGCAAAGTTCAATCCCCCTTTTGGGCAAGTTGAGGGAAATCCACAAAAAAAATACAAAAATTCAGATCTGGCTGGCTCTCCAATGTAAAAAATGTGTATTCTTGTAAAATACTCAGGACTAGTTACCAGATAAAAATGTAGTGGTTTATTTGGATTCTTCCATCAAAGAAAGGTTATTACAGAAAAACATAAAAATAGATGAAAGAGAGATTGTCCATTAGTTCATAGCAAAAGCTTGTCACCTTCTTTCCTGGAACTCTGAAAATACATGTGTCCTGTAGTGCGTAGCTTCTCTGGATGTGACTTGGATTAACATACCAGCTGTTCAGTTATGTCCATGCAGAGATGACATCTTGCGTCTGTGTCTCATGATGGTGAGGGAAGAAGACAGCGACCTCTACAGTTAGCCAGGAATTATATACGTCTCTTGAAGCACGTGATCCAGGTATATATGGAGTTGTCCTGTACCATGAGCCAAGCTTACAAAAATAGCCTATGTTGTGTCAGCTAAAGCAATGTACAGAACTGAGTCTTATACGAAGTTAACGGGTTATTAATATTTAACATTGGGTAAGAGTATCTGTAATGAAAAAGGAGTCACATGGAAGCTAAACCTGGCTGGTAGCCTGTATCTACAAATATAAAAACTTTATGTTGAAGCTCAAGTTGTAGCTGTTTCCATGGAGCCCAGGTTATATTATAGACTTCATGGGTGTGTTTCCCAACTGGTGAGTTCTTCCAAACGGGAATGTTCACAAGGGTAACAGGAGAAAATGGACCGCAAAATTTGTTGTGAAAATTCTGTTGAGAATGCAAAACGCAATTTCTCCTTAGTACGCCAATACCCGATAAATGGTGGGAAATTACTGTTTGGGTGCATGGCAGGGGTCGGAAGGGAAGGAGCACCATTTCAGTGTTGGAACGGAAAATCTCAGAGACAGTCGAGAGCTGCTACTGTGCAGGAATGGGCAGCGCAATCTTGGAGGAGGATTTTTTTTTTATTCTACAGTAAGATGGCGACCTGATGCACGACCAGCACCTTCCTGCAGAAGGGTTTTTTCTTCAGTATGTATATACTGTATATTCATTATGTAAACTAGGGGGCAGCAGTCTGCATTATGAATATGTAATCAGAACACCACATAAAACCCCCCCGCCAGGCCCGCCCCACAGCACGGGCATATCATTAACTAGAAACTGAAAATAAAGATTAAGCAACAACCACAACATGGATTTAATCAACAAAGGTATCGTTTTAATCAGCATAACGGTGCCAACCTGACTCTGTCTGTAGGTTACTATGCACAATCCTGCTGCCAGGTTCCCTATGCAATGATTGATGACTCTACAGAAGGGAAGACAGGTGTTAATGAAAGCCATTCTCTGTACATTCTTTCTGGGTGTTGCTAGTGAATCAGATTTCTTTAACCCCTTCACCCCCAAGGGTGGTTTGCACGTTCATGACCGGGCCAATTTTTACAATTCTGACCACTGTCCCTTTATGAGGTCATAACTCTGGAACGCTTCCATGGATCCCGGTGATTCTGACAGTTTTCTCGTGACATATTGTACTTCATGATAGTGGTAAAATTTCATTCATATAACTTGCGTTTATTTGTGAGAAAAACGGAAATTTGGCGAAAATTTTGAAAATTTTGCAATTTTCCAACTTTGAATTTTTATGCCCTTAAATCACAGAGATACGGCACACAAAAAACTTGATAACTAACATTTCCCACAAGTTTACTTTACATCAGCACAATTTTGGAACCAAAATTTTTTTTTGTTAGGAAGTTATAAGGGTTAAAAATTGACCAGCGATTTCTCATTTTTGCAACACCATTATATTTTTACGGACCACATCACATTTGAAGCCACTTTGAGGGGTCTATATGATAGAAAATACCCAAAAGTGACACCATTCTAAAAACTGCACCCCTTAAGGTGCTCAAAACCACATTCAAGAAGTTTATTAACCCTTTAGGTGCGTCACAGGAATTTTTTTGAATATTTAAAAAAAATGAACATCTAACTTTTTTTCACAAAAAAAATACTTCAGGTTCAATTTTTTTTATTTTACCAAGGGTAACAGGAGAAATTGGACTGCAAAAGTTATTGTGCAGTTTGTCCTGAGTATGCTGATACCTGATATGTGGGGGGGACGACTGTTTCGGCGCATGGCAGAGCTCAGAATGGAAGGAGCGCCGTTTGACTTTTTCAATGCAAAATTGGCTGGAATTCAGATCGGACGCCATGTCACGTTTGGAGAGTCCCTGATGTACCTAAACAGTGGAAACCCCCTACAAGTGACCCCATTTTGGAAACTAGACCCCCCAAGGAACTTATCTAGATATGTGGTGAGAACTTTGAACCCACAAGGGCTTCACAGAAGTTTATAAAGTACAGCGGTACAATTAAAAAAATCATATTTTTTCCACAAAAATGATCTTTTCACCCCAATTTTTATTTTCCCAAGGGTAACAGGACCCTAAAAGTTATTGTGCAATTTGTCCTGAGTATGCTGATACCCCACATGTGGGGGTAAACCACTATTTGGGCGCATGGCAGAGCTCGGAAGGGAAGCAGCGCCATTTGACGTTTTTGGCTGGAATTGAGATCGGACACCATGTCGCGATTGGAAATCCCCTGATGTACCAAAACAGTGGAAACCCCCCACAAATGACACCATTTTGGAAACTAGACCCCCTAAGGAACTTATCTAGATGTGTGGTGAGAAATTTGAACCCCGAAGGGCTTCACAGAAGTTTATAACGCCCGGGCGTGAAAATAAAAAATTTGTATTTTTTCCACAAACATGATCAATTAGTCCCCAATTTTTTTATTTTCCCAAGGGTAACAGGAGAAATTGAACCGCAAAAGTTGTTGTCCAATTTGTCCTGAGTACGCTGATACCCCATATGTGGGAGAAAACTACTGTATGGACACACGTCGGGGCTCGGAAGGGAAGTAGTGACGTTTTGGAATGCAGACTTTGATGGAATGGTCTGTGGGTGTCATGTTGCCTTTGGAGAGCCCGTAATGTACCTAAACAGTGGAAACCCCCCACAAATGACCCCATTTTGAAAACTAGACCCCCTAAGGAACTTATCTAGATGTGAGGTGAGCACTTAGAACCCCCAAGGGCTTCACAGAAGTTTATAATGCCCGGGCATGAAAATAAAAAAATCGTATTTTTTCCACAAACATGATCAATTAGTCCCCAATTTTTTTATTTTCCCAAGGGTAACAGGAGAAATTGAATCCCAAAAGTTGTTGTCCAATTTGTCCTGAGTACGCTGACACCCCATATGTGGGAGAAAACTACTGTATGGACACACGTCGGGGCTCGGAAGGGAAGTTGTGACGTTTTGGAATGCAGACTTTGATGGAATGGTCTGCGGGTGTCATGTGCGTTTGGAGAGCCTCTGATGTACCTAAACTATTGAAACTTCCCACAAGTGACCCCATTTTGGACACTAGACCCCCCACAGAACTTATCTAGATGTGTGGTGAGCACTTTGAACCCCCAAGTGCTTCACAGAAGTTTATAACGCTCGGACGTGAAAATAAAAAAATCATTTTTTTTCCACAAAAATGATATTTTTGCCCCCAATTTTTTATTTTCCTAAGGGTAACAGGAGAAATTGGACCCCAAAAGTTGTTTTGCAATTTGTCCTGAGTAGGCTGATACCCCATATGTGGGGGTAAAACACTGTTTGGGCGCATGGCAGAGCTTGGAAGGGAAGGAGCACCATTTGACTTTTTCAACTCAGAATTGTCTGGAATTGAGATCAGACGCCATGTTGCATTTGGAGAGCCCCTGATGTGCCCAAACAGTGGAAACCCCCAATTCTAACTCCAACCCGAACCCCAACACACCCCTAACCCTAATCTCAGCCCTAGCCCTAACCCTAGCCCTAGCCCTGGACCTAACCCTAGCCCTAGCCCTAACCCTAACACTAATGGGAAAATGAAAATACATACATTTTTTTATTTTACTATTTTTCCCTAACTAAGGGGGTGATAACGGGGGGTTTGATTTACTATTTATGGCGGTTTTTATGTTTGGCGGCTGTCGCACGCTAAAAGACGCTTTTTATTGTGAAAATAGTTTTTGCATCACCACATACTGAGAGCTATAATTTTTCCATATTTTGACCCACCGAGTCATGTGAGGTCTTATTTTTTGCAGGACGAGTTGATTTCTTTATTGGTACCATTTTCGGGCACGTGACATTTTTTTATCGCTTTTTATTCCGATTTTTGGGACACAGAATGAACAAAAACCAGCATTTCATGAATTTCTTTTGGGGGGGTGCGTTTCCACCGTTCCGCGTGCGGTAAAATTGATAAAGCGGTTTTATTCTTCGGGTCAGTATGGTTACAGCAATACCTCATTTAGGTCATTTTTTTATGTTTTGGCGGTTTTATGCAATGAAAACTATTTTATATAAAAAATAATTATTTTTGCATCGCTTTATTCTGCGAGCTATAACTTTTTAATTTTTTCACTGATAATGCTGTATGGCAGCTCGTTTTTTGCGGGACAAGATGCCTTTTCAGCGGTACCATGGATATTTATATGCGTCTTTTTGATCGCGCGTTATTACACTTTTTGTTTGGCGGTATGATAATAAATCATTATTTTTTGCTTCGTTTTTTATTTTTATTTTTTAAAGGGTTCGCTAAAGGGGTTAACTAATGAGACAGTTTTATAGGGCGGGTCGTTATGGACGCGGCGATACCTAATATGTGTACTTTTATTGTTTTTTTTTTTTTATTTCCAAAAAATGGATTTATTGGGGGAATATTTTTTTTTTTTTTTTTTCTAATTTAGTTGGCGATTTTTTAAAAATTATTTTAACACTACTTTTTATTTTTTTTTAACTTTATTACATAGTCCCAGGTGAGACATCACTGTCCTGTGACAGATCGCTGATCTGTCACATCACAGATCACTGTGACAGATCAGCGATCTGTCACAGGCACTACTGCAGACTTCATCATGCCTGCGCTTTGCAGGCACTGAGGAAGCCAGCTCTCTGCAGGCTCCCAAAGGCCCCCGTCGCCATCTTGGATTCGGGGGCTGGCAGGGAAAGAGCCCCCCTCAGCAGCGCTGCACATTGCGCTGCTGTGGGGGGCTCAGGGAAGCACGGAGGGAGCCCCCTCCCTGCCGATGCTTCCCTTTAACCCCCGGTACACCGCGATCATGTTTGATCGCGGTGTGCAAGGGGTTAACGTGTCGGGGGCGGTCCGTGACCGCCCCTGACACATTGTGCCGGGTGTCAGCTGTGATAATCAGCTGACACCCGGCCGCGATCAGCGGCGCTCACCACGTGGGCGCCGCTGATCGCGCTAGACGTACTATCCCGTCCATGGGCATAGGGGCCCGGGTCCCATGGACGGGATAGTACGTCTGATGTCAGAAAGGGGTTAAAATGTCATCAGGATAGGCCCGGACCCAAAATGTATTATTGATTTCATCATGTCTCATGGTACGGGTGGAGTCATTAGAAACAATACATTCTATCCTATGGTGTTGTGATTTAGGGAGAGCTTCCTTGACGTGTTTGGAATGACACTAGAGTAGAGCACAAGACTATTTTTGTCTGTTGTACCCATATGTTAGATATAATATAACAATTTCTCTTCTCCCAGGCTTATAGCTTCCAGATACTTTGTGTTCCATATGATCAAGGGCAGTTCCCTTATGATTAGGCACCTCTCTATATCTCGTATACATGAAAATTAGAAAAATTTTTGTTGTACTCATACATGTGATATCCTATAACTAATTACTTAGTTTATCATCGAAATTTGATTGATTAGGTAGATATACCCTCGTGCGTGCTGTGGCCTGTCCTAATTAGACAGAGTATTATTGAGCGCTCAAGGAAGGAAAGACGCCACACCTGGTTAGCAGCAATCCATTCCAGCAAAAACTCTGGAAGTTTATTGAATATACTTGGTTTTATCAGTTCATACAAAGGAGTGGTTACTAGAGTTGAGCGAAACGGGTCGAAAAATTTCAAAAGTCGCCGACTTTTGGCAAAGTCGGGTTTCATGAAACGAAACCCGACCCTAGGATGAGGTCGGCCACGAGGTCGGCGACTTACGCGCCAAAGTCGCGTTTCAAAAGTTTGTTTTGCGCTCTTTTTCAGCCAATCAGGATCCACGGACACTGTGGGCAACGTGATGACATAGGCAGGGGTCACCACCATCTTTCAGAAGGGCATGCAAGTGATTGGCTTGCTTTGGTGGGCGTCACAGGGGGTGTAAAAGGGCGTGCACGCCGACTGCCATCTTACTTCTGCCGATCTTAGCATAGGGAGAGGTTGCTGCTGATTCTGTAGGGAGAGCGTTAGGCAGGGAAGAAGAAAAAAAAACCTGTTTCTGCAGCTAGCGATTTTGCCTGCACAACACACCAGTCACTGTGTGTGCAGTGCAAGGGGAGGCTATATTTTGGTGGATCAGCGGTGTTGGTTGTTAGGCTGCCTTCTAAGGCTTCCTGACGGCTGCATTGCTGTTTACCCACTGCTCTGCAAACTGCTTTTTTAAAAGCAATCCCAATTTTTTTTTTTGTCCTGCTGAGGTACTGAGCGTGCATTTTTTCACACCATACAGCGGTGCACACTCCTCACACAGTACTGTGTAACGGCTGTTATCACAGCCACAGTGAAGCTATCTGTGTGTCACTCTGTGAGAATAAGTCGAGGACATGTTCCGTTCTTACAGACCTGCACCTTCTAGTTTTGTCTAGCTTTCAAACAGTTAAATATATTTGCTGTTTGATCACATTCAAAACTATAGAGAGACAGCGTGTGCCAGTCCGTATACTTAAAAAAACACGGAGCTTGACAATTTTACGTACACCGGACAGCCGTGTACGTGCACGCTCCTCTCAGTACCGTGTAACGGCTGTTATCACGGCCACAGTGAAGCTATCTGTGTGTCACTGTGGAAGGATAAGTGGAGGACTTGTTCCGTTCTTACAGACCTACACTCTAGGGAGATTCCTATTCTGCCCAATTCTATATACACCTTGTAGTTTGTGATACACTAGCCAATTTCTGCCTGTGACATAGCGCTGTGATATTCAGTGGGCCTCACACAATCCAAAAGTGTCCAGTGTCCACTAGTGTGTGCAGAAATTCAAAATCTCCCTTATCCTGTAGTCACTTTTTTCACACCTGTGCCATCGAGCCTGTGACATAGCGCTCTGATATTCAGTGGGCCTCACACAATCCATAAGTGTCCAGTGTCCACAAGTGTGTGCAGAAATTCAAAATCTCCCTTATCCTGTAGTCACTTTTTTCACACCTGTGCCATCGAGCCTGTGACATAGCGCTGTGATATTCAGTGGGCCTCACACAATCCATAAGTGTCCAGTGTCCACAAGTGTGTGCAGAAATTCAAAATCTCCCTTATCCTGTAGTCACTTTTTTCACACCTGTGCCATCGAGCCTGTGACATAGCGCTGTGATATTCAGTGGGCCTCACACAATCCATAAGTGTCCAGTGTCCACAAGTGTGTGCAGAAATTCAAAATCTCCCTTATCCTGTAGTCACTTTTTTCACACCTGTGCCATCGAGCCTGTGACATAGCGCTGTGATATTCAGTGGGCCTCACACAATCCATAAGTGTCCAGTGTCCACAAGTGTGTGCAGAAATTCAAAATCTCCCTTATCCTGTAGTCACTTTTTTCACACCTGTGCCATCGAGCCTGTGACATAGCGCTCTGATATTCAGTGGGCCTCACACAATCCATAAGTGTCCAGTGTCCACAAGTGTGTGCAGAAATTCAAAATCTCCCCTGTCCTATAGACACCTTGTACCTTGTTTTACATTATTATATAGTTTGTTGGATTTTGTCTACATTTCTACCAAAAATGAGGAAGGCTGGTGGAAGAGGCCGTGGAATTGGGCGGGGGTTGGCAGCTGGTAATGATGGTGTTGGTGGTGGATCTGATGGTAGTGGCAAAAGCAAAATAGGACCGAATGCAGGAGGTGTTGAGCCTGCGTCATCGTCTGGCTCCACAAGGCCTCGAAGGCTTACTTTTCTAGAAGTTGGCAAACCGCTTTTAAAGCCAGAGCTGCAGGAAAAAGTTTTGGCTTACATTGCTGACTCAGCCTCCAGCTCTATCGCCTCCTCTTCTGAAGTTGTAAAAAGTAAAAGCACTGAGTCGTCATTGGAGGCTCATGTTCATGAACCACACCTTTCCTTGTGTCCTTCACCCCAACCAAGATTGAAGGATGACGCAGGCCATACTACTGATTACTCCATGGAGCTGTTTTCACATACCATGCCTGGATTACCAAGTGAAATGGTGAATTACCCAGGCCAAGATGAATCTGACATGGAGTGCACTGATGCACAGCCACTGATAGATGATTCTGCTGGTACATTCACTCAGAGCCCTACATTGTCCTCGCAGTGTACAGAGCCAGATTCTGACCCTGATGAGACTCAGGTGCCCCTTCCCGCACACTATACCACCATACACGGTGACACAGAGGAAGGTGCACATGACATTGAAGAGGACAGGTTCCAAAAATCAAAAGAGTTGCTGGACAGCTTGTCCAGAGGGTCAAAATATCACAGCGTGCTAGGCCGCAAAATGTCTGCCAAAGTAGGAAGAGTGCAGTGTGGCACTTTTTTGAACAAAATCCTCATGATCAGGCCAAGGTTATCTGTAAGAAGTGCGCAAAGACCTTTAGCCGAGGGAAAAATATGAAAAATTTGAATACCAGTTGCATGCTTAGACATTTAACCACCATGCACTTGCAAGCGTGGACACAACACCAAACCTCAAGTACCACATGTGCAACTGATCACAAAGAAGGTAGTCAGCAATGCTACAATGTTTCCCCCACTGTAAGCCCACCGGTCAGCACAGCAGCAAATGTTGAGGTGTCGTTGCAAGGCCACAGCAGTCAGGGAATCCCACTGTTATATCAATGAAATACTGAATCTAGGCCATCAGAAAGAACACCAACTCCATCACCATCATCAACCCTCTCTCAGTCCGCCCTGTCCACCGCTACTTCCACCATATGCAGCTCTCAAGTCCAGCTCACCCTCCCAGACACTGAGTAGGTCAAGAAAGTACTCAGTCTCTCATCCACGTACACTGGGTTTGAACGCCCACATTGCCAAACTAATCTCGTTAGAGATGATGCCCTATCGGTTGGTGGAAAGCGCAGCTTTCCGCGAACTCATGGCCTATGCATTACCACGCTATGACCTACCCAGTCGCCACTTCTTCTCTCGCAAAGCCATCCCAGCCCTCCACCATCATGTGAAAGACCGCATTGTCTATGCACTCAAGCAGTCAGTGAGTGGAAAGGTGCACCTCACAACTGATGCATGGTCCAGTCGGCATGGCCAGGGCCCTTACGTGTCCATCACTGCGCACTGGGTTAATGTGGTGGATGCAGGGTCCACAGGGGACAGCGGTGGTGGGACAGTGCTGCCTAGCCCACGGTATAGGAAACAGTTGGTTGTAGGCGTTCGACCCTCCTCCTCCTCCTCCAGAAGCGAAAGCTCGTCCACAGAGCGCAGTCGTACGAGCACTCCATCTGCAGCTGCCACTGTTGCACACGAGGTGTCCCCCTATCGAGCAGCTAGTGGAAAGCGTCAGCAGGCTGTGTTGCAGATGATGTGTTTGGGCGACAGACACACCGCCGAGGTGCTGGCCGAGTACTTGAAGCGACAAACTGAGTCATGGCTGGGCAGTGTACATCTTGAGGCAGGCAAGGTAGTTAGTGATAACGGCCGTAATTTTGTGGCAGCCATAGCCCTTTCAAAACTCAGCCACATACCTTGCTTGGCTCACACCTTGAACCTGGTGGTGCAGTGCTTCCTCAAAAATTATCCGGAGTTAACAGCCCTGCTCCAGAAGGTGCGAAGACTGTGCGCGCACATCCACCGGTCGCCTGTACACTCCATTCGTATGCAGAAGCTGCAGCGATTGCTCCACCTTCCCAACCACCGCCTCATTATCGACATTGCAACAAGGTGGAACTCCACCCTGCACATGTGCAAGCTGTGCGAGCAGAGGCAGGTCATAATGCATTTGTGGGAGGATACACGGCCAGGCACTTTGAGAGCAGACATGGAGTTGACAGGTGTGCAGTGGTCGAAGCTGAAAGACCTCTGTAAAGTCCTTCAGTGTTTTGAGGAATGCACACGGCTGGTAAGCGCAGACAACGCCATCCTAAGCATGAGCATCCCACTTATGCGTCTGCTCATGCAAACTTTGATGCACCTTAAGGAGCAGGCGTCTGCAGCCAATGTTGACGAGGAGGGAATCCTTGATGACATTCAGCCATTGTCTGCTCAGGGACCTCTCCTAGACGAGGTGGAGGAAGAAGAGGAGGAGGAGGATGATGATGGGGATGATTACTTAGGGGAGGAAGATGCATCTCGTGGGGCAAGTGAAAACGTTGGCGTGGCAAGGTCTGGTACAGGGTTTGTGCGTGACTGGAGGGATGTGGATTTGCCAGAAAGTGCTCCTCCAACCAGCACTCGCAGTGCATCATTGACACCGGGAACATTGGCCCACATGTCAGATTATGCCTTGCAGATCCTAAAAAGGGACCCCCGCATTGCCAAAATGATGAACGATGACGACTACTGGTTGGCCAGCATCCTGGATCCACGCTATAAAGGCAAATTACAAAACATCATGCCACAGGAGAACCTTGACCTAATATTGGCTAATAAACAAGCAACTCTGGTAAATCGGTTGCTTGAGGCATTCCCAGCACACAGCAGCGGTGATGGTTCTCACATGAGCCGTACGGGCTGGGGGCAGCTTGGCAGAGGTGTTCGTGGTGCACACAGCAGAAGTGGCTTTGGAGACAGGGGTTTCATGACAATGTTGTGGACTGATTTTTCAAGTACCGCTCACACAACTGGTAATACTGCATCGATGGAAAGTGACAGGAGACAGCAGTTGTCAACTATGGTTACAAACTAGTTTTCCTCCCATATCGATGTTCTCCCACACAGGTCATTCCCCTTTGACTATTGGGCCGCTAAACTGGACACCTGGCCTGAATTGGCACAATATGCCTTTCAGGAGCTCGCTTGCCCAGCTGCAAGTGTGCTATCGGAAAGAGTCTTCAGTGCAGCTGGATCAATCCTGACAGAAAAAAGGACCCGTCTGTCAACCCAAAATGTGGATGATCTAACCTTCATTAAAATGAACCAAGCATGGGTTTCCTAGGATTTTGTCCCACCTTCCCCTGATGACACATAGGGTGACAGAAAAATGGCTTGCTTTGGTCCACCTCTTCCTGGGACTAGACCTATTTCGCCTTTTGCATCAGCTGAATGTCCAACATCAACATATGCCACTTTCTGAAACTCCCTAACTGTGCTGCCTCCCCCCCCCATGGCCGGGGTCACCACCTAGCGCACGACACCGTGCGAGTGCCGTTGCCCTGGACAGGTGGGTAGGCCGACTCTTGGGCGCGGGCACTGGCACAGGGTCCCTCATAGTGCAATCAAGTGTCTCTGACGGTGGTGGTGCACACCCGCCGTCAGACACACCGCCAAACTATGAGGGGCCCAGTGCCAGTACCGACGCCCACGAGTGGGCCCCCCTTGCTTGGGCAGGGCCCCAGTATTTGCAATCTTTACCTCTCCCTGCTCCTCCGCTGTGTAGTCTGGGCCGTCAAATCCATACTGTGCCTGACACCGTCTGAGCCTGCCTCCTGATGTATAGACATATATTTTGAATGTGTACACTATGCTATCCATACATGTTATTCGGGGATACGGTACCCTTTCTCACCTTTGTGCAATCACGTGCAATCCATACTGGGCCTAACACCGTCTGAGCCTGCCTCCTGATGTATAGACATATATTTTGAATGTGTACACTATGCTATCCATACATGTTATCCGGGGATACGGTACCCTTTCTCACCTTTGTGCAATCACGTGTAATCCATACTGGGCCTGAGAACGGCTGGCGAGCTGTTAAGCAAGCTACAGCACCTGTGGTTTGCACACGTAAGTTTGCAGGTATTCAAATAAAATGTTTTATTGTGTGTGTGTATTTTTTTCTCTTAGCTTACTGGGTAACTAATGGAGATACTTCTCCATTACTATCCTCAGTGTTGTGATGTCAGCTGACTTTACAATGCTGTTATCCACCCAAAAATTATTATCCTGATTGCCACCACACCCCGGGAAGAGCTGAGGTTAAGCGTCGAAATTGGCAATTCTAATGGATGTGCCCTTTGTGAGGTGGCTGAGCACTGCTTTTTTTAGGCTGGGAAGAGGCAAATATACATGGCCCTTCCAAGCCTATTAGGCCGGGGTCACACTTGCGAGTGCAATGCGAGAAACTTGCGTGAGTCTTTCGCCTCAATACCCGGCACTGCCGCCGGCACTCGGGACAGGAGTGTGCAGCTACATGTCTTTCTATGCAGCTGAATGCTCCAGTCCCAACCGCCAGTGGCAGTGTCAGTGTCAGTGTCAGGTATAGAGGAGAGAGACTCGCGCGAGTTTCTCACATTGCACTCGCAAGTGTGACCCCGGCCTTAATATCAGTCCGTAGCTGTCTGCTTTGCCTTAGCTGGTTTTTAAAAATAGGGGGGACCCCAGGTCATTTCTATAATGGACAGCCTAGTTTTAATAACCAGCTAAGGCAAATCAGACAGCAGCAGGCTGATATTAATAAGCTGGGAAGCTGCATAAATATTGGCCCCTCCCAGTTTAAAAATATCAGCTCACAGCAGTCTGTTTTCCCTTGGCTGGTTTTAAAAATCAAGGGGACCGCATGTGTTTTTTTTAATATTATTATTTTTTTACTGTCAGGCCAGGATACATGTTGTGCCAGCCAATCACAGCCATGCCATTATTTGACATGGCTGTGATGGAGCTGGAAGTGCTCATATTCTTAGGGTATGTGCCCACAATCAGGAATAGTAGCATTTTGGAAGCAGTTAACCTGCGCTGCTTCTAAAGTGCTGCATTCCACATTAGATGCACAGTGGATGGGATTTATAGAAATCCCATGCCCAGTGTGCTTCTATTTACCTCTGCGTAAACTCACCCGCGGTATGGGTTTAAAAGCTACACCACGTCAATTTCTGAAATTTCCACAATAGAATGTATAGGAAACGGTAAATCCGCATTGTTCAGCGAACATAGGGTATTTACCTGCCTGATTAGAATGCAACGTTTCAGACTCAGTTAAAATAGTCTTCAAAGTGCTGCTACTTCCTGATTGTGGGCACGTACCCTTAACCCCATAACGACCACCGATACGACTTTTAACGGTGGTAATTAGGGTACTTAAACCACAGCGCCGTTAATTCACGGCGCTGTGGAGTAAGTAAATAGCTCCCCGCAGTGTCAGATTTTTTCCGGGGTCTCGGCTGCCGGGGGTAGCCGAGACCTCAGAGAACATGACCCTGCTTTTGCGATCGCCATTATTAACCCTATAATGGCGATCGCAAAAAAAGCCACGATTTTGCATTTAATTTCTCTTTCCTCTGATGTGATCGCACATCAGAGGAGAGAGAAATAGGGTCCCCCGATCCCCCCCTGTACCCCCCGGTGGTCCTGGATTCCCTCCCGGTGGTCCTCAGTCCCGCTGGCGTTCTTCGGTGGGCGCCGCCATCTTGAATCCAGAAGAAAATGGCGGGCGCATGCGCAGTGCGCCCGCCACGAATCTGCCGGCTGACAGATTCATTTTGATCACTATGATAGACTATCATAGTGATCAAAATAAAAAAAATAGTAAATAACCCCCCCGTTTATCACCCCCTTAGTTAGGCAAACATAATGAAAAAAAGAAAATATTTTTTTTTCATTTTTCCATTAAGGTTAGGGCTAGGGCTAGGGTTAGGGCTAGGGTTAGGGTTGGAATTAGGGTTAGGGTTGGAATTAGGGTTAGGGCTAGGGTTAGGGTTAGAATTAGGGTTAGGGCGAATTAGGATTAGGGTTAGAATTAGGATTAGGGATTAGGGCTGGGATTAGGGTTAGGGGTGTGTTGGTATTAGGTTTGGAGCAAGAATTGAGGGGTCTCCACTATTTACCAACTTTGTGGGTCTAATTTCTCCTGTTACCCTTGGGAAAATAAAAAAATTGGGGGCTAAAAAAATCACTTTTGTGGAAAACAAAAAGACTTTTTTATTTTCACGGCTCTGCATTTTAAACTTTGGTGAAGCACCTGGGGGTTCAAAGTGCTCACCACACATCTAGAGAAGCTCCTTGGGGGGTCTAGTTTCCAAAATGGGGTTACTTGTGGGGGGTTTATTCTGTTTAGGCACATCAGTGGTTCTGCAAACGCAACATGACGCCCGCATACCATTCCATCAAAGTCTGCATTCCAAAATCATGCTCCTTCTCTTCCGAGCTCTCCCATGCACCCAAACAGTGGTTCCCCCCACATATGGGGTATAAGCGTACTCAGGACAAATTGCACAACAACTTTTGTGGTCCAATTTCTCCTGATACCCTTTGGAAAATAAAAAAAAGCGGGCTAAAAAATCATTTTTGAGGAAAAAAAAGATTTTTTTATTTTCACAGCTCTGCATTTATAAACTTCTGTGAAGCACTTGGGGGTTCAAAGTGCTCACCGCATATCTAGATAAGCTCCTTCGGGGGTCTAGTTTCCAAGATGGGGTCACTTGTGGGGGGTTTATACTATTTAGGCACATCAAGGGCTCTGCAAACGCAACATGACGCCCGCAGACCATTCCATCAAAGTCTGAATTCCAAAATGGCACTCCTTCCCTTCCGAGCTCTCCCATGCATGCAAACAGTGGTTCCCCCGCCCACATGTGGGGTATCATCGTACTCAGGACAACTTGCATAACAACTTTTGTGGTCCAATTTCTCCTGTTTCCCTTGAGAATATAAAACATAGCGGACTAAATTATCATTTTTGAGAAAAAAAAAGTGATTATTTTATTTTCACAGCTCTGCATTTATAAACTTCTGTGAAGCACTTGGGGGTTCAAAGTGCTCACCGCATATCTAGATAAGCTCCTTCGGGGGTCTAGTTTCCAAGATGGGGTCACTTGTGGGGGGTTTATACTGTTTAGGCACATCAAGGGCTCTGCAAACGCAACATGACGCCCGCAGACCATTCCATCAAAGTCTGAATTCCAAAATGGCACTCCTTCCCTTCCAAGCTCTCCCATGCACCCAAACAGTGGTTCCCCCCCACATATGGGGTATCAGCGTACTCAGGACAAATTGCACAACAACTTTTGTGGTCCAATTTCTCCTGTTACCCTTAGGAACATAAAAAATAATGGGCTAAAAATCATTTTTGAGGAAAAAAAAATATTTTTAATTTTTACGGCTCTGCGTCTATAAACTTCTGTGAAGCACTTGGGGGTCAAAAAGGACTCCCCATATATCTAAATAAGCTCCTTCAGGGGTCTAGTTTCCAAAATGGGGTCACTTGTGGGGGTTTATACTGTTTAGGCACCTCAGTGGATCTGCAAACGCAACATGATGCCCGCAGACCATTCCATCAAAGTCTGCATTCCAAAATAGCGCTCCTTCCCTTCTGAGCTCTCCCATGTGCCCAAACAGTTGTCCCCCCCCCACATATGGGGTATCATCGTACTCAGGACAACTTGCATAACCACTTTTGTGGTCCAATTTCTCCTGTTACCCTTGATAATATAAAACATAGCGGACTAAATTATCATTTTTGAGAAAAAAAAAGTGATTATTTTAATTTTACTGCTCTGGGTTATAAACTTATGTGAAGCACTTGGGGGTTCAAAGTGCCCACCACACATCTAGATAAGTTCCTTAAGGGGTCTAGTTTCCAAAATAGTGTCACTTGTGGGGGTTTTTCACTGTTTAGGCACACCAGGGGCTCTCCAAAAGCAATATGGCGTCCAATCTCAATTCCAGCCAATTCTGCATTGAAAAAGTCAAACGGTACTCCTTCCCTTCTGAGCTCTGCCGTGCGACCAAACAGTGGTTTACCCCCACATATGGGGTATCAGCATACTCAGGATAAATCGCACAACAACTTTGGGGGTATGATTTCTCCTGTTACCCTTGTAAAAATAAAAATTTGGGGGCAAAAAGATCATTTTTGTGGAAAAAAATGATTTTTTATTTTCACGGCTCTACGTTATAAACTTCTGTGAAGCACTTGAAGGTTCAAAGTGCTCACCACACATCTAGAAAAGTTCCTTAATGGGTCTAGTTTCCAAAATGGGGTCACTTGTTGGGGGTTTCCACTGTTTAGGAACATCAGGGGCTCTCCGAACGCAATATGGCATCCGATCTCAATTCCAGACAATTCTGCATTGAAAAAGTCAAACGGCGCTCCCTCCCTTGCCCTGAAAAAGTGGTTTACCCCCACATTTTGGGTATCAGCGTATTTAGAAGAAATTGCACAAAAAATTTTGTTGTTCATTTTCTCTTTTAACCCCTTCATGACCCAGCCTATTTTGACCTTAATGACCTGGCCATTTTTGGCAATATTGACCAGTGTCCCTTTATGAGGTAATAACTCAGGAACGCTTCAACGGATCCTAGCGATTCTGAGATTGTTTTTTCGTGACATATTGGGCTTCATGTTAGTGGTAAACTTAGGTCAATAATGTTTGCATTTATTTGTGAAAAAAACAGAAATTTGGCGAAAAATTTCAAAATTTCGCAATTTTCACATTTTGAATTTTTATTCCGTTAAACCAGAGAGTTATGTAACACAAAATAGTTAATAAATAACATTTCCCACATGTCTACTTTACATCCGCACAATTTTGGAAACAAAATTTTTTTTTTGTTGGAAAGTTATAAGGGTTAAAAGTTGACAAGCGATTTCTCATTTTTACAACAAAATTTACAAAACCATTTTTTTTAGGGACCACCTCACATTTGAAATCACTTTGAGGGGTCTATATGGCAGAAAATACCCAAAAGTGACACCATTCTAAAAACTGCACCCCTCAAGCTACTTAAAACTACATTCAAGAAGATTATTAACCCTTCAGGTGCTTCACAGCAACTAAAGCAATGTGGAAGGAAAAAATGAACATTTTAATTTTTCCAATAAAAATTTTCTTTTAGCATCAATTTTTTCATTTTCACATGGGCAACAGGATAAAATGGATCCTAAAATTTGTTGGGCAATTTCTCCTGAGTACACCGATACCTCATATGTGGTCATAAACCACTGTTTGGGCGCACGGCAGGGCTCAGAAGGGAATGAGCGCCATTTGACTTTTTGAATGGAAAATATGCTGGAATATTTAGCTGTTGCCATGTCGCGTTTGGAGAGTCCCTGTGCGCCTAAACATTGGAGCTCCCCCACAAGTGACCCCATTTTGGAAACTAGACCCTCCAAGGAACTTATTTAGATGCATAGTGAGCAATTTGAACAGCCAGGTGCTTCACAAATTGATCCGTAAAAAAAAGGACTTTTTTTTCACAAAAATTTTCTTTTAGCCTCAGTTTTATCATTTTCACATGGGCAATGGGGTAAAATGGATCCTAAAATTTGTTGAACAATTTCTCCTGAGTGCACCGATACCTCATATGTGGTCATAAACCACTGTTTGGGCACACGGCAGGGTCCCGAAGGGAAGGAGCACCATTTGACTTTTTGAATGGAAAATTAGCTCCAATCGTTAGTGGACACCATGTCGTGTTTGGAGAGCCCCTGTGTGCCTAAACATTGGAGCTCCCCCATAAGTGACCCCATTTTGGAAACTAGACCACCCAAGGAACTTATCTAGATGTGTGGTGAGGACTTTGAACCCCCAAGTGCTTCACAGAAGTTTATGACGCAGAGCAGTGAAAATAAAAAAAAAATTTTTTTTCCTCAAAAATGATTTTTTAGCCCGCTATTTTTTATTTTCACAAGGCTAACACGAGAAATTGGACCACAAAAGTTGTTGTGTAATTTGTCCTGAGTACACCGATACCCCATATGTCAGGGGAAACCACTGTATGGGTGCATGGGAGAGCTCAGTAGGGAAGGAGCGCGATTTTGGAATGCAGACTGATGGGATGTTCTGCGGGCATCATGTTGCGTTTGCAGAGCCCCTGATGTGCCTAAACAGTAGAAACCCCCCACAAGTGACCCCATTTTGGAAACTAGACCCCCAAGGAGCTTATATAGATGTGTAGTGAGCACTTTGAACCCCCAAGTAACATAGTAACATAGTTATTAAGGTTGAAGGGAGACTTTAAGTCCATCTAGTTCAACCCATATCCTATCCTAACTTGCCCTAACATGTTGATCCAGAGGAAGGCAAAAAAAACCCATGTGGCAACAAGTAAGCTTCACATTGGGGAAAAAAATTCCTTCCTGACTCCACATATGGCAATCAGACTTGCTCCCTGGATCAACGCAATATTAAGGAAACTAGTGTATATACCCTGTAATATTATACTTTTCAAGAAAGGCATCCAGTCCCTTCTTAAATTTTAGTAGGGAATCACTCATTACAACATCATATGGCAGAGAGTTCCATAGTCTCACTGCTCTTACAGTAAAGAATCCGCGTCTGTGAGTATGCTTAAACCTTCTTTCCTCCAGACGTAGAGGATGCCCCCTTGTCCCCGTCACAGGTCTAAGAGTAAAAAGATCATTAGAAAGCTCTTGGTATTGTCCCCGCATATATTTATACATTGTAATAAGATCACCCCTAAGCCTTCGATTCTCCAAACTAAATAACCCCAAATGTAATAACCTGTCTTGGTATTGCAGACCCCCTAGTTCCCTAATAACCTTGGTCGCTCTTCTCTGCACCCGCTCCAGTTCAGCTATGTCTTTCTTATACACTGGAGACCAGAACTGTACACAGTATTCTAAGTGTGGTCGCACTAGTGACTTATATAGAGGTAAAATTATGTTCTCCTCATGAGCATCTATGCCTCTTTTAATGCATCCCATTATTTTATTTGCCTTTGCAGCAGCTGCCTGACACTGGCCGCTAAATGTGAGTTTGTCGTCCACCCATACACCCAGGTCTTTTTCAGTGACTGTTTTGCCCAGTGTTTTACAATTAAGCACATAATTATACATCTTGTTCGTTCTACCCAAGTGCTTCACAGAAGTTTATAAACGCAGAGCCATGAAAATAAATCATTTTTTTTTCCTCAAAAATGATTTTTTAGCCCGCTATTTTTTATTTTCACAAGGGTAACAGGTTAAATTGGACCCTTAAAGTTGCTGTTCAGTTTGTCCTGAGTACACTGGCACCCCATATGTGGGGGGGAACCACTGTTTGGGCGCACGGCAGGGCTCAGAAGGGAAGGAGCGCCATTTGACTTTTTAAATGGAAAATTAGCTCCAATCGTTAGCGGACACCATGTCGTGTTTGGAGAGGCCCTGTCTGCATACACTTTGGAGCCCCCCCACATATCACCCCATTTTGGAAACTAGACCCCCTAAGGAAGTTATCTAGATGCATAGTGAGCACTTTGAACCCCCAGGTGCTTGACAGAAGTGTATAACGCAGAGCTGTGAAAATAAAAATATTTTTTTTTCCTCAAAAAATGATTTTTTTAGCCCGCTATTTTTTATTTTCACAATAGTAACAGGAGAAATTGGACCCCAAAAGTTGTTGTCCAGTTTGTCCTGAGTACGCTGGTACACAATATGTGGGGAGGGACCACTGTTTGGGCACACGTTGGGGCTCGGAAGGGAAGTAGTGACGTTTTAAAATACCGACTTAATGGAATGGTCTGCGGGCGTCATGTTACGTTTGCAGAGCCTCTATTGTGCCTAAACAGTGGAAACCCCCCACAAGTGACACCATTTTGGAAACTAGACCACCCAAGGAACTTATATAGATGTGTGGTGAGCACTTTGAACCCCCAAGTGCTTCACAGAAGTTTATAACGCAGAACCGTGAAAATAAAAAAAAATTTTTTTCCTCAAAAAATGATTTTTTAGCCCGCAATTTTTTATTTTCACAATGGTAACAGGAGAAATTGGACCCCAAAAGTTGTTGTCCAGTTTGTCCTGAGTACGCTGGTACCCCATATGTGGGGGGGACCACTGTTTGGGCACACATCGAGGCTCGGAAGGGAAGTAGTGACGTTTTGAAATACCGACTTGATGGATTGGTCTGCGGGCGTCATGTTACGTTTGCAGAGCCCCTGATGTGCCTAAACAGTGGAAATTCCCCCACAAATAACCCCATTTTGGAAACTAGACCACCCAAGGAACTTATCTAGATATGTGGTGAGCATTTTGAACCCCCAAGTGCTTCACAGAAGTTTATAACGCAGAACCGTGAAAATAAAAAATCTTTTTTTTTCCTCAAAAAATGATTTTTTAGCCCGCAATTTTTTATTTTCACAAGGTTAACAGGATAAATTTGACGCCAAAAGTTGTTATCCAGTTTGTCCTGAGTACGCTGGTACCCCATAGGTGGGGGGGGACCACTGTTTGGGCACACATCGGGGCTTGGAAGGGAAGTAGTGACGTTTTGAAATACTGACTTGATGGAATGGTCTGCGGGTGTCATGTTACGTTTGCAGAGCCCCTGATGTGCCTAAACAGTGGAAACCCCCCACAAGTGACCCCATTTTGGAAACTAGACCCCCCAAGGAGCTTATCTAGATGTGTGATGAGCACTTTGAACCCCCAAGTGCTTCACCGAAGTTTATAACTCAGAGCCGTGAAAACAAAAAAAATCACTTTTTTTCACAAAAATCATTTTTTTAGCCTCCAATGTTTTTTTCCCAAGGGTAACAGGATAAATTAGACTCCCAAAGTTGTTGTGCAATTTTTTCTGAGTACGCTGATACCCCATATGTGGGGGTAAACCACTGTTTGGGCACACGTCGGGGCTCGGAATGGAGAGAGTGCTGTTTGACATTTTGAACGCAAAATTGGCTGGAATAAATCGTGGCGCCATGTCGCGTTCGGAGACCCCGTGATGTGCCTAAACAGTGGAAACCCCTCAATTCTAACTCCAACTCTAACCCCAACACACCCCTAACCCTAACCCAACCCTAATAATAACCCTAACCACAACCCTAATGCCAACACACCCCTAACCCTAATCCCAACTCTAACCCTAACTACAAGCCTAACCCTAATCCCAACCCACCCCTAACCCTAACTACAAGCCTAACCCTAATCCCAACCCACCCCTAACCCTAATTCCAGCCCTAACCCTAATTCCAGCCCTAACCCTAATTTTAACCCTAACCCTAATTTTAACCCTAACCCTAATTTTAACCCTAACCCTAATTCCAACCCTTACCCTAATTCTAGCCCTAACCCTATTTCTAACCCTAACCCTATCTGTAACCCTAATTCCAACCCTAACCCTAGTTCGAACCCTAAATGGAAAAAAAAATATTTTTTTTATTTTATTATTTGCGCATGGCTATGGGGGTGATAAAAGGGGGGTGTATTTACTTTTTTTTTCATTTTGATCACTGTGAGAGTGTATCACAGTGATCAAAATGAAAAATGAATGGGCAACCGGCAAATTCATGGGCGCCGCCATCTTGGACAATGGCAGGCGCACTGCGCATGCACCCGCCATTTTGCAAGATGGCGGCGCCCATGATCCGGACGCCGGGAGCAACGGCGGGACACCGGGAGCACGATCGGAGGTCCCGGGGGGATCGGAAGGTGGGAGGGAGCGATAGGAAGGGGAGCAGATGATGACGGCGGCGACCGATCGCCGCCGTCCATCGGTGGCGGGGGCCGATCGGCCCTGCCAGTCGGTGTGTGGGGGGGTCGGGTGTCGGTGTCCAGCCATGTCCGATGCTATTGCAGCATTGGCCATGGCTGGATTGTAATATTTCACCAAATTTCATTGGTGAAATATTACAAATCGCTCTGACTGGCTGTTTCACTGTTAACAGCCAATCAGAGCGATCGTAGGCACGTGGGGGCTAAGCCACGCCCCCAGGGATTAACTATAGAGTGTCCTCTGTGTGCGGGTCGGGTGACCTTTCAGTGACCCCGGTCACCCGACCTGCAGGGGGGCTGTTTATAGCATGACGCCTACGTAGGCGTCATAGGTTGTTTGGGCACGACTTTTCATGACGCCTACGTAGGTGTCATGGGTCGTGAAGGGGTTAGCACTTGTGAAAATAAAAAAAATGGTTCTGAAGTAAATTTTTTGCAAAAAAAAGTTAAATGTTAATTTTTTTCCTTCCACATTGCTTTACTTCCTGTGAAGCACGTAAAGGGTTAATAAACTTCTTGAATGTGGTTTTGAGCACCTTGAGGGGTCTAGTTTTTAGAATGGTGTCACTTTGGGTATTTTCTGTCATGTACACCCCTCAAAATAACTTTAAATATGATGTGGTCCCTAAAAAAAATGGTTTTGTAAATTTTGTTGTGAAAATGAGAAATCAACTTTTAACCCTTATAACTTCCTAACAAAAAAATTTTGTTTCCAAAATTGTGCTGATGTAAAGTAGACATGTGGGAAAAGTTATTTATTAAGAAATTTGTGTGATACATCGCTCTGATTTAAGGGCATAAAAATTTAAAGTTTTAAAATTGCAAAATTTTCTAAATTTTCGCCATATTTCTGCTTTTTTCATAAATAAACACAAGAAATATCGAAGAAATTGTACCACTAACATGAAGTACCATATGTCATAAAAAAAATCTCAGAATCAGCGGGATCCGTTAGAGCATTCCAGAGTTATAACCTCATAAAGTGACAGTGGTCAGAATTGTAAAAATTGGCCTGGTCATTAAGCTGCAAACTGGCTCTGTCACTAAGGGGTTAAAGATTGTTGACTGACTGCGCTTCCAAGCAGGAAACTGGACATACAGCAAGTAGTCCAAGGTCTGGGCCCGGTAACGGACACTAAAAGTCCGGTGCGAACCCCAATCTTTTCAGTTCAGGTTTGCTCATTCGTACTCCTGACCTGTTTATCAGCATGGAGCTTGCAAAAAGAAAGAACTGAAGAAACTGCTGTCTGCATACATTCTCTTGTAATGGAAGTAAAGTCCAGTATTATATGAAATGGCATTGAATTAGTGTTTCAGGGTCTCTGCTGATGCTAGATTCCTTTTATTATTACTGTTTTAGTATTCAACACAAACAATTGTACCCAGTGATTATCTTCATGGTATATATGATGACCATATTGGATTAATGATAATTTTCTTGTTCAAGCTAGACTGAGCCACATCTTCCAAGGTTTAGCAGAGCATTGCACATAAAGGTATTTGTAGAATACAATGCTGATTTCAATCTTTCTGACTGTGGTTTAGAAACATCGCAATTACACAAACTTTATTGATGTAGGGGATATAAATTCTCAACCATTTTGTGGCCTATAAAACTATTATTTTGCAGTTGCTCCTCGGAAATGGATGAAACATTTGTTCTTGTTTGATCTGTTTTTTTTTTTTTTTTACGAATATTCATTGCTGTGTTCATAAACTTTACGGTGATATTTAACTGGCCTTTGCACTGTCATCTCGTAGCTTCACTACTAGGTGACACTTTACGCTTTTTAAAAGAATATGTTTTTATTGTAACATTTAAAATTTAGTCAAACATAGTCAATGGTATCCTGATGGTGTCAACGTTTCATGTGTGCCTAGGCTCATGTAGGCACTAGTTAAAGTGACTTTGACATTGATAATTGTAATATCTATTTATATAATTGCCTTGTAATGTTTTCATTTCCTGATCTGTCCAGATGTCACCGTATCCCAGAATTCCAAGTGGAGGAAGTTCACCGACCACCATATTGGGACACCCAAGTGATGGGTGTCTCAATATGGAAACTGCTGCTGGTACCAACCTATTGCGCGGTACCACCAGCAGAACACCGTCGCACCACACACACTCACGCAGTCTCTTGCGCAGTACCATCAACGGAACACAGTCGCACCAAACACACACACACTCTATATGCCGTACGCTCCACACACACACACGCACACTCACACACTAACACATTTACACTCAAACTCACACTCAAACTCACACATTTACACTCACTCACACTCACACATTCACACTCATGCAGCTTCTTGCGCGGTACCACCAGCGGAACACCATCGCACTGCACCTGCGTGAATTCCACGCAGGCACAGTGAATCATTCGGCTGATCCTGGCGGCAGATGTGTGACGTGTCTACAGGCAGAGGAAGTCGGTCACATTAAAGGGGTTTTCCCACGAACGAAAGTTGATTTGAAAAATTGTCTGTGTCTGACCGTGTACAGAACATACCACATCTCCTGGGCAGGGGAGGAAGCAAAAGACAATACTGACATTACAGCAGGGGATCACAGAGGATTCATTTTGTGAGGTAAAATATTTCACTGACTGTTTTTAAACAATATTTTACTTCACAAAATGTATCCTCTGTGATCTCCTGCTGTAATGTCAGTATTTTCTTTTGCTTCCTCCCCCTGCCCAGAAGCTGTGGTATGACACAGACAATTTTTAAAATGAAGATTAGTTCATGGGAAAACCCCTTTAAATAGAAATTCCTTCTCACTTGCTGTGCACTGATTGTTTAGTGATGGGGTTAACAGGTTAAACAAGAGATGACATGAGAGAAGACAGCAGCTGGGGGAGAGAAAGCGCACAGGGGTGAGACAGACAGAGCATAGGGGGGAGACAGCTCAAATGGGGCAGCACATGAGGGGAGAACACAGCACAGGAAGGAGAGAGACAGGAGACAAGGGGGATAGCACATGGTGTAGACAGGTCAAAGGATTGAGCACAGATGGGAGAAGTCAGCACATGGGGAAAGAGAGAGTGGATAGGTGGGTGAGTACATGAGGGGAGAGATTCTCAACGATGCAAAGCCTGCCCCCCATCGTGACATTACCGCCCTCCTGATGCAATAGCAGCGGGTCTCAATCTAGTACTATATAATGGTAAATTGTGAATGTGTTAGAGATATCTGATTTGTAAGATGGTTAGATTCTCGTTTTATTTTTCCTATGGATGACTGCTGACTCTATTGTCCTGGAGATACCACATGATTACCAAAGTTTCCTATAGAATGTAAGAATTATGCTATGCTATGCCCTGCAGTGTGATCTATGATTTCATGTTATAACTTTTGTATGCTTCCAGCAATAAAGCAATAATCAATGGCTAAGTAGTAGATACAGTACAGCAGATCTGACAGAATTCAAATTCGCTAAAACGTGTGGATTTTTTTGTCAAATTCAATTCACAGTGAAGTAATTGTCCACAAATTAAATGCCTCTTATTATGCTCTAAAGTCTGTCTAGATTCCAAAGAACAATAAATGTAACACGCAAAAAATACTAAACAAAAAAACTTATATTCCCCCCATGGCTCACCTGTCTTAATCACAGTCACCTCTTCTTTCCCACATAGCTAGCCCCATCTCCTGGCCTTTTCACTGTAGGACAGGACTTGTGGCTGCAAACAGATCTCGGGATGTCACTTTGTGCCGCACATCCATGATGTCCATGTAAGGAGGAGGAATTTGAATGGTAAGGAGACTATATGTTTTGCTTTCCTGTTTAAAATCTTGCCTGCTGTCTACAGATTTGTAAAAAGCGCAAAGTACATTTACAAAATCCCCATTATCAAAAAAGCATTTTTTTGTATATTCAAGTAAATTAACTCATCCCTGCCAAGTAGCACTATGTCCAATAACCCTAAACGTCTCTTTGACACTTTTCATTCTCTACTCAACCCAAGAGTACAGGCCCCTACCACGGAGCTTCGAGCTGACGATCTGGCCAATTACTTCAAAGAAAAAATTGACCAGATCCGACAGGAAATTATCTCCCAATCACCTCATACCATGCACTGTCCTCCCTCCCCCACTGCATCTAGCTCACTCTCTGACTTTGAACCAGTCACAGAAGAAGAAGTAAGCAGGCTCCTTGCATCTTCCCGCCCAACCACTTGCACCAGTGACCCATTTCCGTCACATCTACTCCAGACCCTTTCCCCTGCTGTCACCCCCCACCTAACTAAAATATTTAACCTCTCTCTCTCTTCTGGTATCTTTCCCTCCTCATTTAAGCATGCCATCATACATCCACTACTTAAAAAACCATCCCTCGACCAAAACTGTGCCGCTAACTATAGACCTGTTTTTAATCTTCCCTTCATCTCTAAACTCCTGGAACGCCTTGTCCACTCCCATCTTATCCGCTATCTCTCAGAAAACTCTCTTCTCGACCCTCTCCAATCCGGTTTCCGCTCTTTACATTCTACTGAAACTGCCCTCACTAAAGTCTCTAATGATCTACTAACAGCTAAATCAAATGGTCATTACTCCATGCTAATTCTCTTGGATCTCTCTGCAGCATTCGACACTGTGGATCATCAGTTCCTCCTCACTATGCTCTGTTCCATTGGCCTCAAGGACACCGTTCTCTCCTGGTTCTCCTCCTCTCTCTCTGACCGCTCCTTTACTGTATCTTTTGCTGGCTCCTCCTCCTCTCATCTTCCCCTTACTGTTGGGGTTCCTCAAGGATGAGTCCTAGGCCCCCTCCTCTTCTCTTTGTATACTGCCCCTATTGGTCAAACAATCAGTAGATTTGGTTTCCAGTACCATCTCTATGCTGATGACACCCAATTATACGCTTCTTCTCCTGACATCACGCCAGCCTTTCTAGAAAACACTGGCAATTGTCTAAACGTAGTGTCTACCATCATGTCCTCACTATATCTGAAACTGAACCTGTCAAAGACTGAACTCCTTGTGTTTCCTCCCGCTACTAATGTACCTATACCCGACATTGCCATTTCCGTGTGTGGTTCTACTATTACTCCCCAGTAACATGCCCGCTGTCTTGGGGTCATACTTGACTCCGAGCTTTCCTTTGTCCCCCACATCCGATCACTGGCTCGCTCTTGTTATCTGCACCTCAAAGACATTTCTAGAATTTGACCTTTTCTTACTTTTGACTCTGCAAAAACTCTGACTGTTTCTCTTATTCATTCTCGTCTCGACTATTGTAACTCCCTTCTAATCGGTCTCCCTCTTACCAAACTCTCCCCCCTCCAATCTGTCTTGAATGCAGCTGCCAGGATCATATTCCTCGCCAATCGTTACACTGATGCCTCTACCTTGTGCCAGTCATTACACTGGCTACCCATCCACTCCAGAATCCAGTACAATATTATTACCCTCACCCACAAAGCTCTTCATTGCTCAGCACCACCCTACATCTCCTCCCTTGTTTCAGTATACCCTCCTACCCGCGCCCTCCGTTCTGCTGATGACCTGAGGTTATCATCCTCAATAATCAGAACCTCCCACTCCCATCTTCAAGACTATACACGTGCTGCGTCAATTCTTTGAAATGCACTTCCCAGGTCAATGCGATTAGTCCCCAATCCCCACAATTTTAAGCGTGCCCTGAAAACTCATTTATTCAGACTGGCCTACCGCCTCAACACATTAGCCTAATCTATCCCTATGTGGCACAGCCAAAAGTTTTTTACCATAACCAGGTTCCCCGCATCATGTTCCCACATGCTTTCTGCATCCATTAGCCTTCTGCATCCGTACTGCTACACACTTAACATTATGGCTGGTCCATACAATCAGGGCAACTGTTACCACCCACCTTTCGTGTCTCCCCTTTTTTCCTCATAGATTGTAAGCTTGCGAGCAGGGCCCTCATTCCTCTTGGTATCTGTTATGATCTATGTAATTATTGTTATGCTGTAATGTATATTGTCTGTACAAGTCCCCTCTGAAATGTAAAGTGCTGCGGAATATGTCAGCGCTATAGAAATAATTTATTTATTATTATGTCCATTCAGTTACAAACATTCTGTACATTTAATGCCTGCACGAATGACAGATCTGTGACTGATCTAGTGATGTACCATACAAGTGATTTCTGATTTCGGCACCAATACTTAATGTGGGAAAAATGAGTAAAGGGTAATAACGGCTGGGCACGATGCCACTCTGCTGTTGTGTTGAGGTGGGATATGCTGGGTTCTCTAATTAGTTAATGCACTACATTTGTTGCATCCTCATGCTCCCAAGAGTGTACAGAGGTCATAAACAATTACGGTGTCCTGCCAGTAGAGACAGAGGAAGAAAAGTAGACAGAAGGAGTGTAAGGGACCTCTCGTAGCGAGGTTTGCTTTTTGGTTCCTAAACACCCTGCTACCCCTGAGAATGTGTATGCGAACTGGGTAGTTGCTCATTTGTCATGGTCACGTGTGTCTGGACGCAGCGAGTACCGCAAGGCGAACCCATGATACGCGTGACCCTGGATACACCGCCTCCAGTGGGGCGAATTTAAATAATAAAACATGCAGCTGGATACGCCGCCTCCAACAGGCAAATTTAGGTATTACACGTAAATCTGGAAACCCCGCCTCCAGTAAGGTGAATTTAAATAATAAGGGAAACCTGGGAAACATTAACAATGGTGGGCCCTGCGATAGGGAAGTGGAGACCTCCTAAGCTCCCCTGAGCCAGTGTCCCTGCACTCCTAACGTTCCCTATGCCGGTTCCGCACCGGGCGCGCAACAGGAACCTAAAACCCCTAGCTCGCCCTGACCTAAAACCTCACTAGGGAATTGGTCGGTGCGGAAACTAATCCCACCACTGCACTAAAACACACATGAGGAAAGATGACAAAACAGGGGAAACACCACTTAGCTTTGCTCTGTTGCGTACTCTCCTAGCAACAGAGCCCATCACCTGTGTGCATCTTCTCCTCCACCTGGATCCATCACCATAACTGGATCCTTCAACATAGTGCAGCCTTGGAGCAGAGTCCACCACCAATTGCAGCTGTCCAGTAACAGAGTCCCAAAGATCAGTTCAGCTTCTGCCAAAACGTCCAGCATGCTTGAGTCCAGCTCTCAGCAACCAAGTCCCGCATGCTGAATGCAACTCTCTCCATAGTCATCATTCCACCAAGCCATGCAAGCACTTCCTGCCAACACCATAAACTGTGACTCCACCACGCCATGCCAGCCCTTCTTGCAGACCACCTAGCTGCCACTCGTCCCCTCTGGCTGGGCTGTGCAGGACTCATGTTCAGCTCCTTCCTCCCCCAGGCTTACTTGCAAAATGACACACAATATCACCAACAGTGATTGAACCCAGCTGGCTCCCTTTTATAGAGCCTAACACCTGATTTGTAATTGCGTGCAGATTAACCCTAAAGCTAAGGTGCGATACCACTCACCACCACCGGGCAACTTAGAATGAAACACCACGTGTAATAATTCTAATGGCCACCGGGGGCAATCACAACACACTTTGGCACCAAGCCAAAGGAAAAAAAGTTCACTTTTTCATTTAAACTGTCAGATCCAGCCTGGATCATGACATCATTACTCCTTTTCATGCCACAAGTGTAGGCAAGTTGTCAAGGGTAACAGGGAAGAGGGTACAGTAAAATATGGCACAATCACAACACAGTAATACAATTAAACAAGACATCTATACAGCTATATATATATACAGTATATATATATATCTAAATACTGTTCTTTATATTTACAATTAAAGGACTTCTAACCTAACCTAATGGGTGTCACTCTCAGTACTTGATTGTCACCATGCTCTTTCCTCTAATGGGCCTTCCCAGGCTTTTCAAAATGAACTGCACCACAGCTGTCACCTGACCAGGTGTCTTCTCCGATCTCTTCCCCCAAGGGAGCATGCACTTCACTCTTGGGTTCCTACTACTGTAGTTCTTTTTGCTTTCAGTTTCTCTGTAGTTACATAGCTACATAGGTTGAATAAAGACCTAGGTCCATCAAGTTCAACCTTTCTAGCCCCTGACCAACAGATGGTGGTGTTCACTTGCAGCTGCTCCACCAAGCATTAACTGCGTGCATCCTTTATCTTGTTCACTGCCTTACAATGGTATGAGGGTCTTAAATATCTGCAACGATTCAGTGAGACCAGGATCTGTTTTAAAAAGTAAAAAATGTCTCTGCTGACATACTTCAAACAGGGTTTCAAAACTTAATAATATGCAAGAAACTTCTTGTACATGTCTTCTGCATTAGGCAGAGGCTCATACTTATGTTTTGTTGCATACAGCATTTCTGATGTTATAGTTGCAATTCAAGAGTGACCGAGTATTTCGAAGCTTTCAGCCCTGGCCTTCGGCATCTTTATACTCCACTGTAATGAGCACCATGTTTTCGTTCTAGTCAGAATAGCTCTTTCTAAACCTCTGGGACCGGTCTAAATGTTGTTTTGTAGCCCACTTCTTACTAGTTGCCTACGGAAACGTAGAACTGTAGAACTTGTTCTAGAACTTTTTAATTTGATCCTTCAGTCGCTAACACACTCTTAAGCTTGTGGCCTTCTAATCAAGAATACTTATCTCTTCAATATTCTCTCTCTAAGGCTAAGTTCACACTTGCATTTGGCTGGTCTGCGTATGGCTGGGCACTTCTTCCCTTAAGCTCCGACTAATCTCCGCCTACTTCTGCAAGCGTCCTGCGTACCTAACAGAAATGCAACATGTTGCGTTCGGTGGGCACGTCAAAACGCCATATGCGGACGCATCCGTTTACAACGCATGTCCCTTCGTACCCAATGTTAAAGATAGGTACGCAGGATGACACAGGGACAGGATGCTTGTGGAAGTAGGCGAAGCGTAGGTGGAGCTTAAGGGAAGAAGTACGCAGCCCTACGCAGACCAGCCAAACGCAAGTGTGAACTACACTTAACTGCTTAAAAAACAGGAACTAGCTTTCTGCTAACTCTTCGTCAGGGTTGGCTTTAAACTCTTAACCCTATCCACAGGGTAACTGAACTGCAGCTCACAAACAGCTTGTAAAACAGGTTATTACAATACATTAACCCCTTTACCCCCAAGAGTGGTTTGCACGTTCATGATCGGGCCAATTTTTACAATTCTGACCACTGTCCCTTTATGAGGTAATAACTGTGGAACGCTTCCATGGATCCCGGTGATTCTGACAATGTTTTCTCATGACATATTGTACTTCACGTTAGTGGTAAAATTTCATTGATATTAAGTTATGTTTATTTGTGAAAAAAATTGAAATTTGGTGAAAATTTAGAAAATTTTGCAATTTTCCAACTTTGAATTTTTATGCCCTTAAATCACAGAGATATGGCACACAAAAAATGTAATAAATAAAATTTCCCACATGTTTACTTTACATCAGCACAATTTGGGAACCAACATTTTTTTTAGGAAGTTATAAGGGTTAAAAGTTGACCAGCGATTTCTCATTTTTACACCACCATTTTAATTTTAGGGACCACTTCACATTTGAAGTCACTTTGAGGGGTCTATATGATAGAAAATACCCAAAAGTGGCACCATTCCAAAAACTGCACCCCTCAAGGTGCTCAAAACCACATTCAAGAAGCTTATTAACCATTCGGGTGCTTCACAGGAATTTTTTGAATGTTTAAAAAAGCAAATGAACATTTCACTTTTTTTTCACAAAAAAATTAATTCAGGTCCAATTTTATTTATTTTACCAAGGGTAACAGGAGAAATTGGACTGCAAAAGTTATTGTGCAATTTGTCCTGAGTACGCTGTTACCTGATATGTGGGGGGGGGGCACTGTTTCGGCGCATGGCAGTGCTCAGAAGGGAAGAAGCGCCATTTGACTTTTTCACTGCAAAATTGGCTGGAATTCAGAACGGACGCCATGTCACAATTGGAGAGCCCATGATGTGCCTAAACAGTGGAAAACCCCACAAGTGACCCCATTTTGGAAACTAGACCCCCAAGGAACTTATCTAAATATGTGGTGAGAACTTTGAACCCCCAAGGGCTTCACAGAAGTTTATAACGTACAGCCGTACAATTAAAAAATCATATTTTTTCCACAAAAATGATCTTTTCACCACCAATTTTTATCTTCCCAAGGGAAACAGGACCCCAAAAGTTATTGTGCAATTTGTCCTGAGTACGCTGATACCCCATATGTGGGGGTAAATGACTATTTGGGTGCATGGCAGAGCTCAGAAGGGAAGCAGCACCATTTGACTTTTTTGGCTGGAATTGAGATCGGACGCCATGTCGCGTTTGGAAAGCCTCTGATTTGCCAAAACAGTGGAAACCCCCCACAAATGACACCATTTTGAAAACTATACCCCCAAGGAACTTACCTAGATGTGTTGTGAGAACATTGAACCCCCAAGTGATTCACAGTAGTTTATAACACCCAGGCGTGAAAATAAAAAAATATTTTTTCCACAAACATGATCATTTAGTCACCAATTTTTTTATTTTCCCAAGGGTAAAAGGAGAAATTGGACCCTAAAAGTTGTTTTCCAATTTGTCCTGGGTACGCTGATACCCCATATGTGGGAGAAAACTACGGTATGGGCACACATTGGGGCTTGAAAGGGAAGTAGTGACGTTTTGGAATGCAGACTTTGATGGAATGGTCTGCGAGTGTCATGTCGCGTTTGGAGAGCCTCTGATGTGCCTAGATTGTTTAAACCCCCTACAAGTGACCCCATTTTGGAAAATAGACCCCCCCAAGGAACCTATCTAGATGTGTGGTGAGCACTTTGAACCCCCAAATGCTTCACAGAAGTTTATAACGTAGAGCCATAAAAATAAAAAAATCATATTTTTTTCCACAAAAATGATATTTTTGCCCCCAATTTTTTATTTTCCCAAGGGTAACAGGAGAAATAGAACCACAAAAGTTGTTGTGCAATTTGTCCTGAGTAGGCTGATACCCCATATGTGGGGGGTAAACCACTGTTTGGGCGCATGGCAGAGCTTGGAAGGGAAAGAGCACAATTTGACCTTTTCAATGCAGAATTGGCTGGAATTGAGATCAGACACCATGTTGCGTTTGGAGAGCACCTGATGTGCCTAAAGAGTGGAAACCCCCATTTCTAACTCCAACCCTAACCCCAACACACCCCTAACCCTAATCTCAGCCCTAACCCTAGCCCTATCCCTAGCCCTAACCCTAACCCTAGCCCTAACCCTAATGGGAAAATGGAAATAAATACATTTTTTAAATTTATTATTTTTCCCTAACTAAGGGGGTGATAACGGGGGGTTTGATTTACTATTTATGGCAGGATTTTATGTTTGACAGCTGTCATATGCTAAAAGACGCTTTTTATTGTAAAAATAGTTTTTGCATCACCACATTTTGAGAGCTATAATTTTTCCATATTTTGACCCACAGAGTCATGTGAAGTGTTATTTTTTGCGGGACGAGTTGATGTTTTTGTTGGTACCATTTTCAGGCACATGACATTTTTTGATCGCTTTTTATTCCGATTTTTGGGACGCAGAATGAACAAAACCCAGCATTTCATCAATTTCTTTTGGGGGGTGCGTTTACACCGTTCTGCACGTGGTAAAATTGATAAAGCAGTTTTGTTCTTTGGGTCAGTATGATTACAGTGATACCTGATTTATGTCTTTTTTTATGTTTTGGCGCTTTTATGCAATGAAAACAATTTTATATAAAAAATAATTATTTTTGCATCACTTTATTCTGCGAGCTCTAACTTTTTTATTTTTTCGCTGATGATGCTGTGTGGCAGCTCATTGTTTGTGGGATAAGATGACGTTTTCAAAGGTACCATGGTTATTTATATACGTCTTTTTGATCGCGCGTTATTGCACTTTTTGTTCGGCAGTATGATGATAAAACATTGTTTTTTGCTTTGTTTTTTATTTTTATTTTTTAAGGGGTTCACTAAAGGGGTTAACTGGTGGGACAGTTTTATAGGGTGGGTCGTTACGGATGTGGCGATACTAAATATATGTACTTTTAATGTTTTGGGTTTTTTTTATTTCCAAAAAATGAATTTATTAGGGAATATTTTTTTTTTTAATTTATTTAGGGATTTTTTTTATAAATTATTTGTACACTGTTTTTTTTACTTTATTTTATTGTCCCAGGGGGGGACATCACTGTAATGTGTCAGATCGCTGATCTGACAGTTTGGACAGCACTCTGTCAGATCAGCGATCTGACAGGCGCTGCACAGGCTTCCTCACTGCCTGCTTCTCCACAATGTTCTATGACTATTACATGGTTTACTTGCAGCCAATCAGGGGAACTTTTACAGCAAGTAAAAAAGATGAAGGTCAACCAAGCAATGCAATTTTAGTATATTCCAGTGTATCAATAGAGGTCAGTGTGCACAGCTCATTCCACATACAGTAGGAGCAGTAAAAGGTCAAAATTGGATTGTGAAAAACATTCAAAATGGGAATGGTAATCAGTCTATGATTAATAATCCAATGATTCAAGTGAGATAGGGAGGTGCTGTACCTGCATAGTTAGTATGACTGTGACTTGACTTATATGTGTTACACTACAGTACTAGCAGAGCACAACAAATAACATTTTTTTTCTTAATCTTCACACATTTCATTTGCAAGGTAGAAGGCCAGTTTAATACCCTGTGGTCTAACTTTGCTACTAAAGAATCCTGAAATCTAGATGTGGCGACACAGTATTTTATCTTATTTATCCAGAAGTCTAGTTTCAGTTGGTCAAGAACCATAAACCGTTGTCACACGAGTCTTAAAAGTTCATTCTTGATATTTTGAATGGCTGCTGTTTGCCTGTTATATCAATCAGGGTTCTGTGGGCAGTGTGAGTATGCTTAGGTAATTTTCATGTGATCCAGCAATTGCCTTCCCTCATCTATGGACTTGCATGGTAATCATTTGGATTGTTTACATACCTACAAGTGACTATTAGACTGATCGGACTTCATTGCTGCAAATTGTCCATATGTTTATACTAAACAATTTATGCATATTATATGGTGATAGAGGGCATTGCTGTGAATGCATTTTTTTGAAACATTTTTTTGAAACACTTATTTATATAAACATTTCTTCCTTTGTACACTGCATGTGTTCTCCACCTGCCCACTTTTGTTTCATTTGTGGTTTTTAATTGTTTTTATTGTACACTTGGATCTCTCTGGCTATTGTATGTCAATAAAAGCCTTTTTTCACATGGACATTCTGCTGTTGCGTGCATGTTATCCTGTGTCTCTTTTCTCCCTTTTTTTCATTTGATGTACTTGGCACAGTGTTGCACCCAGTTATCATATTCATGTCATATTTTCCGTGGTGCCCACCTATATACATATATATTATATCAATCAGCTCCAACAGCTTAATGTCTGCAATCTTTGCAAGAAAGGGGCGCAGGGTCATTGAACAATCGATGTTTGAGAATATGTTTATTGAACATTGTGTGGGACCCTGCAGCTTGCTGACTTGCAAAACCTGTGGATGATGACCTAAAACACAGATGTGGGTATAAAAAAGGATTTCTATCATTCGGCAAGGAAAATCAGAGACTTTTTTCTAAAGCACAGCCAGGAGCACTCTACAGTACAGCAGCCAGGACATCATGGCTCCATCACGAGGGACACAGATTTGACATTCCATGGTATGTCAGCTTAAGGGACTACAGCTCCAGCTGGAAGAATATGCATCTGATCTATTGACCATCGCTAAACCCACAGATATGTTTGGGAAAGCCAGAATATGGACCCATCAGTCACCTGAACCGTATGAATACATTTGGAGAAGCCAGGATTGGGACCCACCTGTTAGGCCTGTTTCACACTTCAGTTTTTTTGTGTCAGTCAACATCCGCCAAAATGGCGGAAAGCGGATCCGTTGCTAACTGATGTGAACGGATGCCACTGGACCGTTTTTTTGACGGATCCGATGAATGAAGAATTTTAAAGGAACCGCAGCCCGGTGGGTGGGGGGGAAGAGAGAGAGAGACAGAGAGATTTTTTTTTCCAGGCGCCAGAACAGACTTTAGTGTTAAATTTCAGGCTGAGTGAAGTCTTTCGGGCATGCGCAGTGTGAAGTGCGGATCCTGCCGCCCGAAAAAACGTTACATGCTCCGTTCGTGCATGTCGGCGGATGGCAAAATTTTGGCGGATCCGCAAAAAAAACGGATCCAATGGATGGCCGTCCGTCAAGATCCGCCGGTAATGCAACTCAATGGGAAAAAAACAGATCCGTCAAACAAAATGGCGGATCCGTTTTTTTTGCAAAACGGCAGATCTTGACTGATGGACAAAAACTGAAGTGTGAAACAGGCCTTACCTGGCTCTATGGAAACATTCGGAGAAGACAGGTTATGTTACATGGCCACGAGGCTTATTGTACTGTCAGCTTCTTAAGCTTGTTGTTACCTCCTCTCTGTGGGTGTCACAGGTGGAGGTAGTCAGCCCTGAAAGCCCCAAAGTTGCAGTGAGTCAGTAGTAGGGTGAGACTCTGTAATTTTGCAACATATTAGGCATTTTGCTGGGACTGTTCTATATGTTATTGTTTGTTTTGTGGATCAATAAAGTAGTGCCACACTGTTTTATCCTCACCATGTGTTGTCTGAGTAAGATTTTATGACTACCTTAAAAAGAGAGCTGGCGTTCAGTGGGATGAGCCCTGTTCCATGCGGTCTCAGGCCAGCCGACTAGAGCACCCGCTGACCCCAGTGTATCCACACTAGGCTGGTGCGTCACAGCAGCAAAGCTATAATATTTTTTATTTTACTTTTACTGCTGTCAGGATTTTAATGTCCTTCTATTGACTGACCACAGGTGGCTCCTATTACTCACTTTGATAAATTGTGCAAAATTTCCGTTATCGCCCTTTACCAATATGGCCGATGTTGAACCTGTGGAAGCCATGTTGTTTCCTGTTTCAGTACGTACTTACAGTACATGGAACATTCACTCATTGCTTGAGTATCCTGTTATGATATTGGAAGAGCATGGCTAGAATGCAATGGCTGGAGGAGCACAAGCAGTGAAAAGAAAACAGTGGTAGAAGTCCTTGGATGTAAACATAGGAGTTGTAGAAACAATGCAGAAAGGAGTGCAAAGAGTCTTGGTGAGGAAGTTCTCATGAGCAGGAGAATTTTTAACTAAACTAACAGCTAGATACAATACTAAAGCATTTTTAGTATTCAACCTTTTTGCTATGAAGCCACTTAAAATTTTTGGTGCGAGCAATAACCTTCATAAGTCACATACTTAGTGAAAGGACGTCAACCTGTGTGCAATCTATGGGTCACATGGTCTGTCAGTATATACCATGTTTTCTGAAAGATGACAGAGGCTGCAACAACATTAAACAAAAAGTACCACTAACTAAACAACACCATAACGACCAAGAAGATCACCAAACAAGCCAGGGACAAAGCTGTTGAGAATTACAAGTCAGGGTTGGGTTATAAAAAAATATTCCAATTGCTCATGATCACACGGAGCACCATCAAATCCATTATCATCAAATAGAACATGGTACCACAACAAAACCTGCCAAGAGAGGACAGCCTACCAAAACTCTCAGGCTTTAATCAGAGAGGCAGCACAGAGACCATAGGTAACCTTGAAGGAGCATTGTAAGGCTCATTTTGAGTTTGCCAAAAGACATGTCAGAGACTCCACAAATGTATGGCACAATATGTTATTGTCAGGAGAGACCAGAATTTAACTTTTTGGCCACCAAGGTAAATACTATTTCTAGAACGAAACCAACACAGCTCATCACTGAAAGAACACCATCCCCACATTGAAGCATGGTGGTGCAGCATGATGCTGTGGTGATGTTTTTTTGCAGCAGGGACAGGGAAATTAGTCCGAGTGGGAGGGGAAGATGGATGGTGTGAAATACAGGGATATTATTGAGCAAAACCCACTTCAGTCTCTAAGTGATTTGAGACTGGGACTGAGGTTCACCTTGTAACTAGAAAATGACCCAAAGCATACTGCTAAAACAACACTCGAGTGGTTTAAGGGGAAACATGTACTTTTTTAGGAGTGACCTAGTCAAAGTCCAGACCTTAACCCAATTGAGAATCACTAGGCAGAATTGAAGATTGCTGTTCACCAGAAGAAACCCATCTAAATTGAAGGAGATGGAGCAGTTTTGCCTTGAGGAATGGGGAAATTTCCCAGTGGCAAGATGTGGAAATCTCAGATACTTATCCAAGGAGACCTGCAGCTGTAATTGTCACAATAGGAGACTCTACAAAGCACTGACTTTAGGAAGGTTAATAGTTATGTACACTTAAGTTTTCAGTTATTTTGTCCTTTTTGTTGTTTGGTTCACAATGAAAGGAAAAACAAATGTTTAAAGTTGTTGGTATGAAATTCACATTAACATTCACATTTGCAGTTTCTTGTCATATGAATTCCAATCCCGTACAAAAAGAAATATAAAGAATTGCACAGTAGTTTAATGCCACTGAACCACTATTACCACTGCGATGTGGTTTTAGACTGTTTAGTAACTCTATGTTTTTATCATTTGAAAGTCCTGCTGGAAAATGAAATTTCCATCTTCAAAAAGCTTGTCGGCAGAGGAAAGCATGAAGTGCTCTAAAATTTCCTGGTAGACAGCTGCGCTGACTTTGGTCTTGATAAAATACAGTGGACCTACACCAGCATATGACATGACTCCCCAAACCATCACTGATTGTGGAAACTTCACACTAGACCTCAAGCAGCTTAGATTGTGTGCCTCTCCACTCTTCCTCCAGACTCTAGGACGTTGATTTAAATTGAAATGCTAAATATACTTTCATCTGAAAACAACACCTTGGACTACTGAGTAGAGTTGAGCAAAACGGGTCGGCCAAATTCAGAATCCGCCGACTTTGCCTAAAGTTGGGTTTCGCCGATCGAAACCTGACCATAGCGTGAGGTTGGCCATGAGGTCGCCGACTTGAGCGCCAAAGTCGCGTTTGCCACAATGCTTCCAGCGCCTTTTCTCAGCCAATCATCAAGGACGCACACTGTGGGCAACGAGATTACATAGGCAGCGCCCCCCACCATGTTAGAGAAGGGCATTCAAGTGATTGGCTGGCTTTGTGTGGCGTCACAGTGGCTATAAAAAGCCGTGACCTCCAACCGCCATCTTACTTCTGCCGATCTTAGCATAGGGAGAGGATGCTGCTGCTCGTTCTCAATAGGGAGAGTGCTTAGGCAGGCGAAAAAAAAAGTGCTTCTACTGATAGCGAATGTCACTGTACAACACAACAGTATAGTGTGCAGTGACAGGAGAGGATATATTTGTGTGCAGCAGCTCTGTTGGTGATTAGGCTGCCTTATAAGGCTCCCTGATAGCTGCATTGCTGTTTGCACACTGCTGTGCAGAGTGCTTTTTTAAAAGCAAAAATATTTTTTTTCCTTTTCTCTGCACAGTTGCCAATCATTCATTTTTTCACACTTTTTTGTGCAGCAGCTCTGTTGGTGATTAGGCTGCCTTATAAGGCTCCCTGGTAGCTGCATTGCTTTTTGCACACTGTTGTGCAGACTGCTTTTTTTAAATCAAAAATCCTTTTATTCCTTTTTTTCTGCAGTGTAGTTACTGAGTGTAAATTTTTTCACACACCGTATAGAGGTGTACGCTCCTCACACACTACCGTGTACCGGCTGGTATCACGGACAAATACATGCTATATGTGTGTGACTCCATAAAAAAATACAAGGAGATTAACATTTTTCCATACATACACCATATTGAGCTGTCCGATTCTCAAACAGTATCGGATATCTGGTGTTCTTATTATGGTCACATCTACACAGAGTCAGCGTATGTGTGTGACACTCCGTAAATATATATACGGACATTTCCATTTCTCCATACACCGTTGTTATGAATGAGTCACCGGAGGAAGAAAAAACAAAAATGCAAGCTAAGTCCAGAAAACCGGAGAGGTTGGTAGCTAGCGGATTGCAGACCCCTGAACCTATTCACAACAACTAACAGTATCCGTGGAGCATTCCTATGGTGTTCCTAGATGCCTCGTCACAGCTGGAGAACTACATAAGCCTAAAGAAAGAAAGGGGAAATCTAAATTGCCCCAGAGCAGACCCCAAAGCAATAGACAGCCCCCAACATGTATTGTCAGTGAAAACAGATGAAAACACAAACACAGACAGAAAGACAGGCAGAGCAAACGATGGTGCCCAACTAACTAGATAGGACAGGACAGAAAAGATGCTGGCTGCAATCCGCAAAAACCCTACCAAAAATGTTCCAACACGTCTGATAGGAAAAACGGCCCTGAAGTCACTAGACTTCAAAATCCCTATATCAGCACTCTAATATATTCTGAAGACAGAGCAAAAGAGATTAAACCGATCAGGGACAAAAATGGAAATTCAGCAAAGTCCCAGCCAGGGCAGCTGAACACAAAACTAAGCAAATCAGACAAAATCTCATGGAACAATAACAGAGCAAAACTTATCTTTAGAAGACAGGAACTGAACTGGAGACAGAGCTCAGAGCAGAGAAATCACCAGCAACCCTACAGGGCGTCGGCTGCCTTATATCCACTCAGAGATTCCGGATGTCCAATCGCAATCCACCTGTTCAGGTGACAGGTCGCTCCAAGCCAAATCAGTTTCACCACCTCCTTTCACCAGCAGAGGGAGTTCATCGGACATCAAAGGTGAATGAGAATATGAGCTCACAACACACCGTATTGACTGCTGTCCGATTCTCAAACAGTATCGGATATCTGGTGTTCTTATTATGGTCACATCTACACAGAGTCAGCGTGTGTGTGTGACACTCCGTAAATACATATACGAACATTTACATTTCTCCATACACCGTATTGAGCTGTCCGATTATCAAACAGTATTGGACATCTGTTGTTCTTATTACGGTCACCTCTACACAGAGTCAGCATGTGTGTGACACTCTGTAAATATATATACGGAGATTGACATTTTCACCAACAACGTATACAGCTGTACACTTCTGATATAGTACCGTATATCTGCTTGTTGGATTACGGTGAAATACATACTGAGCGAGTGTCTGTGACTCACAAAATATATACGGAGATTTCACTTTTTACATACGTCTTACAAAGCTGTACGCTCCTCATACAGTACTGTTGTGAGTTCATTTTCTGGTCTACCAGATGTGAGTTCTCCTTCCAGGCTCCCTCTGGTGGTAACAGGAGGTAGTGAGGCTGATTTAATTAGTAGAGATCTGCCACCTGAAAATGAGGATGACGACTGGACCTCAGGAATCTCAGATTGGATTTAAGACTGCTGACGCCCTACTCTGGTGCTGGTGATTCCTTCTGCTTGTCAGGTCTTGGTTCTCAGCTCTGTTCCAGTCAGCTCAAGCTAAGTTTTTCTGCTAATGTTCACACTTGATTTTGTTGTTCTATTCAGTTTTTTGTGTGGTCAGCCAGCCCCGGCTGGGGCTGTGCTGAATTTCCACTCTTATTTATTTGTATTTGCCAATTTGCTTTTTGTCCCTTATTAGATTGGCCTCTTTTTGCTCTGTCTCAGAATATTTCAGAGTGCTGATATAGTGGGAGAAGTCTAGTGACTTCAGGGTTAATTTTGCTATCAGAAGTGTTGGACATTATTTTGTAGGGTTTTGGGCTGATTGCAGACAGTGTCTTTCCTTTCCTCTCCTTTCTAGTTAGTTCGGGCCCCATCGTTTGCTCAGCCTATTTTCCTGCCTGTGTTTGTGTTTTCATCTTGTTTCACCATCAATAAATGTGTGGGGGCTGTCTATTCCTTTGGGGTCTGCTCTGGGGCAGTTAGTTTTCCCTTTTTCTTGCTTTAGGCTTATTTAGTCCTTCGGCAGTGATGAGGCATCTAGGTTCATCGTAGGTATGCTCCACGGCTGCTGCTAGTTGTGTGGTTAGGATCAGGGATTTGCAATCTGCATAGTTACCAACCCCTCTGGTTTTTCTGGGCTTAGCTTGTTTAGGTTTTTTCCTCCTCGGTGACCCATTCATAACACAATACCATTTCTCTGCTGGTATTTTTGGTACATTTTCCCAAACATGAGGAAGTATGGTGGAACAGGCCGCGGATGTGGGCGGGGGGCACAGCTGGTACTGATGGTGGTGGTGCATCGGCTGGTTCTGGGAAAAGCACAATAGCAGCTAAGGCAGGAGTTGTTGAGCCTGCGTCATCTGTTATGATTGAGTCACCGTAGGAGGCAAAAATAGAAATGCTAGCTAAGTCCAGAAAACCAGAGAAGTTGGCAGCTATCGGATTGCAGACCCCTGAACCTATCAACACAACTAGCAGTAGCCGTGGGGGGCTCCTACGATGCCCTAGGCCCCTCGATCACAGCCGGAGGACTACATAGCCTAAAGACAGAAAGGGAAATCTAAACTGCCCCAGAGCAGACCCCAAAGCAAAAGGCAGCCCCCCACATATAATGACGGTGAAGCAAGAAGAAAGAACAAAACACAGACAGAAAGATAGACTGAGCAAAGATGGGGCCCACGCTAGCTTAGATAGGAAAGGACAGGAAGGCTGCTGTCTGCAATCCGTGAATAACCCTATGAAAATAAGAGCCAACAAACTGACAGTAAAAAAGGCCCTGAAGACGCTAGGCTTCAAAAAAGCTATGTCAGTACTCAGGAATATTCTGAAGACAGAGCAACAGGCAAAAGGAGATTCAGCTCACCCCAGCAGGGAATGGCAGAATCCAGAAAAGCAAGGAAAACAGAACACTAATGCAAAAAGGCAAAGCAGAAATCTTAGCTTTAGATGAGCAGGAATCAGACTGGTTTCCTAGAAGTCCACAGAGAAATCATCTGCAGGCCAGAAGGGCGTCAGCAGCCTTATGTCCAGTCATTAACTCCACTCAGCCAGTCATCATCATCAGCCCCAGGTGTTTGACAATCAGGCTCACTACCTTTCTTCACCAGAAGAGGAAGTTCCTCGGGCCTCAGTAGTGAAGGGGAAAATGAACTCACAACAGTCATCGTCTGGCACAAGAAGGCCTTTAATTTTCCCTTTTATTGGAGTAGGTAAACCGCTTTTAAAGCCGGAGCATCAGGAACAGGTTTTGGCTTACATTGCCGAAACATCCTCCAGCTCTATTGCCCCCTCTTCTGAAGTTACAACAACTGCAAGCACAGAGTTGTCATTGCATGCTTCTGGTCAGGAACAACACCTTTCCTTGTGTCCTTCACCCACACCAAAAGTGAAGGATGCCGCAGCACACACTTCAGATTACTCCATGGAGCTCTTTTCACATACCATGCCTGGGTTATCAAGTCAAATCCTGAATTCCCCAGTCCAAGATGAATCTGACATGGAATGCACTGATGCACAGCCACTGCTAGATGAATCTGCTGGTACATTCACCCACAGCACTACATTGCCCTCGCAGTCTACGGAGCCCGAATCAGACTCTGATGAAACTCAGGTGCCCCTTCCCGCATACTATACCACCTTACACGGTGACACAGAGGAAGGTACAGAGGAAGGTGCAGATGACATTGAAGATGAGGTCATGGATGACCCAGTTGTTGACCCGGATTGGCATCCATTGGGGGAAGAGGGTGCCTGTGAAAATAGGTCAGAACAGAAGAACGATCCGCAGCAGGCATTGTCATCGCAGGAGTGGTTATCTGGCAGGCCTGTAGCTGTCAAAAAACTTGGTAAGAAAACTAAAAGAGTTGCAGGACAGCTTAGCCAGATGGTCAAATTAGCACAGCGTGCAAGCCCTGAAAATTTGTACCATAGTAGGAAGAGTGCAGTGTGGCATTTTTTTGAACAAAATCATTCTGATGATGCAAAGGTTATCTGTAAGAAGTGCCGAAGGACCTTTAGTAGAGGGAAATATCTAAGAAATTTGAATACCAGTTGCATGCTTGGACATTTAACCAACACGCACTTGCAAGCATGGACGGACTACAAAATCTCAGGTAGCACATGTGCACCTGCTCTGACTGAAGGTAGCCGGCAACGCTCCATCGCTTCCCCCACTGTAAGGTCACCGCTAAGCACACCACCATCAAGATATGTTGAGGTGTCGTCACTAGGCCAAAGCAGTCACGGAATCACAATATTTTCGCGAAGAAACACTGAATCTAGAACATCAACACCCTCACCATCACCAACCCCTTCTCAGTCCATCCGGTCCAACGCTTGTTCCCCCATGTGCAGCTCTCAAGTGCAGCTCACCCTACCAGACACTCTCAGTAGGACAGGAAAGTACTCATCCTCTCATCCGCGTACACTGGATTTGAATGCCTACATTGCCAAACTGATCTCATTAGAGATGATGCCCTTCTGTTTGGTTGAAAGCAAAGTTTTCTGAGAGCTCATGGCCTACGCTGTCCCACGCTATGACCTACCCAGTCGGCACTTCTTTTCTTGAAAAGCCATCCCTGCCCACCACCGGCATGTGAAAGACCACTGTTATGAATGGGTCACCGAGGAGAAAAAAGCAAAACAAGCTAAGTCACAGGAAACCAGAGAGGTTGGTAACTATGCAGATTGCAGATCCCTGATCCTACCACACAACTAGCAGCAGCCATGCAGCGTACATACGATGTTCCTAGATGCTTCGTCACAGCCGGAGGACTAAATAAGCCTGAAGCATGAAAGGGGAAAACCAACTGCCCCAGAGCAGACCCCAAAGGAATATATAGCCCCCACACATGTATTGACGGTGAAACAAGATGAAGGCACAAACACAGGTAGGAAAATAGGCTGAGCAAACGATGGGGCCCAAACTAACTAGAGAGGAAAGGAAAGACACTGTCTGCAACCTGCAAAAAACCCTACAAAAATATTGTCCAACACTTCTGATAGCAAAATTAACCCTGAAGTCACTAGACTTCTCCCACTATATCAGCACTCTGAAATATTCTGAGACAGAGCAAAAAGAGACTAAAATAGTAAGGGACAAAAAGCAAATTGGCAAAATACTGATAAATAAGAGTGGAAATTCAGCACAGCTCCCAGCCGGGGCTGGCTGACCACACCAAAAAACTGAATAGACCAACAAAATCAAGTGTGAACATTAGCAGAAAAACTTAGCTTTAGATGACTGGAACAGAGCTGAAAACCAAGAGCTGACAAGCCAGAAGGAATCACAAGCAACTGAATAGGGCGTCGGCTGTCTTAAATCCAATCTGAGACTCCTGAGGTCCAATCGTCATCCTCATTCTCAGGTGGCAGATCTCCACCGATCAAATTAGCCTCACTACCTCCTGTTACCACCAGAGGGAGTCTGGAAGGAGAACTGACAACTGGTGAACCAGAGAATGAACTCACAATAGTACCCCCCCTTGAGGAGGGGTCACCGAACCCTCATCCACGCCACCAGTCTGATCAGGATCGGCCCGGTGAAAAGCACGAACCAATCTATTGGCATGAATATTGGAGGCAGAGACCCAAGAATTATCCTCCTGACCATAACCCTTCCATTTGACCAAATACTGGAGTCTCCGTCTAACCAAACGAGAATCCAATATTTTCTCTACCTCATATTCCACATTGCCTTCAACCAACACAGGGTCAGGAGGTGCTGCCATAGGAACCACTGGCTCAACAAACCTCTTCAACAGAGATTTGTGAAATACGTTATGGATCTTGAACGTAACTGGAAGAGCCAATCAAAACAAAACAGGATTAAGAATTTCCAAAATCTTATAAGGACCAATAAATCTTGGCTTAAATTTAGGAGATGCAACCTTCATGGGAATATTCTTAGACGACAACCAAACCATATCACCCACTTTAAACCGGTGACCAATGGTCCTATGCCGGTGGGAAAATCGCTGGGCCTTTTCCTGAGAGAGTGACAACTTATCCACCACTTGGTCCCATATCTGCTGCATTCTCTTAACCACAGTGTCCACACCTGGGCAGGACGAAGATTCCACTTGCCCTGAAGAGAATCGAGGATGAAACCCAAAATTACAGAAAAAGGGCGACATCAAAGTGGCAGAACTAGCTCTATTGTTGAGTGCGAATTCAGCCAAGGGTAAAAATGAGACCCAATCATCAGCAGATATAAAACATCTCAAATATGACTCCAAGGTCTGGTTTGTTCTCTCAGTCTGTTCATTGGTCTAATAAATAAGAGTAACACGTCACTCCTTGTTTCAGGTGCTCCGATAAGGGTTACCACTCCCTTATAATAAATATGAAAAATAATCTGGCACTCAAATGATTGCTACAGCGAAAATTTTTTTTTATTTATTTCTCACAATCCAAAATATAACGTTTCGGTCTGTTCAGCGACCTTCATCAGACTGGAATATATATATATATATATATATGTATATGTATATAAAAAAAGGCAGTACACAATTATGGCTGTATAAGTGAATGTCATGAAAAGATGCACTAAGAAATAAATAAACAAACAAAAAATAGATCCATCACATAATGTTAACATAGACCCTTATAGAGATTCAATGCATATTAGAATATTCAAAATTTACATAAACATATAGTAATAGAAATTCCGCTTGGAACTTGTTATCAAACTGCAGTATCAAAGAAATAACCTCGCTTACCAGTTTATGCAAATGTGAATAAGCTCCATAAACATAATGAACTGGAGAATCTAGAAATAATAAGACCGCCTGTGAGAATACCATCCAATATAAGTAACAGACCACAAGAAAAAACGGCCCAGAAAGCGTCTTACCAGTGAAGAATCATATGAAGAAAACCCTGAAAACGGAGCACTGTGTGGTAGCGGTGTAAGCCGGTGAGAAATGCGCCCTGCAATAACGGTGCCGGTGACGCTCTCAAATAGCGGTATACCCGGAAGTGCGATACCGGAAGACTCGTGCGCCATGTTAGTGAGACGCTGTATGAAAGCGCCGAAGGACAAACCGGAAGTGCGTCACTGGGACCTCTCTGAAAGGAAGTGTTCAGTGGAATACACTGGTGAAACGCAAACAGGAAGAAGGTAGTGCAGGAGGCAGTCCAGGAATCTCAATGAAAGATGACTCATCGCTGGAAAATGTGTAAACATAGAAACAAAGGATATCAAGACGGGACCTAGGAAATATCAAAAAGGATCACATTAAATAAAAACATATTATAAAGAAATATTATTTTGATCTGTCTAAGAGTAAAACAATAAGAGCCAAAGATAATTACCTTACAAGCGGCAAATAAACCGCCATATTAATATAACAACGTATTACAGCGATTGCAGACCGAATTATAACAAATAATTCCAAATAATCATAAGTACACAAGATTGTTACACATATATCTCCAAAGTCAAAGTCTGTTCAGAATAGACCTGTGACATCATATTCTCTATTTAATCCCATAGGTTCAAGACTCTGTAAGTAATGAATCCAATATGCTTCTCTTAGTTGAAGCTTTTTTACTAGGTCCCCGCCTCTTCTGTTAATATTGACTTGCTCTAACACCAAGAAACGTAACTGTGCTACTGTATGTCCTGTAGTATTAAAATGATATGGTACCGGAAGGTGATTTCGTTTACAACGTATATCCGATTTATGGTGTGATATCCGATCTTTAATTGCTTGGGTAGTCTCCCCTACATAGATTTTGCCACAAGGGCATTTAATGGCATATATAACAGATTTGGACTCACAGGTGTGGAAACCCTGAATCGGGATATCCAAGCCTGTGAGTGGATGGGAAACTTTTGGACCTTTAAGAACGTTTGCGCATAGAGCGCATTGAAGGCATGGGAACGTACCCCTTCGTTGAGTTTGAAGGAAAGTTTGTCTAGGAACTATAAGAGTGGAACCAATATCAGCCCTAATAATCTTATTCCTCAAGTTACTCGGTCGACGAAAGCAAGGAAGAAATGGAACTTGAAATTCTTCAATATTTGGAAAACTATCCCGCAAAATATGCCAATGTTTACGTATTTTATTATGTATTTTATACATCAAAGGATGAAATGTATGAATAAAAGGGACTCTCCGCGAAGTAGAAAGTTTTTTAGAAATGTTTGTTTTATACCGACATTGTCGGAGTAGTTGTCGAGGATAACCTCTCTCTATAAATTTTTCTTCCATCTCGTTCATTCTTTGTGTACGGACTACAGGATCACTAACTATCCTACGTACTCTCTCAAACTGAGAGAGTGGAACCGATTTTTTAGTAGCTTTCGGATGGCAACTTTGATAAAGCAATAAATTATTGCGATCCGTGTCTTTCACGTAGAGGTCTAATGTCAAATTTCCCTCATCATCCTGTAAAACTTTAGTATCTAAAAAATTGATCTCACGTTTGTCAAAATTTAAAGAGAAGGTTAGTTCAGGCCAAACTTGATTAATTTCTGCGAAGAATTGTTGTAAACTCACTGGTGCCTTGCCATAAGCAAAAAACGTCATCAATGTAGCGACGCCATAATAGGCAATGGGACTGATATAATATATTAGGATAAATATAATCTAATTCAAAAAATGACATAAAACAATTTGCGTATGGGGGGGGACACATTGGACCCCATCGCTGTACCCTGAACTTGAAGATAAAAATTATCTTCAAAAATAAAAAAATTTTCTTTAAGAACAAGTTCCAATAGACCATCCTCGTCACCGTTAGGCACTGGGTTTTTTTTTGTGGCCAAGAAAGATGGTTCATTAAGACCGTGTATTGATTATCGTTCCCTTAACAAGATGACGGTTAAATATCAGTACCCGTTACCTCTGATGTCTGATTTATTCTCCAAAGTTAAGAGTGCCTGCTGGTTTACTAAGCTTGACCTCAGGGGGGCGTATAATCTTATTCGCATCAAGCATGGGGATGAATGGAAGATGGCGTTTAATACTCCGGAGGGACATTTTGAGTACCTGGTGATGCCTTTTGGGCTCTCTAATGCCCCTTCTGTCTTCCAATCCTTTATGAATATTTTCCAAGACTTTGTGGATAAGTTTTTGATCATCTATCAGGATGATATTTTGATCTTTTCTAGTGACTGGGATTCCCATGTGGAACATGTCCGGACTGTGCTCCGGATTTTGAGGAAGAATTCCCTGTTCATTAAGGGATCGAAGTGCCTCTTTGGTGTACAGAGGATTTCATTTTTGGGATTTATCTTGACTCCATCGACTATTGAAATGGACCCGGCCAAGGTACAGGCCATTTATGATTGGGTTCAGCCTACTTCTTTGAAGGCTCTCCAGAAGTTTTTGGGTTTTTCTAAGTTCTATCGTAAATTTATAGGTAATTTTTCTAGTATTGTCAAACCACTGACTGATCTAACCAAGAAGGGAGCTGATGTGCTGAATTGGTCTTCTGAGGCTGTCTCAGCATTTCAGGAGCTTAAGCGGAGATTTACTTCAGCTCCAGTTTTACGGCAACCTGATGTCTCACTTCCATTTCAAGTGGAGCTGGACGCTTCTGAGATTGGTGCAGGAGCTGCGTTGTCCCAAAAAGACCCTGTGACTTTTAAGATGAATCCCTGTGTCTTCTTTTCTCGAAAGTTTTCCCCATATGAACGCAACTATGACGTGGGGAATCGGGAATTGTTGGCCATGAAATGGGCATATGAGGAGTGGAGACATTGGTTGGAGGGAGCTAGACATCAATTTGTGGTCCTCATCGATCACAAGAATCTGATTTATCTGGAGTCGGCCAAACGCTTGAATCCTAGAGAGGCTAGATGGGCTTGTTTTAGACGCGTTTTAATTTTGTGGTCTCTTTTCTTCTGGGCACTAAGAATGTTAAGGCAGACACCCTTTCTAGGAGTTTCTTTACTGATTCTCGTAATGTGACCGAGCCTACCACTATCCTAGGTGAGGGGGTAGTTCTTTCTGCCATTTCACCCTGATTTTGGAGATTCTTAATCCTGTTTCTTTTCGTTTGGCTCTTCCAGTTACGTTCAAAATCCATAACGTATTTCACAAGTCACTGTTGAAGAGGTTTGTTGAGCCAGTAGTTCCTGTGGCTGCACCTCCTGATCCTGTATTGGTTAAAGGCAATGTGGAATATGAGGTAGAGAAAATATTGGATTCTCGTTTGGTTAGACGGAGACTCCAGTATTTGGTCAAATGGAAGGGTTATGGCCAGGAGGATAATTCTTGGGTCTCTGCCTCTGATATTCATGCCAATTAATTAGTTCATGCTTTTCACTGGGCCCATCCTGATCGGCCTGGTCGCATGGATGAGGGTTCGGTGACCCCTCATCAAAGGGGGTGGTACTGTCATGAACTCATTTTGTGCTCCACCAGTTGAGAGTTCCCCTTCCATTCTCCCGCTGGTGGTGACAGGAGGTAGTGCGGTTGGTTTAAGTGGTAGTCATCTGCCACCTGATTAGGAAGATAACGATTGGATCTCTGGAGTATCAGACTGGATATAAGACAGCTGACACCCTATCCAGGTGCTGGTGATTCAGTCTGCTTCTCAGGTCCTGGACTTCAGCTCTCTTCCAGTCTTCTCAAGTTAAGTTTGTTTTTTGCTAATGTTCACACTTGCGCTTGTTGGTCAATTCAGTTTTTTGTGTAATCAGCCTGCCCCTGCTGGGGCTATGCTGAAATTCCACTCCTATTAATCAGTATTTGCCAATCTGCTTTCTGTCCCTTATTAGATTGACCCCTTTTTGCTCTGTCTCAGAATATTTCAGAGTGTTGATATAGGTTTAGAAGTCTGGTGACTTCAGGGTTAATTTTGCTATCAGAAGTGTTGGACATTATTTTTGTAGGTTTTTTTTGGCAGATTGCAGACAGTGTCTTTCCTTTTCTGTCCTTTTTAGTTAGCCGGGCCCCATCGTTTGCTTAGCCTATTTTCCTGCCTTTGATTGTATTTTCATCTTGCTTCACTGTCAATACATGTGGGGGGCTGTCTTTCCTTTGGGGTCTGCTCTGGGGCAGTTAGTGTTCCTCTTTTCCTGCTTTAGGCTTATGTAGTTCTCCGGTTGTGACGAGGCATCTAGTACCAACGTAGGAACGCTCCACGACTGCTGCTAGTTGTGCGGGTAAGATCAGGGATCTGCAATCTGCATAGTTACCAACTTCTCTGGTTTTCTGAGACTTAGCTTGTTGTCTTTTTTTCCTCCTAGGTTTACCATTCATAACACATAACCCTTGCAAAACTCACACACATACCTTGCCTGGCTCACACCTTGAACCTGGTGGTGCAGTGCTTCCTAAATAATTATCTGGAGTTAACAGCCCTGCTCCATAAGGTGCAAAGACTGTGCTCGCACATTCGTTGCTCGCCAGTACACTCCAGTCGTATGCAGAAGCTGCAGCGATCACTCCACCTCCCCAAGCACCGCCTAATCAGACGTTGCTACAAGATGGAACTCCACCATGCACATGGTTGAGAGGCTGTTCTAACAGAGGCAGGCTTTAATGCATTTGTGGGAGGATACACGGGCAGGCAGTTTGAGGGCAGACATGGAGTTATCGGGTGTGCAGTGGTCGAGGCTGAAAGACCTCTGTAAAGTCCTTCAGTGTTTTGAGGAATGCACACGGCTGTTAAGCGCAGACGACGCCATCATAAGCATGAGCATACCACTTATGTGTCTGTTCATGCAAACTTTGAAGCACATTAAGGATCAGGCATCTGCAGCGGAGGAACAACAGGAGGAGGAGGGAAGCCTTGATGACAGTCAGCCATTGTCTGGTCAGGGAACTGTCATGGACATGGTGGAGGAAGAAGAGGAAGATGAGAAGGAGGATGAGGGGCATGATTATTTTGGGGATTAGGATGCTTCTCAGGGGAAAAGAGAAAATGTGGGCGTGCCAAGGTCAGGTACAGGATTTGTGTGTGACTGGAGGGATGTGGATTTGCCAGAAAGTGCTCCTCCACCCACCACTGGCAGTGCAGCATTGACACCTGGAACATTGGCCCACATGTGTGATTATGCCTTGCAGATCCTAAAAAGGGACCCCCGCATTGCCAAAATGATGAGAGATGACGACTACTGGTTGGCCAGCAACCTCGATCCACGCTATAAAGGCAAACTACACAACATCGTGCAACAGGAGAACCTAGAGCTAATATTGGCTTGCAAACAAGCAACTCTGGTAAACCGTTTGTTTGAGGCATTCCCAGCACACAGCAGCGGAGCTGGTTCTCCCATGAGCTGTAGTGGGCAAAATGGAAGAGGTGTTCGTGATGCACACAGCTGAACTGGCTTTGGAGACAGGGGTTTCCTGACCATGTTGTGGTCTGATTTATCAAGTACCGCGCACACGACAGCTAATACAGAATCGATTGCAAGTGACAGGAGACAGCAGTTGTCAACTATGGTTACAAACTACTTCTCCTCCCAAATCGAGGTTATCCCTCACAGGTCATTCCCCTTTGATTATTGGGCCTCAAAACTGGACACATGGCCTGAATTGGCACAATATGCCTTACAGGAGCTCGCTTGCCCTGCTGGTAGTGTGCTATCTGAAAGAGTCTTCAGTGCTGCTGGATCAATCCTGACAGAAAAAAGGACCCGTCTGTCAACCCAAAATGTTGATGATCTCACCTTCATTAAAATGAACCATGCATGGGTTTCCAAGGATTTTGTCCTACCTTCCCCTGATAACACATAGGTTGGCAGAAAAAAGGCTCGCTTTTGTCCTCCTCTTCCTCCATTTGCAGCTGCTGAAAGTCCAGCCTACACATCAACATATGCGATTTTTTTAAACCTCCCTAACTGTGCTGCCCCCCCCATGACCGGGGTCACCACCTGGCGCACACGGGCAAGTGCTGTTGCTCTGAACAGGTGTGTGGGCCCACCCTTGGGCGACGGCACTGGCACAGGGCCTCCCATAGTACAATAAAGTGTCTCTGACGGTGGGGGGGCCCACTCGCCGTCAGACACACTGCCGTACTATGAGGGGCCCTGTGCCAGTACCGGCGCCTACGAGTGGGACCCCCCTGCTTGCTCATGGACACAGCACTTGCAATACTTACCTCTCCCTACTCCACTGCTGTGTAGTCTGGCCAGTTCAATCCTTCACAGGGATGGCCACTGCAAATTTGGTATACTGATCGATGATGGTTAAGATGTAGCTATGTCCTGTCCTGCTGGCCTCTACCTTCAGATGATCAATGGCTACCATTTGTAATGGACGTCAACTCATAATCAGACGCAGTGGTGCTTTATGATCACCTTTCACAGTTTTCATAGTCTTAGATGTGTGACATTCCTGCCACCATTTTTCAATGTCTCCTCTCATGGCAATCCAATAGAATCCCCTATGGCCTGTGGCTTCTGTGTTTTGCACTCCAAAGTGACCAGACAGATCATGATAGGCAGTGAGGACCATGTCTACAGCTCTCCCTGTGATCACAACTTGATGGAGACGAGTAACGGTGATGGGATCGACGCTACTGCGATACAGCAACCCTTTCTTCACTAATTTCCATTCTTGCTGTATCCACAGTAAAAGTAATTGAGGGTCAGCCTCTGCTAATTCTCTCGGGAGGTTTTCCCGTGATTATTAATTCAAACATTTCTGAAATCACTCGACTTTCTGTCTGTACTTTTAGCCATCTACCTTCCTGTAGCGGAGAGTCTGGACAGGCTTACTGAGACTGAAATATATACGAAGATTTCAAAGTACCCCAACACTGTCTAATGATGTACGTTTCGAATACATTTCCCTTTTTCTCATTTTTATATTCTGGTGTAATCCATACTGAGCCTGTAAACGTCTGTTTGTAACTCCAGAAATATATTTGTAGATTTAAGATTACCCAATGCTGTATACAGCTGTACGCTTGTGATACCTTACCCATTTACTGCTTTTTATATTGTGTAATCCATACTGACCCTGAAAGCGTCTGTGTCTGCCTCCTGAAATAAATAGGGAGATTTACAATGTTTAAACAATACTATATCTACCTTGTATCTGGTGAAACAGTACCCTTTCTACTTTTTATATTCTTGGCTAATGCATACTGGGACTGAGAGCGTCTGTGTCTGCCTCCTGAAATGTCTACAGAGATTTAGAATGTTTAACTATACTATATATACCTTGTATCTGGTGATACTGTACCCTTTTTCAACTTTTTAGATTATTGTTTAATAATCCATACAGAGCCTGTGAGCATCTGTGTCTGCCTCCTGAAATACAAACGGATATTTTTTCTATTTTAAGTATACTATATATATCTTGTATCTGTTGATCCAGTACCCTTTGTGCCCAAAAGTCATCCTCCACCCACCACTCTAAGTGCATCATTGACACCTGAAACATTGGCCCACATGTGATTATTTCTTGTGGATATTCTTTTTATATTATGGTGTGATCAATACTGAGCCTGTGAGAGGCTGTCTGTTACTCTAGAAATATCGCAAAATGACCCCAACACTGTAAACAGCTGTACGCTTTTGATCCATTCCCCTTTTACTGCATTTTATATTGTTGTGTAATCCATACTGGGCCTGAGAGCGTCTGTGTCTGTCTCCTGAAATAAATATGGAGATTTTGAATGTTGAAACTATACTATATATACCTTGTATCTGGTGATACTGTACCCTTTTTCTACTTTTTAGATTGTTGTCGAATCCATACTGGCCATGACAGCATCTGTGTCTGCCTCCTGAAATAAATACGGAGATTTTCAATGTTGAAACTATACTATATATACCTTGTATCTGGTGATACTGTACCCTTTTTCTACTTTTTAGATTGTTGTCGAATCCATACTGGCCATGACAGCATCTGTGTCTGCCTCCTGAAATAAATACGGAGATTTTGAATGTTGAAACTATACTATATATACCTTGTATCTGGTGATACTGTACCCTTTTTCTACTTTTTAGATTGTTGTCGAATCCATACTGGCCAATAGAGTTGATCGACTTTTGTTTTTTTAGGGTCGTGTTTCGTTTCGTGAAACCCGACTTTTCCAAAAGTCGGGTCGAGCAAGATCGTCCGATTATAGGGAAAAGTCGGGGTCGTCCCGAAACACGAAACCCAATGTAAGTCAATGGGGAATAAAAGTCGGCAGTGAGAGGAGGACAGGAAACACACCTACAGTGCCCATTTGAATGCCAAAAGCATCAATTCTTCTTACTTAAGCTTGTCAACCTTAATTAACTTCATAATACAAGTTACGCACTGAAAAATGGGGGTTATTTGGCTAAAGTTGTGGGGGGGAGGGCTGGCTGCAGGTTTTCATGTGCCCTGGGCGAAAGAGCGCCCCTTTAACACATACCACAACTCATCATGCTCCGATACGGCAGAGAAATAGCGGTATAGTACAATGAAAAATACCTCACTTTTTACATCTCATGACGAGGCCCATCTATTTCTCCATACAGAATCATTGGTCCCATATAATGTTTGAAACAGTATATGATGAGCTCCACATAATGCTACAGTATATGTTGGTCCCCATGGATGAAGCTCCACTGTCTTATTGGCCCAAATAATGCTCCAAACATAATGGGCCCCATTTCTAATGCTCTAGTGTATAATGGGCCCTGTAAATGCTGCTCCAGTGTCTGATGTCCACCTTTGGAATGTTACAGTGTATGGTGGGCCCCATCTATCATTCTCCAGAGTATAGTGCTCCCCAAAAATTGCTGTCCCAACATTGAAAACAATCAAATAAGTCTCCTCGCTAGGGAATCCCTGTACTTGTCTGGATTCCTCGTCGTCCCCATCTTCCATCTCACTGCACAGTATTTCAACTTTGCAAGTGCTGTGATCCTGGGCAAGCAGGGGGGGCCCACTCGTTGGCGACGGCACTGGCACAGGGCCCCTGATAGTACGGTGGTGAGTCTGATGGCGGGTGGGCCGAACCTGCACTTTCATCTGCAGCTTCCTCTTTGTCACCGTGTAAGATGGAACTGTATATGGGAAGGGTAACCTGAGTTTCATCAGGGTCAGATTCAGGTCGTGTAGCGTGCGAGGGGAATGTAGTGGTCTGGGTCAATGTACCAGCAGATTCATCGAGCAGTGGCTGGGCATCAGTGCACTTGTGTCGCCCCCAGGAGTACGGTCGCCACAGTGGCATTACCTTCTTCCTAGGGAGTGTGATGTCATGCTTGGGAGCAACGAAGGATCTCTCTAGCAGGTTAACTGATTGGACGGCGTTATTCCCACGAGTCATGACCCTCCAAACAGCGTTCATGAAGGCAAAGTGTTTGTTTTACGTGGGCAGTATGGTTGCAAAGCTGAACCTTAAAGGAATGTCCAGAAGGGCACCACCAGGAGTGGAGCCTACGGTTAAATTTGACTCCACCTGGGAAACCTCAACCATGCCAGCTACAGAACAGATGCACACATTGCAAGCTTAATTTCGTTAACGAACGAGACTCCGTCATGCCCCGCGGTCCGAGTCCGGCTTACTAGAGGGACACGTGAGGCTCTGGCACATGAGATTGGCCAATAACTGGTGTGTCATGCCCTTACATGTCCGTGGCTGCATGTGCGCTACACTGAAAAGGCCAGCGTTTGTCGCTTACAGGTGCAGATAACCCGCTGAACAACGTTAGTGATGGGGATCACTGATTACAATTATTACCTGCGAACAATGATTTCCCAGTAAGTGCAGGTCAACCGCAGTTCCGGAATTAGGCCTAACCGTCATTCCTGAAAAAATGAAAAACTTACGTGTGCAAACCACAGGTGCTGTAGCTTGCTTAACAGGTCGCCAGCCGTTCTCACGCCCAGTATGGATTATACGTGATTGCACAAAGGTGAGAAAGGGTACCGTATCCCCAGATAACATGTATGGATAGCGTACACATTCAAAATATATGTCTATACATCAGGAGGCAGGCTCAGACGGTGTTAGGCCCAGTATGGATTGCACGTGATTGCACAAAGGTTAGAAAGGGTACCGTTTCCCCTGATAACATGTATGGATAGCGTACACATTCAAACTATATGTCTCAGGAGGCAGGCTCAGACGGCGTTAGGCCCAGTATGGATTGCACGTGATTGCACAAAGGTTAGAAAGGGTACCGTATCCCCGGATAACATGTATGGATAGCGTACACATTCAAAATATATGTCTCAGGAGGCAGGCTCAGACGGTATTAGGCCCAGTATGGATTGCACGTGATTGCACAAAGGTTAGAAAGGGTACCGTATCCCCGGATAACATGTATGGATAGCGTACACATTCAAAATATATGTCTCAGGAAGCAGGCTCAGACGATGTTAGGCCCAGTATGGATTGCACGTGATTGCACAAAGGTTATAAAGGGTACTGTATCCCCGGATAACATGTATGGATAGCATACACATTCAAAATATATGTCTATACATCAGGAGGCAGGCTCAGACGGTGTCAGGCACAGTATGGATTTGACGGCCCAGACTACACAGCGGAAGAGCAGGGAGAGGTAAAGATTGCAAATGCTGGGGCCCTGCCCAAGCAAGGGGGGCCCACTCGTGGGCGTCGGTACTGGCACTGGGCCCCTCATAGTATGGCGGTGTGTCTGACGGCTGTGTGCACCACCACCGTCAGAGACACTTGATTGCACTATGAAGGACCCTGTACCAGTGCCCGCGCCCAAGAGTCGGCCTACCCACCTGTCCAGGGCAACGGCACTCGCACGGTGTCGTGCGCTAGGTGGTGACCCCGGCCATGGGGGGGGAGGCAGCACAGTTAGGGAGTTTTAGAAAGTGGCATTTGTTGATGTTGGACATTCAGCTGATGCAAAAGGTGAAATAGGTCAAGTCCCAGGAAGAGGTGGACCAAAGCAAGCCATTTTTCTGTCACCCTATGTGTCATCGGGGGAAGGTGGGACAAAATCCTTGGAAACCCATGCGTGGTTCATTTTAATGAAGGTTAGATCATCCACATTTTGGGTTGATAGACGGGTCCTTTTTTCTGTCAGGATTGATCCAGCTGCACTGAAGACTCTTTCCGATAGCACACTTGCAGCTGGGCAAGCGAGCTCCTGTAAGGCATATTGTGCCAATTCAGGCCAGGTGTCCAGTTTAGCAGCCCAATAGTCAAAGGGGAATGACCTGTGTGGGAGAACATCATTATGGGAGGAAAAGTAGTTTGTAACCATAGTTGACAACTGCTGTCTCCTGTCACTTTCCATCGATGCAGTATTACCAGTTGTGTGAGCGGTACTTGAAAAATCAGTCCACAACATTGTCATGAAACCCCTGTCTCCAACGCCACTTCTGCTGTGTGCACCACGAACACCTCTGCCAAGCTGCCCCCGGCCCGTATGGCTCGTGTGAGAACCATCACCGCTGCTGTGTGCTGGGAATGCCTCAAGCAACCGATTTACCAGAGTTGCTTGTTTATTAGCCAATATTAGGTCAAGGTTCTCCTGTGGCATGATGTTTTGTAATTTGCCTTTATAGCGTGGATCCAGGATGCTGGCCAACCAGTAGTCGTCATCGTTCATCATTTTGGCAATGCGTGGGTCCCTTTTTAGGATCTGCAAGGCATAATCTGACATGTGGGCCAATGTTCCCGGTGTCAATGATGCACTGCGAGTGCTGGTTGGAGGAGCACTTTCTGGCAAATCCACATCCCTCCAGTCACGCACAAACCCTGTACCAGACCTTGCCACGCCAACATTTTCACTTGCCCCACGAGATGCATCCTCCTCCTCTAAGTAATCATCCCCATCATCCTCCTCCTCCTCCTCTTCTTCCTCCACCTCGTCCAGGAGAGGTCCCTGAGCAGACAATGGCTGAATGTCATCAAGGATTCCCTCCTCCTCTTCCTCCTCATCAACATTGGCTGCAGATGCCTGCTCCTTAAGGTGCGTCAAAGTTTGCATGAGCAGACGCATAAGTGGGATGCTCATGCTTAGGATGGCGTCGTCTGCGCTTACCAGCCGTGTGCATTCCTCAAAACACTGAAGGACTTTACAGAGGTCTTTCAGCTTCGACCACTGCACACCTGTCAACTCCATGTCTGCTCTCAAAGTGCCTGGCCGTGTATCCTCCCACAAATGCATTATGGCCTGCCTCTGCTCGCACAGCCGCTCCACCATGTGCAGGGTGGAGTTCCACCTTGTTGCAATGTCGATAATGAGGCGGTGGTTGGGAAGGTGGAGCAATTGCTGCAGCTTCTGCATACGAACGGAGTGTACAGGCGACCGGCGGATGTACGCGCACAGTCTTCGCACCTTCTGGAGCAGGGCTGTTAACTCCGGATAATTTTTGAGGAAGCACTGCACCACCAGGTTCAAGGTGTGAGCCAAGCAAGGTATATGGCTGAGTTTTGAAAGGGCTATGGCTGCCACAAAATTACGGCCGTTATCACTAACTACCTTGCCTGCCTCTAGATGTACACTGCACAGCCATGACTCAGTTTGTCGCTTCAAGTACTCGGCCAGCACCTCGGCGGTGTGTCTGTTGCCCAAACACATCATCTGCAACACAGCCTGCTGATGCTTTCCACTAGCTGCTCGATAGAGGGACACATCGTGTGCAACAGTGGCAGCTGCAGATGGAGTGCTCGTACGACTGCGCTCTGTGGACGAGCTTTCGCTTCTGGAGGAGGAGGAGGAGGGTGGAACGCCTACAGCCAACTGTTTCCTATACCGTGGGCTAGGCAGCACTGTCCCACCACCGCTGTCCCCTGTGGACCCTGCATCCACCACATTAACCCAGTGCGCAGTGATGGACACGTAACGGCCCTGGCCATGCCGACTGGACCATGCATCAGTTGTGAGGTGCACCTTTCCGCTCACTGACTGCTTGAGTGCATGGACAATGCGGTCTTTCACATGATGGTGGAGGGCTGGGATGGCTTTGCGAGAGAAGAAGTGGCGACTGGGTAGGTCATAGCGTGGTACTGCATAGGCCATGAGTTCGCGGAAAGCTGTGCTTTCCACCAACCGAAAGGGCATCATCTCAAACGAGATTAGTTTGGCAATGTGGGCGTTCAAACCCAGTGTACGCGGATGAGAGACTGAGTACTTTCTTGACCTACTCATAGTGTCTGGGAGGGTGAGCTGGACTTGAGAGCTGCATATGGTGGAAGTAGCGGTGGACAGGGCGGACTGAGAGAGGGTTGATGATGGTGATGGAGTTGGTGTTCTTTCTGATGGCCTAGAATCATTTTTTCGTTGATATAACAGTGGGATTCCCTGACTGCTGTGGCCTTGCAACGACACCTCAACATTTGCTGCTGTGCTAACCGGTGGGCTTACAGTGGGGGAAACAATGTAGCGTTGCTGACTACCTTCGTTGTGATCAGTTGCACATGTGGCACTTGAGGTTTGGTGTTGTGTCCACGCTTGCAAGTGCATGCTGGTTAAATGTCTAAGCATGCAACTGGTATTCAAATTTTTCAGATTTTTCCCTCGGCTAAAGGTCTTTGCGCACTTCTTACAGATAACCTTGGCCTGATCATGAGGATTTTGTTCAAAAAAGTGCCACACTGCACTCTTCCTACTTTGGCAGACATTTTGCGGCCTAGCACGCTGTGATCTTTTGACCCTCTGGACAAGCTGTCAGCAACTCTTTTGATGTTTGGAACCTGTCTTTGGAGTGCTCCGGGCCTGCCAGATAACAGCTGTTGCGATGTCGATGTCTGCTGTGGATGCTCCTCATCTGAGCTATTGGAAGCAGCACCCTCTTCCTCCAATGGATGCCAATCTGGGTCAACAACTGGGTCATCCATCACCTCCTCTTCAATGTCATGTGCACCTTCCTCTGTGTCACCGTGTATGGTGGTATAGTGTGCGGGAAGGGGCACCTGAGTCTCATGAGGGTCAGAATCTGGCTCTGTACACTGCGAGGACAATGTAGTGCTCTGAGTGAATGTACCAGCAGAATCATCCATCAGCGGCTGTGCATCAGTGCACTCCATGTCAGATTCATCTTGGCCTGGGTAATTCACCATTTCACTTGATAATCCAGGCATGGTATGTGAAAACAGCTCCATGGAGTAATCAGTAGTATGGCCTGCGTCATCCTTCAATCTTGGTTGGGGTGAAGGACACAAGGAAAGGTGTGGTTCATGAACATGAGCCTCCAATGACAACTCAGTGCTTTTACTTTTTACAACTGAAGAAGAGGAGGCGATAGAGCTGGAGGCTGAGTCAGCAATGTAAGACAAAACTTTTTCCTGATGCTCTGGCTTTAAAAGCGGTTTGCAACTCCTAGAAAACTAAGCGTTCGAGGCCTTATGTAGCCAGACGATGACGCAGGCTCAACACCTCCTGCATTCGGTCCTATTTTGCTCTTGCCACTACCATCAGATCCACCACCAACACCATCATTACCAGCTGCCAACCCCCGCCCAATTCCACGGCCTCTTCCACCAGCCTTCCTCATTTTTGGTAGAAATGTAGACAAAATCCAACAAACTATATAGTAATGTAAAACAAGGTACAAGGTGTCTATAAGACAGGGGAGATATTGAATTTCTGCAGACACTTGTGGACACTGGACACTTTTGGATTGTGTGAGGCCCACTGATATCTGAGCGCTATGTGACAGGCTCGATGGCACAGCTGTGACCAAAGTGACTAGAGGATAAGGGAGATTTTGAATCTCTGCACACACTTTTGGACACTGGACACTTTTGGATTGTGTGAGGCCCAATGAATATCTGAGCGCTATGTCACAGGCTCGATGGCACAGCTGTGACCAAAGTGACTAGAGGATAAGGGAGATTTTGAATCTCTGCACACACTTTTGGACACTGGACACTTTTGGATTGTGTGAGGCCCAATGAATATCTGAGCGCTATGTCACAGGCTCGATGGCACAGCTGTGACCAAAGTGACTAGAGGATAAGGGAGATTTTGAATCTCTGCACACACTTTTGGACACTGGACACTTTTGGATTGTGTGAGGCCCAATGAATATCTGAGCGCTATGTCACAGGCTCGATGGCACAGCTGTGACCAAAGTGACTAGAGGATAAAGGAGATTTTGAATCTCTGCACACACTTTTGGACACTGGACACTTTTGGATTGTGTGAGGCCCAATGAATATCTGAGCGCTATGTGACAGGCTCGATGGCACAGCTGTGACCAAAGTGACTAGAGGATAAGGGAGATTTTGAATCTCTGCACACACTTTTTGACACTGGACACTTTTGGATTGTGTGAGGCCCAATGAATATCTGAGCGCTATGTGACAGGCTCGATGGCACAGCTGTGACCAAAGTGACTAGAGGATAAGGGAGATTTTGAATCTCTGCACACACTTTTGGACACTGGACACTTTTGGATTGTGTGAGGCCCAATCAATATCTGAGCGCTATATCACAGGCTCGATGGCACAGCTGTGACCAAAGTGACTAGAGGATAAGGGAGATTTTGAATCTCTGCACACACTTTTGGACACTGGACACTTTTGGATTGTGTGAGGCCCAAAGAATATCTGAGCGCTATGTCACAGGCTCGATGGCACAGCTGTGACCAAAGTGACTAGAGGATAAGGGAGATTTTGAATCTCTGCACACACTTTTGGACACTGGACACTTTTGGATTGTGTGAGGCCCAATGAATATCTGAGCGCTATGTCACAGGCTCGATGGCACAGCTGTGACCAAAGTGACTAGAGGATAAGGGAGATTTTGAATCTCTGCACACACTTTTGGACACTGGACACTTTTGGATTGTGTGAGGCCCAATGAATATCTGAGCGCTATGTGACAGGCTCGATGGCACAGCTGTGACCAAAGTGACTAGAGGATAAGGGAGATTTTGAATCTCTGCACACACTTTTGGACACTGGACACTTTTGGATTGTGTGAGGCCCAATGAATATCTGAGCGCTATGTCACAGGCTCGATGGCACAGCTGTGACCAAAGTGACTAGAGGATAAGGGAGATTTTGAATCTCTGCACACACTTTTGGACACTGGACACTTTTGGATTGTGTGAGGCCCAATGAATATCTGAGCGCTATGTGACAGGCTCGATGGCACAGCTGTGACCAAAGTGACTAGAGGATAAGGGAGATTTTGAATCTCTGCACACACTTTTGGACACTGGACACTTTTGGATTGTGTGAGGCCCAATGAATATCTGAGCGCTATGTCACAGGCTCGATGGCACAGCTGTGACCAAAGTGACTAGAGGATAAGGGAGATTTTGAATCTCTGCACACACTTTTGGACACTGGACACTTTTGGATTGTGTGAGGCCCAATGAATATCTGAGCGCTATGTGACAGGCTCGATGGCACAGCTGTGACCAAAGTGACTAGAGGATAAGGGAGATTTTGAATCTCTGCACACACTTTTGGACACTGGACACTTTTGGATTGTGTGAGGCCCAATGAATATCTGAGCGCTATGTGACAGGCTCGATGGCACAGCTGTGACCAATGTTACTAGAGGATAAGGGAGATTTTGAATCTCTGCACACACTTTTCGACACTGGACACTTTTGGATTGTGTGAGGCCCAATGAATATCTGAGCGCTATGTCACAGGCTCAATGGCACAGCTGTGACCAAAGTGACTAGAGGATAAGGGAGATTTTGAATCTCTGCACACACTTTTGGACACTGGACACTTTTGGATTGTGTGAGGCCCAATGAATATCTGAGCGCTATGTGACAGGCTCGATGGCACAGCTGTGACCAAAGTGACTAGAGGATAAGGGAGATTTTGAATCTCTGCACACACTTTTGGACACTGGACACTTTTGGATTGTGTGAGGCCCAATGAATATCTGAGCGCTATGTGACAGGCTCGATGGCACAGCTGTGACCAAAGTGACTAGAGGATAAGGGAGATTTTGAATCTCTGCACACACTTTTGGACACTGGACACTGTTGGATTGTGTGAGGCCCAATGAATATCTGAGCGCTATGTGACAGGCTCGATGGCACAGCTGTGACCAAAGTGACTAGAGGATAAGGGAGATTTTGAATCTCTGCACACACTTTTGGACACTGGACACTTTTGGATTGTGTGAGGCCCACTGATATCTGAGCGCTATGTCACAGGCTCGATGGCACAGCTGTGACAAAAGTGACTAGAGGATAATGGAGATTGGATTGCTTTTAAAAAAGCAGTTTGCGGAGCAGTGGGTAAACAGCAATGCCAGCCTGTCAGGAAGCCTTAAAAGGCAGCCCAACAACCAACACCACTGATACACCACAATATAGCCTCCCCTTGCACTGCACACACAGTGACTGGTGTGTTGTGCAGGCCAAATTGCTAGCAGCAGAAGCAGTTTTTTTTTCTTCTCAGCAGGACAAAAAAAAAAAATTGGGATTGCTTTTAAAAAAGCAGTTTGCGGAGCAGTGGGTAAACAGCAATGCAGGAATGTCAGGAAGCCTTAGAAGGCAGCCCAACAACCAACACCACTGATACACCACTATATAGCCTCCCCTTGCAGTGCACACACAGTGACTGGTGTGTTGTGCAGGCCAAATCGCTAGCAGCAGAAGCAGTTTTTTGTCTTCTTCCCTGCCTAACGCTCTCCCTACAGAATCAGCAGCAACCTCTCCCTATACTGAGATCGGCAGAAGTAAGATGGCGGTCGGCGTGCACGCCCTTTTATACCCCTTGTGACGCACACCAAAGCAAGCCAATCACTTGCATGCCCTTCTGAAAGATGGTGGTGACCCCTGCCTATGTCATCACGTTGCCCACAGTGTCCGTGGATCCTGATTGGCTGAAAAAGAGCGCAAAACAAACTTTTGAAACGCGACTTTGGCGCGTAAGTCGCCGACCTCGTGGCCGACCTCATCCTAGGGTCGGGTTTCGTTTCATGAAACCCGACTTTGCCAAAAGTCGGCGACTTTTGAAATTTTTCGACCCGTTTCGCTCAACTCTACTGGCCATGACAGCATTTGTGTCTGTCTCCTGAAATGTATACGTAGATTTAGAATGTTGAAACTATACTATAAATCCCTGGTATCTGGTGTTAAAATGAAATGCCACACAGGGCCGGGGGTTACTCAGTACCGGGCCTTTCTGGCTCTTTTAAGGGAGAAGTATGTCACGGTAGTTATTGGGACCCGGTCCGTGGCCCTGGGTGTCCAATAAAGAATATGACAGTTCAGATGAGGGGGAAGATGGTATGATAATTAATTTGGAAAAGGGGGATCATGACGCCACCCGTGGTACTCAGCTAGGGTAGCCGACGCTGCAATGCATATCCTCTGGGATGGTGTTAAAGCATCCAAGATGATGAAGCTCTCCACGGGCAGAGCGGTATCCCAGGGCAGTTGAAATGGTGCTTGTGAGCCGTTGACGGTGATGGTGAGGGTAGCGTGTGTAGCAGGCGAGTTGTAAAAGACACCAAGGACACAGTTGGGTGCAGTTTCTGAATTTTTCCTCAAAAGTTTTGTGCACAAGATGACCCGCTTGGTAATGTGTCCTCCGAGGGAGGGGTTCGGCAAACTCCAAGGTAGATCAGGAACACCTGTTCAAGACTCCTCCTTGTGTATCCTTTCTAGGTCGTGTCTCTGCGCTGATCTCTCCCTTCCTTCCTGCTGTGCGCCTTCGCAAACAGTGTCCCAAGCCGGCAGCCACGGATCACACCGGGCGACGTGGGTCTGGCCCCGGGGTCCTTTATTCAAACTGCTGCCTTTTTGAGTATTGAATGCGGCTGCGACTGAGGCACTTAAAGTAACCTCAGCCTCAGTCTTTCTAGCTGAGCCCTGTATTTCTCCACTACCTTCAGGAGCCACCTTCCCCAACGAGGCCTGGTCCTTCCTTCTCCAGAAACGGGCTTCACAGGTGGCTTATTGCACTTCCCGTGCCCCAAGCACCCCTTCCTTCCAGTCTAGTAGCTTGGACAAGATGTTTCTCTCTTTTCTGACCCTCAGCCCTCTCACAGCAATCCTGCTCTTACTCTGTCCTGTCACCGACTGACAACTCTCTAGAAAGATCCATTTACCTCAGACTAGCTACACCCACCAACTGTCACCTTGCTCTCTCTCATTGGATGGCCACAATCACTCCACTACCTAAGCTACTCCCACTGTACCTACCTTCCACACTAATCCCCAACACCCTTTCCTAGTCAGTCTGGGATGAGGCCATCCTCCCGCCGGGTACACCCAGATGCCCTGACTAACTAGTATGTGTGTTGAGTGCAGGGTTGAGTCCTGAGTAGAGTTGAGCGACTTTTGTTTTTTTATGGTCGAGTTTCGTTTCGTGAAACCCGACTTTTCCAAAAGTCGGGTCGAGCAAGATCGGCCGATTATAGGGAAAAGTCAGGGTCGTCCCGAAACACGAAACCCAATGTAAGTCAATGGGGAATAAAAGTCGGCAGTGAGAGGAGGACAGGAAACACACCTACAGTGCTCATTTGAATGCCAAAAGCATCAATTCTTCTTACTTAAGCTGGTCAACCTTAATTAACTTCATAATACAAGTTACGCACTGAAAAATGGGGGTTATTTGGCTAAAGTTGTGGGGGGGTAGGGCTGGCTCCAGGTTTTCATGTGCCCTGGGCGAAAGAGCGCCCCTTTAACACATATAACCACAACTCATCATGCTCCAATGCGGCAGAGAAATAGCGGTATAGTACAATGAAAAATACTTCACTTTTTACATCTCATGACGAGGCCCATCTATTTCTCCATACAGAATCATTGGTCCCATATAATGTTTGAAACAGTATATGATGAGCTCCACATAATGCTACAGTATATGTTGGTCCCCATGGATGAAGCTCCACTGTCTTATGGGCCCAAATAATGCTCCAAACATAATGGGCCCTATTTCTAATGTTCTAGTGTATAATGGGCCCTGTAAATGCTGCTCCAGTGTCTGATGTCCACCTTTGGAATGTTCCAGTGTATGGTGGGCCCCATCTATCATTCTCCAGAGTATAGTGCTCCCCAAAAATTGCTGTCCCAACATTGAAAGCAATGAAATAAGTCTCCTCGCTAGGGAATCCCTGTACTAGTCTGGACTCCTCGTCGTCCCCATCTTCCATCTCACTGCACAGTATTTCAACCTTGCAAGTGCTGTGATCCTGAGCAAGCAGGGGGGCCCACTCGTTGGCGACGGCACTGGCACAGGGTCCCTGATAGTGCGGTGGTGTGTCTGATGGCGGGTGGGCCGAACCTGCACTTTCATCTGCAGCTTCCTCTTTGTCACCGTGTAAGATGGAACTGTATATGGGAAGGGTAACCTGAGTTTCATCAGGGTCAGATTCAGGCCGGGTAGCGTGCGAGGGGAATGTAGTGGTCTGGGTCAATGTACCAGCAGATTCATCGAGCAGTGGCTGGGCATCAGTGCACTTGTGTCGCCCCCAGGAGTACGGTCGCCACAGTGGCATTACCTTCCTCCTAGGGAGTGTGATGTCATGCTTGGGAGCAATGAAGGATCTCTCTAGCAGGTTAACTGATTGGGCGGCGTTATTCCCACGAGTCATGACCCTCCAAACAGCGTTCATGAAGGCAAAGTGTTTGTTTTACGTGGGCAGTATGGTTGCAAAGCTGAACCTTAAAGGAATGTCCAGAAGGGCACCACCAGGAGTGGAGCCTACGGCGTAATTTGACTCAACACGGGCAACCTCAACCATGCCAGCTACAGAACAGATGCACACATTGCAAGCTTAATTCCGTTAACGAACGAGACTCCGTCATGCCCCGCCGTCCGAGTCCGGCTTACTAGAGGGACACGTGAGGCTCTGGCACATGAGATTGGCCAATAACTGGTGTGTCATGCCCTTACATGTCCGTGGCTGCATGTTCGCTACACTGAAAAGGCCAGCGTTTGTCGCTTACAGGTGCAGATAACCCGCTGAACAACGTTAGTGATGGGGATCACTGATTACAATTATTACTCGCGAACGATGATTTCCCAGTAAGTGCAGGTCAACCACAGTTCCGGAATTAGGCCTAACCGTCATTCCTGAAAAAAATGAAAAACTTACGTGTGCAAACCACAGGTGGTGTAGCTTGCTTAACAGCTCGCCAGCCGTTCTCATGCCCAGTATGGGTTACACGTGATTGCACAAAGGTGAGAAAGGGTACCGTATCCCCGGATAACATGTATGGATAGCGTACACATTCAAAAGATATGTCTATACATCAGGAGGCAGGCTCAGACGGTGTTAGGCCCAGTATGGCTTGCAAGTGATTGCACAAAGGTGAGAAAGGGTACCGTATCCCCGGATAACATGTATGGATAGCGTACACATTCAAAAGATATGTCTATACATCAGGAGGCAGGCTCAGACGGTGTAAGGCCCAGTATGGCTTGCAAGTGATTGCACAAAGGTGAGAAAGGGTACCGTATCCCCGGATAACATGTATGGATAGCGTACACATTCAAAAGATATGTCTATAAATCAGGAGGCAGGCTCAGACGGTGTAAGGCCCAGTATGGCTTGCAAGTGATTGCACAAAGGTGAGAAAGGGTACCGTATCCCCGGATAACATGTATGGACAGCGTACACATTCAAAAGATATGTCTATACATCAGGAGGCAGGCTCAGACGGTGTTAGGCCCAGTATGGCTTGCAAGTGATTGCACAAAGGTGAGAAAGGGTACCGTATCCCCGGATAACATGTATGGATAGTGTACACATTCAAAAGATATGTCTATACATCAGGAGGCAGGCTCAGACGGTGTCAGGCACAGTATGGATTTGACGGCCCAGACTACACAGCGGAGGAGCAGGGAGAGGTAAAGATTGCAAATGCTGGGGCCCTGCCCAAGCAAGGGGGGCCCACTCGTGGGCGTCGGTACTGGCACTGGGCCCCTCATAGTACGGCGGTGTGTCTGACGGCGGGTGTGCACCACCACCGTCAGAGACACTTGATTGCACTATGAGGGACCCTGTGCCAGTGCCCGCACCCAAGAGTCGGCCTACCCACCTGTCCAGGGCAACAGCACTCGCACGGTGTCGTGCGCTAGGTGGTGACCCCGGCCATGGGGGGGAGGCAGCACAGTTACGGAGTTTTAGAAAGTGGCATATGTTGATGTTGGACATTCAGCTGATGCAAAAGGCGAAATAGGTCAAGTCCCAGGAAGAGGTGGACCAAAGCAAGCCATTTTTCTGTCACCCTATGTGTCATCAGGGGAAGGTGGGACAAAATCCTTGGAAACCCATGCATGGTTCATTTTAATGAAGGTTAGATCATCCACATTTTGGGTTGACAGACGGGTCCTTTTTTCTGTCAGGATTGATCCAGCTGCACTGAAGACTCTTTCCGATGGCACACTTGCAGGTGGGCAAGCAAGCTCCTGTAAGGCATATTGGGCCAATTCAGGCCAGGTGTCCAGTTTAGCAGCCCAATAGTCAAAGGGGAATGACCTGTGTGGGAGAACATCGATATGGGAGGAAAAGTAGTTTGTAACCATAGTTGACAACTGCTGTCTCCTGTCACTTTCCATCGATGCTGTATTACCAGTTGTGTGAGCAGTACTTGAAAAATCAGTCCACAACATTGTCATGAAACCCCTGTCTCCAACGCCACTTCTGCTGTGTGCACCATGAACACCTCTGCCAAGCTGCCCCCTGCCCGTACGGCTCGTGTGAGAACCATCACCACTGCTGTGTGCTGGGAATGCCTCAAGCAACCGATTTACCAGAGTTGCTTGTTTATTAGCCAATATTAGGTCAAGGTTCTCCTGTGGCATGATGTTTTGTAATTTGCCTTTATAGCGTGGATCCAGGATGCTGGCCAACCAGTAGTCGTCATCGTTCATCATTTTGGCAATGCGGGGGTCCCTTTTTAGGATCGGCAAGGCATAATCTGACATGTGGGCCAATATTCCCGGTGTCAATGATGCACTGCGAGTGCTGGTTGGAGGAGCACTTTCTGGCAAATCCACATCCCTCCTGTCACGCACAAACCCTGTACCAGACCTTGCCACGCCAACATTTTCACTTGCCCCACGAGATGCATCCTCCTCCCCTAAGTAATCATCCCCATCATCATCCTCCTCCTCCTCCTCTTCTTCCTCCAACTCGTCCAGGAGAGGTCCCTGAGCAGACAATGGCTGAATGTCATCAAGGATTCCCTCCACCTCTTCCTCCTCGTCAACATTGGCTGCAGACGCCTGCTCCTTAAGGTGCGTCAAAGTTTGCATGAGCAGACGCATAAGTGGGATGCTCATGCTTAGGATGGCGTCGTCTGCGCTTACCAGCCGTGTGCATTCCTCAAAACACTGAAGGACTTTACAGAGGTCTTTCAGCTTCGACCACTGCACACCTGTCAACTCCATGTCTGCTCTCAAAGTGCCTGGCCGTGTATCCTCCCACAAATGCATTATGGCCTGCCTCTGCTCGCACAGCCGCTCCACCATGTGCAGGGTGGAGTTCCACCTTGTTGCAATGTCGATAATGAGGCGGTGGTTGGGAAGGTGGAGCAATCGCTGCAGCTTCTGCATACGAACGGAGTGTACAGGCGACCGGCGGATGCGCGCGCACAGTCTTCGCACCTTATGGAGCAGGGCTGTTAACTCCGGATAATTTTTGAGGAAGCACTGCACCACCAGGTTCAAGGTGGGAGCCAAGCAAGGTATGTGGCTGAGTTTTGAAAGGGCTATGGCTGCCACAAAATTACGGCCGCTATCACTAACTACCTTGCCTGCCTCAAGATGTACACTGCCCAGCCATGTCTCAGTTTGTCGCTTCAAGTACTCGGCCAGCACCTCGGCGGTGTGTCTGTCGCCCAAACACATCATCTGCAACACAGCCTGCTGACGCTTTCCACTAGCTGCTCGATAGGGGGACACCTCGTGTGCAACAGTGGCAGCTGCAGATGGAGTGCTCGTACGACTGCGCTCTGTGGACGAGCTTTCGCTTCTGGAGGAGGAGGAGGAGGGTGGAATGCCTACAGCCAACTGTTTCCTATACCGTGGGCTAGGCAGCACTTTCCCACCACCGCTGTCCCCTGTGGACCCTGCATCCACCACATTAACCCAGTGCGCAGTGATGGACACGTAACGGCCCTGGCCATGCCGACTGGACCATGCATCAGTTGTGAGGTGCACCTTTCCACTCACTGACTGCTTGAGTGCATGGACAATGCAGTCTTTCACATGATGGTGGAGGGCTGGGATGGCTTTGCGAGAGAAGAAGTGGCGACTGGGTAGGTCATAGCGTGGTACTGCATAGGCCATGAGTTCGCGGAAAGCTGCACTTTCCACCAACCGATAGGGCATCATCTCAAACGAGATTAGTTTGGCAATGTGGGTGTTCAAACCCAGTGTACGCGGATGAGAGACTGAGTACTTTCTTGACCTACTCATAGTGTCTGGGAGGGTGAGCTGGACTTGAGAGCTGCATATGGTGGAAGTAGCGGTGGACAGGGCGGACTGAGAGAGGGTTGATGATGGTGATGGAGTTGGTGTTCTTTCTGATGGCCTAGATTCAGTATTTCGTTGATATAACAGTGGGATTCCCTGACTGCTTTGGCCTTGCAACGACACCTCAACATTTGCTGCTGTGCTAACCGGTGGGCTTACAGTGGGGGAAACAATGTAGCGTTGCTGACTACCTTCTTTGTGATCAGTTGCACATGTGGCACTTGAGGTTTGGTGTTGTGTCCACGCTTGCAAGTGCATGCTGGTTAAATGTCTAAGCATGCAACTGGTATTCAAATTTTTCAGATTTTTCCCTCGGCTAAAGGTCTTTGCGCACTTCTTACAGATAACCTTGGCCTGATCATGAGGATTTTGGTCACAAAAGTGCCACACTGCACTCTTCCTACTTTGGCAGACATTTTGCGGCCTAGCACGCTGTGATGTTTTGACCCTCTGGACAAGCTGTCCAGCAACTCTTTTGATTTTTGGAACCTGTCTTTGGAGTGCTCCGGGCCTGCCAGATAACAGCTGTTGCGATGTTGATGTCTGCTGTGGATGCTCCTCATCTGAGCTATTGGAAGCAGCACCCTCTTCCCCCAATGGATGCCAATCTGGGTCAACAACTGGGTCATCCATCACCTCCTCTTCAATGTCATGTGCACCTTCCTCTGTGTCACCGTGTATGGTGGTATAGTGTGCGGGAAGGGGCACCTGAGTCTCATCAGGGTCAGAATCTGGCTCTGTACACTGCGAGGACAATGTAGTGCTCTGAGTGAATGTACCAGCAGAATCATCTATCAGCGGCTGTGCATCAGTGCACTCCATGTCAGATTCATCTTGGCCTGGGTAATTCACCATTTCACTTGATAATCCAGGCATGGTATGTGAAAACAGCTCCATGGAGTAATCAGTAGTATGGCCTGCGTCATCCTTCAATCTTGGTTGTGGTGAAGGACACAAGGAAAGGTGTGGTTCATGAACATGAGCCTCCAATGACGACTCAGTGCTTTTACTTTTTACAGCTTCAGAAGAGGAGGCGATAGAGCTGGAGGCTGAGTCAGCAATGTAAGACAAAACTTTTTCCTGATGCTCTGGCGTTAAAAGCGGTTTGCCAACTCCTAGAAAACTAAGCCTTCGAAGCCTTATGGAGCCAGATGATGACGCAGGCTCAACACCTCCTGCATTCGGTCCTATTTTGCTTTTGCCACTACCATCAGATCCACCACCAACACCATCATTACCAGCTGCCAACCCCCGCCCAATTCCATGGCCTCTTCCACCAGCCTTCCTCATTTTTGGTAGAAATGTAGACAAAATCCTACAAACTATATAGTAATGTAAAAGAAGGTACAAGGTGTCTATAGGACAGGGGAGATTTAGATTTTCTGCAGACACTTGTGGACACTGGACACTTGGATTGTGTGAGGCCCACTGAATATCACAGCGCTATGTCACAGGCTCGATGGCACAGGTGTGAAAAAAGTGACTACAGGATAAGGGAGATTTTGAATTTCTGGGAGATTTTGAATTTCTGCAGACACTTCTGGACACTGGACACTTGGATTTTGTGAGGCCCACTGAATATCACAGCGCTATGTCACAGGCTCGATGGCGCAGGTGTGAAAAAAGTGACTACAGGATAAGGGAGATTTTGAATTTCTGCAGACACTTGTGGACACTGGACACTTGGATTGTGTGAGGCCCACTGAATATCACAGTGCTATGTCACAGGCTCGATGGCACAGGTGTGAAAAAAGTGACTACAGGATAAGGGAGATTTTGAATTTCTGGGAGATTTTGAATTTCTGCAGACACTTGTGGACACTGGACACTTGGATTGTGTGAGGCCCACTGAATATCACAGCGCCATCTATGTCACAGGCTCGATGGCACAGGTGTGAAAAAAGTGACAACAGGATAAGGGAGATTTTAAATTTCTGCAGATACTTATGGACACTGGACACTTGGATTGTGTGAGGCCCACTGAATATCACAGCGCTATGTCACAGGCTCGATGGCACAGGTGTGAAAAAAGTTACTACAGGATAAGGGAGATTTTGAATTTCTGCAGACACTTGTGGACACTGGACACTTGGATTGTGTGAGGCCCAATGAATATCAGAGCGCTATGTCACAGGCTCGATGCAGCATGTGTGAAAAAAGTGACTACAGGATAAGGGAGATTTTGAATTTCTGCAGACACTGGACACTTTTGGATTGTGTGAGGCCCAATGAATATCAGAGCGCTATGTCACAGGCTCGATGCAGCAGGTGTGAAAAAAGTGACTACAGGATAAGGGAGATTTTGAATTTCTGCAGACACTTGTGGACACTGGACACTTTTGGATTGTGTGAGGCCCACTGAATATCAGAGCGCTATGTCACAGGGTCGATGGCACAGGTGTGAAAAAAGTGAATTGTAGAATTGGACAGAATAGGAATCTCCCTAGAGTGTAGGTCTGTAAGAACGGAACAAGCCCTCCACTTATCCTTCCACAGTGACACACAGATAGCTTCACTGTGGCTGTGATAACAGCCATTACACGGTACTGTGTGAGGAGCGTACACCGCTGTATGGTGTGAATAAATGCACGCTCAGTACCTTAGCAGGACAAAATAAAAATTGGGATTGCTTTTAAAAAAGCAGTTTGCAGAGCAGTGGGGAAACAGCAATGCAGCTGTCAGGAAGCCTTAGAAGGCAGCCTAACAACCAACACCGCTGATCCACCACAATATAGCCTCCCCTTGCACTGCACACACAGTGACTGGTGTGTTGCACAGGAAAAATCGCTAGCAGCAGAAGCAGTTTTTTTGTCTTCTTCCCTGCCTAACGCTCTCCCTACAGAATCAGCAACCTCTCCCTATGCTAAGATCGGCAGAAGTAAGATGGCGGTCGGCGTGCACGCCCTTTTATAACCCCTGTGACGCCCACCAAAGCAAGCCAATCACTTGCATGCCCTTCTGAAAGATGGTGGCGACCCCTGCCTATGTCATCACGTTGCCCACAGTGTCCATGGATCCTGATTGGCTGAAAAAGAGCGCTAAACAAACTTTTGAAACGCGACTTTGGCGCGTAAGTCGCCGACCTCGTGGCCGACCTCATCCTAGGGTCGGGTTTCGTTTCATGAAACCCGACTTTGCCAAAAGTCGGAGACTTTTGAAATTGTTCGACCCGTTTCGCTCAACTCTAGTCCTGAGTAGACATATGCCACTTTCTAAAACTCCCTAACTGTGCTGCCTCCCCCCCCATGGCCGGGGTCACCACCTAGAGCACGACACCGTGCGAGTGCCGTTGCCCTGGACAGGTGGGTAGGCCGACTCTTGGGCGCGGGCACTGGCACAGGGTCCCTCATAGTGCAATCAAGTGTCTCTGACGGTGGTGGTGCACACCTGCCGTCAGACACACCGCCGTACTATGAGGGGCCCAGTGCCAGTACCGACGCCCACGAGTGGACCCCCCTTGCTTGGGCAGGGCCCCAGCATTTGCAATCTTTACCTCTCCCTGCTCCTCCGCTGTGTAGTCTGGGCCGTCAAATCCATACTGTGCCTGACACCGTCTGAGCCTGCCTCCTGATGTATAGACATATCTTTTGAATGTGTACGCTATCCATACATGTTATCCGGGGATACGGTACCCTTTCTCACCTTTGTGCAATCACTTGCAAGCCATACTGGGCCTAACACCGTCTGAGCCTGCCTCCTGATGTATAGACATATCTTTTGAATGTGTACGCCATCCATACATGTTATCCGGAGATACGGTACCCTTTCTCACCTTTGTGCAATCACTTGCAAGCCATACTGGGCCTTACACCGTCTGAGCCTGCCTCCTGATGTATAGACATATCTTTAGAATGTGAACGCTATCCATACATGTTATCCGGTGATACGGTACCCTTTCTCACCTTTGTGCAATCACTTGCAAGCCATACTGGGCCTTACACCGTCTGAGCCTGCCTCCTGATGTATAGACATATCTTTTGAATGTGTACGCTATCCATACATGTTATCCGGGGATACGGTACCCTTTCTCACCTTTGTGCAATCACGTGTAACCCATACTGGGCGTGAGAACGGCTGGCGAGCTGTTAAGCAAGCTACAGCACCTGTGGTTTGCACACGTAAGTTTTTCATTTTTTTCAGGAATGACGATTAGGCCTAATTCCGGAACTGCGGTTGACCTGCACTTACTGGCAAATCATCGTTCGCGAGTAATAATTGTAATCAGTGATCCCCATCACTAACGTTGTTCAGCGGGTTTTCTGCAACTGTAAGCGACAAACGCTGGCCTTTTCAGTGTAGCGCACATGCAGTCACGGACATGTAAGGGCATGACACACCAGTTATTGGCCAATCTCATGTGCCAGAGCCTCACGTGTCCCTCTAGTAAGCCGGACTCGGACCGCGGGGCATGACGGAGTCTCGTTCGTTAACGGAATTAAGCTTGCAATGTGTGCATCTGTTCTGTAGCTGGCATGTTGAGGTTGCCCGTGTTGAGTCAAATTACGCCGTAGGCTCCACTCCTGGTGGTGCCCTTCTGGACATTCCTTTAAGGTTCAGCTTTGCAACCATACTGCCCACGTAAAACAAACACTTTGCCTTCATGAACGCTGTTTGGAGGGTCATGACTCGTTGTAATAACGCCGCCCAATCAGTTAACCTGCTAGAGAGATCCTTCGTTGCTCCCAAGCATGACATCACACTCCCTAGGAGGAAGGTAATGCCACTGTGGCGACCGTACTCCTGGGGGCGACACAAGTGCACTGATGCCCAGCCACTGCTCGATGAATCTGCTGGTACAGTGACCCAGACCACTACATTCCCCTCACACGCTACCCGGCCTGAATCTGACCCTGATGAAACTCAGGTTACCCTTCCCATATACAGTTCCATCTTACACGGTGACAAGGAGGAAGCTGCAGATGAAAGTGCAGGTTCAGCCCACCCGCCATCAGACAAACCACCGTACTATCAGGGGCCCTGTGCCAGTGCCGTCGCCAACGAGTGGGCCCCCCCTGCTTGTTCAGGATCACAGCACTTGCAAGGTTGAAATATTGTGCAGTGAGATGGAAGATGGGGACGACGAGGAGTCCAGACTAATACAGGGATTCCCCAGCGAGGAGACTTATTTAATTGTTTTCAATGTTGGGACAGCAATTTTTGGGGAGCACTATACTCTGGAGAATGATAGATGGGACCCACCATACACTGGAACATTCCAAAGGTGGACATCAGACACTGGAGCAGCATTTACAGGGCCCATTATACACTAGAGCATTAGAAATGGGGCCCATTATGTTTGGAGCATTATTTTGGCCCATAAGACAGTGGAGCTTCATCCATGGGGACCAACATATACTGTAGCATTATGTGGAGCTCATCATATACTGTTTCAAACATTATATGGGACCAATGATTCTGTATGGAGAAATAGATGGGCCTCGTCATGAGATGTAAAAAGTGAAGTATTTTTCATGGTACTATACCGCTATTTCTCTGCCGTATCGGAGCATGATGAGTTGTGGTATTATGTGTTAAAGGGGCGCTCTTTCGCCCAGGGCACATGAAAACCTGGAGCCAGCCCTACCCCCCCACAACTTTAGCCAAATAACCCCCATTTTTCAGTGCGTAACTTGTATTATGAAGTTAATTAAGGTTGACCAGCTTAAGTAAGAAGAATTGATGCTTTTGGCATTCAAATGAGCACTGTAGGTGTGTTTCCTGTCCTCCTCTCACTGCCGACTTTTATTCCCCATTGACTTACATTGGGTTTCGTGTTTCGGGACGACCCCGACTTTTCCCTATAATTGGCCGATCTTGCTCGACCCGACTTTTGGAAAAGTCGGGTTTCACGAAACGAAACTCAACCATAAAAAAACAAAAGTCGCTCAACTCTAGTCCTGAGTAGTGATCCCTCCTTACCTGAGGGTGGGATACCACACGTTTGGATGAGGTGCAGTACCTCTGTGGTGACTGTACCCTCAGGGGCACCATAGTACCCTTTCTCAACTTTCTATATTGTTGTCAGATCCATACTGGGCCTGAGAGCGTCTGTTTGCCCCCTGAAATGTATACGGAGATTCAGTATGTTTAAACTATATATACCTTGCATCTAGTGCTACTGTACCCTTTTGCAAATTTTTATATTATTGTCTAATCCATACTGAGCCTGTGACCGTCTGTGTCAGACTCCTGAAATATATACGGAGATTTACAATTATCCCTAGACGGTATAGAGCTGTCCGCTTCTGATACAGTACCATATATCTGCTTGTATTTGGAGTCCATTTTCACAAAAAATATTAAGTATGGTGGAAGAGGCAGCGGATGTAGGTGGGGGGCAGCTGGTACTGATGGTGGTGGTGGTGCATCTGCTGGTAGTGCAAAAAGCACAATAGCAGCTAAGGCAGGAGGTGTTGAGCCTGTGTCATCATCTGGCATGAGAAGGCCTTTAAGACTCCCTTTTCTGGGAGTAGGAGAACTACTTTTAAAGCCGGAGCATTAGGAACTGGTTGTGCCTTACATTGCCGAAACAGCCTCCAGCTCTATCGCCTCCTCTTCTGAAGTTTAAAAAAATGCAAGCTCTGAGTCATCAGTGCAGGCTCCTGGTCAGGAACCACCCCTTTCCTTATCTCATTCACCCCCACCCAAAGTGCAGGATGCAGCAGCCCACACTTCAGATTACTCCATGGAGCTCTTTTCACATGCCATGCCTGTTTTATCAAGTGAAATCCTGAATTCCCCAGTCCAACATGAATCGGAGATGGAGTGCACTGATGCACAGCCACTGCTAGATGATTCCGCTTGTACATTCACCCACAGCACTACATTCCTCTCGCACTCTATAGAGCCAGAATGTGACACTGATGAAACTCAGGTGCCCCTTCCCGCATACTATACCACCTTACACGGTGACACAGAGGAAGGTGCAGATAAAAGTGCTGGTTCTCTGAGCAGGTGGGCGGGTCCTACTCGTGGGCAACGGCAGTGGCACAGGGCCCCTCATAGCACGCAAAAGTGTCTCTGCCGGTGGGAGGACTCACTCGCCGTCAGACATACCATCGTAATATGAGGGGCCCTGTGCCAGTGGTGTCGCCCACGAGTGGGCCCCCCCATGCTTGCTCAGGGCCACAGCACTTGCAATGCTTACCTCTCCCTGCTCCACTGCCGTGACGTCTTCCGCGTTTCCTGACAGTGACATTCAGGTTAGCGAGCGTGATGACATCGTGTCTGTATGCCCTCTGCCAAAACTGTACAAGTGGAGAGAGCTTGAAGATGGCAATGCTCAGGAGTCCAGAGTAGAGCAGTGCCCAGCGAGGAGAGGTATTTAATTTTTTAAATGTTGGGAGCATTTTTTGGGGAGCAATATACACTGGAGAATGATATATGGGGCCCATCATACACTGGAGCATCATCTATTTGGCCCATCATATACTGGAGCATTCCAAATGGGGGACATCAGACACTGGAGCTGCATTTACGGGGCCCATTATACACTGGAGCATTAGAAATGGGGCCCATTATATATGAAGCATTATTTGGGCCCATAAAACACTGGAGCATTATCCATGGGGATCAACATATACTGTAGCATTATGTAGAGCTCATCATATAATGTATGGAACATTATATGGGACCAATTATTCTGTATGGAGAAATATATGGGGCTCATTATTCTGTATGGCGCACTAGGTGGTGGCCATAATACTGTATGAAGTACTATATTGTCCATTTTTTGAGCTATTGTAGGATTTAAAATAGATATCAGTCATGTCATGTAAGCAGTGAAGTATTTTTCATTGTACTATACCTATATTTCTGTGCCATATTGGAGCATTATGAATTGTGGTATGTGTTAAAAGGGCGCACAGACACTTTTTGCCCCAGGGCACACGGAAACCTGGCGCCAGCCCTACCCCCCCCCACAACTTTAGCCAAATAACCCCCAGTTTTCAATGCGTAACTATTATTATAAAGTAAATTAAGGTTGACAAGCTTAAGTTATAAGAATTGATGTAGTTGGCATTGAAATGGCACTGTACGTGTGTTTCCTGTACTCCACTCCCTGCCGACTTTGCTTCCCCATTGTCTTGCATTGGGTTTCGTGTTTCAGTCGGACCCCGACTTTTCACTATAGTCGGCCGATTTCGTTCGACCCGACTTTTAAGAAAGTCATGAAACCCTACTCAACCCGAAAAAAGGCAAAGTCGCTCATCTCTACTACTGAGCAATAGCCCAGTTCTTTTTCTCCTTGACCCAGGTAAGATGCTTCTGGTGTTGTCTATTTGTCATGAGTGGCTTGAAACAAGGAATGCAACACTTGTAGCCCATGCCCTGGATACGTCTATGTGTGGTGGGTCTTGAAGCAATTACTCTAGGAGCAGTCTACCGCTTGTGAATCTCCCCGGAATTTATGAATGGCCTTTTCTTAACAATCCTTTCAAGGCTGCTGTTATCCCATTTACTTGTGCACCTTTTTCTACTACACTTTTTCCTGCCACTCAACTTTCCATTAATATGCTTGGATACAGCACTCTGTAAACAGCCAGCTTCTTTAGCAATGACCTTTTGTGGCTTAACCTCCTTGTTGAGTCTGACAGTAACTGCCTTCTGGACATCGATAAAGTCATCAGTGTTCCCTGCTGTGAACTTCCTTGATCTGACTTCTGAGTCGGGGCTCCCTCTGGTGGTTACTGCGGGTATTGGAGCTGGCCAGGTAGATTGAAGTCTGCCACTTGACGACGATGATTGGAAGTATTTAAGTGAGCAGGCTTCCCTCAGTTGCTACTGGTGATTGTTTCTTCCTGTGCATTTTGATGTCTGCTGTCTCCTGCCTGCTCCTGTATTTTTCAGTTAAGTTGTTCATTTGCTAATCCTTTGCATCTGATCTGGTTTTGCCTTTTTCTGCTTTGCTGTGAGGGGTCAGCGTGCTCCCTGCTGGGGCAGTGCTGGACCCTGCTCCATATGTTACAGCTTCTGTCAGTTTGTTCAGTCCCCTCCTATATTAGTCTCTTTTGCTTTGCTGCCAGTTCACACTAGAATGCTGATATAGTGGGGGAGAGTGTTATGAAAGGGTCACTGAGGAGGAAAAACCCTATCAAGCTAAGCTCCAGAAAAACCAGAGAGGTTGGTAACTATGCAGATTGCAGATCCCTGATCCTAACCACACAACTAGCAGCAGTCATGGAGTGTACCTACGATGAACCTAGATGCCTCGTCACGGCCGAAGGACTAAATAAGCCTAAAGCAAGAAAAGGGGAAAACTAACTGCCCCAGAGCAGACCCCAAAGGAATAGACAGCCCCCACACATGTATTGACGGTGAAACAAGATGAAGACACAAACACAGGCAGGAAAATAGGCTGGTCAAACGATGGGGCCCAAACTAACTGGAAAGGAAAGGGAAGACTGTCTGCAATCTGCCCAAAACCCTACAAAATAATGTCCAACACTTCTGATAACAAAATTAACCCTGAAGTCACTAGACTTCTCCCACTATATCAGCACTCTGAAATATTCTGAGACAGAGCAAAAGAGGCCAATTTAATAAGGGACAAAAAGCAAATTGGCAAATACAGATAAATAAGAGTGGAAATTTAGCGCAGCCCCAGCCGGGACTGGCTGACCACACAAAAAACTGAATAGACCGACAAAATCAAGTGTGAACATTAGCAGAAAAACTTAGCTTGAGCTGACTGGAACAGAGCTGAGAACCAAGACCTGACAAGCAGAAGGAATCACCAGCACCAGAGTAGGGCGTCGGCTGTCTTAAATCCAATCTGAGACTCCTGAGGTTGAATCGTCATCCTGATTATCAGGTGGCAGATCTCTGATTAAATCAGCCTCACTACCTCCTGTTACCACCAGAGGGAGCCTGTAAGGAGAACTCACAACTGGTAGACCAGAAAATGAACTCACAACAGGAGAGGTTGTGAGACCTCAGTGTTTTTGTACATCAGATGTGTTTGGATTTTTAAGGTTTTTGCATGATTGCAGACAGTGTCTTTCCTGTCCTTTTCTGTCTAGACAGTTTGGGGCCCATCATTTGCTCAGTCTATTTTCTGCCTATTTTTGTGCCTCATCTTGTCTCACCGACAATATATCTATTCCTTTGGGGTTCTACTCCGGTGCAGTTTAGATTTCACCTTTAGGCTGTTAGCTCTCCGGCTGTGCCGAGGCGTCTAGGGCATCGTAGGTATGCCCCACGGCTACTGCTAGTTGTGTTGTTAGGATTAGGGGTCTGCAATCTGCTAAGTCACCAAACTTTCTGGTGTCCTGGTGGCCTAGCCTATTCCTGCCATCCTCCTTGGTGACCTATTCATAACAGTTCCCCTTTTTAAACGCTTAGGAAGCCTTTGCTTTTGTTTTTTTGTTAATTATTCTAATTTACTGTGATAATGACTTTTGGGTTTTCATTGTCAGTAAGCCATAATCATCAACATTAACACTAATAAACACTTGAAATAGATCACTCTGTATGTAATGACTCTATATAATATATGAATTTCACTTTTTGCATTGAAAAACTGAAATAAATTAACTTTTTGATGATATTCTAATTTAGTGAGCACTTGTACATGTTATTTGTGAACTATGTCTTCTCCATGGTTACCAAGTAATATATTAACATGGACTTTTACTCTACCTTCTCCCTTTATCTTATCTTATGGATTCTTCTAGCTCCACATGTCTACATTTTATTGAACAAACCTATCTATATACTGTATATTGTATGTATGTTTGTTATGTTATCAGCCACATCTATAGCCCAAACAGTTTTATATATTATTAGCTACATAATGGAATCTGAAATTGATTGGTCCTATACAGTAGAAATTGTGTTGTTAATAAAGAAGAATTAATGTACTTATGCAACTTATTAACACAAAAATACACAGTTTTATGCATGCTTCAATTGTTCATCATTTTCAAAATCTCTTTGTCCTAAGTAAATTAGAGCACTGTAGTTTACACTCAGAGGTAGCAGAGCAGTACATCCATAGACAGACATATAGCATGTACTGCTGCACACTGAGTTGATTCAGTCACATTTCATGTATCACAGCGCATCCCAAAAAATGTCACTGTGTACATGCATGTGTTATCTGTACATGCGCATTTTATATATTCTTATGTGCATGTTTGTAGCAAGTAAATGAGTGGATGATGTATTAGCATATACCCTTATGATAATGTGATTAAAGAGGTTATGCAGACTATTTTATTTTTTTCCTTATGGGCCTAAGATCTTATGACTACCTGACTGTTGTGCCCGTCACTGATCTCTGCCGGTTCAAAGCAGACGGACCACTCCTGCTGGAGGCTCTGCGGCGTACGGTGAAGTCATGCTTCGGAGAAGCTGCTTCTCTTCCGCTCTGCTCTGCATTACTGCCGATGTCTAACTGATTGAAGGCCAGTTTCTCGCTGCATAACTAACTACACTTTTGTCTCTCCCTCTGTTTATGACGTATCCTCCTGCATCTAAGCTTCCTCTATCTTCCATAGATCCTTGTTAAAGGAGTTTGCCCTTTCGACTTTATCTTCCTCATCCACACCTTCTCTGGTTTCTTTTGATGGTAGTTTAGAGTATGAGGTATAGATTCTCGCAAGTTCCAAAATTTCCTTCAGTACCTCATACATTAGAAGGTATATGGACCGGAGGAGAAATCATGGGTTCCAAGTCGAGATGTGAGGGCCAATCACCTTGTCAGGGCATTCTATTCTAGGTTACCTGGAAAACATGGAGGTCCAGTGGCCCTAATAGAATAGGGGGTAATCTCATGATTCCACAACTCACAGTTTTCTTAGAATGCTGTGAGTGACAGCTCAGCAGCCCTAAATGATCAGGGGTGCGCTGAGCTGTCAGGATTGGGAATGACAGCTGTGCTGTCCAATATGGCCTGGCCTGTGGAGTTTCCTCCAGTTGTCACCAGTTTTGGGTGATTAGTATTACCTGGATATTTAGCTGGCTAGCAATGATTAGAACATTGCCAGTTGTAGCTCAGCTTAAGTGGTGTGATTCTGCCCTGTTCTCTGAATTCTTATATTAGGTGCCCGACCTTGTGTTTGTCTTTAACCTTCGATTTGCCTAGCCTATTTGTCTTGATCCACTATGTTCTTGGTATTCTGACTCCGGACTGTGATCTGACTATGCCTTAGCTTCTCCCCTGTTTATAATATACTCTCATGCCACTTGACCTTGGACTCCTTGACTTCCCCGTCTAACGCTTGTCCATGAGAAGAGGCTCAGCATCACACTAAAGACTTTTTCCCACTGTGTCTTACAAAGGTCAAACTTAGAGCAACCCATGCTACAGGGAACATTGCCTGTCAACTGTTGACAAAGATAGCAATGGCACTCATAGCCCAATCACACATTAATTGCAAACATTCTGGCAAAGCAGTTTATTGATGGAACAATGTTTTGATTGCTTTGCATCAATGTTATTTTGGCACTGTGTTATCATATTGTTTTATAATTCAATTGTGTACCATAAGGGAAATATGTGCCCAAAAAGCCAGGACAGTGACCAACCTAAAGCAAGTCCTGGTTCTCTATGCTAAAGCATTCTTCTTTCCAATAAAATGGCATGTATGGCAAATTCCATTTATGGATAGTTAACTAAGATATCTTAGCATACATCTTTAGAGATGGGTGAACCCAAACTGTCAAATGACATCATGAGCCTGCAGCTATGAGGTATAAAGTTTATAATTTATTTAAATAATTAAAAAACTGCTTGGGGACCCCTCTATTCTTGATGACCAGCCTTGCTGAAGCTGACAGCTGAGGGCTGCAGCCTCCAGCTGTGAGTTTTGCCCCATTCTCAGGATTGGTGTGGTTCCAAGAGGTGAATCCCTAGCGATCAGTAAGGTATCACAAATTCTATGGATGTGTGATCATTTGCTAAAATGGGGATAAACATTTTAACTATCATCATACCATTATCGTAAGAGATACAGAGAAGTTACAATTGAAATTGACTAGAAGATAAAAAAATAATAAAAACCAGGGCACTATTGCTGGTTGGAGTAAAAAGATAAATATTTATTGACTTATCTTAAAAATAATGCATAAATTATTATTTATTGAAATAAGTTGTAAATGCAAAGTGTATTGCACTGGAAACCTGTAAGTTATATTTCATATAAAGAAGAATATCTATCGGCAAACTTCCAGGAAAGCAGATGGAATTGATAGTTTGCCACCTGGTTACCTGCGACACCACGTGTCAAACAACCACCCATTGGGAACAGATATTGCCAATATCATCATACTGTGGAGACCTATTTTTCTGCATCTACGCTGTTGTGCAAAAAACAAATGGATTTAAGTAACTTGCGTCCTTACGGTGATAAAAATAATTGTCCACTTAAGTGTATAGATGAGGAATGGTTTATCTGCGCATGTGTTCTTGTTTCCAAGGTGTCAAAAAGACACTATATTGTCAAGTAGGAAGGCGTTCTTCTTAAGTAAGATTATTAATGGGAGACAGAGGACAGTGATTACACGACTACTCAAAGCACTTAACGGGTGCCAATTGGTAAGGTTAAAAACCATATACTTACAGTGGCATGTGAAAGGTTGGGCACCTCTGGTCAAAATTACTCTTATTGTGAACGTAAGCAAGTTGAAGATGAAAAGATTTCTGAAAGGCCTAAAGTTAAACATATTTATAGTAACATAGTTTTGAAGGCTGAAGGAAGACCTTACAGTATGTCCATCTAGTTCAGCCTATTTTTAGTGCAGCTGTTCTGCATTGTTGATCCTGGGGAAGGCAAAAAACCCACAGAGTAGAAGCCAATTTTCTCCATAGGGAAAAAAATTCCTTCCCCTAAGCTGGGTCAACCATCTACCTAAAATATTATGTTATTCGTAAGCTTCTGGTTGCAGGAACCTTTCCTTGCAACCAGAAAAAATGTAAAACCTGTCCATTTATAATGACCACGGACACGATAAAGATCCCCAACTCACATCAGGACTACAAGATCGCAGGTACTTTCAGCTGCATTACATCTAATGTGGTGTACTTAATTATTTGTACTAAATGTCCAACTGGGGGTCTGTATGTGGGGGGAGACAGGGCAAAAGCTTAGAACAAGATGAATTCTCATCGTCACACAATAAGAGAAAAAAGAATCGATCTACCTGTGGCAAAACATTTCTGTATCCCTGATCACAGCAGCGTGGATATGAAATTACTGGTATTGAAAGGTAACTTCAATTCTCAGAGAGAGAGAAGAGTTTGGGAGTACAAATTTATGATGAACTTTGACACTCTCAGTGCTGGAATGAATGTGTCGCATGGATTTATGTCTTTTTACATGAATTAAGGAATTTCCTTTTAAAACCGTGTGGGGGCATCACAACACAGAACTAGACCCCAATCAGAGGACCATAAAACATCCGGACTCCTTATCTATGAACTGGTCCAATGTTTATATTTATGTTTTTCCATTCTACATGACGGCACCACGAGAGAGGGGATCCGCCCCACGAGGACAGGAAACCTTCAAGATAAAAGGGGCGGCTCCTCTCTCCGCATCAGTTGGTTTCCTGTCCTCGACGGGGAACCCTCAAGATGAAAGCCTCTTGAAGATTCCGAAGAAGAGGATGCCTGGGCCTGGGTCGGGTGATTAATGGCAGGCGTGGGTTTGCTACACCCGACGCCGGGTACCGGTAGTCGCCTCGGGGGCCATATATGCCTATGTCCCCCCTGAGCGAAGGCATGGCCACAGCCGGTAGGGCAGATGCCCAGGCGAAGCGGGGTACCTTGGCGGTGGACCCTCCAAGATGACAGCACACAAAGAAGGTCCAGGGAGGCCACTTGCAGTGTTCCCTCCCTGTCGACATACAGTGGCCATGCAGCCCAGGAGACACATCGGTGCCCAGGCAGAGGAAAAAGGCTCCTCGGAGGCCACAGACAGTGTACCCTCCCTGTTGAAGACCAGACACCGGACCCCGCAGCGGAAAAAAGGGTATACCTGCAGTCAGTGGTGGCCAGGGCGTCCATCGGGCAGGTAAGGGGTGTCTGGGGGCCCCGAAGCAAGTAGGGCCCAGGCGCTCACCCGGCCCAGGTTCGTATGGCCGCACCGGGAGGCGCGCGCGTTGGGAGCGTGCATGACGGCCGATGAACCGGAAGTGGTTGCGTGCGACCCGGAAGTAGAGCGGCGCACACAGCACCGTGGGGCCTGGGAGAGGCAGAAGGTATGCACGGTCCCGGGGGGGCACGCAGAGGCATGGGGCACGCACGCGCGCGCGTCCACACAGACACAAGCGAGGCAGGCGCGGGACCAGGTGGTCCAAAAAAAAAAAAAAAAAAAGGAGGTGCTATTTAAGATCGCCAGAAAAGGCGAGCAGGCGTCACAGCACCAATTTTGAGTTGGAGGTGACTGCTCGCAGCCATAAGCAGCATAATGGAGAGCCCTTCGCCAGAGCATGTGCAACCGCGCCAGGAAGCAAAGGAGAGGCGGTCGTGCTCAGAGGAGAAAGCAAAGACACGCCGCAGCAGTAGTGTGAGCCACTCGGGCAGCGCACGGGCGGATCGTCACCGCAGGGAAGAGGGGTCCATAGTCTCGTTGGGAGACAGTGAAAGGACCAGTCAACCTCCAGATCCGGTACCCATTCTGTGAAGCGTCCGAGTGGTGAGTGAACTTCGAGAAAGTCCAGTAATCTAATGTCTGTTCTCTTTCTCTTTTCTCCTCTCTTCCCTCTCCTCCTCCCCTTACATACATTGGCGGGGTGGAGTATAGGAGGTCCCCAAGAAATGTAGAGGAAAGTCTAAAAATAAAGAATGTGCTTTATGTATAAGTCCCGTAGAAGCAGCCTGGAACAAAAAGTTATGCCAGGTTGCATTAACAAGACCATAGCGGAGGAGACACCCTCATTTTCGGATAGTCTGAGGTCCATAATTCAGACAGAAGTTTCCAAGTCAGTAAGAGCATTACAATCTGTAGATACAGAGAGGAAAACTAGGAGATCAAGCCCCTCAGGGGTCTCTCAACAAGACTCTACGGGGTCAGAGGACGACTCAAATAAGACGCAGTATTCAGGAAGTAGCTCGGACGGGGAAGATACGTTCCCAGTAGAAACTACGGATGAACTCATTAAAGCAGTTAGATCTACCATGGGGCTAGTAGAAGAGCGGGCAAAAAAGACAGCCCAAGATCTCATGTTCAGTGGACTGCAAAAGAAAAAACGTAAGACCTTCCCTGTTAATGAGCAACTGAAAGCACTCATAAAACGCGAATGGGAAAAACCAGAAAGGAAGTCCCAGATAACGAATTCCCTGAAGAGGAGATACCCCTTTGAGGAAGAGGCATCCTCATCCTGGGATAGGGCCCCCAAAATTGATGTAGCGATATCAAAGGTCGCCAGAAAATCTTCCCTTCCTTTTGAGGACCTGGGGTTTCTAAAAGAACCGCTGGACCGGAAGGCGGACAATTGCCTTAAGGCAGCCTGGGAAACCTCGGCTGGGGCACTAAGACCCGCCATCGCAGCGACTTGTGTGGCTAGGTCCCTGAAGATATGGACAGACAACTTGGAGGATCAATTAGAACAAGGAGTTCCCAGAGAGACGATTCTGGAATCATTGCCGGCTATTAGAGCGGCGGCAGACTTTCTCGCAGAGGCGTCAGCAGATTCGGCCAGGCTAGCGTCAAAGTCAGCAGCCTTAACCAATGTAGGACGGCGTGCGGTATGGCTCAAATGCTGGCCGGGGGACACTCAGGCAAAAATGAAACTTTGCTCTCTACCATGTGAAGGAAATTTCTTATTCGGTCCGGCATTGGATGAAGTGTTGGAAAAAGCGAGTGATACAAAAAAGAATTTTCCGAAACAACCATTTCAAGCCTTTCGGTGCTCCTTTCAGAGGGGCCGAAAATTCAGAAGGCAACAATTTAAAGATGGTGACAGAAACAATTCTGACAGACGATACAGAGGAGGGAGAGGCTTCTATTTCAGTAAGCCCCCAAGAGAAGCCAAAAAACCCGCCCAGTGACGGTCCTTCTCAGGTGGGGGGAAGGCTCTCTCACTTCCTCCCAGCCTGGGAAAGGATCTCATCCAGCACCTGGATCCGACAGATAGTAGGGTCAGGTCTGGAGTTAAAATTCCACCACAAAAATTCATTCAAACTCCGGTACAATCATCTCAAGAAAGACAAAAGAGTTTGGAAGAGGAGGTATTATCGCTTATACAAAAACTCGTACTGGAAGAAGTTCCAGAAAAAGAAAAGAAGGAAGGCTTTTACTCCCCCCTATTTCTGATAAAGAAACCAGACGATTCCTGGAGGACGATTATAAATCTGAAAGGCCTCAACAAGTATCTAGTAGTCCCATCATTCAAGATGGAGACGATAAGATCTACAGTGAAACTCCTCTTCCCTCGGTGTTACATGTCGGTCCTGGATCTCAAGGATGCTTACTATCATGTCCCGATCCGGCAGCAAGACCGCAAATATCTCAGGGTGGCAGTCCAGATAAAATCTCAGTGGCATCACTTTCAGTACAAGGCTCTGCCCTTTGGGGTAGCAACAGCCCCCCGAAATTAATTGCGGAGGTCACGGCACATCTCAGAGAAAAAGATGCTCTAGTAATACCATATCTGGATGACTTCTTGATAGTGGGGAAAGATTTCTCTCACTGTCAGGAACGAGTCAAGATAGTGATAGAGACTCTTCAGACTCTGGGTTGGCAACTGAACTTCAAAAAATCCAGGTTGGAGCCAACAATGGTAAAGAATTTTTTGGGCCTAACAATAGACTCGGTAATACAGGAATGTTGCCTCCCAAAGGAGAAAGAAGAGAAAATCAAAAATCTAATCAGGACAACATTAGGAAAGCCAACAATGACTCTGAGGAAAGCCATGTCAGTGTTGGGGTCCCTAACCTCCTGCATACCAGCGGTAAAATGGGCTCAATTTCACACAAGGGAACTTCAGTGGTGTGTGTTACAAAGCGATCTGACGCTTCAGGGGCAGTTACAACAGAAGCTCACCATCCCGGATCCTGTACTCCAGTCACTAAAATGGTGGTTACAGATAGAGTCCTCTCCGAGGGGAGTACCTTGGACATATACAGCCTCCAGAGTAGTCACGACAGATGCCAGTCCCTGGGGCTGGGGAGCCCATCTAGACACCCTATGGCTCCAAGATCCTTGGGCTCAGGAGGAAAAAGATCTATCCTCAAACGAGTGGGAGCTACTAGCCATCGAAAGAGCGCTGGAAGGATTGCTGACACACCTGAGAGGACATCATGTGAAAGTCCTATCGGACAATCGTACAGCAGTTGCATACGTGAACCATCAGGGGGGCACCCGTTCTCGGTCATTAATGGAAATAGCAAGAAGAATCCTGACTCTGGCGGAACATCAGTTTCTCTCATTATCGGCCCTGCATATCCGAGGCGCTGACAACCTGAAGGCGGACTTTCTGAGCAGGAACCACTTAAAGCAAGGCGAATGGTGCCTAAAAGGGTCCATTTTTCAACAAATTGTGCAGAGGTGGGGAAAACCCATAATAGATCTCTTCTCCTCAAAAACCAACAGAAAAGTTCAAAAATTCTGCTCCCTAAGGCCAGCAGACATGCCACTGGCGGTAGACGCCTTCAGGATAAAATGGACATCAGGTCTCCTGTACGCCTTACCTCCGATATGCCTCATTCCATTAGCCCTGAAGAAGATCAGGGAGGACCAAGCCAGAGTAATTATGATAGCTCCCTTTTGGCCAAAAAGGCCGTGGTTCTATTGGCTAAGAGTGATGTCAGTGACAGACCCATGGGTGCTCCCAGAGGACCACGACCTCCTAACACAGGGTCCCTTCAATCACCCTCCGAATTCCAGGCTGCATTTGACAGCCTGGAATTTGAAAGGTCACTGTTAGAGAAGAAAGGTTTTTCAGCAAGGTTGATTGCCACCCTAATCAGTAGCAGAAAGCCAGTGACTACAAAAATATACGGGAGAATATGGAGAAAATTTTTGTCCACCTCAGGCCCAATACAGGAGGGGGAAGTACCTGTGAGGGCAGTGCTAGAGTTTCTACAAAGGGGTTTAGACTTGGGCTTAGCGGTCAGCACCCTGAAAGTACACGTTTCAGCCCTGGCAGCATTATTCAACTATGACCTGGCAAGCGATAGATGGGTCGCCAGATTTATCCGGGCCTGTACTAGAGCTGACTCTGTCCCATCTCCTAAACCTCCTCCCTGGGATCTAAATTTAGTCCGATCATCCATAACGGAAAGTCCATTTGAACCAATAAACGCAACATCAGATAAAGTGTTAACTTTAAAAACAGCCTTGTTAGTGGCACTCACATCGGCACGTAGGGTTGGGGACTTACAAGCACTATCAGCAGACCCACCATAGACTCAGGTTATGGACGATAGAGTCGTGTTAAGATTAGATCCAGCATACCTCCCTAAGGTAGTGTCGAAATTCCACAGAGCTCAGGAAATAATCTTGCCATCCTTTTGTCCTAACCCCGGTAACAAAAAGGAAGAGAGATTACATTGCTTAGACGTTAGGAGATGTATCCTACAGTATTTAGAGGTGACAAAACCATGGAGGAAACAGAGGGCCTTATTTGTCTCATATCAGGGGGCAAGGAAAGGCCTTAAAGCCTCTAAGCAAACTATAGCTAGATGGGTGAGAGAGGCCATCATACTAGCATATAGTAGTGCAGGCAGGGCTGTTCCAGAGGGCCTAAAAGCCCACTCCACGAGGGCCATGGCAACGTCCTGGGCGGAGAGAGCGGACGCCTCCATCGACCAAATCTGTAAGGCGGCCACTTGGTCCTCTCCATCTACCTTTTTCAGACATTACAGATTAGACCTATCTGCTGCCTCTGATCTCACATTTGGGAGAAGAGTGTTACAGGCAGTGATCCCCCCCTAAAGAGAATACAAATCTCTGTAACTCTCTCGTGGTGCCGTCATGTAGAATGGAAAAACACGGGTATTACATACCTGGTAATGTGTTTTTTCATGAGACATGACGGCACCCTTATATTCCCGCCCTATTTTGATCACGTCATTAGTTGGGTGTTTTGTTAGTATTATACACTCCCTTGGTGTTGGAAATTTAGCAGTGTAAAATATGTATTATTTATGTGTGCACTAACCTGCGGAGTTCCTCTTGTGCTCTGTAAAACAACTGATGCGGAGAGAGGAGCCGCCCCTTTTATCTTGAAGGTTTCCTGTCCTCGTGGGGCGGATCCCCTCTCTCATGGTGCCGTCATGTCTCATGAAAAAACACATTACCAGGTATGTAATACCCGTGTTTCTCCCTCTCCCATATTGATAGTTCTGCTTCACGTCACTTGTCTTATCTATTGCATTTTTTCTAGGCTGTATTGTGCATAAATATGTGACTTCAGATTTTGTATTAGTCTAGCCTGATGAAGAGACCTGAGTAGTCTAGAAAGCTTGCAATGTGTTACCATCTTTTCAGTTAGCCATTAAAAGGTATCAACTACTGAGGACTCTCAATCCTGAATATTTTTCTATCTACTGGCTAACACGGTACAAAGATATACATCTTTCCTGTATCGTAACCGTCTATACTTTTACTCACAAGAAAAGCATCCATTCCTTTCTTAAATTCATTCAGTGAGTCAGATGACATATTTCCTTTGTATTTTAGGAAAAAAAAAAGTCATTTTCTTATATTGTTAAAAAATTGTGAAAAGGAAAATATGCCAATGCAAATGTTTGGGCACCCTTGGAGATTTGTGTGCTCAAATAACTTTCACAGAGGTTTCAGAATTTAATTAGCCTGTTAGGGTTATGGCTAGTGTTGAGCATTCCGATACCGCAAGTATCGGGTATCGGCCGATATTCGCTGTATCGGAATTCCGATACATAGTTCCGATACTTTTTTCATATCGAATACCGGAATCGGAAGTTCCCATAATGCTAGGAGCCCGCTCGATTTGATTCAGCCAATGGGGATCCTCAGAAGTTTGGGCACATCCTGTTAGGCATGTAGGCATGTTAACTACTGGCATGGCTGTGATTGGCTGCTGAAATGATGTCATGATGCACTATAAAAACTGCTGCAGCCGCCATTTCTGGTCACTCTGCTGTGAATTCAGTTAGGGACAGGCTGCTGTTGAAGACTGTGAGGGACAGTTAGAAATAGCGATCATCAAACATATCTATTGCTCTAACCAGGCTACATAATCCACCACTGTAGCATTTTTGTAGCCCAGCAGCGCTGTTTTAATAGCTGTCTGCAAGGGCTGTGTGAGTGCAGACCCACGCTGTGTAGTGTGTCCTGCAGGCACGTCTGCTTGTAGGCCGCCCAGCGTGTGTCTCTGCCTCATACACATTTTTCTTTTATTGCTGCTTTTTTTCCTCCTGTATAGTGTGCTTCCATACGTATCCATATACGTTGGTTGCAAACACTAAAGGAGTGGACAGCGGAGCCTTTCAGCAGCCTTTCAGTGCTATAGCCCATTTCGCTGCACTGTTTTTGGCTGTCTGATAGGTCTCTCTGTGTGTGAGTGCAGCTCACGTTGCAGTGTGTTCTACAGCCACCGCTAGCTGTAGTCCGCTCAGCGTGCGTCACTGCCTCATACATAGTCCTTTTTTTGCAGATAATTTATCCAGATTTGTGTTCCTATATTAGTGTGCTTCCATCCGCATCCATTGTCATTGGTTGGTTGCAAACACTATATAGGATTAGATAGAGGAGCCTTTTTGCTGGCTTGTGCCCTTCAGGGCCAGCCAGGCTAGTATCACCCTATTTTTTGGAGCCTCATCAATTGCATTGTAGGTTAGCTTCCTGCATTGTAATCGCTCCAAAAAGTTTGTGATACTATAGCTTTCAAACTTTGGTCACATCCTTTTCTTTCCCCCCCAAAAAAAAAAGGAAATAAAGTTCACAAATACTCCACTTTACAGTTGTGTCGGCCACATTAGATCATATTAAAGTGTAGTACACACACTCTTAGCCAAACTAGTGTTTCTTATATTGGTTAGCAGGTGTTCAGGAATAAGAACACTAAGCCACCCCTTTTTTACTTTTCTGCCTATCTTTATCAGTCTACCAAGATGAAGAAGGCAGGGAGTAAGGCACGTGGTCGTGGCCGTGGAGTTTCAGCAGGGAGAGGACGGGGGGATTCAGCAGGGAGAGGACGTGGGGATTCGGTGTCTGCTGCGGCCACCAGTGACCCGGCATCCCCCAATTTTACCAGGCAACAGTCCTTCATGCGCAGCTTTGTAGGACCTCGCCGTACCCCACTGCTGCATGACGAACAAATTGAAGCTGTTGTCGGATGGATGGCAGCTAACGCATCCACTTCAATGACTTCCGCATCCTCCCAAGGCCAGAGCACTGAAGAGCAACCATCTGTCTCTTCACCACCTGCCAAATTGCCCAGGCAGTCTGAGAGCCCTGGACAGGAGCCATCTCAATCTTTACTTCTGTTCTCAGAATCTGTTGGCTTGGAAAGAGGGGGCCAGCCAAGCAGCATTCCAGAATGTGAAGAAGAGGGAGTATGCAGTGATGCGCAACTTCTTTGTCCCTCTGAATCTGAAGAGGCGGGTGGGCCAGTTCCTATTGTCAGCACACCTCAGTGCTCATTTGATGATGATGAGACTCAGTTGCCAATTTCTGGTGCGTACGGTGCTGGCAAGACAACCCATGACCAGCCGGTGCTTGAAGAGGGGAGTGGAGATAATGAGGTCCTTGACCCATCATGGCGTCAGCCACAGGAAGGTGGTGGGAGCAGCTCTGAGGAAGAGATTCCCCGAACGGCCAAAAGAGGAGGGAGAGGGCGGGGGCAGACTTGGTTGCCTGTAGCCTCCACTTTGGCACCCGTGAGGAGCAATCCTCTTCCAAAACACAAAACGGGCGCTCCCAGGACTTGCAGTGCGTGGTCTTTTTTTGACACAGTTGCAGATGACATTTGCTTTGTCAAATGCAAGCTGTGTCATCAGAAAGTTAAACGAGTGAAAAATGTGAGCAACCTCAATACCACAAATATGTGGAAACATGTGCGTACCAAGCACGAGGTGGAGTTACACAGACACACTGAAGATGTAGGCCAACCTTCAGGAGCACCTACCACCTCTTCAGCTCGTGTTGGGGCCTCTTCCTCCAGCTCACACACAGCTGGTTCGGCTTCCTCACTGGAACGCCATGGAAGAACCACTGCCACTGTTGTCCAGAGACCCAGTGAAATTCCACCCACTGAACCACGTTCTCAGTCATCAGCACACTCCCAGGCCACTCACCAGCAATCGGTAGCACAGGTATGGGAGAAAAAGCGGCCATACTCGGCAAACCATCCCCGAGCACTGGCTCTGAATGCCAGCATTGCCAAACTACTGGCCCTTGAGATGCTGTCATTCAGGCTGGTGGAGACTGACACCTTCCGGAACTTGATGTCATTGGCAGTTCCACAATACAATGTGCCCAGCCGCTTTTATTTCAGCAGGCAAGCCGTCCCTGCCCTGCAAAAGCATGTGGAGGGAAAAATTAAAAATGCGCTACTAAACGCCGTCAGTAGCAAGGTCCACCTGACCACCGATGCGTGGACCAGTAGCCATGGACAGGGACGATACCTTTCCCTCACTGCCCATTGGGTCAATGTTGTGGAGCCGGGTACAGATCTGGAGAGTGGCTCTGTACGTATTCTGCCAACTCCAAGGATTGCAGGAATGCAGTCTGTACATATTGAGTCCTCCTCCTACTCTAGTTCCTCGGAATCAGCACTGCATGAGCCTGTTAGGCCAGATATGAGCACAGGTGTGGCCAAACGTCAACAGGCCATCCTTAAATTAATTTCTTTGTGGAATCGGAGCCACACAGCACAGGAGCTCTGGAATGCCATCAAGCAGGAGAGCGATGTGTGGTTTGTGCCAGCGAATCTCCAGCCAGGTTTGGTAGTGAGTGACAATGGCCGAAATCTAGTGGCAGCTCTGGGCCTAGGCAACCTCACTCACATACCATGTCTGGCACACGTGCTCAATTTGGTCGTGCAGAGCTTTCTGAGGGACTATCTGGATCTTGATGCACTGCTGCACAAGGTTCGCCTAGAGTGTGCTCACTTGCGGCGTTCCAGCATGGCAAGATCGCGCATTGCATCTCTGCAATGCCGATTCCGCCTGCCAGAACATCGCATCATATGTGACCTCCCCACCAGGTGGAATTCAACGTTACATATGTTGGAGCAGCTGTGTGAGCAGCAGGCAGCAGTAATGGAGTACCAGCTGCATCAGGCGCAAACAAGTCACACTGTGCGCCAGTCACACTTCACCACCACTGAGTGGGCCACTATGAGGGACATCTGCCAAGTTTTGCGTGCCTTCGATGACTCCACGCGGATGGCCAGTGCAGATGATGCACTAGTCAGCATGACTGTCCCCCTCATCTGTCTGCTTCAAAAAACCTTACAAGCACTAAGTGAGGAGGTTTTTGAAGAGGTCGAGGATGAGGAGTCAGAAATGCCATCTGCTTCTGGCAAGTCTGCGCAACGTGCTTCCACACAAAAGCAAAGACAGGGGACACTTAGTGAGGAGGATGGCGAGGAGTCAATGGAGGAGGAACACATCTCTCCAGAGGAGGGAGGTACACAAGGCTCTAGTAGTCAGTGTGTATAGCGAGGGTGGGGTGATGCTGAGCAGGCTGAGATGCTGCCTCAAGCTGGGGACGGCGTTTCCGGTCCAGTTGGCAGTCTGCAGCACATGGTTGATTTCATGCTGCAGTGCTGGTTAAATGACCGCCGCATCGCCAACATTCTCCACACGGCTGATTATTGGGTGTACACCCTCCTAGATCCTCGCTACCGGGACAACTTACAAAGCCTCATACCACAGTTGAACTGGGAGCGAAAAATGCGGGAGTACCAAGAAACACTTGTGCAGGCCATCATGTTCTCCATTCCCCCCGCAAGTGTTGCTGGTAGTGCTTTTCAAAGCAGCCATGTGGGTAGAGGCAGTGGAGGAAGCTCTGCACAAAGAGGTAGCAGAGGCAGTGCCGCAGGACAAGGCAAGGCCAGTATGTCCCAAATGTGGAAAATTTTGTGGGACCGCCACAAACGGCTACACCATCACAGACGGCTCCAGTCAGCAGGAGGCAACGTTTCCGTCAGATGGTGACAGACTACTTGTCTTGCCCTGTTAGTGTACTCCCAGATGGCTCTTCCCCGTTCAAGTATTGGGTCTCTAAGCTGGATACATTGCCAGAGCTTAGCGAGTATGCATTGGAGGTGCTGGCTTGCCCTGCTGCCAGTGTATTATCGGAACGTGTCTTTAGTGCTGCAGGTGGTTTGGTAACAGACCGTCGCACGCGACTATCCGCCGATAATGTTGACCGGCTTACTTTTCTGAAAATGAACAAGGCCTGGATCTCACCTGAATTTGCCAGTCCTCTTCCAGAATAAATAATTGGCTGGCAACAGGATCCAGGTCTCCTGTTGTGTTCATGTTTCTATGACCGGAACTTTATTTCCTGGGCTACAGCAATGCCCGTTGTTGCTCAGAAGTGCTGTCCACACAGACAAAACACTCGCTCATGTGTAAGTGGGGTTCGGTAACGTCAGCTGATCCCCTGCTGTGTGTATGGCAAAGTGTCCTGCTCCCTCCACAGTCAAACAACCTCAGATTTACACCTGGCTCCAAGTAGGCCTCGGCCTACTACCTGATTTTCCCTGGGCTCCGACACCGCCAGTTGGTGCTCAGAAGTGCTGTCCGCACAGACGAAACACTCGCTCATGTGTAAGTGGGGTTCGGTAACGTCAGCTGATCCCCTGCTGTGTGTACGGCAAACTCTTCTGCTGCCTACAACTTCTGACTACCTCTGATTTAATATGTTCTCTGATTTGCCCTCTGTCTCCACTCTGTTTTGAGTATTTCCTCCGGCCTACAACACCGCCTGTTTCTTCTCTCAAGTGCCGTCTGCACAATCCACACTTGTTCCTATGTTACCTGGGTCCTGTAACATCTGCTCATCTCCAGAGGTGAGTCTGGCAATGTCTCCTGCTTTGTCTACATTTCCACTACTTGTAGTGGAAATGTGGACAGAGCAGGAGACATTGCCTGACTCACTTCTAGGGAGAAGCTGCTGTTACAGAACCCCAGTAACACAGGAACAAGTGTGGGTTGTGCAGACGGCATTTCAGAGCAGCAACTGGCATGGTCGGAAGCCAGAGGAAATACTCGAAACAGAGTGAAGACAGAGGCCTAATTGGAGTACGTTGACAGTAAGTAGTAGTCTAGAAACAATCGAAAACTGCCACCATGTAGGCCTCAGCCTACTACCTGATTTTCCCTGGGCTCCGACACCGCCAGTTGGTGCTCAGAAGTGCTGTCCACACAGAAAAACACACTTGTTCATGTGTAAGTGGGGTTCAGTAACGTCAGCTGATCCCCTGCTGTGTGGAGGGCAAAGTGTCCTGCTCCCTCCAAAGTCAAAATACCTCAGCTTTACACCTGGCTCCTAGTAGGCCTCGGCCTGCACCATGATTGTCCCTGGGCTCCAACAACGCCAGTTGGTGCTCTGAAGTGCTGTCCACACAGAAAAAAAACACTCGTTCATGTGAAAGTGGGGGTTGGTAACGTCAGCTGATCCCCTGCTGTGTGGAGGGCAAAGTGCTGCTGCCTCCAAATTGTAACTACTTCAGATTTGGCCTCTGTCTCCACTCTGTCTCTAGTATTTCCCCTGACCTCCAACACCGCCAGTTCCTGCTCACAGTTGCTGTCCACACATTCCACACGTGTTCCTGGTGTTCTGTTACATGAGCTGATCCCCCAATGTGTGTCCGCCACTGTCTCCTGCGCTGTCCACCTTCCCACTGCAAGTGGTGGGAATGTGGACAGAGCAGGAGACATTGGCAGACACACATCAGGGGATCTGCTGACATTACAGAACCCCAGTAACACAGGAACACGTGTGGATTGGGCAGACGGCTACTGTACGCATAAACTGGCGGTGTTGGTGGTCACGTGAAATCCTGGAAACAGAGTGGAGACAGATGCCTAATTGGAGCACGTTGACAGTCTGTTGTAGCCTACAAACAATCTAAAACTACCACCAAGTAGGCCTCGGCCTTCACCATGATTGTCCCTGGGTTCCAACAACGCCAGTTGGTGCTCGGCAGTGTCTTTGGCACGGGTACTCCCTGTTGCCCAGCCTGGTTCCAGCACGCCAGCTGTTTCCGGGTAGTGTCAAGGTCACTATGCCACCAATCCCTTGTCCTGTCGTCTTGCGGCCGGGTTAGCCGACTATACGGTGCCTGCAGTTTAGGTGACTCCTATGTGGGCTGCGGGAACTGGCACTGAAGGCTGGATCCGTAGTGCCAATGGGACATGGACCCCCTGTAGGACTGTGGGTTTTGGTAACTGCGGCCGGCTTGCGGCCTGGCTACTTTTCTTTGGATGGGTACCTTCTGCTACCCACCCGGGTTCCAGCACTGTCAGCTGGTTCTCGCCAGAGACTTTGGCCTAGGTGCTTCCATCTCGGTATCCAAGGTCCAGCACCGTCAGCTGGTCCTTGGTAGTGCTTTTTAGCACAGGTACCTTCTGCTTAGTAACCGTGGTCCAGCACCATCAGTTGGTCCTCGGTAGTGCCATTGGCTCTTGTTCCTTCTGCTACCCATCGGGTTCCAGAACTGTCTGCTGGTTCTCGCCGGAGCCTTTGGCCTAGGTGCCTCCATCTCGGTATCCGAGGTCCAGCACCGTCAGCTGGTCCTTGGTAGTGCTTTTTAGCACAGGTACCTTCTGCTTAGTAACCGTGGTCCAGCACCGTCAGTTGGTCCTCGGTAGTGCCATTGGCTCTTGTTCCTTCTGCTACCCATCTGGGTTCCAGCACTGTCTGCTGGTTCTCGCCAGAGCCTTTGGCCTAGGTGCCTTCATCTCAGTATCCGAGGTCCAGCAACGTCAGCTGGTCCTTGGTAGTGGTTTCTAGCACAGGTACCTCCTGCATAGTAACCGGGGTCCAGCACCGTCAGCTGTTCCTCAGTAGTGCCATTGGCTATTGTTCCTTCTGCTGCCACTACGGGTTCCAGTACTGTCAGCTGGTTCTCGCCAGTTTCTTAGCCTTCTTGTACCTTCTGCTACATTTCCAAGATCAAGCTTTTTGAAATTGTCTTTGGTAATCCTTATTGATCTCCATGACGACGACGACCCTGAAGACCACACCAAAGAAGACCAGAAATATGACCCTAAATAATAAGACCAAGAGGACAAAGAACATGAAGACAACCACCAAGATACAGAACAAAAGACAGAAGAACAAGAAGCAGAAGAAGCAAAAGCAGAAGAACAGAAAGCAGAAGAACATTAAGCATAAGACTAAAAATCAGCATAGAAGAAATCAAAATTATAAGCAGAAGAAGACTAAGCAGTAAATGGGGGTGAGTCCGTTCCTCCTCGTGGTGCCCCTGGAAAATGCCTGCTGCTGCAGGCCAAACTGAACGCGGACAAATCCTGTTGTAAATCTTTTGTGACAGGCAGAACGTAAGGTGTAATCTTATAACTTTTATAGATAAGTACTACAGGAATGCCTGTCACCATAAGAAAATGAAGAAAAAGAAGAATAGGAAGAAGATGAAGAAATAGCATATGAAAATTAATAATAGCTGAATAAGAAGAATATGAAGAATGGAAAAAAAAAAAAAATGGGAAGAAGGTGAAAAAGAAGAAGATGAATAAGGTGAAGAAAAAGTTGATGAAAAAAATGCTACTGCTGCGGATCATGAAGGAGAAAGTGTGGGAGAAGTACAAAAGAAGGTGAAGAGCATGGAAGTTGTGAAACATACATATCTGACAAAATATAAAAAAGTTAACATAGTCAATCTTTTTAACTCCGAACGTCTTGAAAAAAAAAATGGAATTAATGCTATGCCATGTGATTTGAATAAACCTCTATGCCTTTAATGTCTCCTCCACCTCCCACAATACATTCTACATGACTCTTTGTTTTCGATTACGTAGAATTAGCCAACAAGGAAATAAGGGGCTTTTTTAAATTCCGATCCAGGAAATCCCATTGACTTGAATGGGACTTCCGGTATCGGAATCGGCGATACCCGATATTTTTTTCGTATCGGGTGATACCATCCGATACGATATTTTTGGGTATCGAACGGTATCGCTCAACACTAGTTATGGCTTGCTCACTATCATCATTAGAAAAGGCCAGGTGATGCAAATTTCCCAGCTTTATAAAAACCCTGCCTCCTCTAACCATGTGCCAAAAAATAGCAGTCATGCGTTCTCCTAAGCAGCTGCCTATCACTCTGAAAATTAAAATGGTAGAGCCCCACAAAGCAAGAGAAGGTTATAAGAAGATAGCAGAGCGTTTTCAAGTTGCCTTTTCCTAAGATCAAAATGTAATTGAAAAATGGCAGTTAACAGCAACAGTGGAGGTCAAGAGTAGGTCTATAATATGAAGCAAAATTTCAGTGTGAGCTGCTCATAGGATTGCTAGAGAGGCAAACCGGAACCATGCTTGACTGCAAAAGACCTTCAGAAAGACTTAGCAGATTCTAGTGTTGTGGTACATTGTCCTAATGTTCAGAGACACCTGTACAAATATAGCCTTCATGAAAGAGTCATAAGAAGAAAATCTCTCCTGCATCTTCACCATAAAATCCAGCATTAGATGTATGTAAAAGAATATCTAAAGAAATCGTATGCATTTTGGAAACAAGCCCTGTGGACAGGGAGATGAGGTTAAAATAGAACTCTTTGGCCACATAGATCAAAGGAATGTGTGGAGAAAAAAGGTCACAGAATTTCAGGAAAAGAACATCTCGCTAATCATTAAGCATTGGGGTGGATCAATCATGTTTGGGGTTGTGTTACAGCCAATGGCACAGGGAACATTTCACAAGTAGAGAGAAGAATGGATTCATTGAAATTTCAACAAATTCTTGATGCAAACATAATACCATCTGTAAAAAAGATGAATTTGAAAAGAGGATGACTTCTACAAATGGATAATGATCCTTGTAGCTTCATAGGTTTTAAGGTTGAAAGTGGAGATAAGCCCATTAAGTTTAACATAGTCTAGCATGTTCATCAATAGAAAGGCAAAAACACCATGATAAATATTTTAATTAATTCCCCCATATTAGAGGAAAAATTCCTTCCCGACTTCACATATGGCAATCAGACTAATTCCCTGGATAAACGCCCCACCACAGAATTTAGTATCCATAAGCTGCAATATTATATTTTTCAAGAAAAACATCCAGGCCTTCCTTGTACTTTTGTAATGAATAGAGATGAGTGAACTTGCTCGCCCCTACTCAGTACTCGCCCGAGTATCACGGTACTCTGTGAGCACCGAGCATTTCCAGGATTACTCGGCGGGAACTCGGGTCTCCACCCAGCATTTTTGGAAGACTTTTGATGTTGACATATGCAACAGATCAGGACTTATTATAAGTAATTTACACTAGCCTGACAGCAGATGGCGATAGTGTGAAGTTATATGTTTGCTGTATTGTGGGGAGGGAAGTTCTCTATTGTTGTTGTACTTTTACTTTCGCTTTTGAGTGTGTTACGGCAGCAGCACGGACTGTATGCTACTGAATTCTTTTATCTCATGTAAACCGAGGACGGTGAAACGCGGGTTGGGGCTTTAGCGCGTCTCCCGGGCGTCTCTGCTCTTGCCGGCATTATGTCACAAGATATGCTTCTTATATATTCATGCCCGGTTTGCCTTATTACAAGATGTGCTGCGCAATTATCAATATAACTTTTTTCAAGTCTATATATTGTAGCCTGGTCATTTACTTGTGCGATGCACAATTATTTATACAAATTTATATGGGCTCTAGTATATAGACCGAATGGCATTTCCGCTATTAGCCTAACACATGGGCATTAACAAATATTAAATGGAGATCACCATTCGGCCCATTGTTATTTCCATAGTTGAAGCATCAATTTTAGCTCTTCTAGTATTTCTAATATAGAAGACTTTGTTTATTTTCTATTATCATCATATAACCTAATGCCATAATACTGGTTTTGGACATTATCATAGGCTCCTCTGGCATCTTGAGCATATTTAGATAAAACAGTTTTCTTTAAAACCAATCATTTTGGATACCATCATAGGTTTTCTCTATATCCTGAGCATGCCGAGATAATTCTTCTCGCGATTATTAGTCATTTATATATGATATTGTCCTAATACTGTGCCTTTTATACATTGGGATACATGATTAGAATTTTGTCTGCTATATGTACAGTTATTAAAATAAACAAAAATATCTAGAATTCTCACTAATACTATTGGCATTATAGATCTTGTGCAGAGTGTGTCCGGAGACGTTTTTGCTGTCTGGCATTATATTTGTCAACCACTTACTAAGCCATCAATTGTACTGCTTTATTTCCAACTACCTCATCATTAGCACCGTATATGTCTTTATTATATATGTATATTAAAATTTGATATTTTTGAACAAATCCTGTCTTTTTATGCGGTGACTTTTTCACTAGCTATTTTAGCTTGTAATTATTTATAGCCTCATGACCTTTGGTCTTTGGACTGGGGCTTCCTTCTGTTTTGGTTGTAGTTGAGGCCCGAGAGGTACATCCGTATGGCCACAGAACTGCTTTAGGTTTATATTTATCTCACCCACGTCAGGGTTCCCATATGGCTGCTTCTCCTGGCTGCAGACATCCACTCACTCCTCAGGGACTCTCAGACGCTGGCCGCCATTACACACACAGCCGCTCCACAGGCTGTTAGCCAGGAGATCCTTCTCCTCACAGGACCTTCCAAACTGGACCAATCAGGTCCCAGCATTCACACCTTGTGACCTACCCTGGCCACCTTATATGGTCCGTAGCCACGCCCACTGGGTCACATGGCTATGACCTCATCACAGGTCCTTCACACACTTACAAAGCCTTTTACTATAGGCGTTTTCAGACACACCCCTGGGTGCATTTGTGATACATAACTATCCTTCAGGATTCTGCCACTCATCCGTTCTCTTGGGACATCCACACAGCGCCCCCTAGTGGACACAGTGGTCATTACACCACATACCCCGCCCCTCTGTTCAAACTTGTGGGGTTGAACACACAATCTTACACCAGGATCTCGAGACCAGGCACTCATTACACCTTGACCCATAGGTCGAGAGAACCGTCTCCCTCTGTCATCCGGCCTCATTTCTACGTTAGGCCTCCCCCGCCCCCAGCGGTCAAAATATTGGTCATTGTCTTTGACCCTCCAGTTGCAGTCTGTCTGCGTCATCAGACAGTGTTTAGTCACCACCCTCCTAGAATGCGCTTCGTCACCTGACCGTTCTCCCACTGACCGGCTCTCCCGCTTGGTACGGTCATCAGTCTTAATCGGTCCTACTGTCTGGCCTGAGTCTGACCCATTCAGCGTCTCACAGGAACTGCGGTCTCTCAGCCTCGCATGGCCCGTCGAACTGCCACTTGCTGACATTCTTCGGCCACCTGCCATGTCACTACTTGGAGGAACCCTTCAGGTCCTAACATCTTGGGTTGGAGGTGGCCGCCACCTGGTATTCCGTACTTCTTTATTAATTCGCTGACGGTCCAGCCTCAACTGCTCAATTTCTTGCAGGTACCCCACTCGATACTCCACGAGCATCCGAAAGTCTCTCAGGCTCTCCATGGAGCCAACCACGATGATGGGAATTCTACCCACTTCACTGGATACCGGGTCTTCATTATCAGGATGGATTCTCACCCTCACCACACCGGAGATATTCACGAGGTCTTGCATCACCTTCCCGGATCTTCCAATGATTCTCCCAATCAGAGCTTTGGGTGCCAGAACCGCATTTTCCGCAAACCCCGCCGATCCATAGCCTCCCTGGCTAACTCCAGGCATCGAGCAGCCTTCACATTACTCCGCCTGACCAGCTGTTTGGCGTGGAGACATTGTAGATGCATCTCTTTTAGGACAGCTACTCGGTTTGATGTATCTTCTCTGGCTGATACTATCACCAACTGCCGAGTCTCAGGTGCCCAGTGCACCTTACAGGCTTTGACCGCCTCTTTGAAAGCCTCATGAACACCTTCCTCAGCACAGGCTTCTTGCATGTCTTCTGGTACATCAATCACAGACTGGAAGGTCGTGGTCTTGCTCTCTTCCTGGACCGAAGGCTCTGGCTTTACCACGGACACTACCCTCACTACAGTTGCCCTGACCGGGTGACTCTTCTTTAGTTCTTAACTCACCAACTTCACACGATGGGATCACTTCATGACCCTTTGCCACGATGGCTACTGGCAGTTCTGTCTTATTATCACTCGCGCTCACCCGCGGTAAGTCTTCGTCCAACTTCTCTCGCAGAAGACTTTTTACTACTCCTCTGAGTTCCTCCATCTCTTTCTTGAGGTTCTTGTTCACACTTTGCCAGGTGGACAGGTGACCTCTGAGCTCCAAGACTTCTTTCTCGAGCTCCTAGACCCTGTGCTCGGCAGTTTGTCTCAGGACTCTTTCTTGTTTGACATGTTCATCCAACTCTTCTCTGAGGGCCTTATTCAGTCCATGCCATGTTACCATGTGCCCTTTGAGCTCAGAGACTTCTTTCTCTAGCCCTTCTATTCTGTGCTCCCTTTCTTTCTCAGAGCCACAGTCACCCCCCGAGATTGAGTCATACCTCCAATTACTCACTAACCGTGTGACTACTTCAGCCGTCTTATCCACCAGATCAGCGTCAGTTTTGTCACGAGATATCAAGTCCGTCGGTTGGGCTGACATACCCCTTTTTCCGGTCACCTCCACCTCTGACCTCTCCACATCAGGAGTTGTCACCATCTTCGTATGGGTTAGCCTAACAGTAGGAACGTCTCCACCCTCGTGGCATATATCATCAAACCTGACAAAGTCCCGGGACAACTCCAAGGCATACACTAAGTCTGATGGTATACTGCCCCCTTGGCACTCACTGCCTCCAAGCCCCTCAAACATTATTCTGTCTACCGCATAGTTCACTGTGACCCCCTGGACCATTTTCTCGGTCAGACAGAAAGTGAGAGGAGTTCCTACCAGAGTCACCTGACTCTTTGAGTCCAACCGTCCCGATATCCCTTCCCGGTGTAGCATCACGGTACACACTTGCGGCCAGTCATCACTCGGAAAGAATATCCCACATTCTGGAAATGACATACATGAACACTGCAGTTTCCCAGACATATCCACTGAGCCAACCAGGGCTGCCACTTCTTCAAACTCGGCCCCATTCTGGACCACCACCCCAATTTGGGTTACCTCCTCCTTCTGAGACTCCACCCTTTTTGGGTTACCACCCCAATTTGGGACTCCACCCCCTTTTGGGCTACCACCCCGATTTGGGTCACGGCCCCCTTTTGGGACTCCACCCCCTTTCGGGATCTCCCCATGTCTGTTATACCGGTCTTCTCAGACCACAGTTCACACCACACAGTTTATGTCTCTTATGATACCACACAAGTCTTTGTTGGCACCACCACAGCTCCTGCTGTCACCGATCACCGGCACCACCGGCTGCTGTTCACACACAGCGGCTGGTGTCACTGCAGCTCCTGCTGTGCCATCTTCATGGACCCGCCGATCCACCGGAAGCCGCTTGTCACCTTCGTAACCCCGCCGAGTTACCGGAAGCCACTTGTCACCTTCTTGACTCCCACTGAGAAACCGCCCCCTGAGTCGAGAAAAAGAAGAAAAAAAAACACACCACAAAAAAAAACCTCGCGTGTCCTGACTGTGTGCTATACAGGACCAGTGGCGGATTATAATGAGGTCAATTTGGGCAGTTGCCCCGGGCCCAGTGGGGTTAAGGGGCCCACAGCCCAGGCCAGTAAATTGCCCCATTATAATCCGCCACCGCGCAGGGCCGGATTATAGGCAGGGCAGGCGGGGCTTCAGCCCCGGGGCCCCCACCACAAGAGCTTCTAAGGGGGCCCCCACCCAATTCCTGCTGGCTGCTGCAATGGCACTCCATCTTCTCCCCACCTAAAAGTGAGTGACCGTGGGGGCGGCATTATGTGCTCTGCTACCAGCAGCATCTACAAGTAGCGTGAACGCTGATGCTGCTGGTAGCGTGCAAAGGCTTGTGATGAGATCACAGGAGGTAAGGTGTCAGGGCCCCGATCATGTGACCCCTGTCTCCTCCCCTCCTGTGACCTCATCACAGGTCCTGTGCGCACAGCACAGAGCACTGAGAGCAGCCATGTATGTGGAGTGCGGCTCTGCGGGTGGAGGTAGGTGCTGGAGGCCCCATTATTCTCTATGTGGAGTGCGGCTCTGCAGGTTGAGGTCGGTGCTGGAGGCCCCATTATTCTCTATGTGGAGTGCGGCTCTGCGGGTGGAGGTCGGTGCTGGAGGCCCCATTATTCTCTATGTGGAATGCGGCTCTGCGGGTGGAGGTCGGTCCCGGAGGCTCCATTATTCTCTATGTGGAGTGGGGCTCTGCAGGTGGAGGTCGGTGCTGGAGGCTCCATTATTCTCTATGTGGAGTGCGGCTCTGCAGGTGGAGGTCGGTGCTGGAGGCTCCATTATTCTCTATGTGGAGTGCGGCTCTGCGGGTGGAGGTCGGTGCTGGAGGCTCCATTATTCTCTATGTGGAGTGGGGCTCTGCGGGTGGAGGTCGGTGCTGGAGGCTCCATTATTCTCTATGTGGAGTGCGGCTCTGCGGGTGGAGGTCGGTGCTGGAGGCTCCATTATTCTCTATGTGGAGTGCGGCTCTGCGGGTGGAGGTCGGTGCTGGAGGCCCCATTATTCTCTATGTGGAGTGCGGCTCTGCGGGTGGAGGTCGGTGCTGGAGGCTCCATTATTCTCTATGTGGAGTGTGGCTCTGCGGGTGGAGGTCGGTGCTGGAGGCTCCATTATTCTCTATGTGGAGTGCGGCTCTGCGGGTGGTGGTCGGTGCTGGAGGCTCCATTATTCTCTATGTGGAGTGGGGCTCTGCGGGTGGAGGTCGGTGCTGGAGGCTCCATTATTCTCTATGTGGAGTGCGGCTCTGCGGGTGGAGGTCGGTGCTGGAGGCTCCATTATTCTCTATGTGGAGTGCGGCTCTGCGGGTGGAGGTCGGTGCTGGAGGCCCCATTATTCTCTATGTGGAGTGCGGCTCTGCGGGTGGAGGTCGGTGCTGGAGGCTCCATTATTCTCTATGTGGAGTGCGGCTCCGCGGGTGGAGGTCGGTGCTGGAGGCTCCATTATTCTCTATGTGGAGTGCGGCTCTGCGGGTGGAGGTCGGTGCTGGAGGCTCCATTATTCTCTATGTGGAGTGCGGCTCTGCGGGTGGAGGTCGGTGCTGGAGGCTCCATTATTCTCTATGTGGAGTGGGGCTCTGCAGGTGGAGGTAGGTGCTGGAGGCCCCATTATTCTCTATGTGGAGTGCAGGTGGAGGTCGGTGCTGGAGGCTCCATTATTCTCTATTTGGAGTGCAGGTGGAGGTCGGTGCTGGAGGCTCCATTATTCTCTATGTGGAGTGCGGCTCTGCGGGTGGAGGTCGGTGCTGGAGGCTCCATTATTCTCTATGTGGAGTGGGGCTCTGCGGGTGGAGGTCGGATCTGGAGGCTCCATTATTCTCTATGTGGAGTGCGGCTCTGCGGGTGGAGGTCGGTGCTGGAGGCTCCATTATTCTCTATGTGGAGTGTGGCTCTGCGGGTGGAGGTCGGTGCTGGAGGCTCCATTATTCTCTATGTGGAGTGTGGCTCTGCGGGTGGAGGTCGGTGCTGGAGGCTCAATTATTCTCTATGTGGAGTGTGGCTCTGCGGGTGGAGGTCGGTGCTGGAGGCTCCATTATTCTCTATGTGGAGTGCGGCTCTGCGGGTGGAGGTCGGTGCTGGAGGCTCCATTATTCTCTATGTGGAGTGCGGCTCTGCGGGTGGAGGTCGGTGCTGGAGGCCCCATTATTCTCTATGTAGAGTGTGGCTCTGCGGGTGGAGGTCGGTGCTGGAGGCCCCATTATTCTCTATGTAGAGTGTGGCTCTACGATTCGTGACCCCCGTCACGTGACGAGGGGGGCCCACAGAGTCTGAACTTCCCCGGGCCCTGGCTACCCTTAATCCACCCCTGTACAGGACGCTCCTGTCTCCACCTGAGACCGTCCAACACACAGGGCGCTCCGAGTGCGATTCAGGGAGCGACCCTCCTCCCAGGGTCTCCCCACACACCGGCCTCACCAGGTCCAGGGGCTCGGCGGGTGCTCTTCAGGACATCTGTCTCTGCCTGAGACTGCCCAACACTCGCGCCTCACCAGGTCCAAGGTCACACCACGTGCTCCTGGGATCCGACTCTTCCCCCAGGGCAGACCCTCCAGGACCTTTCCTCACTGAACCCTCCAGGTACACTGTCTTCCTCACTGACCCAGGTCAGTACCACACGAACACCTGTCCGATACCTGTGTCGGCCACCCGGGTCACCGTTTTACTCATTGACCCAGGTCAGTACCACACGAACACCAGTCCGTTTCTCCTGTGTTGCCCACACAGGTCCTCGGGTACCTCTTCTCCGCAGAGGCACACTAGCAATTACCAGTCTCTTTCTCCTGGGGAAGCAGCCGCACTGGGCTCACCGATCCGGACAGTGCCTTACTCACTAGGCCGCCCCACGGTTTCCAGAACCACAGCCGGACAGTGGCTTCCTCACTTGCAGGCCGTCACAGCCTCTGCTCACATGTGGCCAGTCAGCAGCACACCACATGGCTTCCACAACCGTCAGCCCTCCTGGCTCAGCGTTGCTCTTTGCCACCGAATTTTGCAGTCCATATCCGTTGCTCCCAGCAACAAGGCTACACCACTGCCCATAAGCCTTCTCCACCAATTGTGAGGTAGCGCTGTCATTCAAGGTTGGGGGACACTCGCTTGGCAGCAAATAAATCACATCCGGTATGGGTTTTCCATAAAACCATATCAGTCTGTGAGGTTTATTCACCATCATAAACCACAGCAGCAATATATAACAGCGTAGCGTCCATTATATAGCTTCACATTACAGCATAGCATCCATTAAACAGGCTATTTAGCCCCAGGGTTATCTCACCCACGTCAGGGTTCCCATATGGCTGTTTCTCCAGGCTGCAGACATCCACTCACTCCTCAGGGACTCTCAGACGCTGTCGGCCATTACACACAGCCGCTCCACAGGCTGTTAGCCAAGACATACTTCTCCTCACAGGACCTTCCAAACTGGACCAATCAGGTCCCAGCATTCACACCTTGTGACCTACCCTGGCCACCTTATATGGTCCGTAGCCACACCCACTGGGTCACATGGCTATGCCCTCATCACAGGTCCTTCACACACTTACAAAGCCTTTTACTATAGGCGTTTTCAGACACACCCCTGGGTGGATTTGTAGGTAACCAGAACCTGCCCATCTCTCTAGTTACCTGGAGACTTCTCCCTTATGCTTAGAAACAACACCTCAGCAATGATATTGCTGATCACACATATACAAGTCTCCATCTCAAAGCCACCCACTTTGAGATACATAACTATCCTTCAGGATTCTGCCACTCATCCGTTCTCTTGGGACATCCACACAGCGCCCCCTAGTGGACACAGTGGTCATTACACCACAGCTGGTTTCACACTTGCATTTTTTTGCGCTGTTTTTTAGCGCAATAAAAATGCATGCGTTTTTCCCCCTATCTTTTACATGGGTGCGCATAGGTGCGCATACCCATGCGTTTGTATGCATTTGTATTCGCATGCGTTTTTTTGTAGTGTGCCCTCGGGCGCACAAAATGCCTCCTGTTGCATTTTTTGTGCATCCGACTTGCCCCCAAAAAACGCATGCGCACGCAATGCGTTTTTTTTTACAGCAAAACACCCATTATAGTCTATGGGTGCGCATACGTGCGCATTGTAATGCGCACGTATGCGCAAAGAAAGCATGCTTTTTTTAAAAAAAAAAACGCACCAAAACCCGCCAAAAAATGCACACAAATGCATGATGCATTTTTTTCATGCGTTTGTGTGCGCAAAAAATGCGCCGCAAAAAAACGCAAGTGTGAAAGTAGCGTAAGGCCTGCAGGAACTGTATGTGTGTATATAGATCATTGCATATATCAAGAGGGTCCATTCGCTTCCTGTGTTCTGGTGCTGCTGCTACCTGTAGGATATATTAGCCGTATATACTGTAGCTAGCCCCAGGTGTAATTGGAATACAGGCTACAAATTGCTTGGTGTGGTATCTCCGTGCTAGCTCATATCTGTGCATGCTCAAAGTTTTGCCAGTTTATGAAGGTTTTTGTTTTTGGCCTGGCTGTCCATGTAGTTAAATACAGCAGTATTTAGCAAAAAAAAAAAAATACAGGCCACAGTATTTTTGGTGTGGTATCTCCATGCCAGCTCATATCTGTGCGTGCTCAAAGTTTTGCCAGTTTACAGCATTTTTTGTTTTTTGACCTGGCTGTCCATGTAGATAATACAGCATTATTTAGCAAAAAAAAATACAGGCAACAAATTTTTTGGTGTGGTATCTACGTGTCAACTCATATCTGTGCGTGCTCAAAGTTTTGCCAGTTTACGACGGTTTTTGTCTTTTGGCCTGGCTGTCCATGTAGTTAAATACAGCAGTATTTAGCCAACAAAAAAATACAGGCCACACATTTTTTACTCCGTGCCAGCTCATATGTGTGCATTCTCAAAGTTTTGCCAGTTAACGGCGGTTTTTGTTTTTTGGCCTGGCTGTCCATGCAGTTAAATACAGCATTATTTAGCCCCCCAAAAAATACAGGCCACAAATTTTTTGGTGTGGTATCCACGTGCCAACTCATATCTGTGCGTGCTCAAAGTTTTGCCAATTTACAGCAGTTTTTGTCTTTTTTGGCCTGGCTGTCCATGCAGTTAAATACAGCATTATTTAGCCAAAAAAAATAGAGGCCACAAATTTTTTGGTGTGGTATCTCTGTGCCAATTCAAATCTGTGCGTGCTCAAAGTTTTGCCAGTTTACGGCGGTTTTTGTTTTTGGCCTGGCTGTCCATGTAGTTAAATACAGCAGTATTTAGCAAAAAAAAAAATACAGGCCACAAATTTTTGGTGTGGTAGCTCCGTGCTAGCTCATATCTGTGTACTCAGTGTACTCGGTGAGCACCGATCATTTCCAGGATTACTTGGCGGGAAATCGGGTCTCCACCATTTTTGGCAGACTTTAGATGTTGACATATGCAACAGATCAGGACTTATTATAAGTGAAGGGAGGACACCTGACAGCAGATGGCAATAGTGTGAAGTTATATGGTTGCTGTATTGTGGGGAGGGAAGTTCTCTATTGTTGTACTTTTACTTTCGCTTTTGAGTGTGTTATGGCAGCAGCACAGACTGTATGCTACTGAATTCTTTTATCTCATGTTTACCCATATGAAGTAAATACTGTTTACTCAAGATAACTTGCTCAGTGAACTTCTCTTATGTACCAGTGGTCATTCTCAGAAGATGCACTCTGCTACTACCCAATCACGTTGCAGGGATTGTCTGCCAGGCAATGAAACACCGCAGCCATCTTTATTGTGGTCATGCAGTGATTGGCTGGCTGCACAGCATCATCAGGGGTATAAGAGACCGGCCGCCGCCCTGCTCAGCACATTCAGCTCCGGATTGAGATAGTGTAGGGAGGGCTGCTGCCTTGATAGGGTCAGAATTGGGGATTTATTAGCTAGTGTGGGGTCTACCATCCTAAATACTCACATCCAGCTAAAGCATCAGTCCTTCTAAGGACTAATTCCGGAGTATATAGGTTCCAGTGTTAGGTAGGCAGGGTAGTGTACATCGCTGTATACACATCAGTGTAAGGCCTGCAGGCACTGTATGTGTGTATATAGATCATTGCATATATCAAGAGGGTCCATTCGCTTCCTGTGTTCTGGTGCTGTTGTTACCTGTAGGATATATTAGCCATATCCAGCTAGCCCCAGGTGTAATTGGAGTTAAATACAGCATTATTTAGCCCAAAAAAATACATCCACACATTTTTTGGTGTGCTATATCTGTGGCAGCTCATATCTGTGCATGCTCAAAGTTTTGCCAAATTATGGCAGTTTTTATTTTTTTGTCCTGGCTGTTCATGCAGTTAAATACAGCATTATTTAGCCAAAAAAATACAGGCCACAAATTTTTTTGGTGTGGTATCTCCGTGCCAATTCATATCTGTGCGTGCTCAAAGTTTTGCCAGTTTACGACAAAGAAAAAGATGAATATATTGTGAGTATAGTATGAGATTGTCAGGACTCTAATGTCAGGACCCTGCCAGCGTCAGCAAAATGTCACGCAGAGCAGGGAGACTTACCCACACTATGGGAGAGCGCGGGGTCCAATACTGTAGTGATGGTTCAAGCAGACAGGACCTGCGGCACTGAAAATAGTAAGGTGTCCCAGGACCTAGGATCATGTGACTGCAGGGGGCGGGGCTTAGCGCCCTACTGCTGCAGATGATGAAATGTACCTACTGCAGGGAAACTGTAGAAGAGGAGAGGAAAACGCAGGTCAGACAAGTGAGGGTTCGTACACGGAGAGGGCTGTGCGGTACCAGAGGGACGAGCAAAGAATAGTCAAGTCACAGCCAGAGAGTCATACACAGAGAGGTAGCGCAGTACAAAAGGGACAGGCAGAACTCGTAAACAGGGACAGAACCGGATCAAAACCAAACAAGCAAGCAAGTTATCAGGCACAATGCACACGTACGCACGAGGTCAACTATCTCAGCCGAGGGCAGGAGTATAACTGACACCGGACCTAGGTCAAGTGAGCATTAAATAGCCGCCCTCTGCCAGAGAGAGGCAGAAACAATTAACCCCTGTCTGACCAGGACGGGCCAAAGACAAAACCCAATCCTGGATCATGACAGAGACTAGTGAAATCTTGTGGAATGATATGAGCCACAAAGCCTTCAAATTGAAAATGTTGTGGATGTACTGTAGAATTTTCTCTTGAAATTTGGAAGTACATGCCCTCTGTGCTGCTTGCATTAAAGAACTGATTTGCCTGATATGTACAGAGTCAGGATGACCGGTCTGTAGGTACCTGTGCTGTACCAGTTCTGGACCTGTTTTGGCTGCGTCCCCTGTTTACCGACGGAAGGAATAAGGGAACGGACAGGCCCCATTACACAGAACGAGGGGTTCTGTTTAGACAGGGAACAAGCCCGGAAGCTGAGGGGAAAAAAAAAAGGAGTGAGCCCCCAGCTGTGACTGTGTGGGCAGCAGGGGGGCAGTGCAATATGCACCCAAAGCGCCAACGATGTGGTAAAATGCAGCAGACAGACAGATCTGGTGACCTAGAGGCAGGGGGCCAGCTTAAGAGAAAGCGGGCAAGAGAACAATGATTTTTGGCATGGACAAGCAGCGCATAGGAGGCTGAGTAGCGTGCTTTATCCTTAGAGCAGTGGCGCTACGAAGGACTGTTCTCGTAGTCCCCTGCCACTAAAAGTGGTACTGCCATTTAGCAAGGTGCTGTTTGCCCAGTAACTGCCAGAGAGCGAGGCGCCGTGCGCTCCTTGACAGTGAGCATAGCGCACGTGCACAGTAGAGAGAGCCAGTTCATGCCACATGTCCAGCTTGTATAGACAATATTCATAAGGTGCAGAGGAATGACATAGTACATTGGTACGGTCAGCAAAGTTCTCCCTCAGCATCTTCCAAAACATTGCATTCCTTGTGACAGAACCCTGTGCATCCCTCTGTGTCAGGGTGATGAGAGGGTCTCTTAAAGGGGATCTGTCACCCTTTTTTTCCCCTATTAGCTGCCGGCATAGACATCGGGGGCTTATCTACAGCATTCAGCCCCCGATGTAACCTGAAAGAGAAGAAAAACACGTTATATTTTACTCACCGAGGTGGGCGGTCCGGTCGGATGGGTGTTGCGGTCCGGCGCCTCCCTTCTTCATGCGATGACATCCTCTTCTCCCGTCCTGAAATGGCTCCGGCACAGGCGCATTGCTCTGCCCTGTTGAGGGCAGATCAGAATTCTGCAGTGCGCAGGCGCCAGACCTCTCCCGACGCCTGCGCACTGCAAGACTCTGCTCTGCCCTCAACAGGGCAGAGCAGTGCGCCTGCGCCGGAGCCATTACAGGATGGGAGAAGAGGACGTCATCGCATGAAGAAGGGAGGCGCCGGACGGGACGGCGACACCCATCCGACCGGACAGCCCACCTCGGTGAGTATACTATAACGTGTTTTTCTTCTCTTTCAGGTTACATTGGAGGCTTATCTACAACTTTACAGAATGCTGTAGATAAGCCCCCGATGTCTATGCCAGCAACTGCAAAGCCAAAAAAGGGTGACAGATTCCCTTTAAACTTTGCCATTGTTTCACTGCCTCTGCTGTATTGGAGTTGTGTCTCTCTCACCCGTACTCCTTGGTTGGCCAATGAACTGTGTCCTTTGCCGCCAGTGTTTGAGATAGTTATTTTATTAATAATTACGCTATAAGGTCCCTCTGGTACTGCAACATTGCATTACACCTGTCTGCCTCAGGACTAAGAGATATAAAGTTCTTTGATTACCGTGGGTCTAGAGGTGTCACAAATCAGTATTGTCTTTGATCCAAAATTTTGAGAGCGTGAGGGTCACGGGAAAGGCAGCGTAACATAAAGTCAGTCCAATGCGTCCCAGACTGCTAACAGTCAACATTTCTGTGCCGTCACCAAGGAGACAACTGACCATGCTCTCCTCCTCCTCCTTGTCCTCAGGCCTCCAACACTTAGGCTGGGGTCACACTGCGTTATGGCAGTCCGTTAGGCTAGCTTCACACTAGCATATTTTCCATGCAGCGCACGGTGCCGCTAAGCCCCGCCTCCTGATGGCTCCCTGCCCACCCCATCCGGTCATCGCCGCCTACTATTGCACACGACCGCATGCGATCTGCACACCCTATCTTTAGCATAGGGTGCGCAGACCGTGCGCTGGCCATGCACCAGTAGGATTTTAGCATGCGCTGCGCACTTTTGAAGGTGCGCCCGTGTGCGCCGCACGCACCATGTTGCATTTTGGCATGCTCGGCGCACCTTCAAAAATGCACAGCATGGAAAGTACGCTAGTGTAAAACTAGCCTTAGACGGACTGCGTTACACTGTGGCATAACACGATGTAACGCAGTCCGTTAACGCTGCCATTCCCTTCCATTATCGGGTGCATAATTCTGTGACAGAGCCTCGGACGCGGGCTGCAGCGTCCGAGGCTCCCTCTCTGCTAGCGCAGATGAAGCATTACGTAGTCCGTCAACGCTATGTGTTGAATGAACTGCTTTAATGCAGTGTGACCCTATCCTTAGAACTTGCCTCAGTAATATCATTGTACAAACATCATTGTAAATAACTTCTTGTAAATACACCCCTAAATTTTTTATCTCCCCCACCTCATTTTAGATTGTACAGTAAGTTGTCACGAGTAGGATTGTTTTCTTTTGATTTAATTATTGTTATCGTTGTTACTTATTGTAGATTGTAAGCTGTTACCATCATGGTAGTTTTGTTTTGGTTTAATTATTGGATTACTGTTATCTTTGTTACTCTTAACCTGCAGGAGGCACTGCGAGCCATAAAGCAGATTGATCCAGACAGTGTGAAAGATGGAGACAGACTGATAAAGGAGCAATTTATTGAGGGTCTCCTATCCAGTACCCACAGAGCACAGCTGCGCATCATAGCCCTACAGAACCCTGATCTAGACTTTGCAGACTTCAAGGACAGGGCTATCCGGGTGCTGCATGAACCAAATGTCAGCCGTCCAGCGCCCCCTAGGCGCCCAGCGATCACATACCATCAAGAAGCAGTTTCTTTCTCTCTCAGCCCGGTGGAGGCTGATGCACAGACTCTGGACAAAGACCCTTCTGCCGGACTGAGTCTTCAGGTCCAGGAGCTGACCAAAAATATGGCTGCACTTGCCAAAACTGTGCAGTCCCTGCAGGTGTCATCCAAGGAGAAGATCCAGCTGGCCTCCAGTCCAGAGGATGTCCCATGGCTGCGGAAGAAGAGGATCCCACCATGCCGAGGGAGAGACAACGATCGCTATGACCTGGACGAACGTCCCATCTGTCGTCACTGTCACAAGGCAGACCACATTGCAAGGTTCTGTTATTTAAACGAGCAACCCCTGGGGCAGAGGGCCAACCCCCAGGAGTAGGACCACAAGGCCCAAAAAACTGGCAAGCCAAGTATGTTGGAGGGCGACCGGTCCTCCCAGTGGTGATCGATGGCATCCCCATGAACGCTTTGCTGGACACTGGCTCTCAAGTGACAACTATGCCATATATCCTTTACAAGTGGTATTGGGCTGACTCTGAACTTACCTGTGGCCCAACTGATGAACTCACAGTAGTTGCAAGGAAAGGTCAGTCTTTGCCCCAAGTAGGATGTAACGAGATTACTCTTAAAGTGGGGCGAGTAGAGTTAAAATCTCAAGGTCTGATAGTTGTAGACATTGACCGACGAGAATGTAATCCAATGATGACCTTACAGTAGGTACTAATGTGATTGAAAATTGTCCTTCCGAGGTTATTGTTTTGTTTCAACAGGTAGCCGAGACTGCTGGTTCCAGTGAACAACGAGTCCTGCAGAAGGAGATCAAGGCCCTGATGCAAAGACAGCAGGTAGAACTCTCTGGCGGAGAAATTGGCAGCGTCAGAGTGAGTGATTCTTTGCCCATTGCGATACCCCCCAGATGTGAAATGTTAATTTGGTGTCGGGCAACCAAAGGCCTCAGAGGAAAAGATTACCAAGCATTGGTGGAGCCAGTGTACTCTGATAGCCAGCCCACTGTCCTGACAGCCAGAGGGGTAGTTGATGTCCGCAAAGGGAGAGTACCTGTACACCTCTTGAATTGTGGGGAGGAGGAGGCCACAATACCTCGGTATGCCACAGTTGCTAAGCTGCATACTGTCAGTAACAATGCAATACAGGCAGCAGAGCCCTTGGTCTCATCCGACCAGGTGGAGGACAATGGCTCTGTAAAGCAGCTGGAGGAGTGGTGGCAGCAGCTGCAGGTGGGAACTGACTCCACCCCTTCATACCAAAAGAATGGGGTTTACCGAGTGACTCAGGAGTATGAGCGGGAATTCAGTAAACACCCTCTAGACTTTGGGAAGGCTAAAGGGGTTCAACACCATATCCCCACTGGAGATCATCCACCCATTAAAGAAAGGTACGGGCCTATACCCCCAACACAATATCAGTGTGCCAAAAGTATGTTGTGGGAAATGAAGGATGCTGGGGTGATCAGAGACAGTTGAAGCCCCTGGGCAGCCCCAATAGTCTTTGTGAAAAAGAAAGATGGTACCATGAGAATGTGTGTTGATTACAGAAAAACTAACAGCATTACACACAAGGATGCCTACCCATTACCCAGAATTGAGGAGTCATTAGCCGCACTTAAAACTGCTAACTATTTTTCCACCTTAGATCTCACTAGAGAGTATTGGCAGGTTTCCGTGGCAGAAGCAGACAAGGAGAAAATAGCGTTTACCACCCCAATGGATCTCTGCGAGTTCAACTACATGCCATTCGGGCTCTGCACCGCTCCAGGGACATTGCAAAGGCTAATGGAATGCTGTCTTGGACACAAGAACTTCGTGACAGTCCTGTTGTACCTTGATGATGTCATTGTTTTCTCCAAGACTTATGAAGACCATCTGAAACACCTGGCTGAGGTGTTTGAAGCCTTGTCCAACATGGCCTGAAAGTGAAGCCTTCCAAATGCCACCTCCTGAAACCCAAGGTACAGTACCTCTGTCATGTAGTGAGTGCAGAAGGTGTGGCACCGGATCCTGACAAAGTCACTGTCATCCGGGACTGGCAGAAGCCCAGCAACCTCCATGAGGTGCGTCAATTCCTCGGGTTGGTAGGCTACTACCGAAGGTTCATCAAAGGCTTCACTGAGATAGCCACGCTGATGCAAAATCTTCTGGTGGGCCAGCCCAAGAAAGCCAGAAAGAAGAGTCCTACATTTGAATGGAATGAGGAACTGGAAAGGTCCTTTACTCGACTGAAGATGGCTCTCACAGGAGATGAAGTTCTGGCCTACCCAGATTATGACCAACCATTTGTTCTGTATACTGATGCCAGCAATGTGGGACTGGGAGCAGTACTCTCACAGGTACAGAATGGCAAAGAAAGAGTAATCTCCTACGCCAGCAGGAAGCTTCGTCCCACTGAAAGGAACCCTGACAACTACAGTTCCTTCAAACTGGAGTTCCTTGCCATAGTCTGGGCTGTGACTGAACGATTCAAGCATTACCTAGCTTCAGCCAAGTTTACCATCTTCACGGACAACAACCCGTTGACTCACTTGGAAGCTGCCAGACTAGGTGCACTGGAGCAGCGATGGATGGCTCGGCTGTCTAACTATAAATTTACCATTAAGTACCGAGCTGGGCGCAAGAATGCCAATGCTGATGCGCTGTCCAGAATGCTCAATCTGCCAGATGCAGGAGAAGACACTGAGGCACTCGAAGAAATAGAGTTACCTGCCTTCCACCGGCCAATTGCGGCCCAACATGCCCAAGGAGTGAGAAACAGACGGTCTATCATGAAAGAGGCCACCCTAAATCCATTGCCTCATCATGACTGGGCAGAAACGCAGGATAGCGACCCCGCAGTCCGCCTGGTAAAGGAGCTACTGTCACAAGCTGACTCAGGCCCAGGTCCAGATGCTCCTGAAGAAACCCAGCAGTTGTGGAAGGAAAGAGGCAGGCTGTTCATCTATGAGGGAAAGCTGTGCCGGAGGAGTATCAATGCCCGCACTCATGAGTTGGTCTGGCAAGTGGTAGTCCCAAAGAGGGAGGCATCAATGGTCTTGGAAGCATACCACAATGGAGCTGGACACTTCGGATGGAAGAAGTTGGAGGCCTTGCTCCGGGAGAGATTCTACTGGGCTGGTATGAGGAAAGCCATTGAAAATTGGTGCCAGGAGTGTGGACAATGTAACCTGCGCAGAAAGGACTGTAACAGCCAGCGAGTTCCTTTGCAGCCCATAATTACCATACAGCCACTCGACTTGGTCGCCCTGGACCATGTGAAGCTGGTTCCAAGCCGTTCAGGCTACATTTATGCTCTTACCATCGTGGATCACTACTCAAGATTCCTGGTAGTCGTGCCTGTCAAGGATCAAACAGCCAGAGCATTCCAACAGCACTTTTGTCGACCACACGGATATCCCGAGCGAGTGCTTACAGATCAAGGTCCAGCCTTTGAGGCAGACGTGTTCCAGGAATTCTGTAACTTGTATGGTTGCAAGAAGATCAGGACAACACCGTACCATCCACAGACCAATGGCATGTGTGAAAAGATGAATCAGGTGGTGATCGATCTACTGAGGACCTTGCCTTTGGAGGAGAGGAATCTGTGGCCAGAGAAGTTGCCAGATCTGGTCGACCTCTACAATCACATTCCTGTGAATTCCACCAACTGCACTCCAGCCTACCTAATGAGAGCGAGGCCTGGCAAGTTGCCTATTGATTTGGATATGGGAGTCCTGACACCTGAAGTGACATCACCAGATGCTGACTGGGATACAGAATGGCAGCAGCAGTACCGTAGAGTACAAGAGTGTGTAGAAAAGAGTCTAGCTCAGGCAAGACAAAAACAAGAGAAGAACTGCAATCAACATGCACCTGCAGTTCCCTTGTCACCAGGAGAACAAGTCCTAAAGAGGAAAAGGAGGATGCATAAATTGGATGACCAATGGGAAGCTGAACCCTACACCATCTTACCATCAAACTTTGACAACACCAAAGTGTGCCTTATCAGTAAGGATGGAGGAGAAACCTCATTAGCAGTATCAAGAGATCATCTGAAACTGTGCCCTGACCAGCTAAAGGAAAGGATGGAAGAACAAAACAAACTTCAACCCATAGAAGAAGAAGAAGAAAAGGTCAGCACTGCACTTGGAGAATTTCCTGCAAACTGGACAAGAATGGATCAAGCCATCGTAGTTCCTGTCCTAATCTTTCCCCAGCCTACTGCAACTGAAGTAGTAGAGACTCAAGAGAACTCTGAAAATCAGGAATTTCAGGCAGCGGATGCCACACCAGCAGTGGAGCAAGAGAACTGTGATGAGCGTCATGTTATGCTGAGTTGTTTTTCCTTTTAGAGTGGACCCTCTGGGCCGTGGCACCCACCCACCTAGGGCGAGCTGACCTAGTGAGAACCCACCCCCTGTACAGGGAGTGTCAGGGGCAAGACCAAGGGGGTGAGCCACCACGACAGCTGGACCAGACGGCCGGCTCAGGGAGACACTATTGAGTGCCTGACAACAGGACGAACAGGATATGAACATAAGCGAGGTCACAGAGTTTCTTCAGCAAACGTGGTTACACACTTTAATGAGATACAAGGCAAACACAGGGAATCAGATGCAGGGCACAAATGGTGAAACACGGCAAGGTGCGTGCGAAGGCACGCCAAGAGTTCCAAACATAACACGTGCAGAAAACATACCGAAGTCCAGGGCAGGATACGTGTTAGGGATCACACCAGAGTTTCTAGGAGGGATGTGTGCTAGGACACGCTAGAGTCCAAGACAAGGTGCATGCTCGGAGACACGCCAAGGACTCACAGTGACACCATCTGCAGCAAGATGATGCTGCAGGTCTTTGGAGGTGGTCTGTGGATTGTCCTTGACTGTTCTCACCATTCTTCTTCTCTGCCTTTCTGATATTTTTCTTGGCCTGCCACTTCTGGGCTTAACAAGAACTGTACCTGTGTTCTTCCATTTCCTTACTATGTTCCTCACAGTGGAAACTGACAGGTTAAATCTCAGAGACAACTTTTTGTATCCTTCCCCTGAAAAGCTATTTTGAATAATCTTTGTTTTCAGATCATTTGAGAGTTGTTTTGAGGAGCCCATGATGCCACTCTTCATAGGAGAATCAAATAGGAGAACTACTTGCAAGTGGCCACTTTAAATACCTTTTCTCATGATTTGATACACCTGGCTATGAAGTTCAAAGCTCAATGAGGTTACAAAACCAATTTAGTGCTTCAGGAAGTCAGTAAAAAATAGTTAGGAGTGTTCAAATCAAGAAAATGATAAGGGTGCCCATACTTTTGCACCGGTCAAATTTTGTTTAAATGCAGATTGCACATTTTCTGTTAGTACAATAAACCTCATTTGAATCCAGAAATATAACTGAGTCCATCAGTTATTAGATATATGAAACTGAAATACCTGTTGCAAAAACCAAAATTGTTATAAAGAAAAAAGGTTAATATTAATAGGGGTGCACAAACTTTTACATATGACTGTAGTTATTTCAACTCACCCTGCTTGTCCCCTTATGCTATTGAGGTCAGCTAACTTTTCAAAGTGGTTTATGATCAATGTAGGCCTGGACACTTATCTGCTAAATACTTTTATTGTGTCCTGCTGTCCTAACTTAGTTTGATTGATTGCTAACAAGTAAGGAGAGGGTAAAAAAAAAAAGGAAGATCTTAGAAGTGGCCTTCTATAAATTCAGAGCCAGCCTGGGGAAGGCATTTATGCAGAGGTGGCATTTATGTACATGTAATCAAAGTACATGTATCAAAGTACTACTGGCAGTTATAACATGGCAGTTGGGCAGGAGACAGGTAAGACAAATAAATAAATCTCTTCCCTGTACACTTGGGCAACCCCAAATATTTACCATAGGCATTTGTCTAATTTATATCCTGGCCGCTGCATATACACACATCCACCGCCCTGGTATTAACTCTCTACACTCCGTCCATATTGGCCCCTCACTCCTTTCCTCTCCTATGTATAGCACTCACGCTCTTTTCACATTGCTAAATTGCACAGATCCATTCAGTCCCACCATTCAACATAAGAGACGCTCTCACAAATCACTTAACCATCTGCTCACTCTTTCTATCCTCCTTCTCCTAGTCGCAGGAGACATTGCTCCAAACCCTGGTCTCCCATGTTATAGAAAGTCAAACCCCCAACTGCTACACTCAGAAACCCCTCTAATCTTATTAATATTCCCTGCATGCCATCTGTCTCTCTTAATTGTGCACTTTGGAATTCTCGCTCTGTGTAACAAACTCTCCTTCACTCATGACTTTTTCCTTTCTAATTCTCTTAACCTCCTGGCTCTTACTGAAACCTGGATCCAGCAGTCAGACACTACCACTGCTGCTGCTCTTTCATCCTGGGGACTACACTTCTCTCATACCCCAAGATCAGACAATAGAGCACATGGAGGCGTTGGTCTGCTCCTATCATCAAAATGTACCTTTCAGGTTATCCCTCAAGTACCCTCACTTGTCTTTCCTTCTTCTGAGGTCCATGCCATCAGACTCTACACCCCCTTCTCCATGCAAGTGGCGGTGGTATATCGTCCTCCCGGCCCCTCCCATCTGTTCCTGGATCATTTTGCCACTTGGCTTCCACATTTTCTCTCCTGTGACATCCATACCCTCATCATGGGCGATTTCAACATCCCCATTGCTCTTCCCCTCTACCCATCTGCTATTCACCTTTTATCTCTAACCTCCTCGTTTGGCCTTTTGCAGCTTACTAATTCTCCAAAGCATGAAGACGGGAACTTCCTCGACTTGGTCTTCTCTCGGCTTTGTGCAGTGGATGATTTTGCAAACTCCCCTCTCCCGCTCTCTGACCACAACCTTCTTTCATTCTCTATCAAGAACTGCCAGGCTGCTCAGGTCACCCCCACTGTCCATATTTATAAAAACATACAGGCCATTAACACCCAGAAACTTATGAAGAACTTGCAGTCTTCATTGGCCCCTATCTCCTCCCTTTCATGTCCTCATTCTGCATTGAAGCATTACAATGTAACACTTCAAAGTGCCCTGGATGAATTTACTCCTCCTATTCATAGAATACCACAACACAGACGGCGACAACCCTGGCACACCCTGCAAACACGTTTCCTGCAGCGGTGCTCCAGGTGCGCCGAACGTCTGTGGAGAAAATCCAACCTACCCGAAGATTTCATCCATTACAGTATAAGTTTATGCTTCGAACATACAACACTGCCCTTCACCTCTCCAAACAAACCTATTTCAACACCCTCATCACTTCACTGTCCAATAACCCTAAACGTATCTTTGACACTTTTCATTCTCTACTCAACCCAAGAGTACAGGCCCCTACCACGGAGCTTCCAGCTGACGAGCTGGCCAATTACTTCAAAGAAAAAATTGACCAGATCCAACAGGAAATTATCTCCCAGTCATCTCATACCATGCACTGCCCTCCCTCCCCCACTGCATCTAGCTCACTCTCTGACTTTGAACCAGTCACAGAAGAAGAAGTAAGCAGGCTCCTTGCATCTTCCCGCCCAACCACTTGCACCAGTGACCCATTTTCGTCACATCTACTCCAGAACCTTTCCCCTGTTGTCACCCCCCCCTAACTAAAATATTTAACCTCTCTCTCTCTTCTGGTATCTTTCCCTCCTCATTTAAGCATGCCATCATACATCCACTACTTAAAAAACCATCCCTCGACCAAAACTGTGCCGCTAACTATAGACCTGTTTCTAATCTTCCCTTCATCTCTAAACTCCTGGAACGCCTTGTCCACTCCCGTCTTATCCGCTATCTCTCAGAAAACTCTCTTCTTGACCCTCTCCAATCCAGTTTCCGCTCTTTACATTCTACTGAAACTGCCCTCACTAAAGTCTCTAATGATCTACTAACAGCTAAATCAAATGGTCATTACTCCATGCTAATTCTCTTGGATCTCTCTGCAGCATTCGACACTGTGGATCATCAGCTCCTCCTCACTATGCTCCATTCCATTGGCCTCAAGGACACCGTTCTCTCCTGGTTCTCCTCCTATCTCTCTGACCGCTCCTTTACTGTATCTTTTGCAGGCTCCTCCTCCTCTCATCTTCCCCTTACTGTTGGGGTTCCTCAAGGATCAGTCCTAGGCCCCCTCCTCTTCTCTTTGTATACTGCCCCTATTGGTCAAACAATCAGTAGATTTGGTTTCCAGTACCATCTCTATGCTGATGACACCCAATTATACGCTTCTTCTCCTGACATCACGCCAGCCTTTCTAGAAAACACCGGCAATTGTCTAAACGCTGTGTCTAACATCATGTCCTCACTATATCTGAAACTGAACCTGTCAAATACTGAACTTGTGTTTCCTCCCGCTACTAATGTACCTATACCCGACATTGCCATTTCCGTGTGTGGTTCTACTATTACTCCCCAGCAACATGCCCGGTGTCTTGGGGTCATACTTGACTCTGAGCTTTACTTTGTCCCCCACATTCGATCACTGTCTCGCTCTTGTTATCTGCACCTCAAAAACATTTCTAGAATTCGACCTTTTCTTACTTTTGATTCTGCAAAAACTCTGACTGTTTCTCTTATTCATTCTCGTCTCGACTATTGTAACTCCCTTCTAATCGGTCTCCCTCTTACCAAACTCTCCCCCCTCCAATCTGTCTTGAATGCAGCTGCCAGGATCATATTCCTCGCCAATGGTTACACCGATGCCTCTACCTTGTGCCAGTCATTACACTGGCTACCCATCCACTCCAGAATCCAGTACAAAATTATTACCCTCACCCACAAAGCTCTTCATTGCTCAGCACCACCCTACATCTCCTCACTTGTTACAGTATACCATCCTACTCGCGCCCTCCGTTCTGCTGATGACCTGAGGTTAGCATCCTCAATAATCAGAACCTCCCACTCCCGTCTTCAAGACTATACACGTGCTGTGCCAATTCTTTGGAATGCACTTCCCAGGTTAATACGATTAGTCCCCAATCCCCACAATTCTAAGCGTGCCCTGAAAACGCATTTATTCAGACTGGCCTACCACCTCAACACATTAACCTAATCTATCCCTATGTGGCACAGCAAAAAGTTTTTTACCATAACCAGGTTCCTCGCATCATGTTCCCACATGCTTTATGCATCCATTAGCCCTCTGCATCCGTACTGTAACACACTTAACATTATGGCTGGTCCATACAATCAGGGCAACTGTTACCACTCACCTTTCGTGTCTCCCCTTTTTTCCTCATAGATTGTATGCTTGCAAGCAGGGCCCTCATTCCTCTTGGTATCTGTTATGATCTATGTGATTATTGTTATGCTGTAATGTATATTGTCTGTACAAGTTCCCGCTGGAATGTAAAGTGCTGCGGAATATGTCAGCGCTACAGAAATAAAATGTATTATTATTATAAATTTATTATTATTAAGGCAGGATTCCAAGCAGGGTGCGAGGCAGGGTGCGTGTGTAGGGGACACGCCAGGGTTCAAGGTACTGTGCAAGGCAGGGTGCATGTGTAGGAGACACGCCAGGGTTCAAGGCAACAAACAAGACAGGGTGTGTGTGTAGAGACACGCCAAGGCATAAGGTACAAGGCAGAGTACTGCGCGTGCAGAGAGACACGCCAGGGTCATGGTTCAAGGCAGAGTCCTGCGCGTGCAGAGAGGCACGCCAGGGTCAGGGTTCAAGGCTAGGACCTGAGCGTGCGAGAGGGCATGACAGGGGACATGGCAACACCTGCGCGTACTTTTACAGAAGCACGGGGAGGTATGCCATGGGGCAGGTGAGGGCCTGCGCATGCTATAGAGAGCACGTAGGGCACAGTGCAGAAACAGCGTGAAGTGCAAGGAAGCACAGAGAGCATGGCTGGGGCACTGGCTAGCTGATCGGTCTGCAGCACTGACAGGGGGGCAAGACTCCAGCGAACCCAGCTGAGGCAGAGCAGGCGACACAGCTATCACTGACCGACGAGCATGGCTGAGGCACAAGCAGGCGGGCATGGCTAGGGCGGGCACGGCTGAGGCACAAGCAGAAGGCTAGGAAGGCCAGACGCATGCAAAGGGCACACGAAGAAACAAGGCAAGGCTAGGCGAGAAACAAGGCAAGGCTAGGCGAGAAACAAAGCAAGACAGGGAACGGAACATGGAGCGGAACATAGGCAGAAACAGAGCCAGGTCAGAGCGAGGACAGAGTCTAGCAGTGGAGCGTAGGCTGGAGCCCAGAGCCGGGCCAAGGGAGTACCTTGGAACTATACATGGAAATGTGCAAGAGAGCACCATAGGACAGAGTCTAGCAGCGGAGCGTAGGCCGAAGCCCAGAGCCGGGCCAAGGGAGTACCTTGGGACTAGACTTGGAAACGTGCAAGAGAGCACCACAGGGCAGAGTACGGAAAACCAGGCAAAGGCAAGAAACATGAGAAGTACTACAAAGCTCAGAATAGCAAAGACCAGACATGGCAAAACAGGTTAAAGCAGAGAACAGAGGAAGTACTACAAGGCAAAGCAAGACAAGGACAAACATGGCACAAGAGACAACACAAGACATGGCACGAGACAAGAGGCAGAGTACAAGCACGGAGCATGTGCAAAGAAGCACGACAGGGAAGAGTGCAAGGGCACAGAATAGTGGGAGTGACCCAGCAGACCAAGCAGCCATGTAGGGAAGCAACACAATATTCAGGCCCCGACATAGCACCATAGCACCAGTACTTCCGGGTCAGGACCAGGTGAGAACTTCCAGTTCAATCCTCCAGGATCACAGAGAGCAGTCACATGATCAGGGATTCCAGACATGCAGAGATGATTGCAGAACCAGACAGACAGTGCTGGAACCTAGGAAAGGTCACATGATCAGAGGCTCCAGACATGCAGAGATGATTGCAGAGCCAGACAGTGCTGGAAGCTAGGAAAGTTCACATGATCAGAGGTTCCAGACATGCCAAGATGATTGCAGAAGGCAGAGCAGAAACGCAGGCATCTTGCAGCCCAACAGTCATGAGGTGAGTGTGAACACTGCTCTAGGGAACATGCAGGATAGCAGACATGAGATGCGTGTGTACACAGCTCCAGGGGTCATGAGGCAAAACAGTCATGGCGGACAAGACAGACATGGCGAGCATGACAGTACCCCCCTCCTTAAGCCCTCTCTTACCGGGGCTGGAAAGAAGAAATAAAAATTCTTCTGCAAAAACCAGAGTTAGTACAAACCACTCCAACAACGTTGAACCGACATCTTGAAACGGACACCTGCACCAGTCAAGATACAGGAGCCGCGGACGAGACACGGAGATCCAGTGGGGAGGACTACGGGTAGATAAGCAAGTCTTCTTACTCTGGCTGTCATAATTTCCAAATGAGTTCAGAGGACATGGGCCAGGTCTGATTTACATCAGAAGAGGGGCTGGGGTACCGCCATTTTCCAAGCAAGTTCAGAGGACATAAACTGGGTCAGATTCTTCATCAGAAGAGAGGCCGAGGTACCAGCGGAGTCCATGGCCTGAGTATTCTGTGACGAGCATCAGCTTACGCTGAGTCATTTTTCCTTTTAGAGTGGACCCTCTGGGCCGTGGCACCCACCCACCTAGGGCGAGCTGACCTAGTGAGAACCTACCCCCTGTACAGGGAGTGTCAGGGGCAAGACCAAGGGGGTGAGCCACCACGGCAGCTGGACCAGATGGCCGGCTCAGGGAGGCACTATTGAGTGCCTGACAACAGGACGAACAGGATATGAACATAAGCGAGGTCACAGAGTTTTTTCAGCAAACGTGGTTACACACTTTAATGAGATACAAGGCAAACACAGGGAATCAGATGCAGGGCACAAATGGTGAAACACGGCAAGGTGCGTGCGAAGGCACGCCAAGAGTTCCAAACATAACACGTGCAGAAAACATACCGAAGTCCAGGGCAGGGTACGTGTTAGGGATCACACCAGAGTTCCTAGGAGGGATGCATGCTAGAACACGCTAGAGTCCAAGACAAGGTGCGTGCTCGGAAACACGCCAAGGTCCATAGCAGGGTACGTGCCCGGTGGCATGCCTGGGTACAGGCAAGGGCTCAATGGCATCGGACTCCGGACAACTGGCAACGATCGACAGGAGCAGGGCATCCGACTGCGGACATCAGCTCCGGACATCAGGCCGCAGTCATCAGGCTTACGCTCTCTGGCAGCGATCGGCAGGTTCCGGGCATCCGGCAGGCGAACCAGGGTTCAGGCAAGAAGGCACGACAGATCTTCAGGCATGGTGCATGACAGGAAACACGCCGAGGTCCAAGGCAGGATTCCAGGCAGGGTGCGAGGCAGGGTGCTTGTGTAGGGGACATGTCAGGGTTCAAGGTACGGTGCAAGGCAGGGTGCGTGTGTAGGAGACACGCCAGGGTTCAAGGCAACAAACAAGACAGGGTGCGTGTGTAGAGACACGTCAAGGCACAAGGTACAAGGCAGAGTCCTGCGCGTGCAAAGAGACATGCCAGGGTCAAGGTAACAAACAAGACAGGGTGCGTCTGTAGAGACATGCCAAGGCATAAGGTACAAGGCAGAGTCCTACACGTGCAGAGAGACACGCCAGGGTCAACGTTCAAAGCAGAATCCTGCGCGTGCAGAGAGGCACAGCAGGGTCAAGGTTCAAGGCTAGGACCTGTGCGTGCGAAAGGGCACTTCAGGGGACATGGCAACACCTGCGTGTACTTTTACAGAAGCACGGAGAGGTATGCCACGGGGCAGGCGAGGGCCTGCCCGTGCTATAAAGAGCGCGTAGGGCACAGTGCAGAAACTGCGTGAAGTGCAAGTAAGCACAGAGAGCACGGCTGGGGCACTGGCTAGCTGATCGGTCTGCAGCACTGACAGGCGGGCAAGACTCCAGCGAACCCGGCTGAGGCATAGCAGGCGACACAGCTGTCACTGACCGATGAGCATGGCTGAGGCACAAGCAGGCGGGCACAGCTAGGGCGGGCACGGCTGAGGCACAAGCAGGAGGCTAGGAAGGCCAGGCGCATGCAAAGGGCACACAAAGAAACAAGGCAAGGCTAGGCGAGAAACAAGGCAAGGCTAGGCGAGAAACAAAGCAAGACAGGGAATCAAACACAGAGCGGAACATAGGCAGAAACAGAGCCAGGTCAGAGCGAGGACAGAGTCTAGCACCGGAGCATTGGCCGGAGCCCAGGGCCGGTCCATGGGAGTACCTTGGGACTAGACGTGGAAATGTGCAAGAGAGCACCATAGGACAGAGTCTAGCAGCAGAGCATAAGCCGAAGCCCAGAGCCGGGCCAAGGGAGTACCTTGGGACTAGACTTGGAAACGTGCAAGAGAGCACCACAGGGCAGAGTACGGAAAACCAGGCAAAGACAAGAAGCATGAGAAGTAGAGATGAGCGACTTTGCCTTTTTTTGGGTCGATTTGACTTTCGCGAAATCGGCCGACTATAGGGAAAAGTCGGGGGTCCGACTGAAACACGAAACCCAATGTAAGTCAATGGGGAAGAAAAGTCGGCAGTGAGAGGAGGACAGGAAACACACTTACAGTGCCAATTTGAATGCCAAAAAGCATAAATTCTTATTACTGAAGCTTGTCACCCTTTATTTACTTCATAATACAAGTTACGCACTGAAAAATGGGGGTTATTTGGCTAAAGTTGTGGGGGGGTAGGGCTGGCTCCAGGTTTTCATGTGCCCTGGGCGAAAGAGCGTCCCTTTAACACATACCACAACTCATGCTGTTCCGATACGGCAGAGAAATAGTGGTATACTACAAAGAAAAATACTTCACTTTTTACATCTCATGACGAGGCCCATCTATTTCTCCATACAGAATCATTGGTCCCATATAATGTTTGAAACAGTATATGATGAGCTCCACATAATGCTACAGTATATGTTGGTCCCCATGGATGAAGCTCCACTGTCTTATGGGCCCAAATAATGCTCCACACATAATGGGCCCCATTTCTAATGCTCTAGTGTATAATGGGCTCTGTAAATGCTGCTCCAGTGTCTGATGTCCACCTTTGGAATGTTCCAGTGTATGGTGGGCACCATCTATCATTCTCCAGAGTATAGTGCTCCCCAAAAATTGCTGTCCCAACATTGAAAACAATGAAATAAGTCTCCTCGCTAGGGAATCCCTGTACTAGTCTGGACTCCTCGTCGCCCCCATCTTCCATCTCACTGCACAGTATTTCAACCTTGCAAGAGCTGTGATCCTGAGCAAGCAGGGGGGGCCCACTCGTTGGCATCGGCACTGGCACAGGGCCCCTGATAGTACGGTGGTGTTTCTGACGGCGGGTGGGCCGAACCTGCACTTTCATCTGCAGCTTCCTCTTTGTCACCCTGTAAGATGGAACAGTATATGGGAAGGGTAACCTGAGTTTCATCAGGGTCAGATTCAGGCTGTGTAGAGTGCGAGGGGAATGTAGTGGTCTGGGTCAATGTACCAGCAGATTCATCGAGCAGTGGCTGGGCATCAGTGCACTTGTGTCGCCCCCAGGAGTACGGTCGCCACAGTGGCATTACCTTCCTCCTAGGGAGTGTGATGTCATGCTTGGGAGCAACGAAGGATCTCTCTAGCAGGTTAACTGATTGGGCTGCGTTATTCCCACGAGTCACGAACCTCCAAACAGCGTTCATGAAGGCAAAGTGTTTGTTTTACGTGGGCAGTATGGTTGCAAAGCTGAACCTTAAGGGAATGTCCAGAAGGGCACCACCAGGAGTGGAGCCTGCGGCGTAATTTGACTCAACACGGGCAACCTCAACCATCCAGCAACAAAAAAGATGCACACATTGCAAGCTTAATTCCGTTAACGAATGAGACTCCGTCATGCCCAGCGGTCCGAGTCCGGCTTACTAGAGGGACACGCGAGGCTCTGGCACGTGAGATTGGCCAATAACTGGTGTGTCATGCCCTTACATGTCCGTGGCTGCATGTGCGCTACACTGAAAGGGCCAGCGTTTGTCGCTTACAGGTGCAGATAACCCGCTGAACACCGTTAGTGATGGGGATCTGGGATTACAATTATTACCCGTGAACGATGATTTCCCAGTAAGTGCAGGTCAACCGCAGTTCCTGAATTAGGCCTAGCCGTCATTCCTGAAAAAATGAAAAACTTACGTGTGCAAACCACAGGTGCTGTAGCTTGCTTAACAGCTCGCCAGCCGTTCTCAGGCCCAGTATGGATTACACGTGATTGCACAAAGGTGAGAAAGGGTACCGTATCACCGGATAACATGTATGGATAGCATAGTGTACACATTCAAAATATATGTCTATAGATCAGGAGGCAGGCTCAGACGGTGTCAGGCCCAGTATGGTTTACACGTGATTGCACAAAGGTGAGAAAGGGTACCGTATCACCGGATAACATGTATGGATAGCATAGTGTACACATTCAAAATATATGTCTATAGATCAGGAGGCAGGCTCAGACGGTGTCAGGCCCAGTATGGTTTACACGTGATTGCACAAAGGTGAGAAAGGGTACCGTATCACCGGATAACATGTATGGATAGCATAGTGTACACATTCAAAATATAGCATAGTGTACACATTCAAAATATATGTCTGTAGATCAAGAGGCAGGCTCAGACGGTGTCAGGCCCAGTATGGATTACACGTGATTGCACAAAGGTGAGAAAGGGTACCGTATCACCAGATAACATGTATGGATAGCATAGTGTACACATTCAAAATATATGTCTATAGATCAGGAGGCTGGCTCAGACAGTGTCAGGCCCAGTATGGATTACACGTGATTGCACAAAGGTGAGAAAGGGTACAGTATCACCGGATAACATGTATGGATAGCATAGTGTACACGTTCAAAATATAGGTCTATAGATCAGGAGGCAGGCTCAGACGGTGTCAGGCCCAGTATGGATTTGTCGGCCCAGACTACACAGCGGAGGAGCAGGGAGAGGTAAAGATTGAAAATGCTGGGGCCCTGCCCAAGCAAGGGGGGCCCACTCGTGGGCGTCGGTACTGGCACTGGGCCCCTCATAGTATGGCGGTGTGTCTGACGGCGGGTGTGCACCACCACCGTCAGAGACACTTGATTGCACTATGAGGGACCCTGTGCCAGTGCCCGCGCCCAAGAGTCGGCCTACCCACCTGTCCAGGGCAACGGCACTCGAACGGTTTCGTGCGCTAGGTGGTGACCCTGGCCATGGGGGGGAGGCAGCACAGTTAAGGAGTTTTAGAAAGTGGCATATGTTGATGTTGGACATTCAGCTGATGCAAAAGGCGAAATTGTTCAAGTCCCAGGAAGAGGAGGACCAAAGCAAGCCATTTTTCTGTCAACCTATGTGTCATCAGGGGAAGGTGGGACAAAATCCTTGGAAACCCATGCATGGTTCATTTTAATGAAGGTTAGATCATCCACATTTTGGGTCGACAGACGGGTCCTTTTTTCTGTCAGGATTGATCCAGCAGCACTGAAGACTCTTTCCGATAGCACACTTGCAGCTGGGCAAGTGAGCTCCTGTAAGGCATATTGTGCCAATTCAGGCCAGGTGTCCAGTTTAGCGGCCCAATAGTCAAAGGGGAATGACCTGTGAGGGAGAACATCGACAGGGGAGGAAAAGTAGTTTGTAACAATAGTTGACAAGTGCTGTCTCCTGTCACTTTCCATCGATGCAGTATTACCAGTCGTGTGAGCGGGACATGAAAAATCAGTCGACAACATGGTCATGAAACCCCTGTCTCCAACGCCGCTCCTGATGTGTGCACCACGAACACCTCTTCCAAGCTGCCCCTGGCCCCTACGGCTCGTGTGAGAACCATCACCGCTGCTGTGTGCTGGGAATGCCTCAACCAACCGGTTTACCAGAGTAGCTTGTTTGTTAGCCAATATTAGGACAAGGTTCTCCTGTGGCATGATGTTTTGGAATTTACCTTTATAGCGTGGATCCAGGATGCTGGCCAACCAGTAGTCGTCATCTTTCATCATTTTGGCAATGCGGGGGTCCCTTTTTAGGATATGCAAGGCATAATCTGACATGTGGGCCAATGTTCCCGGTGTCAATGATGCAGTGCGACTGCTTGGTGGAGGAGCACTTTCTTGCAAATCCACATCCCTCCAGTCACGCACAAACCCTGTACCAGACCTTGCCACGCCAACATTTTCTCTGGACACACGAGAAGCATCCTCCTCCCCTAAATAATCATCCCCATCATCACCCTCCTCTTCCTCTTCTTCCTCCACCTCGTCCAGGAGAGGTCCCGGAGCAGACAATGGCTGACTGTCATCAAGGATTTCCTCCTCCTCTTCCTCAACCTCGGCTGCAGACGCCTGCTCCTTAATGTGCGTCAAAGTTTGCATGAGCAGACTCATAAGTGGGATGCTCATGCTTTGGATGGCGTCGTCTGCGCTTACCAGCCGTGTGCATTCCTCAAAACACTGAAGGACTTTACAGAGGTCTTTTAGCTTTGACCACTGCACACCTGTTAAGTCCATGTTTGCCCTCAAAGTGCCTGTCCGGGTATCCTCCCACAAATGCATTATGGCCTGCCTCTGTTCGCACAGCCGCTCAACCATATGCAGGGTGGAGTTCCACCTTGTTGCAACGTCGATAATTAGCCGGTGCTTGGGAAGGTGCAGCAATCGCTGCAGCTTCTGCATACGACTGAAGTGTACAGGCGACCGGCGGATGTGCGAGCACAGTTTTCGAACCTTCTGGAGGAGGCCTGTTAACTCTGGATAATTATTGAGGAAGCACTGCACCACCAGGTTCAAGGTGTGAGCCAAGCAAGGTATGTGTCTGAGTTTTGAAAGGGCTATGGTGGCCACAAAATTACGGCCGTTATCGCTGACTACCTTGCCTGCCTCAAGATGTAGACTGCCCAACCATGACTCAGTTTGTTGCTGAAAGTAGTCGGCCAGTACCTCCGCGGTGTGTCTGTCGCCCAAACACATCATCTTCAACACAGCCTGTTGACGCTTTCCACTAGCTGATCGATAGGGGGACACCTCGTGTGCAACACTGGCAGCTGCGGATGGAGTGCTGCTGCGACTGCGCTCTGGGGACGAGCTTTCTCTTCTAGAGGAGTAGGAGGAGGAGGGTCGAACGCCTACAGCCAACTGTTTCCTACACCGTGGGCTAGGCAGCACAGTCCCACCACCGCTGTCCCCTGTGGACCCTGCATCCACCACATTAACCCAGTGCGCAGTGATGGACACGTAACGGCCCTGGCCATGCCTACTGGACCATGCATCAGTTGTGAGGTGCACCTTTCCACTCACTGATTGCTTGAGTGCATGGACAATGCGGTCCTTCACATGAAGGTGGAGGGCTGGGATGGCTTTGCGAGAAAAGAAGTGGCGATTGGGTAGTTCATAGCGTGGTACTGCGTAGGCCATGAGTTCGAGGAAAGTTGCGCTTTCCACCAACCGATAGGGCATCATCTCTAACGAGATTTAGTTTGGCAATGTGGGCGTTCAAACCCAGTGTACACGGATGAGAGGATGAGTACTTTCTTGTCCTACTCATAGTCTCTGGCAGGGTGAGCTGGACTTGAGAGATGCCTATGGTGGAACTAGCGGTGGACAGGGCGGACTGAGAGAGGGTTGATGATGGTGATGGAGTTGGTGTTCTTTCTGATGGCCTAGATTCAGTCTTTCGTTGATATAACATTGTGATTCCTTGACAGCTTTGGCCTTGCAATGACACCTCAACATTTGCTGCTGTGCTAACCGGTGGGCTTACAGTGGGGGAAACAATGTAGCGTTGCTGACTACCTTCTTTGGGAGCATTTGCACATGTGGTACTTGAGGTTTGGTGTTCCGTCCACGCTTGCAAGTGCATGGTGGTTAAATGTCTAAGCATGCAACTGGTATTCAAATTTTTCAGATTTTTCCCTCGGCTAAAGGTCTTTGCACACTTCTTACAGATAACCTTGGCCTGATCATTAGGATTTTGTTCAAAAAAGTGCCACACTGCACTCTTCCTACTATGGAAGACATTTTGCCTCCTTGCACGCTGTGCTATTTTGAGCGTCTGGGCAAGCAGTCCAGCAACTTTTTGGCTTTTTGTAACCCGTTTTTGGACTGCTCCGTGCCTGCCAGATAAGAGCTGTTGCGATGTCGATGGCTGCTGCGGATGCTCCTCCCCCTCTTCGGAGCTATTGGCAGCGGCACCCTCTTCCCCTAATGGATGCGAATCTGGGTCAACAACTGGGTCATCCATCACCTCCTCTTCAATGTCATGTACACCTTCCTCTGTGTCACCGTGTACGGTGGTATAGTATGCGGGAAGGGGCACCTGAGTTTCATCAGGGTCAGAATCTGGCTCAGTACACTGGGAGGTCAATGTCATGCTCTGAGTGAATGTACCAGCAGAATCATCTATCAGTGGCTGTGCGTCAGTGCACTCCATGTCAGATTCATCTTGGCCTGGTTAATTCACCATTTCACTTAATAACCCAGGCATGGTATGTGAAAACAGCTCCATGGAGTAATCTGTTGTGTGGCCTGCCGCATCCTTCAATTTTGGTTGGGGTGAAGGACACAAAGAAAGGTGTGGTTCATGACCATGAGCCTCCAAAGACGACTCAGTGCTTTTATTTTTTACAAGTTCAGAAGAGGAGCCGAGTCAGCAATGTAGGCCAAAACTTGTTCCTGAAGCTCCGGCTTTAAAAGCGGTTTACCTACTCCCAGAAAAGGGAGCCTTCGAGGCCTTGTGGAGCCAGACGATGACGCAGGCTTAACACCTCCTGCATTAGGTGCTATTGTGCTTTTGCCACTACCAGCAGATCCAACACCAACACCATCATTAACAGCTGGCAACCCCCGCCCACTAACACGGCATCTTACACCACACTTCCTCATTTTTTTGAAAAATGTACCCACAATTCCACCAACGATATGGAACTGTAAAACAAGGTACAAGGTGTATATAGGACAGGGGAGAATTTAATTCTCCTACCACTTCTGGACACTGATGTATTGTGTCAGGCCAGTGTATATCACACCGCTGTATGACAGGCTGAATTTGGCTGGTGTGTAAAATGTGATATATGACGGGAGAAATGGAATGTCCTTACACACTTCTGGACACTGATGTATTGTGTGAGGCCCAATGTATATCACACCGCTGTATGACAGACTGAATTAGGCTGGTGTGAAAAACGTGACATAGGATGGCAGAAATGGATTGTCCTTACACACTTCTGGACACTGATGTATTGTGTGAGGCCCAATGTATATCACACCGCTGTATGACAGGCTGAATTTGGCTGGTGTGTAAAATGTGATATATGACGGGAGAAATGGAATGTCCTTACACACTTCTGGACACTGATGTATTGTGTGAGGCCCAATGTATATCACACCACTGTATGACAGGCTGAATTTGGCTGGTGTGAAAAATGTGACATAGGACGGCAGAAATGGATTGTCCTTACACACTTCTGGACACTGATGTATTGTGTCAGGCCAGTGTATATCACACCGCTGTATGACAGGCTGAATTTGGCTGGTGTGAAAAATGTGACATAGGACGGCAGAAATGGATTGTCCTTACACACTTCTGGACACTGATGTATTGTGTCAGGCCAGTGTATATCACACCGTGTATGACAGGATGAATTTGGCAGGTGTGAAAAATGTTATATAGGACGGGAGAAATGGAATGTCCTTACACACTTCTGGACACTGATGTATTGTGTGAGGCCCAGTGTATATCAAACCGCTGTATGACAGGATGAATTTGGCAGGTGTGAAAAATATTATATAGGACAGAGCAGGATTGGAATCTCCCTAGACTGTAGGTCTGTAAGAACGGAACAACTCCTCGACTTATCCTTACAGAGTCACACCCTTAGCTTCACTGTGGCCGTGATAACAGCCGTTACACGGTACTGAGAGAGCAGCGTGCACGTACACCGCTGTCTGGTGTATGTTAAATTGTCAAGCTCCGTGTTTTTTTTAGTATACGGACTGACACACGCTGTCTCTCTATAGTTTTGAATGTAATCAAACAGCAAATATAGTTTTGTCTGTTTTTCAAACAGTCTAGTCTAAGGTGGAGGTCTGTAAGAACGGAACAACTCCTCGACTTATCCTTACAGAGTCACACCCTTATGTTATGATTGAGTCACCGTAGGAGGCAAAAACAGAAATGCTAGCTAAGTCCAGAAAACCAGAGAGGTTGGCAGCTATCGGATTGCAGACCCCTGAACCTATCAACACAACTAGCAGTAGCCATGGGGGGTTCCTACGATGCCCTAGACCCCTCGATCACAGCCGGAGAATTAAATAGCCTAAAGACAGAAAGGGAAATCTAAACTGCCACAGAGCAGACCCCAAAGCAAAAGGCAGCCCCCCACATATAATGACGGTGAAGCAAGAAGAAAGAACACAACACAGACAGAAAGATAGACTGAGCAAAGACGGGGCCCAAGCTAACTAGATAGGAAAGGACAGGAAGACTGCTGTCTGCAATCCGTGAAAAACCCTAAGAAAATAAGAGCCAACAGACTGACAGTGAAAAAGGCCCTGAAGACGCTAGGCTTCAAAAAGACTATGTCAGTACTCAGGAATATTCTGAAGACAGAGCAACCGGCAAAAGGAGAATCAGCTCACCCCAGCAGGGAATGGCAGAATCCAGAAAAGCAAGGCAAACAAAAACAAAACACAAATGCTAAAAGGCAAAGCAGAAAACTTTGCTTTAGAGGAGCAGGAATCAGACTGGTTTCCTAGAAGTCCACAGAGAAATCACCCGCAGGGCAGAAGGGCGTCGGCAGCCTTATATCCAGTCCGTGACTCCACTCAGCCAGTCATCATCATTAGGCTCAGGTGCCTGATAATCAGGCTCATTACCTTCCTTTACCAGAATAGGGAGTTCACCAGACCTCAGTGACGAAGGGGAAAATGAACTCACAACAGTACCTCCCCCTTGAGGAGGGGTCACCGAACCCTCAACCACGCCACCAGGGCGATCAGGGTGAGCCCGATGAAAGGCACGCACCAATCTTTTGGCATGAATATCAGAGGCAGAGACCCAGGAATTATCCTCCTGACCATAACCCTTCCACTTAACCAAATACTGGAGTCTCCGTCTAGCCAGACGGGAATCCAGTATTTTCTCTACCTCATATTCCATGTTACCTTCAACCAATACAGGGTCCGGAGGTGCCACCCCAGAAACAACTGGTTCAACAAACCTCTTCAACAAGGACTTATGGAACACATTATGGATTTTAAATGTGACAGGGAGAGCCAAACGAAAAGAGACCGGATTAATAATTTCCAAAATCTTGTAAGGTCCAATAAATCTAGGCTTAAACTTAGGAGAAGCCACCTTCATAGCAATATTTTTTGATGATAACCACACCATATCACCAATCTTAAACTGGGGACCAATGGTCCTATGTCGATTGGAAAACCGCTGGGCCTTTTCCTGGGAGAGAGATAACTTATCCACCACTTGGTCCCAGATTTGGTGCATTCTCTCCACCACAGTGTCAACACCTGGGCAGGCAGAAGGCTCCACCTGCCCTGAAGAAAATCGAGGATGAAACCCAAAGTTACAAAAAAAAGGTGACATCAAAGTGGCAGAACTAGCTCTATTATTTAAAGCAAATTCGGCCAAGGGCAAAAATGATACCCAATAATCCTGATTAGCGGAAATAAAACATCTCAAATACGACTCCAAGGTCTGGTTTGTTCTCTCTGTCTGCCCATTGGTCTGAGGGTGAAAAGCAGAGGAGAAGGACAACTGAATTTCCAGCTTGGAACAGAAAGTCCTCCAAAATCTAGACACAAACTGAACTCCTCTGTCAGATACAATGTTCTCAGGAATCCCGTGCAAGCGAACCACCTGTTGCAAAAACAGGGGCACCAACTCAGAGGAAGACGGCAAATTAGGGAGTGGTACAAGATGAACCATCTTGGAGAACCTATCACAAATCACCCAAATAACAGTCATTCTTTGAGAGACCGGCATATCAGAGATGAAATCCATTGAAATATGGGTCCATGGCCTCCTGGGGACCGGCAAAGGCATCAACAACCCACTAGAGTGAGAACAAGATTTAGACCGGGAGCAAGTCCCACAGGACTGCACAAAATTCCTGACCTCATGAGACAAGGTGGGCCACCAAAAAGAGCGACTCACCAGATCTCTAGTACCAAAAATACCTGGATGACCAGCTAATGCAGAGCAATGAACTTCACACATCACTCTTCTTCCACTGGTCAGGAACATACAACTTTCCACTGGGACAACGCTCAGGTTTGTCCTCCTGGAACTCTTGCAGAGAAAGTCTCAAATCAGGCGAGATGGCAGAAAGAACTACCCCTTCGCCTAAGATGGTAGCAGGCTTGGTCACCACAGGAGAATCAGCAAAGAAGCTCCTAGAGAGGGCGTCTGCCTTGACATTCTTAGTTCCAGGAAGAAAAGAGACCACAAAATCAAAACGTGTAAAAAACAAGGCCCACCTAGCCTGTCTAGGGTTCAAGCGTTTAGCCGACTCTAGGTAAATCAAATTCTTGTGGTCAGTGAGGACCACAACTTGATGTTTAGCTCCCTCCAACCAATGTCTCCACTCCTCAAATGCCCATTTCATGGATAACAGTTCCCGATTCCCCACATCATAGTTACGTTCAGATGGAGAGAACTTTCGGGAAAAGAAAGCACAGGGATTCATTTTAGATGTTACAGGATCCTTTTGGGACAAAACAGCTCCTGCACCAATCTCAGAAGCATCCACCTCTACCTGGAACGGAAGTGAGACATCAGGTTGCCGCAAAACCGGGGCGGAGGTGAATCTTCGCTTCAGCTCCTGAAAGGAAGAAACAGCCTCTGGAGACCAATTTAACACATCAGCACCCTTCTTAGTCAAATCAGTCAATGGCTTGGCAATACTAGAAAATTTTGCTATAAATTTCCGATAAAAATTAGCAAAACCCAAAAACTTCTGGAGGGCCTTCAAAGAAGTGGGCTGAACCCAATCATAAATGGCCTGTAACTTGGCCGGGTCCATTTCAATAGTTAATGGAGACAAAATAAATCCCAAAAATGAAATCCTCTGTACTCCAAAAAGGCATTTCGATCCTTTGACATACAGGGAATTCTCCCTCAAGATCTGGAACACAGTACGAATATGTTCCACATGAGAATCCCAATCCTTGGAGAAGATCAAAATATCATCCAGATAGATAATCAAAAATTTATCGACAAAGTCTCGGAAAATATCGTTCATGAAGCACTGGAAGACAGAAGGGGCATTAGTGAGCCCAAAAGGCATCACCAGGTACTCAAAATGTCCCTCCGGAGTATTAAACGCCATCTTCCATTCATCCCCCTGCTTAATGCGGATTAGATTATACGCCCCCCTGAGGTCAAGCTTGGTAAACCAGCAAGCACCTCTAACTCTAGAGAATACATCCGAAATCAGGGGTAACGGATACTGATATTTAATAGTAATTTTGTTGAGGGCACGATAATCAATACAAGGCCTTAAAGAACCATCCTTTTTGGCCACAAAAAAAAACCCGGCACCTAAGGGTGAAGAGGATGGTCTAATATGTGTCAGAGACACCGCACTACACTTGCTCATAGAGCCAGTGCGTGTGTCCTGAGTACAGAAGCAGTGCTAAGAGTTACCTGGGGAGCAGGGCAGCAGAGGTGACCAGGCGTGCTTCAACTATTAGTGTCAGGGTCCAGTCAGCGCTGGAAAGTAAAGAGGCACGGGACCTGCGGACACTGAAAATGAACAAGCTTGCACGGGACCTATGGTCATGTGACTGCAAGGGGGCGTGGCTTAGCTTCCTGCTTTCAGATATGACAGTACACCATACAACAACTCAGAGTCAGGCAAAACGGAGGTCACAACAGTACGGGCAAACGAGGCACAGGAGGGATAAACAGACGGGAGGTCAGACAAAGCCAAAGGTCATACACAGGATCACAGTACAGTACCAGGGATGAGACAGAGCGGATAATCAAGGCCAAGCAGAGATCAAAACCAAACAGACATATAAGGTACCAGGCAGAATGCAAAGCGATATCCAGAGAACAGACCGAGTCATACACAGAGAATCAAGTAACCAGAACACAGCACAAACACACTCGGGGGTCACCACACAATGCCAAGGGCGAAAGTATAACTGACAGGGATGGGAGCGTCCTGAGGCTATAAGAAGCCTCCCCCAGAACCAGGGAGAGGCCACAATCATAGCCCCAGGTGTGCAGGTAAGCCTGCATCGGGATCACAACCTTTAACCCCAGAAATGCCAGTCATCAGCACTGGTTCCAGACATTAACCCCACGTGTGCGAGTCAAACCCGCACTGAGATCATGACAATATGACCCTTCTCCAACGCCTCCTTAATATAGGACCGCATAGCCTCGCGCTCGGGTACAGATAAATTGAAGAGCCGACCCTTGGGAAATTTACACCCCGGGCTCAGTTCAATTGCACAGTCATAACTCCTATGAGGAGGCAAGGACGTAGACTCATTCTCACTAAATACATCATAAAAGTCCGCCAAATAGTCAGGAACATCATGCGACTGAGGAGAGGTGGAAAAAAACGGAGCCTCACTACAGGCACACCGACAACCCCAACTCACCACAGACACAGATTTCCAATCCAAGACTGGATTATGAATTTGCAACCAGGGAAACCCCAGAACAACGGCATCATGCAGACCATGTAACACCCACCAAAAATCTGCAATTTTCTTGATGGTCTGGGGCGACCCGCATGACCACCTGGGTCCAAAACTAAGGTTTATTTTTCACCAAAGGAGTAGCATCGATCCCCCTCAAAGGGATAGGCGTCTGCAGAGGTGTCATCAGAAATCCACAACGTTTAGCAAAATCCAAGTCCATTAGGTTTAGCGCTGCTCCCGAATCCACAAAAGCCTTGGCGGAAAATGTGGACAGGGAGCAGATCAGAGTAATTGCCAGAAGAAACTTAGGTTGAACACCACCAACAGAAAACGTGTGTGCAAAGCGTTTCTCTCGTTTAGGACAAACAGAAATAATATGCGAGGCATCTCCACAGAAAAAACACAGCTTATTACGCCTTCTGAACTCCTAACGTTGTGCCTTAGACAAAACTCTATCACATTGCATAGGTTCAGACGTCTGTTCTACCGGTGGCAACACCTCTCGTGCAATCCTGCGTTCACGTAAACGCCGATCAACCTGAATGGCTAATGACATAGAATCGTCCAGACCAGAGGGAACAGGAAATCCCACCATAGTATCTTTTACGGCTTCTGACAAACCCTTCCGAAAGAGAGCAGCCAAGGCATTATCATTCCAGGTAATAAGGACCGCCCACTTTCGGAACTTTTGACAGTACAACTCTGCAGAATCTCGACCCTGGTTCAATGCCAACAGGGTCTTTTCAGCCTGATCAATAGCATTAGGTTCGTCATACAACAACCCCAAGGCTTGAAAGAATGCGTTCACATTAGTCAGAATAGGATCATCTGGTTTCAAAGAAAACACCCAATCCTGGGGATCACCACGCAGCAAAGAGATGACAATTTTAACCTGCTCCGCGGAACTCCCTGACGAGTTAGGCTTCAAGGCAAAAAATAATTTACAATTATTTTTGAAACTCAAAAATTTAGATCGATCCCCAAAAAAATACATCAGGTGTAGGGATCTTTGGTTCAACAGCATGCGAACGAGCAAGGTAGGTGGAAATTCCCCGCACTTCCGCAGCGAGCTGCTCCACACGATCAGACAATTGCTTTATTTCCATTGAGAGAAAAAAAAATTCCCCCTACGGCCTCAGAGATATAGAGGAAAGAATATACACACACTTTTTTTTTTTTTTTTCTTTTTAAACACAATTCTTTTCTGCTATTGAGTACCCTAGGATCTGCGGTACTGCGGGTGATTCTGTTATGATTGAGTCACCGTAGGAGGCAAAAACAGAAATGCTAGCTAAGTCCAGAAAACCAGAGAGGTTGGTAGCTATCAGATTGCAGACCCCTGAACCTATTAAACACAACTAGCAGTAGCCGTGGGGGGTTCCTACGATGCCCTAGACCCCTCGATCACAGCCGGAGAATTAAATAGCCTAAAGACAGAAAGGGAAATCTAAACTGCCACAGAGCAGACCCCAAAGCAAAAGGCAGCCCCCCACATATAATGACGGTGAAGCAAGAAGAAAGAACACAACACAGACAGAAAGATAGACTGAGCAAAGACGGGGCCCAAGCTAACTAGATAGGAAAGGACAGGAAGGCTGCTGTCTGCAATCCGTGAAAAACCCTATGAAAATAAGAGCCAACAGACTGACAGTGAAAAAGGCCCTGAAGACGCTAGGCTTCAAAAAGACTATGTCAGTACTCAGGAATATTCTGAAGACAGAGCAACCGGCACAAGGAGAATCAGCTCACCCCAGCAGGGAATGGCAGAATCCAGAAAAGCAAGGCAAACAAAAACAAAACACAAATGCTAAAAGGCAAAGCAGAAAACTTTGCTTTAGAGGAGCAGGAATCAGACTGGTTTCCTAGAAGTCCACAGAGAAATCACCCGCAGGGCAGAAGGGCGTCGGCAGCTTTATATCCAGTCCGTGACTCCACTCAGCCAGTCATCATCATTAGACTCAGGTGCCTGATAATCAGGCTCATTACCTTCCTTTACCAGAATAGGGAGTTCACCAGAACCTCAGTGACGAAGGGGAAAATGAACTCACAACACCCTTAGCTTCACTGTGGCCGTGATAACAGCCGTTACACGGTACTGAGAGAGCAGCGTACACCGTGGTACGGTGCGAAAAAATGCACGCTCAGTATCTCACCAGGACAAAAAAAAAAAAAGTATTGCTTTTAAAAAAGCAGTTTGCAAAGCAGTGTGAAACCAGCAATGCAGCTATCAGGTAGCCTTATAAGGCAGCCTAACAACCAACAGAGCTGATCCACCAAAATATAGCCTCCCCTTGCACTGCACAGTGACTGGTGTGTTGTACAGGCAAAATCGCTAGCAGCAGCAGCTGATTTTTTTTCTTCTTCCCTGCCTAACGCTCTCCCTACAGAATCTGCACCAGCAGCATCTCTCCCTATACTGAGATCAGCAGAAGTAAGATGGCGGTCGGCGTGCACGCCTTTTTATACCCCCTATGATGCCCCCCAAAGCAAGCCAATCACTTGCATCCCCTTCTCAAAGATGGTGGGGACCGATGCCTATGTCATCACGTTGCCCACAGTGTCCGTTCTTCCTCATTGGCTGAAAAAGGGCGCTGAAGAATGTTTTGAAACGCAACTTTGGCGCTAAAGTCGCCGACCTCGTGGCCGACCTCACGTTGAGGTCGGGTTTCATTTCATGAAACCCGACTTTGGCGAAAGTCGGCGACTTGAATTTTTTCAACCCGTTTCGCTCAACTCTAATGTCATCATGATGCGCGGTCTGTGCGGGCCTGCCAGGGGGGTCTGTGCATGTGCAGGCATCGTCCAATGGGACTACAAGTCCCATCGGGCTATGCCTGCTACAATGACAGTGATTGACACATTAGCCAATGATGGGACAGTAGTAGTCCCATCATCCGGCTAATGTGTTGAATGTAAAAAAAAAAATATACATACTACATTCATACAACATACATACATACTACATTCATACAACATACATACTACATATATACTACTTTCATACATCATACTACTTTCATACAACATACATACTACATACAATACATTCATACAATACATAAATATAGACATACAGTACATATAACAGAGTACATACTCACCATCACTTGTCACTTTGATCCCCGAAGCCAGTGTCATCTCACTGTAAAAAATATTAAAATATTAAACAACCGATATACTCCCTGATCCGCAGAAATCCACGTGTCCCACGACGATCTGCAGTGCATCACTGATAGGTTACTATAGTTCACTGGTCTCACTTTATGGCAAAAGCTGCGTGGGAACTTTCTCACACAGCAATGCCAAAAGTGAGACTAGGGACTATTTTTTTACAGTGGCGGAGGAATACAGTGCGGAAGGATACCTACCTCCCGTCATTGTATTCCTGGGGCCCCTAGAGAGCGGTGGCATCAGCTAATGCTGCTGTTCTCCACGGGAGATCGTCGTGAGACACATGGATTTCTGCGGATCAGGAAGTATATCGGTTGTTATTTTAATATTTTTTACAGATGACACTGGCTTTGGGAATCAAAGTGACAAGTGATGGTGAGTATGTACTCTATGTTATATGTACTGTATGTCTATATGTATGTATTGTATGAATGTATGAATGTATTGTATGTAGTATGCTGTATGTCTGTAGCATGTTTTATGTATGTTGTATGTACTATGTATGTATGTAGTATGAATGTAGTATATACAGTCATATGTAAAAGTTTGGGCACCCCTATAAATGTTAACCTTTTTTCTTTATAACAATTTTGGTTTTTGCAACAGCTATTTCAGTTTCATATATCTAATAACTGATGGACTCAGTTATATTTCTGGATTCAAATGAGGTTTATTGTACTAACAGAAAAGGTGCAATCTGCATTTAAACAAAATTTGACCGGTGCAAAAGTATGGGCACCCTTATCATTTTCTTGATTTGAACACTCCTAACTACTTTTTACTGACTTCCTGAAGCACTAAATTGGTTTTGTAACCTCATTGAGCTTTGAACTTCATAGCCAGGTGTATCAAATCATGAGAAAAGGTATTTAAGGTGGCCACTTGCAAGTAGTTCTCCTATTTGATTCTCCTATGAAGAGTGGCATCATGGGCTCCTCAAAACAACTCTCAAATGATCTGAAAACAAAGATTATTCAACATAGCTTTACAGGGGAAGGATACAAAAAGTTGTCTCAGAGATTTAACCTGTCAGTTTCCACTTTGAGGAACATAGTAAGGAAATGGAAGAACACATGTACAGTTCTTGTTAAGCCCAGAAGTGGCAGGCCAAGAAAAATATCAGAAAGGCAGAGAAGAAGAATGGTGAGAACAGTCAAGGACAATCCACAGACCACCTCCAAAGACCTGCAGCATCATTTTGCTGCAGATGGTGTCACTGTGCATCGGTCAACAATACACCGCACTTTGCACAAGGAGAAGCTGTATGGGAGAGTGATGCGAAAGAAGCCATTTCTGCAAGCGCGCCACAAACAGAGTCGCCTGAGGTATGCAAAAGCACATTTGGACAAGCCAGTTACATTTTGGAAGAAGGTCCTGTGGACTGATGAAACAAAGATTGAGTTGTTTGGTCATACAAAAAGGTGTTATGCATTGAGGCTAAAAAACACAGCATTCCAAGAAAAACACTTGCTACCCACAGTAAAATTTGGTGGAGGTTCTATCATGCTTTGGGGCTGTGTGGCCAATGCCAGCACCGGGAATCGTGTTAAAGTTGAGTCGCATGGATTCAACTCAGTATCAGCAGATTCTTGACAATAATGTGCAAGAATCAGTGACAAAGTTGAAGTTATGCAGGGGATGGATATTTCAGCAAGACAATGATCCAAAACACCGCTCCAAATCTACTCAGGCATTCATGCAGAGGAACAATTACAATGTTCTGGAATGGCCATCCCAGTCCCCAGACCTGAATATCATTGAACATCTGTGGGATGATTTGAAGAGGGCTGTCAATGCTCGGCGACCATCAAACTTAACTGAACTGGAATTGTTTTGTAAACAGGAATGGTCACAAATACCTTCATCCAGGATCCAGGAACTCATTAATAGCTACAGGAAGCGACTAGAGGCTGTTATTTTTGCAAAAGGAGGATCTACGAAATATTAATGTCACTTTTATGTTGAGGTGCCCATACTTTTGCACCGGTCAAATTTTATTAAAATGCAGATTGCACATTTTCTGTTAGTACAATAAACCTCATTTGAATCCAGAAATATAACTGAGTCCATCAGCTATTAGATATATGAAACTGAAATAGCTGTTGCAAAAACCAAAATTGTTATAAAGAAAAAAGGTTAACATTAATAGGGGTGCCCAAACTTTTACATATGACTGTATGTATGTTGTATGAATCTAGTATATATGATGTATGTAGTATGTATGTTGTATATATGTTGTATGAATGTAGTATATATGAAGTATGTATGAAGTATGTATGTATGTTGTATGAATTTAGTATGTATGTAGTATGAATGTAGTATATATGAAGTATGTAGTATATATGTAGTATGTACTATGTATGTATGTTGCATGAATGTAGTATATATGTAGTATGTGTTGTATGAATGTAGTATATATGAAGTATGTATGTAGTATGTTGTATGAATGTAGTAAATATGTAGTATGTACTATGTATGTATGTTGTATGAATGTAGTATATATATATATGTAGTATGTATTTTTTTTTTTTTTTTTACATTCAACACATTAGCCAGATGATGGGACTACTACTGTCCCTTCATTGGCTAATGTGTCAATCACTGTCATTGTAGCAGGCATAGCCCGATGGGACTTGCAGTCCCATCGGACGATGCCTGCACACACACACACTTCCCCTGGCAGGCCCGCACAGACACCCCGGCAGGCCCGTACAGGCACGCACAGTTTCCGCCCACGCACCGCCCACACTCTTCCCCCCTCCCAAACTAGATGTGCAAGTAAAGGGTTTTTTTTAATTCCGATATTTCTGTCCCATTAACTTGCATGGGTTTCTGGTATCGGAATCGGCGATACCCGATACTTTTTGGGTATCGGTCCGATCCACTCCGATATTTCCCAATATCGGAAGTATCGCTTAACACTAATAGGGACACATGCGGTAGCAGCAGAGGCTCAGTATTGGGATATCATGTGTAGTAACAGGGACACATATGGCAGCAGCGGCTCAGCATTGGGGTATCAGGTGCAGCAATAGGGACACAAAGCAGCAGCGGCTCAGCATTGGGGTATCAGCAGGATGAGGGGTTTGTGCAAGTTGGGGATACATGGTGATGGAGCTGGAATATGAGAAGTGAAACGTGTCGATGTTGTATTCTCTGTAGCAGAGTCCTGGCTGGAGGAGTTGTCATGTCGGTCTGGGCCAGATGGAAAAGACATGAAAAGTGAACGATTCCATCAGAAAGATCGTCAGCGGTAGGTCACCAACTATAACTGTGCAGTAATCACATATGTTTAGTGGGACTGGTATTTACCACTGTCCATATGGCGGTAATATCCATGTTGGTCTTTATATAGGGATTATTTTCAGTAACAGCGCAGTCATCTCCTACATCCACTATTAGGGGGCGTCACCGAGTTGTAATCAAAGTTACCAAGTTAGGGGCCCACACAGAAGTTTCGCCCCCCCTGAACCAAAACCCTAGCTACGCCTCTGACACAGACCCATAGACTTGTATGGGTGCGTGTGATCTGAGTTCTTGAGCCACTTGTAGTTTTGTTTTCTCATGCTGAACTGGGTATTCTGCAAGCCTTCAGAAGCAAAATATACCATTCTTTTCTTTCCATAGATGATAGAAACCAATTAAACTTTTTTTGCATCACACTTTATTGCGTAATCTGTTTTCATTAGTATAGAAGCTGAACCAAAGCAAATGCCGAAATTCTTAAGTGGATTCTATCACTGTGTACAAAAAAACATCATACACCAATCAGATAGGAGAATGTATGCATTTATGATATGATTAATCAGAAGCTGGAAAGTGCATTTCTACAAGGACAGCTCCATGGTCTACTTCCATATTTTTGCTTGTAGTCTGATTAGTATATCATGATACTCCGAACTCTGAAACAAGAAAGATGGGAAAATACTTATCAATTGTATAATCGAACTATTATTCTGTATAGTTCCTAGGGGTTAATGAATAAAATCATAAGACAGAGGCATCAGGTTTTTACATGGGATTCAATGGATTAGGTGTAAAGGTGAGTAGAACTGTGTTTTTTCATTTTTTTTTTTTTTAAATAAAAGGTGTCTGTGTCATTATTTCAATTAAAAGATTTTATTCTGGCTGTTTTTTTTTTTTTTTTTTTTTTATCTATGGGGTTAGTAATGGGGGCATCTTATAGACACCTCTACATTACTAACCTCTGGGCTTGATGTCAGCAGCCGTAAAATAGCCAACATCAGCCCCACCAAATATTACCCCACTTGCCACTGCACCAGGGCAAGTGGGAAGAGCGAGGCTACTTGAGTAACTTAACTTGGGCTAGATGCACACTGCACATATGCTCAGGAGACAAGTGCCCGACAGTGGCCACAATCAGGAAGGATGCTTATACATTCGTCAACCATAACAAAATAGTGCAAAAAAATGTATATGTTTCATTGCAGTGTCCCTGTTTTACTATATAAGAAAGTCTAACAGTATGTGCAGACAGATAGCTGATGGAGGCCAAAAAACCCCCCCACTCAATCTAATGAATGGGGACCTTTAGAAATGTTGCAGTACTGTATATGTAGCGGTAAAGGCTCCAGTCATGACGTATACTGTACCTTGGGCTAAGTGGCCAGAAACAGTGTGCACTTACAGTAGCCTAATTAAGTTATCATATGACATGGGGTGGCAATACTTTACTTGAGGCGTCGATTCCAAACCTCTCTCTATTTTTATAATAGAGGCATTGGTACGTGGGGAGGGCACCACAGTCTCCGTTTTTATATACTTTGTCACATCTTCCTCATAATATTAAGTTCTAACCGCACATTAGTCTTACATGCTGCATCTATGTATATTCGATACCCGCATACATGTGCCGTCTCTTTCTGTGTACTTACCCTGCCCCACTGCTTAGCAGTTCAAATGCTTCATTGATTTTTTCCAAGGTTAGCTTCTTGCTAACCAAATGTTCCAGATTGTACTTTTTGTTCATATAATCTGTAACCAGTTTTGGGATATCAGAACCCTTGTAGCCTAGGCAAAAAAAAAAAGCTTTTATTTGTTTTATGTAATACTTATCTACAGTTATGTATTCAATTTAATCCAATATATTAATTATGTTCTTTGCTGTATTTGATGGCTCATATGCATTTACTTCCATGCAAGTTCTTATTATAGTACATACAACTAGAATGACAAAAGCCAAATGGCAGCTTACTTTTATCCTAGCCATTTAACCCCTCAGTTGCTTTGGTCAATAGTGACTTTGGCGTCTATATGATTCGACAAAAGGAGGGGGCAGTTTAATATAATATAGGAACCTGTGTGCAAACACTCTTGTTCCAAAAATATTCCAAAGGAACCTTTTTTGGCATACTTTAGACTTTCAATAAATCCCTTAATTAAAAAAAATGCAACTTGTTTTTGTATCAAATGCAATTTATAGTTGCCAAAGATTAATATACATGTATGACAGCTTCTGTGTCTCTGCAATCACTCTGGTTGTAACTGACAGGGTCCCACTACAGTTAGGTTGCTGTGGTCAATAGATTGTGATGGGTAGGTAGTTAGACAGGTAGAGCTGCCAGCACGCAGTTTCTAAGGTACACATCGGGTAACTAAGTGACGCGCGCCGCTTAGTAACCCGATATTTACCTTGGATACCAGCGTCCTCGCTGGTGCTGATAGCTGGTGAAGCTGCCTGTTTGGCAGCTCACCAGCGATGATGTAGCGATGCACCAGCGATCCTGACAAGGTCGTATCGTTGTCGGGATCGCTGGTGCATCTTTATGTGTGACGGGGCCTTTAGTCATCCATCGCTCCCTCTTTGGCAAAGCCCCAGTAACCCACAATGGTCTATAGATATCTAATATACAGTATCATCTATCAGGTTTCCTAGTATTAAGAAACTTGCAATTGTGTATTTAAAAATATAAAAAGAAAAAAAACAAAAACACACTATGAAGAACTTTATCCCCATTAATAAAAAAAAACTTGTACTGGCTCTCCTAAGGCAGGATTCACACATCAGTGTTTTGTAGTCCGAGTATGGACAGCAATGCACACACCGGTTGTGGGTCTCCTGACTGAAATTAGCAGACTGAAATAGGCCTATTAAGCTGTCAAGTTTGCAGCCAATTTGTGCATTTTATACTTGAACTACAAAACACTAATGTGTGAATTCAACCTTAAGGCCGGTGTCACACTTGCATGTGCAATGCAAGAAACTTGCACAAGTCTCTCGCATTAATACCCGGCACTGCCACCTGCACTCGCGACCGGAGTGTGCGGCTGCCTAGAAATATATGCAGTCGCACATTCCAGTCCGAGTGCTGGCACAAGTGCCAGGTATTGATGCACGAGTTTCTCACATTGCACACACAAGTGTGAGCTCGGCCTTAGGCTATGTGCACACGGAGTTTTTTGCCTCTGTGGATTTTGTAGTGAAAACAGCAGATAAATCCTATCTGCGGTTTTGCCCTGCGGTTTTACACCTCATAATAGATGAGGTGTGAAACTGCAGCGTTTCTGCACTAAAGAATTGACATGCTGCGGATTGTAAACTGCAGCAAAACCGCGCGGAAAAATCTACAGCATGTGCACAGCGTTTTTTTTTTCCCATAGGAAATAAAGGTACTGTACAACGCAGAAAAATCTGCTGCGGACCCGCAGCTGCAGAGACGCTGCGGATCCGCAGCAGAATCCGCACCGTGTGCACGTACCCTTAGGGTACGTGCACACGCTGCGGATTCCGCTGCGGATTAATCCGCACTGATTTTGCAAAAAAACGTAGATAATCCGCAGGTCCAAAGACCTGCGGATTATCTGCGGTTTGGTCCTGCGGATTCACTATCTCCACAATGGTGGAGATAGGAACCCGCAGCGGTTTCCGCAGAAAGAATTGTCATGCAATTCTTTCTGCGGATTCAAAACCGCAGCAAATCCGCGCGGATTTTTCCGCAGCGTCGGCACAGCGTTTTTTTTATACCATTCATTTGAATGGTACTGTACACCGCAGCTAAAACTGCTGCGGGTCCGCAGCGGCCAAAACCGCTGCGGAAACGCAGCGGAATCCGCAGCGTGTGCACACAGCCTTAGACTCATTCTGACATCTGTTTTTCAAATACAAATACTATCCATGTCTTTTTAAAGATAAAACTCCTACCTTTGATAGTCTATTGAACGGTTTACTTTTCAGAGTTTTTTGTCAGACCAAGTGATCCGTGGAAATTCGAGGAGACATGACCAATATTGATCAGAGTATTGGAAAATCACCAATTCAAGTCATGGATTCCATCCATGTGCTGTCTGTTTTTCATGGACTGGTTGATTAGTGAAGCTGACATTTTTTTCTCATTTGAGAAAAACTGATGAAATGTAAACCAAACTGATGACACTTTGATGAAACTGATCAAAAACACTGATGAAACACAGTTCATTCTTCTTTTTTCTTATATGGAAAGAAACAGAAGTCTAACTAAGCCCTTAGGGTATGTGCACACGGTGCGGATTGGGGTGCGGATTTGGCCGCGTGGATTTTGTAAAATCCGCAGGTCAAAAGATCTGTGGATTGGCCTGCAGTTTTTCATCTCCACAATGGAGGAGATGGCAATCCACAGTGGAATCCGCAGAAAGAATTGACATGTCAATTCTTTCTGCGGTTTTGAAACCGCAGCAAATCCGCACCGTCTGCACTGCGTTTTCTTTTTCCATAGGTTATAAAGCTACTGTACACCGCAGCGGCTGGAACCGCAGCAGAATCTGCAGCGTGTGCACACACCCTTAATGACTATAGAGTCTTACAGGCAATGCTTCAATGGAGAAAAGTAAGCAAATTTCCATCCTTCAGACTGAAGTGGTTGTCAATTTTTGGGAAATTGGTCCCTAAACTGTGTAAAATACCTAAAATAAATGCAGCAGGAACTTACCCTTCTTGAGTGGAGTCCCGGTTCCCTGCCACTGCTCTGGTGTTTCTACTACAGCGCTCACATCATTCCAACAGTGCACATCACTATTCCAGCCAGTCAATGAGTTCAGTACTCGTGCACAGAGGTAAGTGGCTCATGCCACCAACCCTAGGCATGGCCACTGAGCTCATTGAGCTCAGCAGCTCGCACAGTGACTGACGAGAGCACTGACACATGCTGTTGACATGACATTCAAAGGCAACCAAAACACTAGGACCTGAGCAGCCAAAACACAAAGTACTGGAACAGCAGGGGGAAGTGAGTACTGGGAGAGAAAGTACCTTCCTAATTTGTTATTTTAGGTTTTTTTTTTTTCAACACAGTTTGGAGCCTACTTTCTAGAACGTGGACAACCCCTTTAGGTCATTTGACACAAATCTTTCTGTGAGATGTGAAATCTCTCCTACAGGCTGGGAAGTCCCCTGACCATGTTCACTTGGCATCTTATGGTATTTGATAAAATGTGGTAGGTGTTTCCTTACAAAACTGGAATGTTCTAATTAGCATGACTTTGTGGCATTTTTAAATTTTTCAAAGCTCATACCTCCAAATATAGATCCTTTCAAGGAACGCCCTGTGACAAGCAAACCTGGATGCAAACAAAGTGTGTCCTTGGGAGATGCCACACCCAACACAACAGCAACACCATTTCCACAGTAAGTACACTGGAGAGCAGTCAGCTAAAAAGAAATTGTAGACAATCCATGTTAATATGTTCGTAAGGTGGTAATAGTAAGAATAGATTTGATCTCATAGAAATGTTTATATCTCGTATTAATGTAAAATATAGGAAAGGTGCAAGAATTAGAAATCCGGCATTCCACAAATGTTCCTCATCACAAAATGCTATTTTCATCTTACCATGGTTTCAGTGCGTCCTGCACATTCAATGGCAAAATCCACGCCTCCATTAGTCAGCTCAGTAATAACCTCATGAATGGGTTTATCGTAATCCTTTGGGTTTAGGCACTCAGTAGCTCCTAGTTGTAGGGCTTTTGGATACTTTTCCTTATGTGAACCTACTCCAATGATTCGTGCAGCACCTGCATCCTTGCATCCTGCAATTGCTGAAAAGCCAACTCCTCCCAAGCCAAAAACAGCACAAGTAGAGCCCTTGGTCACCTGAGAAGAGGAAAATTAGCTGATTAATTTAAAAATGTATTACAAATATATATTTATAAAGGACCAGAAAGAATAATGTTATGTTTTGTGCATATTTCATTCTCAATTTCTCGCTACACATCTGAGTGAATTAAAAAGGAATCTGTCACTAATTTTTGCCAACTAATCTGAGAGCAGAATATTGTAGAGACAGAGACACTGATTCCAGCTATGTCTCATTCCTTTGGCTGCTTGCTGTAGATGTGAGGGGATGAGTAATATGCCGCTGACCATCACCTACCATTAACCGTCAGCATGTAATCTGCAGCTGCTGTTTTATTTTATTAGCAATATATATTGACATTGAGAATATTATTGCCTGCAGTACTAATCACCGACCACAGGAAGCCACTGTTGCCCCAGTAACTGCTCAATGACTCTGACTTAAACTGGTTTGTGCAGTATTTTTATTAAGGGACAGTTATCCAGTTCTGTGAGGAGAATTAGAAACCGCTATTTTGGTGCCAGAGACTGGTGTTATGTTAAATGAACTCTGTTTTGCAGATGTGAACTGCAATTTGGCCAGAGCCAGACGCAGCCCCTTGCCAAGGGGCAGTGCAAGCAATTGGGAGGAAGTGCCTAACAGGAAGCGGGATGGTTCAGTGGACATCTTAGGAGAGCGAGGTGACAGCTGGAAGGAGAAGGACGTGCAACGTTTCCGTCAAGCACCATCCGTGGAGCCGAAATCATCTGGTTCTGACATCCGTGATGCAACCAGAGGGCCCTAAAGCAAGTCAGCTGTGGTGCCACACTGGTTAGTAACTCGTCAGCCCTTGGTCAAACCGCTGTCATCCAGGAGGGCTCATCTCTGCAATGACTAAACACAGGTCAGTAAGTCCAGAGCTCAGGCCCACCTCGAGGATTACAGTGGGAGCAAGCACGTATACATAGTTTGGCGCCAGACTCAGAAGGGCAGATACAGGCACTTGAATGCATCAGTGCCCATCAGACTCCTCTTGCTGAACCACTTGTGACTGAAGGAGATTACAGTAGTAAAGGGGATCTACTGAAGAACACAAAGATGTTCTGAGGAGCGGCCCATTGCACTCACATGGTACTTAAACTGAACTTGGCAGCATATATTTCAATAGCTGGGTTCTACCTAGTGGGTTTAGAGTCGTTTTCTTAAGTTGATAAGCTGCTGTGCTGCATCACCAAAAGGCCACCCCTGCCATTCATTTAATTGTTCCAGTTTTCCAAGTAAATACTCAGTAGCCACACTAGGCGACTGCACAACTAGGTAAATTATGGTGAGGTAGTCAACTTTTCCATGCCTGCTGAGTAATGCAGATCAGTGGTCCCGTTCAGTTCGGACTGTGTGTCAACTAACAGGTTACACTTTGCTGACTGGTGGAAGCATAACCAGTCTAAGGGCCCCGTTACATGTATCAATGTCCCAACGATCCCACCAACGATCCGACATGGATGGGATCGCTGGGACATAGTTAGCTGATCGCTGGTGAGCTGTCACATAGACAGCCCCTCCAGCGATCTGGACCAACGAGTAAGCTAGTAAGCTGGTTTCCAATGTAAACAGCGGGTGTCTAAGAGCTGCGTGGCTCTCAGATACCCGCTGTTTACATTGGAAACCAGTTTCCAGCGTCGCTGATCGCTGGTCTCTCGCTGCCACACGCAGCGATGCGCGCTGGCCAGTGGGAGACCAACGATCAAAAAACAGCTCAGGACGTTTGAGTGCGATCAGCGATACCCGGCAGGGCGGCCAGTCGCTGATCCATGTCACACACAGCGATGTCGCCGGCGAGATCGCTGTGGAGTCACAAAATCAGCGATCTCGCTAGCTGCGACGGGGCCTTAAGTTTAACAGTAAAAGTTCATTTGACAAGTTTAGCATTTATTGCTTTCCTTGTCCATGGCTTTGCTGTATCCTGTGTAGCTCACCCCAGTCCATAGCTTCCATAGTTTTGATAACATAATTTGCTAATAAAAGCAATGATCATCAGAGGACTAGTCAACCTGCTTCCCTGTAGTTCTGCATATTCATGAGCTCTGTAAAGCCTTACACGATCACTGAGTGGCAGCTTTTTGCCTATGTGCAGTGCATACAAAAGCTGCTAATCATCGGTGTGGGCATGGGTTATACAGAGCTCAGCATTTAGAGAACTGCTAAGTCAGCAGCGGAGAAACAGGGATTTTATTAAAATTGCAGCACACAGTGATAACTCGTTAGAATCAGGGCCTCTGCCCTTGCATCATGATGCTCTCAGATAGGGTATCTGTCATCAGGTTTTGGCTACTCTAAGGGTATGTGCACACGGTGCGGATCCGCAGCAGATTTAGGTACGTTGTACAGTACCATTGTTTTCAATGGTAAACTGGAAAACGCAGTGCACATGCTGCGGATTTTTCCGCGCGGTTTACAATCCGCAGCATGTCAATTCTTTAGTGTAGAAATGCTGCAGTTTCACACCTCATCCATTATGAGGTGTAAAACCGCAGATAGTTCTGCGGATTTATCTGCGTTTTTTACTACAAAATCCGCAGAGCAAAAAACTCTGTGTGCACATAGCTTTAAAGTTTTTCCCAGTCACCTATCCCTGCTACAATTGTGAACACTTTGGGGCCTTTGAATGCAGCATTATAAATCTTTTATAAACTAAGAATATTACATGAAAATTCTTACTTTAGCAGTGTTGACAGCTGCACCATATCCAGTAGCAAATCCACAGCCTATAAGACAAACTTCAATAGGGGAACGGGCATCCACTTTGGCAACGCAAATGTCAGACACCACAGTGTATTCAGTAAATGTACTTGTGCTTGCGTACTGATAAATCGCTTTGCCTTTACAGGTAAATCTGCTTGTACCATCAGCCATCAGTCCTGATTGAGCTCCAAATGCAAACCTATTAAGTAAGAAAATAAAAAAAAAATTAAGAAATAGCTAATAATTATCCAAGTAATTATTTTAATCGTATTCTAATTATTTCTAGCAAAAAACACTGTATTATACAATGAAAGATGCATTTTTTTAAACATTTCCAGCCATACCTTAATTAATCACAAATTGTAAGAACTCTCCGTGCAGTTAGAAGAAATTTTTTTTTGTTTGGAAATTATCAGAGTTAAAATTTAAACAACGATTTCTCATTTTTACAACACCATCTTTTTTTAGGGACCACATCACATTTTACATCACTTTGAGGGGTCTATATGATAGAATATACCGAAAAGTGACACCATTCTAAAAACTGCACCCCTGAAGGTGCTCAAAACCACATTCAAAAAGTTTATTAACCCTTCAGGTGCTTCACAGGAATTTTTGGAATGTTTAAAAAAAAATGAACATTTAACTTTTTTTCGCAAAAAATTTACTTCAGATCCATTTTTTTTTTATTTTACCAAGGGTAACAGGAGAAATTGGACCCCAAAAGTTGTACAGTTTGTCCTGAGTACGCCGATACCCCATATATGAGGTAAACCACTATTTGGGCACATGGCAGAGGTCAAAAGTGAAGGAGCACTGTTTTAGTTTTTCAACGCAAAATTGGCTGGAATTAAGGTTGGACGCCATGTCGCGTTTGGAGAGCCCCTGATGTGCCTAAACAGTGGAAACCCCCAACTCTAACTAAAATCCTAACCCCAACATACCCCTAATCCTAATCCCAACCCTAACCATAACCCTAACCCAGCCCTAACACACCCCTAATCCCAACCATAACCGTAATCCAAGCCCTAACCCCAACCCTAACGCTAACTTTAGCCCAACACACTTTAACCCAACTCTAAGGGTATGTGCACACGTTGCGGATTCTCCTGCGGATTTTTCCGCACAAAAAATGCAGCTCACGCAGGTGCATTTTGCCACGTTTTGATGCATTTTTTGTCGCGAATTTGATGCGGTTTTTCAGTGCGGTTTTGCCTGCAGATTTGTACGTGTTTTTGTAAGTTAAATAAAGATATGTTATTTAACAAAAAAAAAGATTTGTGATGTCATTTCTGTCCAACCCACACTTCATTACTCACACAGATAGACAGATAGATCGATGATAGATAAATATGGGATAGTTAGATATATCTATCCATATATACTGTAGATATCTAACTATCGGAAAAAAAAATGGCATGGGCTCCCGCGCAATTTTCTGCGCCAGAGGGGGAAAGCCGCTGACAGGGGGCCAATATTTATCGCCTGGGAAGGGGTGTAATACCCATGGCCGCTTCCTTGGCTATGAATATCAGCCCGCAGCTGTCTGCATAGCCTTTACTGGCTATTAAAATAGGGGGACCCCAGAAAAAAAAAAAAAATTACATGGGGTCCCCCTATATTTTATAGCCAGAAAGGCTACACAGACAGCTGCGGGTTGATATTCATAGCCTGATGAAGCAGCATCTGCATGCTATAGAAGCTGTCAGTGCTGCAATCAGTGCACACTGACCTGCGAGACTTCCTGACATGCACTGCGCATGACAGGAAGTTTCTCAGCTCTGTTAATCCGGCTATCAGCCCTCTGCCTGCTCCCAAAATGCTGCGATCATGTTCAATCGCAGTATTCCGGAGGTTAAAGTGCCAGCTGACACCCAGCCACACACCACCCGTGTGCACGGTCGATTGCTGAGACGTACTATCCTGTCCATGGTCAAATAGGCCCAAGGCACATGGACGGGATAGTACGTCTCATGGCAGAAAGGGGTTAAAATCTGTACTCCTGTTCTCCTCTGAATGATTATATGTAATCCAGATATTTTGGTGAAAATTTTGCTCCAGTTATTAAAACGTGCAACTTTTACTTTTGTTTTAGAAATAACTCACAAAGACTGGAAAAAAATAACTTTTTTTCATTCTGTGCAAAAATCTAGAATTTTGTGAATTTGTGGCAAAAAAAAAAACAGCAATAAAAAAACAAGACAAAAAAGAAAAGTGACTTGGAAAAAAAAAAGAGAGAGAGAGAGAGAAAAAAAAGGCAAATGAGTCCAGGCCATGGCGTCTTGTATGCAGGCAGCATGGTATAGAGCAGCAGTAGCTAAGCGGATATATTAATATGGTACTGTTTATGGTATTGATATATATGTGTATATATATAAAAAAAAAAAACACAAACATCCATGTGTTCGGCTTCTTTTGCTCTATAACACACTCCCCTGCATTGCACAGCTGACTGGTTTCCTTTTGTCACAAAGGATCCAAGGCGCATAATCGGTGGTTCAAATTTTGTGACTTGTGAATGCATAAGACAATGGGTTATTTGCACATCATGGTTCATTAGAGGTAACTCTTTGAATCTATTGCTTTAATTTATTTAAAGTGAACCTGATACATTCTTCCCAATCTTTGTATCATGTATCAGGCACTGGCTGAGACCTGTTAGTCACAGGGGACAGCCGGTGAGGAGTTGCCTTGGACCTGTCTGACTAGTCTGTCACATGGCTCGTCCCCGGCGGCTATTAAAAGTATGTTATTCTCTGAAATGCCGCAGAGTTTCAGACACAAACCTATATGGCTGTGTTCACATTACAGCCAGTGCCTGATACTTGCTGCACACGCAATGGGCTGCATGTATCAGATATCAGGTTCCCTATAAGAAAGAAGGAGACTTGCCACTAACTGGTTGTATTAAATATAAAATCTTATTTTAACATTTGTGGTTGAAATAATGGTATTTAAAACTATTTCTCCAGTATATTTAATTATTAGTGTATTTCCTTTAGTCCACGGTGAACAAACAGTATATTTTATTCATATTATTTTCCTCCAATTTAGGGCCACAGCTACAACGACATTTTTTGAATTATGGGTTTATGAAATGACTCGATTTGGATGAATCAGGAAATACTCTATTCGATTACTTTTCTGTGGATTAATATTAGCTGACAACTGTATAAACACTTTACTTACTCAAATTTTTTGCAGATGTTACTGTGTGGGCCATCGCAAGCTCTGCACGATCCACATTGTGGGACGAACAGCGGGATGACTTTGTCACCTATGAAGAAAGTAGAGGACAGTTTTAGCATAATAGTGTTTAATGGTTTTAAAAATTCTTTCGATCTGCTTGCGATTCTTTCGATTTTCAATGATTTCGATCTGCTTGCAGGTGGCTTTAGGCTATTTAGCAGGTTTTCATAAGAATGTTGAATCCTAGCATATTTGACAAATTCATCATATTGATTCGCATAAATGATCCCTTTTTCATTATCAGTCTGCTCATTGAAATCCTGCCTCCCTTAGCTCCATGTTTAGGGAGGATTAGGTACTTTGATTATTTATTCACTGATGTATAGCGAGATCTATTGCAGATCATCTAAAGCCTTCGAGAAAAGCTTTGGGCAGGCTGAGAGTGTTGTTGCTGTACTTGCTAAATGAGTGAATAAAGAGGCAAAGTATCCATAACCTTTCCTTATTGGCGAGCATAAAAACTATACAATACTGAAGAAACAATAGATCTCCACAAATTGATATTCATTAGAGGAAATGATGCACAAGCATGTTTATCTAGCTCTGTGAGGGTGCCCTTCTACATAGTGGTCTTGTCTTGGCCTTAGAGCAAGTTATCATGGTATTCCATTATGTTTTAACAGGTGAAAAAAGGTAATGTTATAGAATACATAAAGATCCATAACACAGCTCTAGTGAAGGGGCATTTACCCCCCTTCCTCTCTCACACAGTATAGCAGTACGAGGAAGAACTTACGATGTACAACCCTCCCTGAAATAGAATTATACAGTTGTCATATGGGGAGTGAGGAAATTAGTGGTAGCTTAGAAGTGACAAAATTAATTAAGACTATCACATAGTACAGGTAATTAAACAAGGAAGGTCTTTTCTGAAGTCCTGATAACAAAAAGTTCAGATAACAAAAGAGCATGTGTTTTTTGCATACACGGGAAGTGGAGAAGTCTCCTTTGTCCCCAGGAAACATTCCGAGTTGAATCTCCGAGTTAGCCATGACCGTACCGAGGTGTGTGTGTGCGTTTTCCATGCGTTGGAATCGGAGGTGTATATGTCATATGCTCATTGTTAGTTGTCCAATAACTGGCCTATTAGGCTTCTTTCACACTTCAGTTTTGAAAAAACCGGATCCAGCGTTTTTTCATGCTGGATCCGTTTTTTTTCTCATAGACTTGTATTCGTGACGGATGGCCACACGTGTCATCCGTCTTTTGACACATCCGAAGCAAATTTTGTATCCGTCGGCAGGATACAACAGACATAGTAACTTTTTTTGTCAACGTCGAACAGCGACGGATCCAGCGCCATCCGTTGTTGGCTATAATGGAAGCCTATGGGCGCAGGATCCGTCGCTGTCTGTCAAAAGATGGATCCGTCACTGGATTCCGCTTTTTTCAACTGAGCATGCCCGGAATCCTTTCTATTCCTTTAGTTTAACCCCAATATCCATTCTGGCACATATTCTCTCTCTTTCCTTTAATTCTTACAGCAAGGCTGCTCCGACAGATCCATCATAAAAACGGATCCAGTGCATCATTTTTTTGCAATATGCACAGGATACATCTTTTGCACACTTTGACGGATTGTGACTGATTGCAAAAGACTGAAGTGTGAAAGAGGCCTTAATAGTAACAGTCGCAGTCTCATCCGTTAATCGGGTAATTGTGCTGCAAATAGAGGGCAGCAGAGGACAGTTCGCAACAAAAAGATAACAGCGTGGTGGCTGATCCTACACCCCGAGTCCTAGACTATGCCTGTATTTTTTTTTGCACCCTAAAATTGGAGCCTGATCCTCAGGTCTGAAACTGTATTCTGCTCCAGATCTGAATTCTATTTCTTTACCTGTAATCTTGAACCCCTAGTTGTGAGCCCATGTCTTTGAATCTTGAGGATGTCTACTGAGAGTTTTCTGCCAAGCACTAGGGGGACAGAGGCCCTGGGCCCCACGCTCTGAGGGGGCCCACCCAGAGCTACACTACTGTAACTGTATCTGTGGCAGAGCAGGGAGAATCGATCATCTCCCTGCGCTCTGCCGCCTGGCCGCTGTTTTCTTCTGTGTGCACAGGCCCTGTGATGAGGTCACAGGAGGGGAGGAGTCAAGGGTCACAGGATAAGGGGCCTCAGTGTCTGCAGGACTCTGCTGCACTGGTTGTCATCGTGCTGGATGAGGTGAAGTTTATGTGTGGGGTCAGGAGGGGTTTACAGGGTGGAAGTAGCAGGGTTGTGTGTGTACAATGAGTTTAGAGCGGAGATGTGTGTGTACGAGGTGTACGGAGTGGAGCCATGTGTTTACGAGGCGTACGGAACAGAGCCCTGTGTGTACAAAGTGTACGGAGCTGAGCCGTGTGTGTACGAGGTGTACGGAGTGGAGCCACATGCATATGGAGCAGAGCCGCGTGTGTACGGAGCGGAGCCATGTGTATGGGTTGTACGGAGCTGAGCCGTGTGTGTACGGAGTGGAGAAGAGCTATGTGTGTACAGGGTATACGGAGCAAAACTGCGTGTGTACGAGGTGTATGGAGCAAAGCCACATGTGTACAAGGTTTACGAAGTGGAGCCATGTGTGTACAAGGTGTACAAAGCAGAGCTGCATGTGTACGAGATTTACGAAGTGAAGCCATGTGTGTACTAAGTGGAGCTGTGTGTGTGCAAGGTGTATGGAACGGAGCCATGTGTGTACAAGGCATAGAAAGTGGAACCGTGTGTGTATGAGGTGTGCGGAGCCATGTGTGTGCAAGGTGTATGGTGGGAAGCATTCATACCTCCCAACCGACCTGATTTTGAGAAAGAGTCTACCCCGGCTGGGAGGTTACTTTTCCTGCGGACACAGGAGTACAGGGCGGAGCCCCGAGGAGCACTTTAAAATTCGCACGTGACGTTCCACCGGAAGTGACGTGCTAGAAGCTGACCGGAAATGAGGTAATTTCGGGAGGAGATTGTGACGGAACCATGGAGGCACTTCAGGGAATGCTTCAGATCCATCACCGTGTCCTCCTCTGACAGCGCGGACAGCGGGATCGCTTTGGACTCGGGGATGCCGGCCATGTGAGCGGATCATGATATTTCCTGCATCGGGACGCTCAGGTGGATACTACAATGGGGGCCAGGCTGCTATGGTATCTTTATAGAATCTTTATTCTCTCTCTGTTTCATTCTCTCTCTCTCTGTTTTTTCTTTTTTTTTCTCTCTCTCTCTGTTCTTTCTCTCTCTCTAATCTTTCTTTTTTTTCTTTCTCTCTCTCTCTCTCTCTCTGGGGTATCAGCAGGATGAGCAGTTTGTGCAGGTTGAGAATAGTCCAATTGGTGACAGTGCTGAAAATATGAGAAGTGAAACGTGTCTTTGTTGTATTCTCTGTAGCCGAGTCCTGGCTGGAGGAGTCATCATGTCGGTCTGGGCCAGATGGAAAAGACGGGAAAAGTAAACGATTCCATCAGAAAGAACGTCAGTTCGTAAGTCATTATCTGTAAATCTGCTGTAATCTATTATATGTTCTGTAGGACTGGTATTTACCATTGACCATATGGCGGTAATAATACTGGTCTTTTTATGTATAGATTATTTTTGGCAACAGCATGGTCATCTGCTGAGGTTCTCTGGTTAGGGGCCCACTCAGAAGTTTTGCCCCCCCAACCGAACCAAAACTCTAGCTACGCCACTGCATGCTGTTAATATATTTGTACCTGCTAACTGTTTGTAATATTCTGAGCTATTGTCGTACAATGTAAATGTATTATGATCACTATCATAACCCATAACGTCAGCAACTGTCTTCAAAATACCCTCCTCTGTTCTGATAGTGAAGTGTAGATACTTTAAGGTGTTTTCATTTAGCCACCAGAGGTTTTACCAGCTGATCATTGGGAGACCTAAGGGATAGTACAGATGACCATAAAAATGTGACATATTTTGTCTGTTGTTTTGATTGATACCACTCGTCCTTATGTTATTCAATGAGGCAGTGCATATAAACGGGTTCAACATGGACTGAGGAAAAAAAGTTATTGCCTCGTAAAGCAGTCGGCCATTTAAGACTAGGAGTCCTTGAAAAAAAATGAACAGCACTCAGATGTCATTCAAGTGCTGTCCGATTTTCACTGACAGACTGATTGTAGAATTTTTTTTATCCTTCACATCAGAGAAACTCTGACCACACTCCTTGGATAAGAGAAAAACAAACAGTCGTGTGACCCGAGTCATAAATATATGGTTACCAGATTACCTCTTTAAGGATTTTTTTTTCACTTACATATGCATAAATCCTTCATACAACACTTGTTTTTGACTCACCTGGTTTAACTATGGTGACACCCTCACCTATGCTCTCAACTACTCCAAGGGCTTCATGACCCAAGATCACTGGAAAATTGGTTTGTATTATTTGATTAAGTGCGCTCTTATCAGATCCGCAAATGCCAGAAGAAATAATCTGTGTAAAGTGACAAATAGACAAAATATTTAGCAATTTTTCAGGGTAGGTGAAAACAGAATTGTCTCACAACTTTCTTATACCAGAATTATTGTACCAGTTCACTTTGATGAGACAAGTCATTTTGGCTTGAAACCCCTCTGGAAATCAGTTGATTGCTGCTGATCTGGTTCCCGACACTTTAGGCAAAAGACTACAATGTGTGCTAATGGGAAACATGAACATTGATTTCTTTCATGAGACAACCACTTCAACCTTAATTGGTTATAATTTTGTGCTTATTGGTTTCTGAAGCTTTACAAAAATTAGAGAGCTCCCAATGCTGAGCTCCCAATTCTGAAATTCTGATTCCTTCAGCCACCATTAGAGGGAGCCTAAAAGCTTACCATATAGCCTGAACTGTAAAATAAACCCCCAGTCTCCTTCTTGTGATTCTTGAAAATTATTTAGAAGTACATTATAATACAAAGTTGTTCTAAAGTTTAAATTTTATATTTGAATATTATTTATTGATTGTGGGCTGATTTTGAATTATTTCACTTATTGACTTCTTAATTTTAATTGTTGACGTTGGAAACAAAGATTTACCTGTACCCTGTTAAATGGTGTATTGAGTAGCTTAGGTGTCACAACGTAAAGGTCACTTTTTCATCATGTACTGTTCTCTGCAGGCTGATATTAATATCCTAGAAAGGGGCCATGGATACTGGCCCCCCCGGGCGAAAAATATCAGCTCTCAGCCGCCCCAGAAAAGGCGCATCACTAAGATTTGCCAATTCTGGCATTTAGCCTCAATCTTCCCACTTGCCCTGTAGTGGTGGCAAGTGGGGTAATAGTTGGGGGAGATGATGTCACCTTGTATTGTCTGGTGACATGAAGCCCCAAGGTTAGTAATAGAGAAGCATCAATAAGAGGCCCCCATTACTAACCCCATAGTTACATTGTAAGAAAACACAGACACTCAGAAAAAAGTCCTTTAATTGAAAGAATGACACAGGCTCCTTTAATTATCTCAAGTCTGTGACCGGGCGGCGCTCATAGCAATCCGGCAGTGACAACCATAAAGATCTCCAGGAGACCTCTGGTTGTCATGCCAACCTATTAGTGACCCGCGATCACGTGAAGGGGGGCACCGATGCGCGGATGTTTGGCATGATGGCTGGAAGCACACGTTAAATGCCGGTGTCAGAGATTCTACCTGTGGCTGTTCTGGGAACATGTCAGCTGTTCAAAACAGCTGACGTGTTGGGAAAGATGTGGGCTCACCACCGGAGCCCACGTCAAAGGGAGGGAGTCCGACATCGGCATAAATATACGCCCAATGTTGAAAAGGGGTTAAAATCTTTGAATTACCTTTTTTTGTCTTCTGAACCCACTATAAAAAAAGTTAAAAATAAGTTAATTGTCACAAAACTAAAAAAGTTACTGTAGCCATCTAAAAGGAATGCGCACAATATTTTTTTTTTTTTTTTTTTTTGCTGCACCTTACCAAAAGCTAGGGGCACCTCACAGGTGATGCAAACCTTACAGTTTGGGAAACATTGGCATACAGCACTATAGCATCAGTACTAATTCTCCCAGATGCCATAAATAATTAGGTCACTGCTATTACTAGAACATGAATTCAATGCAATTTTTCCACATTTTCAAAAGTTTATATACATCTCTGAGCTTCAAAACCATTTGTAACTAATGAAAAAAAAAAATCATAAATAGAATCATCTTGGTTATATGGAGCCTTCTGTGACCCTTAAGTTAAAGCTCCCATGATGAGCTTTTGGTGAGATTTTGATGCTGTGCGCAAAAATCATAGCCTCTTACGATTCCAATCAAGTGAATGGGATTTATAGAAATCTCATGCACACAGTGTTTTTTTTTTTTTTTTTTTACTCAACCAAAGATAAAAACATAGTAAGCAAATACTGTACAGTAAATTAATAGCAATAGTACATGAAAATAATATAGGGTGCCAAGTTGACATAATTTTTGATAAAAAAAAAAAGTAAAAGTCATCCAGCTACGTCATGGCGACCCTATTCGTGATGGTTCTAACCTCTAGTGTTAAAACCTTACCATTTGTCAAGTGACGTAATGTGAATAAGGGCTGATAAGGACTGAAACTCGGCTAGTGGACACTCAGCCATGGGGAATTACATGAATGTAATATCCAGCTCAAAGGAATGGGATGCCATACCTTTATTTGCAGAATGCAAAAAACAAGCAAAACTTAAACAAGAAACCTAAACATGGTGACAAGTTGGGATGGCTTATACTATCATTATTATTATTTATTATTATAGCGCCATTTATTCCATGGCGCTTTGCATGTGAGGAGGGGTATACATAATAAAAACAAGTACAGTAATCTTAAACAATACAAGTCATGACTGGTACAGAAGGAGAGAGGACCCTGACAATCTACAATCTTATACGTTGTTTTTTTGTCAAAAATTGTTAACTAAGCAACCAATATTATTTTCATTCACTATTGTTATTTATTTACTGCAGTGTGTTTGCTTATTATGTTTTTATCCTGGTTTTTTGTCTGTTTAGTGGTCAGTGTGAACATGTGCCTACATGCTGCATGCACACCAACTTATATTCCATGTAATCCCTTTAGGTTTTTTGTTAGTTTTTTTTTTTTACTTTGTGGTGAACTTTTCAAAACCACAACATGTCAATTTTTCTTACAAGAACCCTGGAATTCATGTGTGGAGTTTCCCCATAGACTAGAATTAGATGCAAATAATCCACAGGTAAAAAACGCATGTGTATTTTTAGCACATTTTCGCTGCAGACACTCATCAAAAATGCATGTACTCTGCACATGACTGTATCAGTAAAGTTTTGTCAAATCCAAGTACCAGGAAGCATCAAATACATAGCAACTTATGTTTTAAATTTGACATAACAACAAGAGACAAAAATTGCATCATTAAAAATGTGATAAAAACACACGCAATAAAATGCAATGAAAAAAATGCTAGTAACCTAATTTAGCAAATAGCTGCAAAAAATCTGCAACATCAAAAACTCTTCAAATTCTCAGTGTGAACCTAGTTCTTTCATGTGAAGAGATACCCAATACAGAGCTCAGCCATTGCTCTAGTTAATGTGCGCAGGTTAGTCGTGGCTAGTTTTATTTCAGAGTAACAACTAGTACAATAAATAATATCCAAATCTCTCGATACATAAAAACAATATCTCAAACAAAAATGTGTAAGAGCTCAGTATTAGTTATTAAAAAATTGTAAGTTTGATGGTTACCTCACCCCTGCTGAGTGCAAACGCTAGAATAACAATGTGCATCAGCTTCCCTCCACTTCCACCTCAGCATGCTGCCAACACAACATGTACTGCTGATTGTATAACTGGCTGCCAAAGAGAGATGTGCAGATGGGCACACACCTTATCCTTAGAAGATCTCTCAGTCCACTGCCAACAATCCTGTTCGGGCAGCGATTGTAGAGAAAACATCAGCACACAAAGATGAATGCAAAGTTAGGACTCACGTGCACATTAGAGATATGTGCCAAGAGCCTGTACAAAGAGTCTGAGTCTGTATGGTCTCTTAAGAGATGAGCTGTACAGCCAACGTGCATATACAGACACGTTGTATGGTCCATAAAAGATAAGGCTGCGTTCACATGAGCATTATGAAGTCCATTCTGTTGCATATTAGAAAAATTATGATAGGAAGTGATCCATCATATGACAGTATTGTTTAAATAATGAATGGTGTCCTCCATTTTACCAGAAAAAAAGTTTTGCATTTGGTACATATGATAAAATGTGCAATGAAAGCTCGCAAAAGATTCTCCAACACAAATTTCAACCTAGCCTATAGCACAATTACAGTCATGCGGTTTAGCGCTTACCTATATAACATTACAATTTGTCCTTAGGCGCTACCAGGGGCTTAACTATAATGGGTTGACAGGCTTCAGTCACACCCGATCTCTGGAACCTAGGAGGGTCTTAACGGGCCATTTTAGGGTGGTTTCACACATCCAGAAAAAACGGTCCCGGAGACATCCGTGTCCGTGTGTACACACGGCACTTCCGTGTGGCACACACGTGCCGCATCACTACCACACAGACAGCCGCAAGGGAAGTAGTAGTACAGTAAGCGCTGTTCCCTTGCATGTGGGAAGCAGTGCATACAGGCTCAGTGATGAGCGGTGATGTCACCAGACGCACCCGCAGCAGCACCACCGGAGACACCCCATCAGCACTGGGCAGCACCGCCAGACACCCTCAGAGGCGCGCCGTACATCGGAACACCCACTAATCCCAGCATCCATCCTGAAGCATCACTCCTGCCTCCTCTAGCAGTGACCCTGGGACCCCGGTTCACCGCAGCCACCACCCCCGGTAAGCAATAAGACGCATGGATTATAAGAAACACCACCATTTTATTAAAAAAAAAAAATCCTATTTTTCTACTCCAAATTTGGGGTGCATCTTATAATCCAGAGCGTCTTATAATCCGAAAAATAAGGCATATGCCACTTCAGCATACAGCTTGCCATGCATGCCAGCTAGACTGAGGGACCTGTTGGTTTATTTTCAACACCGCATGGTGACAGTTGTACATTATGCACAACATCATCATTTTTGTCACCATTTTCATTCTGTCAGGCATGTCATCTGCTTCAGCCTGGAATAACGCAATGTCCCCTTCAACATCCACTGCTCCTCCTCCTTCACCTCCTCCGTATGCTTCTGCATGTAGCATTGACCTTGTGGGTCTCCACCAGCCACAAAACTGACATATACATGTATAAGGTGCTGTTCTTTTCCAAAATTCATCACTAATGTTGAGTTATGAAACTTTAGAGCTCTTTTTTATTTATGGGGCCCCTTGCTGTTCTGATAGGTTTGTTCTTACTTTGTGCAAAAATTAATGTCAAGGCATTTGTGAAATAATGTACATTACATGATTTTCTCAGCAAGTCATATATTGGCCATCCTTTTTGACTGCATTTCTCTTACCTTTATTCGGACTTCATGAGCCTTCGGAGGAGCTACTTCAATATATTCAACGCTGAGGGGCTTGCATGGTTCCCAGGCAATAGCGGCCTTGCATTTTATGACCTTAAACATAAAACCACTGCATTGGATAATGTTTCATATAATTATCTAACAAGATTATTGTTAACATGGGACACCACCCATGGATTTATGACTAGTCATGTTAGTACAGAAATCTTACATAATAGTTTGCCCTGTGGACATTTAAAAGAGAAACGCAGCTGTAACTACTTACAAGATGGTATTCACCAGCTGCAACTCTGAGCAATCAGCCATTACTATCCAAGAAAATTGGATTTCTAGTTTTATAAAGCTTAATATTTTTGTTATTTACAATTATTTTTGTCACATGAACATTTAAAAAAATCATCTGAATTTCATCCAGGGAAAAAAAACAGATGAGTTTTTATATCTACATTATTGCCATCCATATGCCATGCATTTTTATTTATCAGTTATTAAAATTTACAAGAAGAAGTTCACCATGCTATGTTAATAATTTCAATTATCCATAAAAATCGGGTGCTGTACTGATAATCTCTATGAAACACTTTTTTTTTTTGCACACACATCCTTGAATAATCCAGTCTCTTCCAAAATATGGAAGAGACATGTGCATGCTGTTAATTTTTTCATGAGGACAATTGGACCATGTGAAAGACAGAAAAAGGTCATTTGAAAATGGTCTGCATGTATTTTTTCAGTGTGCTGGATCCATTTTTGATGAAGAAAATGTCTTAGCTTCTCAGTCTCATGAGCGCACATTCAGAACTCCAGTTTTTACATACCGTACGTGCTCGATATGTGATTTTTATGGATAGAAAACAACCCCATTGTGGCCTACGTTTTAATGTGCGGTCAGCTATTAATTTTCCAATGGGCAGGAGAAGCTTTGCTGACCAAACACTGATGAGAACTGGATCATTTTTGATCGTATGAGAAAAATCACTGATGCATGAATGAAGTCTGAAACTGTAAACTGCCACTTTCAAACGTCCGTTTATTTCTGATACTGGAAAAACTGCTACCAGAGATATCCATGTCCATGTGTGTACTATATGTGGCAACAGTGTGCCACCCGTGTGCCGCATCAGTACCACGTAGACAGCCGCTGGGGAAGAAGCGCTACAGTAAGAACTGTTCTCCTGCCGGCAAGCAGAGGAGAACGATGAGCGTTATATTAAAGTCCGAACCACGGGAGGTGGGGGCTGTGGAAAACCCCGATCATCCGCACCTACTGTCACTGTTATTAGCTGCAGCAGGTGTCGGATGATGGGGGTAAGAGTCCCAAAAGCCCCCAGCAGCTGCCGCCGGGGAAGAGCGCTTACAGTAGCCCTCCTTCCCCGATGCCGACGCATGACACACGGAGGACATCAAGGTGTGTTCTCTGTGTGCACGCATGCGGGACGTTTTGCCGTCCTCGCTGACAGCAAAAAATGGACATTTCAGCATGTTTTGTCCACAGACACAAGGTCCGTGGAAACACACTGACTTGTGAACAGACCCATTCATTTGAATGGGTCTACATGAGTACGTGTCTCCGCTCCGTGTAAAAACTTTCACCACACGTACCGGAGACACGACGTGTGAAAGAGGCCTAAAATACAGACAACACTCGGATGTCTTTGGGGAGGAAGTAATCAAGTTGCATTGGAGCATTTTGATCCCCAACCCTGAATAAAAGCAGGCCATTTCTCCTTATTTTTTTTTTTTGTTTTTTTTGCATACGCTCGGTCTGCAGAAAATTGAAAGGACATGTGAAGGACATTGATTGTAATGGGTCTGTGATCTATCCATAAATTTAACGGGTAGCACACCTACAAAAAAAAAAAAAATGATGAAAAAGCCCTTATTCTCTCTTATGCGTTTGTTCCTCCAGTAGTTTTGACTTAAAAATTTTGGCAAAAAATACTGACTAAAATGATGCAGTGTGAAAGTAGTCCAAATGAAAGTATTATTCCTGTATTGCCAGCATTAAGAAATACAGTAAGTCAACAAAATCCATAATGGGTCAATTCACATACACTATTTTTTCAACATTGCTTAAATATAACACCAATAATTTCAAGCTTTTTTCCATAATATCTCCGGGGCCAGGTGTTTTACTTTGCAATATTTGAAGCTTATTTTTATCTGCCATTTTTTAAGTCAATTAAAGGAGGATTTGGGAAAATGCCAGAAAAAAAGTAGTAACAGGAAAAGTATTTCTACCTAAAATAAGGCCATCAAAAATACCATCAGAAAACTCACAGAAAGCAGAAAATACCCTTTGTGAATCAAGTCTAATGGCTAGGGTTGAGCGATACCATCCGATATCGTGAAATATCGGATTGTATCGGACCGATACCCAAAAAGTATCGGATACCGCCGATTCCGATACCGGAAACCCATGCAAGTCAATGGAACAGAAATATCGGAATTAAAAAAAAACCTTTCTTTCCTTGTAGGTTAATTCTACATGAAGAAAAACAACTAATAATAATGTAGAATGTATTGGGGGAGGTGGAGGAGACATTAAAGGCATAGAGGTTTAGCCCAATCAAATGGAATAGCAGGAATATATATATTTTTTTTTTAAAGACGTTGGGAGTTAGGCTGGTTTCACATTCGCACTTTTTAAGCGCACGCACGGCCGGGGGTAGCTCCGCCCCCGAGCCGGCTCTCTGCCCGGCGTGCCCGCCCCTTCCTTGTAGCGCCGCCTCCTAGCGCACAGCGGCGCCTGCGATCGGAGCACCCTATCTTTAGCATAGGGTGCGCAGATCGTGCGCAGGCCGTGCGCTAGTTGCGCTTTGACCTGCGCTGCGCACTTTTGACGGTGCGCCGTGCGCGCCAAAATCAAACTTTTCGGATTTTGGCGCGCACGGCGCACCGTCAAAAGTGCGCAGCGCAGGTCAAAGCGCAACTAGCGCACGGCCTGCGCACGATCTGCGCACCCTATGCTAAAGATAGGGTGCGCCGATCGCAGGCGCCGCTGTGCGCTAGGAGGCGGCGCTACAAGGAAGGGGCGGGCACGCCGGGCAGAGAGCCGGCTCGGGGGCGGAGCTACCCCTGGCCGTGCGTGCGCTTAAAAAGCGCGAATGTGAAACCAGCCTTACAAAGATATTGACTATGTTAACATTTTTTTATATTTTGTCAGATATGTATGTTTCACTACTTCCATGCTCTTCACCTTCTTTTTTACTTCTCCCACACTATCTCCTTCATGATCCACAGCAGCAGCATCTTTTTCATCAACTCCTTCTTCCTATTATTCTTTTTTTTTACATTATTCATATTCTTCTTATTCAACTATTATTCTTCTTCATATTCTACTTCTTCATCTTCTTCCTATTCTTCTTCATCATATTCTTATTTGTGACAGGCATTCCTGTAGTTGTTATCTATAAAAGTTTGAAGATTACACCAGCCATTCTGCCTGTCACAAAAGATTTACAACAGGATTTGTCCACGTTCAGTTTGGCCTGCGGCAGGCATTCTCCAGGGGCACCACGAGGAGGAACGAACTCACCCCCATACACTGCTTAGTCTTCTTCTGCTTATAATTTAGATAATATCTTTTGCTCTGATTTTTAGTCTTCTGCTTTTTGTTCTTCTGCTTTTTGTTCTTCTGCTTTTTGTTCTTCTGCTTTTTGTTCTTCTGCTTCTTGGTCTCCTGTCTCTTGTTGTTCTGTATCTTGGTGGTTGTCTTCATGTTCTTTGTCCTCTTGGTCATCTTCTTGAGGGTCATCTTTTTGTTCTTCTTTGGGGTGGTCTTCAGGGTCGTCATCAGGGAGATCCAGAGTGATTACCAAAAACCATTTCAAAAAGTTTGAACTTGGAAATGTAGCAGAAGGTACAAGAAGGCTGAGGAACTGCAGAGAACCAGCTGAAGGTACTGGAACACGGATGGGTAGCTGAAGGAACAAGAGCCTATGGCACTACCGAGGACCAGCTGACGTTACTGGAACCCGGTGACTAAGCAGGAGGTACCTGTGCTAGAAAGCACTACCAAGGACCAGCAGACATTGCTGGAACTCGGATACTGAGATGGAGGCACCTAAGCCAAAGGCACTGCCGAGAACCAGCTGACGGTGCTGGAACCCGGAGGGGCAGCAGAAGGAACAAGAGGCAATGGAACTACCAAGGACCAGCTGACGGTGCTGGAACCCGGATGGGTAGCAGAAGGAACAAGAGCCAATGGCACTACCAAGGACCAGCTGACTTTACTGGAACCCAGTGACTAAGCAGGAAGTACCTGTGCTAGAAAGCACTACCAAGGACCAGCAGACATTGCTGGAACTCGGATACTGAGATGGAGGCACCTAAGCCAAAGGCACTGCCGAGAACCAGCTGACGGTGCTGGAACACGGAGGGGCAGCAGAAGGAACAAGAGGCAATGGAACTACCAAGGACCAGCTGACGGTGCTGGAACCCGGATGGGTAGCAGAAGGAACAAGAGCCAATGGCACTACCAAGGACCAGCTGACTTTACTGGAACCCAGTGACTAAGCAGGAAGTACCTGTGCTAGAAAGCACTACCAGGGACCAGCAGACATTGCTGGAACTCGGATACTGAGATGGAGGCACCTAAGCCAAAGGCACTGCCGAGAACCAGCTGACGGTGCTGGAACCCGGAGGGGCAGCAGAAGGAACAAGAGGCAATGGAACTACCAAGGACCAGCTGACGGTGCTGGAACCCGGATGGGTAGCAGAAGGAACAAGAGCCAATGGCACTACCAAGGACCAGCTGACTTTACTGGAACCCAGTGACTAAGCAGGAGGTACCTGTGCTAGAAAGCACTACCAAGGACCATCAGACGTTGCTGGAACTCGGATACCGAGAAGGAGGCACCTAAGCCAAAGGCGCTGCCGAGAACCAGCTGATGGTGCTGGAACATGGATGGGTACCAAAACCCACAGTCCTACAGGGGGTGCTTGTCCTATTGGCACTACGGAACCAGCCTTTGTTGCCAGATCCCGCAGCTCACATAGGAAGCCCATAAACTGCAGGCACCATAGATTCAGCTAACCCGACCGCAACACGACAGGACAACGTATTGGTGGCAAAGTGACGTTGACACTACCCGGAAACAGCAGGCGTGCTGGAACCAGGCTGGGCAGGAGGGACTACCCGTGCCAAAGACAATGCGGGGAAACAGCTGGCGGTGCTGGAACCCAGGGAAAATACTACAAACAGAGTGGAGACAGAGGCCTAATTGAAGCAAGTTTAAAATCTGTAGTTGTGTGAGTGTGGACAGAGCAGGAGACTTTGCCGGACACACAGCTGGGGATCAGATGACATTTCTGAGCCCCAATAACACTGGAGCATATGTTGACTGTGCAGACGGCACTTCTGAGCAGCAACTGGCGATGTTGGAGCCCAGGGTCAATCAGGGTGTAGGCTGAGGCCTAATTTCATCAAGTTTAATATCTGTTGTAGACTACTACTGATTAGTGTTGAGCATTCCGATACTGTAAATATCGGGTATCGGACGATATTCGCTGTATCGAAATTCCGATACAGAGTACCGATATTTTTTCAATATCGGATACCGGAATCGGAAGTTCCCATAATGCCATGAGCCACTGTTGTGGCTGTGATTGGCTGCTGAAATTATGTCATCATGATGCGCGGTCTGTGCGCATCATGATGCGCGGTCAGTGCGGGCCTGCCGGGGGTCTGTGCCGGCTGCCGGGGGGTCTGTGCTGGCTGCCGGCGGTCTGTACGGGCCTGCCGGGGGGTCTGTGCCGGCTGCCGGGGGGTCTGTACGGGCCTGCCGGGGGTCTGTGCGGCTGCCGGGGGGTCTGTGCCGGCTGCCGGCGGTCTGTACGGGCCTGCCGGGGGGTCTGTACCGGCTGCCGGGGTTCTTTACGGGCCTGCCGGGGGTCTGTGTGTGTGTGCAGGCATCGTCCGATGGGACTACAAGTCCCATCGGGCGATGCCTGCTACAATGACAGTGATTGACACATTAGCCAATGATGGGACAGTAGTAGTCCCATCATCCGGCTAATGTGTTAAATGTAAAAAAACAAAAAAAAGCATGCATACTACATACATACATACATACATACTACATATATACTACATTCATATAACATACATACATACTCCATACATACTACATTCATACAGCATACATACATACTACATACTACAAAGATACTACATACAGTGGGGCAAAAAAGTATTTAGTCAGTCAGCAATAGTGCAAGTTCCACCACTTAAAAAGATGAGAGGCGTCTGTAATTTACATCATAGGTAGATCTCAACTATGGGAGACAAACTGAGAAAAAAAAATCCAGAAAATCACATTGTCTGTTTTTTTTTCATTTTATTTGCATATTATGGTGGAAAATAAGTATTCAGACGTCAGAAACAAGCAAACAAGATTTCTGGCTCTCACAGACCTGTAACTTCTTCTTTAAGAATCTCCTCTTTCCTCCACTCATTACCTGTAGTAATGGCACCTGTTTAAACTTGTTATCAGTATAAAAAGACACCTGTGCACACCCTCAAACAGTCTGACTCCAAACTCCACTATGGTGAAGACCAAAGAGCTGTCAAAGGACACCAGAAACAAAATTGTAGCCCTGCACCAGGCTGGGAAGACTGAATCTGCAATAGCCAACCAGCTTGGAGTGAAGAAATCAACTGTGGGAGCAATAATTAGAAAATGGAAGACATACAAGACCACTGATAATCTCCCTCGATCTGGTGCTCCACGCAAAATCCCACCCCGTGGGGTCAGAATGATCACAAGAACGGTGAGCAAAAATCCCAGAACCACGCGGGGGGACCTAGTGAATGAACTGCAGAGAGCTGGGACCAATGTAACAAGGCCTACCATAAGTAACACACTACGCCACCATGGACTCAGATCCTGCAGTGCCAGACGTGTCCCACTGCTTAAGCCTGTACATGTCCGGGCCCGTCTGAAGTTTGCTAGAGAGCATTTGGATGATCCAGAGAAGTTTTGGGAGAATGTCCTATGGTCTGATGAAACCAAACTGGAACTGTTTGGTAGAATCACAACTTGTCGTGTTTGGAGGAAAAAGAATACTGAGTTGCATCCATCAAACACCATACCTACTGTAAAGCATGGTGGTGGAAACATCATGCTTTGGGGCTGTTTCTCTGCAAAGGGGCCAGGACGACTGATCCGGGTACATGAAAGAATGAATGGGGCCATGTATCGTGAGATTTTGAGTGCAAACCTCCTTCCATCAGCAAGGGCATTGAAGATGAAACGTGGCTGGGTCTTTCAACATGACAATGATCCAAAGCACACCGCCAGGGCAATGAAGGAGTGGCTTTGTAAGAAGCATTTCAAGGTCCTGGAGTGGCCTAGCCAGTCTCCAGATCTCAACCCTATAGATCTCATCTTTTTAAGTGGTGGAACTTGCACTATTGCTGACTGACTAAATACTTTTTTGCCCCACTGTACATACATACTACATATATACTACATTCATAAAGCATACATACTACATACATACTACATATATACTACATTCATAAAGCATACATACTGCTTACATACTACATATATACTACATTTATACAGCATACATACATTCTACATACATACAACATTCATACATACTGCATACATACTACATATATACTACATTTATACAGCATACATACATACTACATATATACTACATTCATACAACATAAATACATACTACATATATACTACATTTATTCAGCATACATATATACAACATACATACTACATATATACTACATTCATATAACATACTTACATACTCCATACATACTACATTCATACATACTACATACATACTACATATATACTACATTTATACAGCATACATGCATACTACATTCATACAACATACATACTACATATTCTACATTTATACAGCATACATACTACATATATACAACATTCATACAACATACATACTACATATATACTACATTCATACAACATGCATACATACTACATATATACATACAACATACATAAAACATGCTACAGATATACTACAGACATACTACATACAATACATTCATACATTCATACAATACATACATATAGACTTACAGTACATATAACATAGAGTACATACTCACCATTACTTGTCACTTTGATCCCCGAAGCCAGTGTCATCTATGAAAAATATTAGAAAATAACAAGCAAACAATATACTCCCTGATCCGCAGAAATCCACAAGGGTCCCACGCCGATTTCCCGTGGAGAACAGCAGCATCAGCTGATGCGACCGCTCTCTAGGGGGCTCCAGGAATCCAATGACGGATGGTAGGTATCCTTCCGCACTGTATTCCAACGCCACTGTAAAAAAATAGTCCATAGTCTCACTTTATGGCAAAAGCTTCGGGGGAACTATATCACACAGCAATGCCAAAAGTGAGACTATGGACTATTTTTTTTACAGTGGCAGAGGAATACAGTGCGGAAGGATATCTACCTTCCGTCATTAGATTCCTGGAGCCCCCTAGAGAGCGGTCGCATCAGCTGATGCTGCTGTTCTCCATGGGAGATCAGCGTGGGACCCTCGTGGATTTCTGCAGATCAGGGAGTATTTGGTGGTTTGATTTTTTTATATTTTTTTCACAGATGACACTGGCTTCGGGGATCAATGTGACAAGTAATGGTGAGTATGCACTCTGTTATATGTACTGTATGTCTATATGTATTGTATGAATGTATGAATATATTGTATGTAGTATGTCTGTAGTATATCTGTAGCATGTTTTATGTATGTATGTAGTATGTATGTAGTATGTATGTAGTATGTATGTAGTATGTTGTATGAATGTAGTATGTATATAGTATGTATGTATGCTGTATGAATGTAGTATATATGTAGTATGTATGTTATATGAATGTAGTATATATGTAGTATGTATGTATGCTGTATAAATGTAGTATATATGTAGTATGTAGTATGTATGTTATATGAATGTAGTATATATGTAGTATGTATGTATGCTGTACAAATGTAGTATGTATGCTGTATGAATGTAGTGTATATGTAGTATGTATGGAGTATGTATGTTATATGAATGCAGTATAAATGTAGTATGTATGTATGCTGTATGAATGTAGTATATATGTAGTATGATTCAAGATTCAAAGAAGCTTTATTGGCAGGACTAAATACACATTAGTTTTGCCAAAGCAAGTGTACAAAAGGGAATAGGAATAGGGACTGTAGGAATGTTGGGTAGGGGCTGTAGAAAAGGTGGGTGGGGGCAGATCCAGGATGGGGCTATAGAAGTCCATGGTATAGGGAAGGTGGATGGGGGTATGTATGTAGTATGTATGTATGCTGTATGAATGTAGTATGTATGGAGTATGTATGTATGTTATATGAATGTAGTATATATGTTGTATGTATGTAGTATGCATGTTTTGTTTTTGTTTTGTTTTTTTACATTCAACACATTAGCCGGATGACGGGACTACTACTGTCCCATCATTGGCTAATTTTAAACGTGCTCCAAATAGGCCTCTGGCTCCACTCTGTCTCTAGTATTTACCCTGGCCTCCAACACCGCCAGTTGCTGCTCAGAAGTGCCGCCTGCACAATCAACACTTTTTCCTGTTGAACGTCAGCTGATCCCCTGATATGTGTCCGGCAATGTCTCCTGCTCTGTCCACATTCCCACTACTAGTAGTGGCAGGGACGGCTTGCCTGCTGAAATAAAAGCGGCTGAGCACGGTGTATTGTGGGACTGCCAATGCCATGAAGTTACGGAAGGTGTCAGTCTCCACCAGCCTGAATGAGAGCATTTCAAGGGCCAGTAATTTTGCAATGCCAGCATTCCCCTGTGCTCGGGGATGGTTTGCCGAGTATGGCCGCCTTTTCTCCCATGCCTGTGCTACCGATGGCTGTAGAGTGGCCTGGGAGTGTGAGGATGACAGGGAATGTGGTGCTGTGGGTGGAATGTCACTGGGTCTCTGGACAACAGAGCCAGAGGTTCTTCCATGGCGATCCTGTGAGGAAGCTTAACCAGCTGTGTGTGAGCTGGAGGAAGAGGCTACAACACGAGCTGAAGAGGTGGTAGGTGGTGCTGTAGGTTGCCCTACGTCTTCAGTGTGTCTTTGTAACTCCACCACGTGCTTGGTCCGCACATGTTTCCTCATATTTGTGGTATTGAGGTTGCTGACACTTTTCCCTCTTTTCACTTTCTGATTACACAGCTTGCATTTGACAAAGCAGATGTCATCTGCAACTGTGTCAAAAAAGGACCACGCACTGCAAGTCCTGGGAGCGCCCGTTTTGGAAGAGGAATGCTCCTAACGGGTGCCGAAGTGGAGGCTACAGGCAACCAAGTCTGCCCCCTCCCTCTTCCTCCTATTTTGACCGTTCGGGGAATCTCTTCCTCAGAGCTGCTCCCACCACCTTCCTGTTCCTCATGCCATGACGGGTCAAGGACCTCATCATCTACACTCCCCTCTTCAAACACCTGCTTCTCCTGGGTAGTCTCGCCAGCACAGTATGCACCAGAAAGTGGCACCTGAGTCTCATCATCTGATGCGTACTGAGGTGTGCTGACCATAGGCACTGGCCCACCTGCCTCTTCAGATTCAGAGGGACAAAGCAGTTGCGCATCATTGCATACTCCGTCTTCTTCACATTCTAGAATGCTGCTTGGCTGGCCCCCTGTTTCCAAGCCAAGAGATTCTCTGACTGCCTGGGCAATTTGGCAGGTGGTGAAGAGACAGATGGTTGCTCTTCAGTGCTCTGGCCCTCAGAGGATGTGGAAGTAATTGAAGTTGATGTGTTAGCTGCCATACATCCGACAATGGCTTCAATTTGTTTGTCCCGCAGCAGTGGGGTACGGCGAGGTCCTACAAAGCTGCGCATAAAGGACTGTTGCCTGGTAAAACTGGGGGATGCTGAGTCACTGGTGCCCGCAGCAGGCACAGAATCCCCACGTCCTCTCCCTGCTGAAACTCCACGACCACGTACCTTACTCCCTGCCTTCTTCATCTTGGTAGACTGATAAAGATAGGCAGAAAAGTACAAACTGGCTCATAGCATTATGGGAACTTCCGATTCCGGTATTCGATATGCTAAAAGTATCGGAATTCCGATACCGCGAATATCGGCAGATACCCGATATTTGCGGTATCGGAATGCTCAGCACTACTAATGGCTTGTTCCGATGAGCATATTTTCAAACTGCACACGAACAGCACATATATCATTGCAAGAGATTGATTTAGTTAGGCTAGTTTCACACTAGAGTATTTGCTCGCAGTGCACCGTGCCGCTAAGCCCCGCCCCCTCCGGTCATCTCCTCCTACTATCGCACATTGCTGCATGCGATCTGCGCACCCTATCTTTAGCATAGGTTGCGCAGACCATGCGCTGGCCATGCGCTAGTAGGATTTTGCATGCGCAGCGCCCTTTTGACAGTGCGCCGGTGTGCGCCGAACGCACCATGTTGCATGGTGCATGGAAAAAATGGACTCCATACATACACCATCTGTGTAGCATCCGTCACAATTATTAACTGAGAAAAATATATCTGGCCTTGTATATTTTTGTAATTGTTTATATTTAAAAACCGAGGACATATGAATGTCATACAGTTGTCAAATAGCATTTAAAGGCAGTAAATGCTAAAGCTTGTATCACACATCCAGTGTTTGTGGCAGTACTTTTTAAGCCAACCAAATAAGTAGATACATGAAAAAAAAGAAGTACTCGTTATTACTTTATAATAATAATAATAATAATAATAATAATCTTTATTTATATAGCGCCAACCTATTCCGCAGCGCTTTATACTTGTTTTTAGGCCTATGTTCATAAATTCTTATTTTTTGCAGTGTTATATATCTTTGCGACATTTCAGTTACAAGCAGATCGGTGTTATTTGGGGTCTTTCCAGTAGGTTTTGGCCCTCTGATTTCTTGAACCCCCCCCGAGAAGTGCACAGCTCATGAGACCGGAGCACCGTAGCTGCATAACTATCTGGTGGGAGGTAGGGCTGAATGGTCAGTGGGGGGGAGGTAGGGCTGAATGGTCAGTGAGGGGGGTCTGCCTGCAAATAAAATGCCAGAAAGATATAAAACTGTAAAAAGTTTAATTCCTCTTTAAGGAACTGCACATACTTCATTATTGGCACGCCACAATGTCATCTCCTATGTCAGCGTTAGTACTTTTCCTTCCAGACTTACAAACAGCTCACTGTATGCGAGCGCAACATTCATAAACCATTTTACAGATACAAATCTGCCAAAGTCTCAAACACCGACATCATTAAATCGTTGTATAAATGTAGGAAATACCACAAACTCTACTTATTATCCTGCAAAAAAATGCAAACTAACGCACACAAACAATAAAGCATTGTTTCCGAAAGGCTTTTAACTAAGAAAAAAAGCAAAATGCCAGCATAGCAGAGTAATAATAGTAATGGTATAATACCTTTCCTGCGGTGCTCATGGTGGTGCCGATTACAGTTGTGCACACGGTTTCAGCTTTAAGTATGTTGTGTTACTGTGTCCTGTGTGAGTTATTTGCCACTCCCTGAGCTTTTTCCTCAGCCATGAGCACTGCGTCCCATACAGGCTTATAAACTCTGTCGGCCTGAAATTTTGGCAATGTTACAGTCCACTGTACACAATGACTGTCGTTTTCTGCTGCACGTTGACAATTATGTGTTTGCTTTACAGTTAATATTTCATCATATGTATTATGATTTGGAGGGTAAAATAGTTCAGATAACATTAGTCACATTCCGTAATCTATAAATTGGTATGATGTGGGTCACGTAGCAAATCAGCAACTGTGGACTTTATTTGCCCGCCCAAAAAAATCTAGTAGTAAAATCAACTTATGAGAGGCAAATGGATATGTCCAAATATTCCGACATTTTGTGAGGGGAAAAACAGATAATTGAAAATGGTCTATTAGCAATAGCTAGAGGTTATAATAGAAAATCCATCAGAAGGAAAAAAATATAAGAACAAAAATAAAAAAGGTGTCGCTAAACTTATTAGCACACGTTATAGCAGGCAGCTGAAACAAATAAAATCCATTATACGCAAATATTTACCTATTCTGAATTAGGATTAGTGATGAGCCAACGTGCTCGGATATGGTGTTATCCGATCATGCTCGGGTGTTATCTGAGTGTCTTCAGGGGGCTCGAAAAATATGTTCATGTCCCTGCGCCTGCATGTCTTGCATCTGTTAGACAGCTGCAGCACATGCAGGAATTGTCTAAGGGCTCACTCATACTTGCGAATAAATCGGATTAATGCAATCTGATAAAAATTTGGATTGCATTTAAACCAATGTTATTTTATGATTGTGTGTTCATCTGCGTTTTTTCAGCTTCAATTGGATCGAGATTGGACTGAAGAACAAAACGTAGCATGCACTCGGATGCCACCTGTGCGCAGAGCAATTCCCACGGACGCTGGAAAAAGAGGAGATGGAGAAATTATTTTCTCTGTCTCCTCTGCAGCTGTGCTGTGATTCTCTGATGCAAGGGGATCAGAGCACAGAGCACTGATACTCGGATCACGCTCGCAGCAGAGTTGGAGCCGAGTGTCATTAGCATATATCATCTGATGCTATACGCTCATGTAACTCCAGGCTAACAAACAGGCAATCCCCACATGTGTTACAGATGTCTATTACCAGAGACAAGCAGCAGCAGGGACTCAAACATATTACCGTATTTGCACAAGAAACACAGATAATACCTTATCAGTCTTGACTGAGGAGAGGTAGATCATTTTGTGATCTCTTTTCCCCACATTTACATATGTAGAAAAAAAGAAATCTCTACAGCATGGCTAGCCGTGAAGAATTTTTATAAATGTGGTAAATAATAGTGATGGGCGAGCATTAAAATGCTCGGGTACTCATTGCTCGGGTCGAACAAATTGGAATACTTGGGTACTCGGACAGAAGAACGAACCCAATGTAAGTCTATGGGAGACCCGAGCATTTTTACCGCAATCCTCCCGGGGGTCCTTTTAAAGGTCTAAAAACGTCTGAAAATGATGGAAACACTGCTCAAATGACTCGAGGACATCATGGGGATTGCCCCTGGAAGCATTCCTAATTCCTATTTCACAGCTTTAAACAATTTTTTCAGTTTCATGCCATTTTTACCGGTGCACCAAAAAACATACCAAAACGGATTTTGCTGTGAAATAAGTTAAGGTACCTCCTTTCCAGGTTAATGACTTGTATATAAGGCAAAATAATTAACCCCAGACCAAAATGTTCCTCCCCCACTTGGGCTATGTTCAGATGCAGCGTTTTTGAAGCGTTTTTCAACCAATACAAATGCATTCACTGGGAAATGTCATTGTAACATTTAACAACTCTAGCTGGCCATGTGGTGCGTGACACATAAGCAGAAACATCTTGTTTCATATATAAAGGATGGACTCTTAAAGTCACAGAGCTCATTTTTACAGGGGCATCAGGGGGCATTAATCTTCTTAAAGGGCCATTATTAATCAGTGGGTCTCCTAAACTCTTATTGCCTATGCAGTGAGAGGATGGGCTGCCAAGAATTATGACGCACCACAATACCCCTTTCACGAGAGGTACAGGAGGGCTTCCAGAACAAAATGTTGCATTGAATGCAAGGCCTGGCCTGCCCCAAAGTTGCAAGCTCCCCAATAAGCTTTTCAAGCCATGTACTGGATGGAAAATCCACCTCACATTTTGTAATCTCAAACTATATTCTTGTGCATTGTCTGCAAGGCCTGCCCGCTGCCAAGTTATCTGCACCCCAATGTGCCTTTGAAACCCATGTACTGGATGGGCACAGGATAATCCACTTCACATTATTCATTTTGTACTCCCATTCTGTTTTCTTATGCATAGACTGCAAGGCCTGCCCTGCTACCAAGTCATATGCACCCCATTAACCGCAATCCCCCCTTGGAAGAAACATGTATGAGGGCCTCTTAACAAAAAATGTCCCATTAAAAAGGAGCGTGTCTCCTAGACTTGGAATGCCCATACACTAAGTGTGTAGGCTGTCAAACATTTTCCCTTGTGGGGTACACCTCAACCTTTTCCATAACAAGTATTTTTGGCCCAGCAAAAACACCCACCCTTGTTCAGAATTCGACCCTGGCTGTAGCAGCATGGAACACGTTAACGCTGGTGATCTAGTGACGGCGGACGATGAGACGTGGAGGAAGGCCTGATTTAAAACTATGCCCAATTTAAAGGAATGGGTCTCCTAGCCTTGGAATGCCCATACACTAAGTGTATTTCCCCTGTGGGGTGCACCTCAACCTTTGGCAGAACAAGTATTTGACGCACAGCCTAAACACCAACCCTTGTTACAAATTCAACACTGGCTATAGCTGCACGGAAAACGTAAACCCTTTTGATCTAGTGGCGGTGGATGATGAGACTTGGAGGAAGGCCTGATTAAAAAATAGGCCCAATTTAAAGGAGCGGGTCTCCTACACTTGGAATTCCCATACACTTAGTGTATAGGCTGGCAAAAATTAACCCTGTGGGGTACACCTCAACCTTTGGCAGAACAAGTATTTGACGCACAGCCTAAACACCCACCCTTGTTACAAATTCAACACTGGCTATAGCTGCACGGAAAACGAAAACCCTTTAGATCTAGTGACAGTGGATGATGAGACTTGGAGGAAGGCCTGATTAAAAAATAGGCTCAATTTAAAGGAGCGGGTCTCCTCGACTTAGAATGCAACATTTCCTCTTGAGGGTGTAAATATTTTTTAAATTTTGGTGACGGCCATCATAACACCCTAGCAAAAACAAAGGGTGTCCGGAGCATGATTGAATACGTTCACCCTGGTGTTCAAGTGGTGGTGGATGATGAGGATGAGGAGAAGGAGGAGTACACTAAATAGAAAAAAACACGAAGCGTATAGCAATGTTTGGTTGTGAAGAGGTGCATGTGAATACACCTCACAAAAAAACACTTCATTGGAGTTTATGCTTCGGTGTCATCATTTGTTAGTGTCGCAAAGTAAGGCCCAATCCATCCCTTGTTCATTTTATAAGAGTCAGCCTGTCTGCATTTTCTGTAGAAAGGCGAATGCACTTATCTGTGATAATACCACCAGCAGCACTAAAAACCCGCTCGGACAAAATGCTAGGAGCAGGGCAGGCAAGGACCTCCAAGGCGTAAAGAGCCAGCTCATGCCACGTGTCCAGCTTGGATAACCAATAATTAAAAGGCACAGAGGAATCACGGAGGATAATGGTACGGTCAGCAAGGCACTCCCTCAGCAACTGTCCCAGAACTTTGCCAGTATTCCCCTGCCTCTGCTGGAGTGGACTTGTGTCTGTGTCACCTGTCCTGCTTGGTTGGCCAATAAAATGTTATCTCTGCCGCCTGCGTTTTGAGAAGGGAATCTTTTTAATAACTGCAACTATGGCCCTATGGTACTGCACCATTTTGATACACCTGTCTGCCTCTGGAACAAGAGATTGAAAGTTATCCTTGTAGCGTGGGTCTAAAAGTGTCACTAGCCAGTAATGACTGCTACCCAATATTTTGACAATACGAGAGTCACGGGAAAGGCAGCGCAACATAAAGTCAGCTATGCGTGCCAGACTGCGCAGACGGCGGTGCACCTGATCAGAGTGGGGTTGTGGGCGCCGCTAATGACGGGGGTCCCCGCTCCAGCATCTCCCTGGGGGCTATGCTAAGTAACTTGCTTCAGTTTTCTGGCTCTGATACGCTGTTGTGGAGCTGGACAGAACGGATGAGGGGCCTTTTCCGCATGCACCCCATGACCCCCGATATAGAAGCTGAGGTAGCCCTTATGGCGCTAGATGGAGAAGCCTGGAAGTCGGTAATGTTGAGACCCCCGGGGCGCAGCAACACCTTCGCCAGGGTCTTGCAGATCCTGGAAGAGACCCACGGGGATCCAACAGATGTGGGGGAGCTGAGAACCCAGTTGTTTAGTCGGATGCAGGGGGAGGGGGAGACAATTACCAAATATATGAACGCCAGGAGCTAAACACCACCATAGAAAGGAAGGACGGAATGGAGCCATCGACATTACTCTACGTGACCTGCTAGTTACTGGACTCCAGGACCCATTAATCAAACAGGCATTGTGGGAGCAGATCCGAGTGAACCCACATTTAGCCTTCTCCGAAGTGGGGAGTCAGGCCCGGGTGCGAGAGCAGGAGCAGGGAATGACTGCTCCTGTGGGGAAGGCCCGGAGCATGGAGTCTTCCGTAAGTGTTGTTGAAGAACCTCAATGGATTGAGGAAATGAGACAAGAACTGAAGAGTATCCGGGGTGAGCTGGCCGAAGTGAAGAAGAGAACAGAGCCCACGCCCGGCCTGGCTACAATTCCGGGCCCTGGGGGCCACGCAATGCCCGGGGTGGCCGAGCCTCACCGCCCCGGTGTTATGAGTGTGGAGAACTGGGCCACTTCGCCCGGGAGTGTCCGGCATGGGAAGTACCCACCCTGGCGGACATTAAACTAGAGGGCTCTGGGCATGGGGGACGCTGCTCGGAGCCGGAAGCTACAACGAGGGGTGGTGGAAGTCCCAAAGAACTGGTCGCCGAGTGCCCAATAGTGTGGGCTGAAGTCGAGGGTCGTGCTGTGCGGTGCCTCGTGGATACAGGGTCGCAGGTGACAACCATGCCGGCAACGTACTTCCGGCAACATTTCCCAGAAGCGGCCAGGCCCCAGTGGGGGCCCATGATACGACTAGTGACCGCAAATCAACTGCCAGTACCTGTCGCTGGAGTGGTGTGGCTTCAGATGACATTGTGTGATAAAAGCCTCGTCTGCCGGGGGGGTGGTCTTGACCCAAAGAGAGACTACCGACCGCCACCTGATCATCTTGGGCGTGAATGTACTGCGGGAGTTCGGCAATCTACACATTAACGATTCCACGCAGGAGACCCTAAGTCAGTGGGGTTCTGGCACGGCCCAGGGGCAGGTCTTCCAGCGGTTGGTGTGGGAGGCATGAGTGCTCCAGGAGTGTCAGGAGGGTGAGGCGCTGGGCAAGGTCATCGTGCCGGCGGGCCCCCCGCTCGTGCTTCCTCCGGGGCAGATGGTGGTGGCTCTGCCAATCCGTGCCCCGATTCCACTAGAGGGCGTGGAGGTGCACGTGGAACCTTGTTACTCGGAGCCCCTGCACCCTGGAATCCTGGTGGCCAGCTCCCTGGCCACAGTGCAGGGAGGGACCATCTTAGTACGTTGTGTCAACCTGGAAGATCAAGACATCGCCCTGAAGCCCCGGGCCGAAATGGCCAACCTAGTCCGGCCATTGGAGGAGATGCTGCCGGACCCCGCAGTCCAGTTGTGGGTGCAACCCGAAGATCCCTGGGCAGTAACGGTGCGAACCCAACAGGCTGCCGCACCTGCAGCCCAAGAAAAAGGTTGAGTCATCCTGGAAAGAATGCGGGCTGAACTTTCCGGTCTCCCGCTGGCCCATCTTCTCCAAGTGGAGACACTTCTTGGAGAAGTTTACAGTGTCTTCGCCAGCCACGAGGACGACTTTGGATGTACCATGGCCATCACGCATGGGATCCCCACGGTGGGAGCGGCCCCCTTTCGGGAGCGATATCGGCAAATACCACCGCAGCTATATTAGGAAGTAAAAACTCTATTAGCCCAAATGCACCGGAAGGGGGTCATATGAGAAAGTCAAAGCCCTTGGGCGGCCCCTATTGTCCTGGTTCGGAAGAAAGATGGCACCCTACGTTTTTGCATGGATTATCGGAAGTTGAACGCCTGCACCATCAAGGATTCGTATCCGCTGCCCCGTATAGAAGAGTCTCTGTCCGCCCTGGGGAACGCAACATACTGTTCCACCCTTGACTTGGCCAGTGGGTAATTGCAGGTGCCGATGTCGGAGGAGGACAGAGCCAAGACGACATTCATCCTTCCCATGGGACTGTTCGAATTCAATCGAATGCCGTTTGGGCTGGCCAACGTCCCCGGAACTTTTCAGCGGTTGATGGAGCGGTGTCTGGGAGACCTCAACTTCGAAGCCACGTTGATATACCTGGACGATATTATCATCTATTCCGCCACCTTCGAGGACCACCTGAGGCGGTTAGGGCAGGTGCTCAGCCGGCTGCAGATGTACGGGTTAAAGGTAAAGCCCCAGAAATGCCACCTGTTCCGCACCCAGATTGAGTACCTGGGGCATACCGTCTCAGCAGAGGGCGTTCGACCATCCCTGGAAAAGGTCGCTGCCATCCAGGGGTGGCCTACCCCTGAGACGGTGAAGGACGTGCGGGCCTTCTTGGGGTTGGCCGGCTATTACCGTCGGTTTGTGAAGAATTTTGCACGCCGAGCTAGAGCCCTGCAAGACCTGCTGAAGGGGGCTCCCGCTGGGGCGAATGGACGGAAGATCCAGTGGCAGCAACCGCAAGAGGATGCGTTTCAAGACCTCAAAGCTGCTCTCTCGGACGCCCCGGTATTGGCATATGCGGATTTTTCGCAACCGTTCATCCTGCATACCGACGGGAGCCCCCAGGGACTAGGAGCTGTGTTGTCACAGGTGCAGGATTGCCGGGAGAAAGTGTTTGCCTATGGTAGCCAGTCACTGCACGACTCAGGACACAACCCGGACAATTACAGCTCCTTTAAGCTCGAGCTCCTCGCGGTAGTGTGGGCAATGACGGAGTGATTTGCAGAGTATCTGGCGGGCTCCGAAGTAGTAGTGCGGACCGATAACAACCCATTAGCCCATTTGGAGAATGCCAAACTGGGGGCCCTCGAGCAGCGGTGGGTGACACGGATGGCCAAATTCAATTATAAGATCATCTACAAATGGGGAGCTGAAAACGTGCACGCCGACGAGCTCTCCAGAATCCGACACACCACCCCAGGGAGAAACCGAGATGACGAATTAGAAGCAGATGAGGCGCCGTTCACCCTCACCACCGCCACGCTCGCAGTCAGCACGCAGGAAGTGCCTAGTCCGGGACTCCTAGAAGGGATGCTGGGACAGCCCCGCGACCACTGGATCCAGCAGCAACAAGAAGATACAGAAATTGGACTCCTGCGCCGATGGGTGGCCACCGGTAAATTGCCCATGGGCTCACAGAGACAGACTTTGACCCAAGATATGTTGCTGATGCTGCGCCAGTGGGAAAAACTGGTCCTCAAAAAGGGACTCTTATATCGAAAGGCCATGTCACGAGCCACGTCAGCTACGATATGGCAGATGATCGTGCCCGGAGCCCCTCTCAACCAACTGGCCTGGGAAGCCCATGAAAAGGGGGCTTACTTTGGTGCTCAAAAGACATTACAATGGTTACAGCAAATAGTGTACCACCCAGGCTTGCACACTGCGGTAGAAGAAGTTTGTCGGACCTGCCGCCCGTGCAAGCTCGCTAAACCCCCTGCACAACGAGCCCCGGTGCAGACTATTGTAACATCAGCCCCTTTGGAGCTTCTTACGGTGGACTACTAGACCATAGGTCCTGCCTATCAGGGGTATGAACATTGTCTCGTTATGGTGGACCATTTCACCAAGTTCGCCGTGGTCACCCCCACCCGAGACCAAACAGCAGAGTCGGCTGATAAGGCAATTTGTAAGAACTTTATTCAAGTGTACAGCTGTCCACAATGAATACATTTGGACCAAGGAGCGTGCTTCCTAGGAAAAGTCATGGAAGAGCTTCACCATCTGTACGGTATCAATAAATCGCGGACTACACCATACCAACAGAGCCTGCAAGCGATTCAACCATGCGTTAATCCAAATGCTGTGCACTCTGGAGAGCGACCGCAAAGCCTGCTGGCCTGAGTATGTCCCCGAGCTGGTGTGGGTTTATAACAACCGAGTGCATCGAGCAACTGGTTACACCCCCTATTCATTGCTGTTCGGGCGGGAAGGCAAAGGAATTACGGACGTGGAATTAAACCCGGAGGAACCACAACCCTGGACCAGGGTATCCTCTTGGGTCCGAAATCAACGGCATCGGCTGCAGACCCTCCAGTGCCAGCGCCACCCAGCTCCCTAGCAAGGGATAGGTGTAGGATGTGCTAGGGCGACAGGTTCCTGATCGGTGCCCGGTGCGGAAACGGCATAGGGAACATTAGGAGCGTTAGGGACACTGACTCAGGGGAGTGCAGGTCTCCATGTCCCCTTTCCCTATCGCAGGGCCCACCGTTGTAACTGTTTCCCTACCCCTTGTCTTGTTTTAGTTACCGGCCTGCGAGCCGTGTCACACAGGACAGTATCACATGCCGCGTCCTGTTGTTTTAGTTACCGGCCTGCTGGTCGCGTCACACAGGAAGGGTCCACGTGAAAACGGGTAATGTTTTGGGACACGTGCTTGTGTAATGCCGGGACGGCACAGTGGGAGAAATAGTCGGCAGGGGACCGAGGACCTTGGGACGGCCGCCAAAATCAGGTTGCGGAAAGCTTCCATCTCCATGAGCCTAAAAGGCAACATTTCGACCACAAGCAGACAAGAAATATGAGAATTGAGTACTGTGGCCTGTGGGGCATTGGCTGTGTATTTACTCTTACATTCCAATGACTGGGGTATGGACAACTGAAGGCTGTGCTGGGACTAGGACGTGGACGTGCTTGATGATGCTGGTATTTGACTGTGGGCAATGGCAGGTGCAGGGCAGGAGGCATCTTCGTATGCACTGTGTACTGGGGATTGGCTTGCCTGCACAACAGTGGAAGAAGCAGTGGTGTCACCCGCAGACACTGTTCCTGGAGCCTGGGGTTGGGCCCACAAAGTCGGGTGTTTTGCTGCCATGTGCCTGATCATGCTGGTGGTGGTAAAGCTGGTAGTTTTGCTACCCCTGCTGATGTTGGCATGACAGGTGTTGCAAATGGCCTGTTTGGGGTTATCGGCAGAGTCTTTAAAAAATAACCAGACTCGGGAAGACCTAACAGTTGGACTGGCATCTTCTGTCAGGTTGGTGTTAAGGGGAACGGTTACACGCCTTCTGTCTACAGCCACCACACTGCTTCTTCCTGCCTGAAGTGGTGCGATGCCTCTCTCCCCCTGTGTGCTGCTGTCCTCGCTTTGCATGTCCTCCTGCCAGGTTGGGTCTGTTACTAGATCATCCACCATCTCATCTTCCACTTTTCCACCCTGGGCCTCCTCCTGACTTTCTAGCAATTGTGTCTCATCATCGTCCACCTCTTGTGACCGTGGCTGCTCAAAGATTTGTGCATCGCTACATGGAATATCATCTTGCCGTGTTTCAAGTGGACCAGGCGACAGGCACGAATCTCCAAATGAAAAACTGAACAGCTCTCCGGAGTGTCCGAATGTGGGATCAGTTGTCTCAGGGCACTCAGCAGGGTGGGAGGAAGAAGGATCAGGTTAATGAATATGCAGTCCCAATTCATGGCAACTGTGACTTGACTGTTGAAGACAATACAAAAGGGTGACTTGGGAGACAACTTGTATGTGATACGTGTGCTGGAAAACCACACTTTTATCTATCTGTATTTTAGGTTAAAATGTGTTTTGCCTTATCAGATTTAATAAGTACTATAACAGACTGCAAATAAAATACAATGTGTAGGCCTAAAATGGCCAAATTTTTGGCAAGGATAAATGAGGCCTGATAGGGAGATACCACAACCAAAAATTTCTGGCCTGTATGTTTTATAATTTTTTTGTGCTAAATAATGCTGTATATAACTCCAGTGACACCCAGGACCAAAAAAGAAAACCGGCCTTAACTGGCCAAAATTTGAGCACACACAGATATGAGCTGGCACGCAGATACCACTACCACTTTTTTTTTTTTTTTTTTTGTGGCTAAATACTGCTGTATATAATTAATAATGATAATTTTATTTCTATAGCACCAACAGATTCAGCAGCGCTTTACATTGTAGAGGAGACTTCTACTGATAATAGACATTACAGCATAGCAATTAACACAGATCAAAACAGATACTGTATTGTAAAGGTTCCAATGGATTGTAATGAATAAGAAAATGCTCACACAAGAATTGAATTTACTAAATTGAGTTACTTAATAAATGATAAGATTAAATAATAAACAATATACAACTATAAATACATATGCATCAATCAGAAACAAACACTATTCATACGTGACATTATTCAGATAGTCTCATCTCAGTGTCCTCTCTAGTCTGTACACATCCCTTCTGCCCTCTGTCTCCCTCTGTTAATCAGTCCCCTTATTTATATCCCCCAAAAGCATCCAAATGTGTCTTAGTTAAAAAGCTTTGATCTATCCTTGAATGCTAATGAGACGACCCCCTGAGGTCAAATAGATGAGATTTCACCAGGTGACAATCCATGGGGAAAGTTAACACACCCAATCTAATTAGGGTAGTTGCCTTGAATATCAGTGGTCCTTTGTTGATGGATAAACAAATGGCCAGTAATTTACATTCCTTTATCTTAAGTAAGTTTCAGTGACCTTTTGCTTACCTCCCTGGAAGTAAGGATACAGTATATATTATATTAAACTGATTGAAACCATATAAAAATAACTCATAGTATACATTCCACCCCTTGGTTTCAATCACTTTAATTAATTAACCTGCCACTAAACTTTACCATTTATCATTATTTGCATTGCTCCTGTATATATTTATTTGCTACCAATAGAAAACCGTTTTGGTAAAAAACAACATCCTGGGCTTAAAACGGAAAAAATCAAAACAAAACAACATTGGACCAGCAGGTGCTGAAATATCAAATGTCTGTAGAAATCTTCTTTCTTCGGATCTTCTTTACCGCAATTTTTAAATGGGTCTCTATTGCACGGAAGCACGGGGAGTATTATGCCCTCATCACTTTGGGGTGACTTCACTACTTTCCCTGGTTAGCAAAAGAACAGACTCTAAAGAGCAATCTGTCCCTGCCCTTCTTGACATTAACCCCTCGGTGCAGGTGTCCAATGACTGAGCATACGAGTCCTTTCATCTTCTATTGCTGCAGCTTTTCAGGGCCTCACTTTATATGCCATTTGGTTTCCGGCAGAAGCTTCTAAGGTTAGTTGTCCCCTCGCTTGTCATCAGCTGGCAGTCATGAGGATTCACCCTGGTGACGGTTTAGCAGCATCTGGGCTCAGTCTCAGCGCTCAATTGGACATCTTCAGTCTACACAAGACACAGACTGCACTGAGGGAAAGTGAAATTCACAATCATACTTGAAAGTTCCAAAGTCTTGGCAGAGCTAACTCAGTCCAAAGCAACAGTCCAAAATAACTCAGTCCATGATATATTCACAGTCCAAGATAGAATAACTTGTTCAATATAACTTAGTCCTGGTGGCTTGTTTTCCACCCCTTTATCAAATGAATCAAACAAAATTACTGTAGGTTTGTTATTCCAAATTAATTGTGCCCAGAATGACCTTTGAAATTTTCTACTGTAGCAAATATTTCTACTCTAGATAATAACTACTACATAAAATATATCATATGTGTATGGACTTATACACTAAAATAAATCATAATATCAAAATATCAGATACCAGTTATCAAACACATCAAATTCATGTCAATCACATTTGCAAAATAACGATGATCATAATTAACAGTACAATCATGTTCATGGAGATTACAAAATAATGTTACTACTAATCATAATCAGTACGATTACATGTTAAGGAAAACAGAACCCAAACCAATTTGCTATTAACCCAATTCTAGCAAATTATTATTTTTACATAATAATATACACATTACATCAACACACACAATGGCTTCACCTAATGTGTTCATTCAGTAAGCAGGAGAGATTCTCATTTACATATAGGTAAACACACACTTTGGGTACCCACACATTTGCATTGCATAACTCAGGTGTAGGTGAACAAAACTATATCAAGAGCAGAAGACTGACATTAACAAACTAGCATTCATTGAAATCATTTAACATATATGTTCTTCAACCCAATTTGCACGGGAGCTCCCAAAAAATAAAAAATGTTAAACCTCAAAAATAAGTCATAAAATATCATCTTATATTAGGTAGATGGACTCCTTTTTCACCACTGCAGAAATGAACTATTTTACTGTGCACTGTATTTACATGTTAATTAAATGGCCAAGGTTTCTTCTTTTACTCCTGCAAACAAAAGGTTAATTACACCCCCACCCCCCAATCCAACATGTAGTGGACTGAAAAAAGGAAAAAAAAAATTCCTTTAAAAGCCAAGAATGCTAAATACAGTACAATTAAAATTCAGAAAATGAGCTCATTAAAAATATACCAAATAAAAAGTAAAAATAAAAATACCACGTGGAACCAATTTTAACAAGGGATGTCCATGACAAATACACAAAGCACATACAGTGACAAAGACAACACTTAGTACAAATAAGTCATCTATTATCTTGTCAACCCCCAAGTATATTATCAGTCATCTAACTTTAGGTCAGTCTTAAATTCATTGTCTGTTCTGTCACTCTCTCTTTTCCTTGTATGTTTCTCTCACATGGCTCCCACATACAGAATCATCTTATATCTGTTGTGATATTTTGCCTTTTAAAACATCAAGGTGTATTACAAACCCTCAGGTGAGGAATGCACATTTATGCATCACCAAGACCAAACCCAATTCATCATATATCAGCCAGTGCATACGTCACAGTATGCTCACAGGAGTATTTCTCTTCATATATCTCAGCCAGCGCATACTTCATAGTATGCTCACAGGAATATTTCTCTAAGAAACTCTAGAACAAAAACAAACATCATTAGACATCAAAAAATGTCAAAACTGTTCAAACAACAATTTTCAGGGATGTTCCACAACTTTTATCTAAAATCTGCATTTAAAATTAGTCCATGAGGGAATCATGGCAGGGGGTGTAGTATGCCATGGTATTGGAAGAGTGCAAGGGGCGGTTACAGTGGGGGCTTTGCATGCCTCCATCAGGTGTCCCACCTCTATCTTTCCAACCCCCTATCTCATTTGTCGCCACCCTCTTGGGTCTGGCGAGTTGCAATTTACCTTTTCTCCTCAGATCTTGCCATCTTCTCAACAGGTCACTTGTAGAGATCCCATCTATCTCCTGGAATAGAACTCCACTAGCTATCAGGTCACAAAACAACTCCTTCCTGCTCTTTCTAATTTGGATATCATCTTCTTTACTCCTTCCTTGATCTACTCTCTCTACTGTACTATTTTTTGATACTTTTGCTCTCTCTAGAGCAGATAGCTGGGAGATTAGATTGCATGCTGTGTAGACAGTAGTAGAATTTCCCATAAGTGCACTGAACATAGTGAACACTGGGGCTTTGTAAGCAGCTGGGGCACCTTCTATGAACTTATTCTTCATCAATACTGTCAATATTGCAGCATCTGGTCCCTTCCAATCCTCAACAACAGCAAAATGATCATTCAGATCTGGCAAAGGATTGCGAGTTATGCCACCTATACCTGCGATTTCTCTCAATCTCTGAACTCCATCTGCAAGAGTCTCCCATCGTGTCTGTGGTATTAATTCCATGGGAGAGTCATACACTTGTGCCACAGAATCCCTCACCAAATGCAGCAAAGAGAAAGTCTGTAGTGTCCCTTGCACGTCTCATTTTTAAACGCACCATAGGATCAATACAAATACTACAAAGTCCTACTGCCTCAAGACGGTTCAAGATTATAGTATCGACTCCCTGATCCCATAATCTGAGAATCCATGCTAACAAAGGTTCTCCTGCTTGCTACCTGTACCTGGTAGCTAATTCTGTTAATTCTCCTGCTGTATAATTCCTAGTTTCCTCGGTCATTGAAGCTTCTGCTCCTGTAGCTGCGTTTCCTGCATCCATCCTATCTCCACTGCGCTGTGTGACTTCTCTCCTAGTTTTAGTAGTTACAATTGGTCTGGCTTGCTTTTCTTCCTCATCTGTCTCACTGTTACAGCCATCACATTCTAGCAAATCTGACCATTTCTCACGTGCAATCATGGTTCTAATCTGTGCAGTACAAATATCGGACATTGGCTGCTGTCTCTTCCTGTACCTATTCTTATTCACATTTTTCATTACATAAGCTTCAAAATTCCTTTGCATATTGTCATGCTGTTTCATTTGGTCTCTCAAGGCTGATTGCAAGCTAATCCTTTGCTCTATAGCTGTATGCAGCTCTAAACGCAAATTATCTATCTCCTCCTGTAAGCTTTGAGACACTTGCACACAGATCCATCCAACGACTGCTGCAGCTTTCTGCCCTTTTGCATCATACCTTGAGAGATCAAATTTGGCAGCCACATCCTGGGGATTTGGCAAGCACTGTCCCTCCATATATTTGTTACATTCCTGTGCCATTGGGGTCCACTTTCCTGGTAACACCCATTCTCGCAAAGATCTGACACTACTCTCAACTGCTTTCCTACTCTTAACAAACTTATTCAATTTTGCAAACATTTTTATTCAAAACAATCCCACTTCTGACACCAATTTGTATTGTAAGGGTTCCAATGGATTGTAATGAATAAGAAAATGATCACACAAGAATTGAATTTACTAAATTGATTTACTTAATAAATAAGATTAAATAATAAACAATATACAACTATAAATACATATGCATCAATCAGAAACAAACATTATTCATACGTTACATTATTCAGATAGTCTCATCTCAGTGTCCTCTCTAGTCTGTACACATCCCTTCTGCCCTCTGTTAATCAGTCCCCTCTTTTATATCCCCAAAAAGCATCCAAATGTGTCTTAGTTAAAAAGCTTTGATCTATCCTTGAATGCTAATGAGACGACCCCCTGAGGTCAAATAGATGAGATTTCACCAGGTGACAATCCATGGGGAAAGTTAACACACCCAATCTAATTAGGGTAGTTGCCTTGAATATCAATGGTCCTTTGTTGATGGATAAACAAATGACCAGTAATTTACATTCCTTTATCTTAAGTAAGTTTCAGTGACCTTTTGCTTACCTCCCTGGAAGTAAGGATACAGTACTGATTGAAACCATATAAAAATAACTCATAGTATACAGATACCAAGAAGAATGAGGGCCCTGCTCGCAAGCTTACAATCTGTAAGGAAAAAGGGAGACATGAAAGGTGGATGGTAACAATTGCTTTTATTGTCTGGCCTAGCCATAGTGTAAGAATCGGGTGTTCCTGTTGCTGCATGAACCAGCTAACAGTCTAAATATGTAACAGTACAGACAGAGAGGGGTATTAAATGCATAAAGCATGTGAGAACATGAGGCGAGGAACCTGGTTATGGTAAAAAATTTTGAATAAGCCACACAGGGATATTTAGGTTAATGCGTTGAGGCGATAAGCCTGTCTGAACAAATGTGTTTTTAGGGCACGCTTAAAACTGTGGGGTTTAAACGTATTAACCTGGGTAGTGCATTCCAAAGAAATGGTGCAGCATGTGAAAAGTCTTGGAGATGCGAGTGGGAGATTCTCATTAATGTACAAAGAAGAGAGAAGATATAGGCCACACATTGGGGATCACCCAACATGGGATTTAGCAAAAATTGTAACAATCTTTATTTAGACACACAAACCAAAACACCCAATCGTTAAAAACATTAAAATTGAAAATCTAGGCTCAAAATAGAGCCAAACCCTCATGGCTCCACATTCCACATGAAATAACTCAATAGAGAACCAAATGTGTATATAGATAGCATACCACAATATAAAGGCTTTGCATAAAGACTAGTTCATAAGAACGAATGAATGCACATACCATAAATACAAATGATCGCAAATGGTCACAAATGAGTTAAACGGCACTAAGGCTAAATTCACACTTGCTTTTTTTTGCAGCGCGTTTTTCCAGCAAAAAAACGCATTGAAAAAACGCATACAAACGCATACAACTGCTGCGTTTTTTTCAAGCATTTTTATGAGCATGCATGAAAAAAACGCAGTGTTTTTATGCGTTTGTATGCATTTTTAGTGCGTTTTTACCGCGTTTGCGTTTTTTCCAAACATTAGGTGGCCCCTCACACTAACCCAAACCATGACTTTACTAACCCTAACCCTAACCCTATCCCTGACCCTAACCCTATCCCTGACCCTATCCCTGACCCTAACCCAAACCCTAACCCTAACCCTAAACCTAACCCTAACCCTAACCCTGACCCTAACCCTTAACCAAACCATACTAACCCTAACCCAAACCCTAAACCCTAACTAACCCTGACCCTGACCCTAACCCTAACCCTAACCCTGACCCTAAACCCCCTTAACTAACCCTAACTCTAACCCAAATCCCTAAATTCCATGGTTAACAAAAAAAACGCATGTGCAAAAAAACGCATACATAAGCATGCCAATGCGCACATATGCGCACCCATAGACTTATAATGGGTGTCTTGCTGTAAAAAAACGCATTGCGCGCGCATGCGTTTTTTTGAGGCAAGTCGGACGCCCAAAAAATGCAACAGGATGCATTTTGTGCGCCCGAGCGCACACCGCAAAAAAACGCATGCGCACAAAAACGAATACAAACGCGTGTGTATGCGCACATAAGCGCATCCCATGCAAAGTATAGGAAAAAAAATCGCATGCGTTTTTTAGCGCTAAAATACCGCGAAAAAAAACGCAAGTGTGAAACCAGCCTAAGACAGCATGTAAATTAGTTGTATAAAAATTACAAATCAGAGGAGCCTGAGCGTCCTGAGACCCGACACGTGTCGCCACCCCTGACGAAGCCACAACTGGTGGCGACATGCGTCGGGTCTCAGAACGCTCAGGCTCCACTCCACCTCTGATTTGTAATTTTTATACAACTAATTTAAAGCTGAGCTCAGCATTCTTTGCAGGCGGCTATTGTTAGCCTGTGCTATCTAATTTCAGCATGCCTGATTAATCGTGACAATTTGAGTTACTCTTAGGGAGGTATGCATACCCTTTTAGGATTTTGCTAATATCATTGTATTAGGGGGCTACTCAAGCCGGATATTGTTTTTGGGCTTGTTAGCACGTTTTTTACAGGCATATTATATTCTCTGCTACATGGTTCAAATCAATTTTATTTGTATGCACAATACATAATGTCTTAGTGCTGTTTAACTCATTTGTGATCATTTGTATTTATGGTATGTGCACTTATTCGTTCTTATGAACTAATCTTTATACAAAGCCTTTATATTGTGGTATGCTATCTATATACACATTTGGTTCTCTATTGAGTTATTTCATATATCTATATTCTCTGCTACATGGTTTAAATCATCTTTATCTGTATGCACAATACATGCTGTCTTAGTGCTGTTTAACTCATTTGTGACCATTTGCGATCATTTTGTATTTATGGTATGTGTATTCATTCGTTCTTATGAACTAGTCTTTATGCAAAGCCTTTATATTGTGGTATGCTATCTATATACACATTTGGTTCTCTATTGAGTTATTTCATGTGGAATGTGGAGCCATGAGGGTTTGGCTCTATTTTGAGCCTAGATTTTCATGTCACATGTGTGACCAATTTTAATGTTTTTAACGATTGAGTGTTTTGGTTTGTGTGTCTAAATAAAGATTGTTACAATTTTTGCTAAATCCTATGTTGGGTGATCCCCAATGTGTGGCCTATATCTTCTCTCTTCTTTGTAAATTGGCGTCAATCTTGTATAGGTCTGGTTGGATCCCCTTTTATATGTCAGTGGTGCCCCCTTGTGTGTAATTTAGATTCTGATTAATGAGGATGTTAACCTCAGGTCATTAGAAGAACGGAGAGCATGGGTAGGGTGGTAGGCTGAGACGAGGGAGGAGATGTAGGGTGGTGCAGAGCCATGGAGTGCTTTGTGGGTGAGGGTAATAAGTTTATACTGAATTCTGGAGTGGATGGGTAACCAGTGTAAGGACTGGCACAAGGTAGAGGCATCGGTATAACGATTGGTGAGGAATATGATCCTAGCTGCAGCATTCAGGACAGACTGGAGAGGGGTGAGTTTGGTAAGAGGGAGACCGATTAGAAGAGAGTTACAATAGTCCAGACGAGAATGAATAAGAGAAACAGTAAGAGTTTTTGCAGAGTCAAAAGTAAGAAAGGGTCGAATTCTAGAAATGTTTTTGAGGTGCAGATAACAAGAGTGAGCCAGTGATCGGATGTGGGGGATGAATGAAAGCTCGGAATCAAGTATGACCCCAAGACAGCGGGCATGTTGCTGGGGAGTAATGGTGGAACCACACATAGAAATGGCAATGTCGGGCATACTGTAGGTAGGTTAGTAGAGGGAGGAAACACGAGGAGTTCAGTTTTTGACAGGTTCAGTTTCAGATAGAGGGAGGACATGATATTAGAGACAGCGGTAAGACAATCACTGGCATTTTCCAAAAAGGCAGGCGTGATATCAGGAGAGGAAGTATATAATTGGGTGTCATCAGCATAGAGATGGTACTGGAACCCAAATCTACTGATTGCTTGACCAATAGGGGCAGTAAACAAAGAGAAGAGGACTGGGCCTAGAACTGATCCTTGAGGAACCCCAATAGTAAGGGGAAGATGAGAGGAGGAGGAGCCAGAAAAAGATACAGTAAAGGAGGGGTCAGAGAGATAGGAGAACCAAGAGAGAACGGTGCCCTTGAGGCCAATGGAAAGGAGCATAGTGAGGAGGAGCTGATGATCCACAGTGTAGAATGCTGCGGAGAGATCAAAGAGAATTAGCATGGAGTAGTGACCATTAGATTTAGCTGTTAGAAGATCATTAGAGACTTTAGTGAGGGCAGTTTCAGTAGAGTGTAGAGAGCGGAAATCAGATTGTAGAGGGTCAAGGAGAGAGTTATCTGAGAGATGGCGGATAAGTTGGGCATGAACCAGGCATTCCAGGAGTTTAGAGATGAAGGGAAGATTAGAGACAGGTCTATAGTTAGCGGCACAGTTTTGGTCGAGGGATGGTTTCTTAAATAATGGCTGTATGATGGCATGCTTAAATGAGGAAGGAAAGATACCAGAAGAGAGAGAGGTGTTAAATATTTTAGTTAGGTGAGTGGTGACAACAGGGGGAAGGGACTGGAGGAGATGTGATGGAATGGGGTCACTGGTGCAAGTGGTAGGGCGAGAAGATGCATGGAGCCTTATAACTTCTTCTGTTACTTGTTCAAAATCAGAGAGTGAGCTAGATGCCATTGGGGAGGGAGGACAGTGCATGGTATGAGGTGATTGGGAGATAATTTCCTGTCAGATATGGTCAGTTTTTTCTTTGAAATAATTAGCCAGATCGTCAGCGTGGAGATTGGTGGTTGGGGCCTGCACTCTTAGGTTGAGTAGGAAATGAAAAGTGTCAAAGAGACATTTCGGGTTATTGGATAGTGAAGTGATGAGGGTGTTGAAATAGGTTTGTTTTGAGAGGTGAAGGGCAGCGTTGTATGTTTTAAGCATAAACTTATAATGGATGAAATCTTCGGGTAGATTGGATTTTCTCCACAGACATTCTTTGCACCTGGAGCACCACTGTAGGAAGCGTGTTTGCAGCATGTGCCAAGGTTGTCACCGTCTGTGCCTAGTTATTCTATGTATAGGAGGTATATAAGTCCAGTTACACCCAGGACAAAAAAAGAAAACAGCCGTAAACTGGCCAAACTTTGAGCATACACAGATATGAGCTGGCACGCAGATACAACACCAAAAAATGTATGGCCTGCATTTTTTTTAATAGTTTGCTAAATAATGCTGTATATACGTAAGTCCAGTGACACCCAGGTCCAAAAAAGAAAATTGGCCTAAACTGGCCAAAATGATATGAGCTGGCACGCATATACCACATTGAAAAATGTGTGGCCTGTAGTTTTTAAATTATTTGACTAAATAGTGCTGTATATAAGTACAGTGCCAGACAGCAACAAAATGAATTTAGGGCTAAAAAGACCAAAATTTTAAGCAGACGCATGGATGAGGCATGTCACAGATATACCACACTGTAAAATATGTGGCCTGTCTGTATTATTTGGGGGGGTTAAGCAAAATAGTGTCAAAAAATTGTGTAAGACATTAAAAAAAAAATACTCAACTGTACCACATAAAAAATAAATATTTCTCTGAACACTCAAAAGTAAAGATGAGCGACTTTGCCTTTTTTTGGGTCGAGTCGGGTTTCATGAAACCCGACTTTCTAAAAAGTCGGGTCAAACGAAATCGGCCGACTATAGGGAAAAGTCGGGGTCCAACTGAAACACGAAACCCAATGCAAGTCAATGGGGAAGCAAAGTCGGCAGGGAGTGGAGGACAGTAAACACACCTACAGTGCCCATTTCAATGCCAACTACATCAATTCTTATTACTTAAGCTTGTCAACCTTAATTTACTTTATAATAATAGTTTACACATTGAAAACTGGGGGTTATTTGGCTAAAGTTGTGGGGGGGTAGGGCTGGCGCCAGGTTTTCGTGTGCCCTGGGCCAAAGAGTGTCAGTGCGCCCTTTTAACACATACCACAATTCATAATGCTCCAATACGGCACAGAAATATAGGTATAGTACAATGAAAAATACTTCACTGCTTACATGACATGACTGATATCTATTTTAAATTCTACAATAGCTCAAAAACGGACAGGATATTACTCCATACAGTATTATGGCCACCAACTAGTGCGCCATACAGAATAATGAGCCCCATATATTTCTCCATACAGAATAATTGGTCCCATATAATGTTCCACACAGTATATGATGAGCTCCTCATATTGCTACAGTATATGTTGGTCCCCATGGATGATGCTCCACTGTCTTATGGGCCCAAATAATGCTCCATAGAGTCCATATATAATGGGCCCAATTTCTAATGCTCCAGTGTATAATGGGCCCCATAAATGCTGCTCCAGTGTCTGATGTCCCCATTTGGAATGCTCCAGTATATGTTGGTCCCCATGGACGATGCTCCAGTGTGTTATGGGCCCAAATTATGCTCCATAAATAATGGGCACCATTTCTAATCATCCAGTGTATAATGGGCCCCGTAAATGCTGCTCTTGTGTCTGATGTCCCCCATTTGGAATGCTCCAGTATATGATGGGCCAAATGGATGATGTTCCAGTGTATGATGGGCCCCATATATCATTCTTCAGTGTATATTGCTCCCCAAAAAATGCTCCCAAAATTTGAAAAAATTAAATACCTCTCCTCGCTGGGTACTGCTCTACTCTGGACTCCTCAGCATTGCCATTTTAAAGCTCTCTGCACTTGTACTGTTTCGGTAGAGGGCATACAGGTGTGTTGTCATCGCGCTCTGTAACCTGAATGTCACTGACAGGAAAGGCGGAAGACATCACGGCGATGGAGCAGGGAGAGGTAAGTATTGCAAGTGGCCCTGAGCAAGCAGGGGGGACCCACTCATGGGCGCCGATACTGGCACAGGGCCCCTCATAGTACGCCAGTGTGTCTGACGGCGAGTGGACCCCCCTACCGTCAGAGACACTTTATTGCACTGTGAGAGGCCCTGTGCCAGTCCCGTCACCCAAGGGTGGGGCCACACACCTGTTCAGGGCAACAGCACTTGCCCGGGTGCGGCAGGTGTTGACCCTGGGCCTGGGGGGGGGCAGCCCATTTCGGGTGGTTTAAAAAATGGCATATGTTGATGTGTAGGCTGGACTTTCAGCTGCTGCAAATGGAGGAATTGGAGAAGTCAGAGGAAGAGGAGGACAAAAGCGAGCCTTTTTTCTGGCAACCTATGTGTTATCAGAGGAGGGTGGGACAAAATCTTTTGAAACCCATGCATGGTTCATTTTAATGAAGGTTAGATCATCAACATTTTGGGTCGACAGACGGGTCCTTTTTTCTGTCAGGATTGATCCAGCAGCACTGAAGACTCTTTCAGATAGCACACTACCAGGAGGGCAAGCGAGCTCCTGTAAGTCATAATGTGCCAATTCAGGCCATGTGTCCAGTTTTGAGGCCCAATAATCAAAGGGGAATGACCTGTGAGGGAGAACCTCGATATGGGAGGCGAAGTAGTTTGTAACCATAGTTGACGACTGCTGTCTCCTGTCACTTGCAATCGATTCTGTATTAGCTGTCGTATGCGCGGGACTTGAGAAATCAGACCACAACATGGTCAGGAAACCCCTGTCTCCAATGCCAGTTCGGCTGTGTGCACCACAAACACATCTTCCATTTTGCCCACTACGGCTCGTGGGAGAACCAGCTCCGCTGATGTGTGCTGGGAATGCCTCAAACAACCTGTTTACCAAAGTTGCTTGTTTATTAGCCAATATTAGCTCTAGGTTCTCCTGTGCGATGATGTTGTGTAATTTGCCTTTATAGCGTGGATCGAGGATGCTGGCCAACCAGTAGCCATCATCCCTCATCATTTTGGCAATGTGGGGGTCCCTTTTTAGGATCTGCAAGGCATAGTCACACATGTGGGCCAATGTTCCAGGTGTCAATGCTACACTGCCAGTGGTGGGTGGAGGAGCACTTTCTGGCAAATCCACATCCCTCCAGTCACGCACAAACCCTGTGCCTGATCTTGGCATGCCCACATGTTCTGTTGCCCCCTGAGAAGCATCCTCCTCCCCCAAAAATCATCCCCCTCCTCATCTTCCTCTTCTTCTTCCACCTCGTCCAGGACAGTTCCCTGACCAGACAATGGCTGACAGTCATCAAGGCTTCCCTCCTCCTCCTCCTGTTGCTCCTCAGGTGCAGACGCCTGATCCTTGATGTGCGTCAAAGTTTGCATGAGCAGACTCATAAGTGGTATGCTCATGCTTATGGTGGCGTCGTCTGCGCTTACCTGCCGTGTGCATTCCTCAAAACACTGAAGGACTTTACAGAGGTCTTTCAGCTTTGACCACTACACACCCGACAATTCCATGTCTGCCCTCAAGCTGCCTGCCTGTGTATCCTCCCACAAATGCATAACAGCCTGCCTCTGTTCGCACAGCCTCTCAACCATGTGCATGGTGGAGTTCCATCTTGTAGCAACGCCTATGATTAGGCGGTGCTTGGGGAGGTTGAGTGATCGCTGCAGCTTCTGCGTTCGACTGGAGTGGACGTTTGAGCGACGGATGTACGAGCACAGTCTTAGCACCTTATGGAGCAGGGCTGTCAACTCTGGATAATTATTTAGGAAGCACTGCACTACCAGGTTCAAGGTGTGAGCCAGGCAAGGTATGTGTGTGAGTTTTGAAAGGGCTATGGCTGCCACAAAATTCTGCCCATTATCACTGACTACCTGCCTGGCTCAAGATGTAGACTGCCCAGCCATGACTCAGTTTGTCGATGAAAGTAGTCGGCCAGTACCTCCATGGTGTGTCTATTGTCGCCCAAAGATATCATTTTTAAAACAGCCTACTGCCACTTACCACTAGCTGTTCGATAGTGGGACACCTCGTGTGCAACACTGACAGATGTGGATGGAGTGCTCGTGCGACTGCGCTCTGTTGATGAGCTTTCGCTCCTGGAGGAGGAGGAGGGTCGAACGCCTACAGCCAACTGTTTCCCATACCGTGGGCTAGGCAGCACTGTTCCACCGCTGCTGTTCCCTGTGGAGCCTGCATCCACCACATTAACCCAGTGTGCAGTGATGGACACGTAGCGGCCCTGGCCATGCCTACTGGTCCATGCATCTGTTGTGAGGTGCACTTTTCCACTCACTGATTGTTTTAGTGCATGGACAATGCGGTCTTTCACATGCCGGTGGAGGGCAGGGATGGCTTTTCGAGAAAAGAAGTGCCGACTGGGTAGGTCATAGCATGGGACAGCATAGGCCATGAGCTCTCGGAAAGCTTTGCTTTCTACCAAACGGAAGGGCATCATCTCTAATGAGATCAGTTTGGCAATGTAGGCATTCAAAGTCAGTGTACGCGGATGAGAGGATGAGTACTTTCTTGTCCTACTCAGAGTGTCTGGTAGGGTGAGCTGGACTTGTGAGCTGCATATGGAGGAACTAGCATTGGACATGACGGACTGAGAAGGGGTTTGTGATGGTGAGGGTGCTGATGGCCTAGATTCAGTGTTTCCTCGCGAAAATATTGTGATTGCCTGACTGGTTTGGCCTAGTGATGACACCTCAACATTTGTTGATGGTGGTGTGCTTAGCGGTGGCCTTACAGTGGGGGAAGCGATGGAACGATGCCGGCTAACTTCAGTCGGAGCAGATGCACATGTGCTACCTGAGCTTTTGTAGTCCGTCCACGCTTGCAAATGCATGTTTAAATGTCTAAGCATGCAACTGGTATTCAAATTTCTTCGATTTTTTCCCTCTGCTAAAGGTCCTTCGGCACTTCTTACAGATAACCTTTGCGTCATCAGTAGAATTTTGTTCAAAAAAGTGCCACACTGCACTCTTCCTACTACGGTACAAATTTTCAGGGCTTGCGCGCTATGCTAATTTGACCATCTGGCCAAGCTGTCCTGCAACTCTTTTAGTTTTCTTGCCAAGTTTTTTGACAGCTGCGGGCCTGCTGGATAACCGCAGCTGCGATGATGATGCCTGCTGCGGATCCTTCTCCTGTTCTGACCTATTGTCACCAGCACCCTCTTCCCCCAATGGATGCCAATCCGGGTCAACAACTGGGTCATCCATGACCTCGTCTTCAATGTCATCTGCACCTTCATCTGTACCTTACTCTGTGTCACCGTGTAAGGTGGTATAGTATGCGGGAAGGGGCACCTGAGTTTCATCAGGGTCTGATTCGGGCTCAGTAGACTGCGAGAGCAATGTAGTGCTGTGGGTGAATGTACCAGCAGATTCATCTAGCAGTGGCTGTGCATCAGTGCACTCCATGTCAGATCATCTTGGACTGGGGAATTCAGGATTTGACTTGATAACCCAGGAATGGTATGTGAAAAGAGCTCCATGGAGTAATCTGAAGTGTGTGCTGCAGCATCCTGTTGTTTCTGACCAGAGGTCTGCACTGACGACTCTGTGCTTGCAGTTTTTGTAACTTCAGAAGAGGAGGCAATAGAGCTGGAGGCTGTTTCGGCAATGTAAGCCAAAACCTGTTCCTGTGGTTAAAAGTGGTTTACCTACTCCCAGAAAAGTGAACCTTAAAGGCCTTCTTGTGCCAGATGATGATGCAGGCTCAACACCTCCTGCCTTAGCTGCTATTGTGCTTTTGCCAGAACCAGCCGATGCACCACCACCATCAGTACCAGCTGCGCCCCCCTGCCCACGTCCGCGGCCTCTTCCACCATAATTCCTAATGTTTGGGAAAATGTACCAAAAATACCAGAAGAGAGATGGTACTGTATGAGGAGTGTACAGCTGTGTAAGGTGTATTAAAAAAATTAAATCTTTGAATATATTTTGTTAGTCACAGATGCTCTACCAGTATGTATTTGAGAAACTTCATGCAATACTACCTTCATGCAATTTTTGCAATATATTTTTTTACTTTTTTATTCCAGGATATTTGTTTTGTGTTTTGCTTTTGGTTTTCAGTATGTATTTGACCGTAACCCAACAAGCAGATATACGGTACTGTATCAGAAGTGTACAGCTGTATACGTTTTGAGTTAAACTAAATTTCTCAGTATATGTATTTACGGAGTGTCACACACACATGCTGACTCTGTATAGATGTGAATGTAATGCGAACAGTAGATATACAGTATTGTTTGAGAATCGGACAGCTCAATACGGTGTATGGAGAAATGGAAATGTCCGTATATGTATTTACAGAGTGTTACACACATGCTGACTCTGTATAGATGTGACCATAAAGTGAACGGCAGATATACAGTTGTGGCCAAAAGTATTGACACCCCTGCAATTCTGTCAGATAATACTCAGTTTCTTCCTGAAAATGATTGCAAACACAAATTCTTTCGTATTATTATCTTCATTTAATTTATCTTAAATGAAAAAATACAAAAAGAAATGTCCTAAAGCCAAATTGGATATAATTCCACACCAAACTTAAAAAAGAGGGTGGACAAAAGTATTGGCACTGTTCGAAAAATCATGTGATGCTTCTCTAATTTGTGTAATTAACAGCACCTGTAACTTACCTGTGGCAAGTAACAGGTGTTGGCAATAACTAAATCACACTTGCAGCCAGTTGACATGGATTAAAGTTGACTCAACCTCTGTCCTGTGTCCTTGTGTGTACCACATTGAGCATGGAGAAAAGAGAGAAGACCAAAGAACTGTCTGAAGACTTGAGAAACCAAATTGTGAGGAAGCATGAGCAATCTCAAGGCTACAAGTCCATCTCCAAAGACATGAATGTTCCTGTGTCTACCATGCGCAGTGTCATCAAGAAGTTTAAAGCCCATGGCACTGTGGCTAACCTCCCTAGATGTGGGCGGAAAAGGAAAATTGACAAGAGATTTCAACGCAAGATTGTGCGGATGTTGGACAAAGAACCTCGACTAGCATCCAAACAAATTCAAGCTGCCCTGCAGTCCGAGGGTACAACAGTTTCAACCCGTACTATCCGTCGGTGTCTGAATGAAAAGGGACTGTATGGTAGGAGACCCAGGAAGACCCCACTTCTTCCCCGAGACATAAAAAAGCCAGGCTGGAGTTTGCCAAAACTTACCTGAAAAAGCCTAAAACATTTTGGAAGAATGTTCTCTGGTCAGATGAGACAAAAGTAGGAGCTTTTTGGGCAAAGGCATCAACATAGAGTTTACAGGAGAAAAAAGAGGCATTCAAAGAAAAGAACACGGTCCCTACAGTCAAACATGGCAGAGGTTCCCTGATGTTTTGGGGTTGCTTTGCTGCCTCTGGCACTGGACTGCTTGACCGTGTGCATGGCATTATGAAGTCTGAAGACTACCAACAAATTTTGCAGCATAATGTAGGGCCCAGTGTGAGAAAGCTGGGTCTCCCTCAGAGGTCATGGGTCTTCCAGCAGGACAATGACCCAAAACACACTTCAAAAAGCACTAGAAAATGGTTTGAGAGAAAGCACTGGAGACTTCTAAGGTGGCCAGCAATGAGTCCAGACCTGAATCCCATAGAACACCTGTGGAGAGATCTAAAAATGGCAGTTTGGAGAAGGCACCCTTCAAATATCAGGAACCTGGAGCAGTTTGCCAAAGAAGAATGGTCTAAAATTCCAGCAGAGCATTGTAAGAAACTCATTGATGGTTACCGGAAGTGGTTGGTTGCAGTAATTTTGGCTAAAGTTTGTGTAACCAAGTATTAGGCTGAGGGTGTCAACACTTTTGTCTGGCCCATTTTTGGAGTTTTGTGTGAAATGATCAATGTTTTGCCTTTTGCTTCATTCTCTTTTGTGTTTTTTCATTTAAGACAAATTAAATGAAGATAATACCAAAGAATTTGTGTTTGCAATCATTTTCAGGAAGAAACTGAGTATTATCTGACAGAATTGCAGGGGTGTCAATACTTTTGGCCACAACTGTACAATACTGTTTGGGAATCGGACAGCTCTATACGGTGTCTGTATGAAAAATTGTAAATCTCCGTCTATTTTTATATGGAGTGATATTCGCTGTCTCTGTATAGATTTGACCGTAATTAAAAAGCAAATATACGATACTGTTTGAAAAGTGGACAGCTCTATACGGTGTAGGTCTGGAAAAATGGAAAATCTCCTCCTTTTTTTTTTTCCAGAGTCTCACACAGCTTGTATTTGTCCGTGATACCAGCCGGTAAATGGTAGTGTGTGAGGAGCGTATACGGTGTGTGAAAAAATGAACGCTCGGTTACTGAGCAGAGCAAAATAATAAAAGTTGGAGTGCTTTGAAAAAAGCAGTTTGAACAGCAGTGTGCACACAGCAATGCAGCTATCAGGTAGCTTTAAAAGGCAGCCTAATCACCACCAGGGCTGCTGCACACAAAAAAAATCCTCCACACTAACTCTACAGTGAAAAGCGCTATCAGCAGAAGCTATTTTTTTTCCTTCTTCCCTGCCTAACGCTCTCCCTATTCACAATCAGCAGCAGCACCTCTCCCTATTCTAAGATTGGCAGAAGTAAGATGGCAGTCACGGCCTTTTATAGGCACTGTGACACCACACAAAGCCAGCCAATCCCTTCTCTAACATGGTGGGGGCCGCTGCCGACGTAATCGCGTTGCCCACAGTGTGCGTCCTTGATGATTGGCAGAGAAAAGGCGCTGGAAGCATTATTTGAAATGCGACTTTGGCGCTCAAGTCGGCGACCTTATGGTCGACCTCACGCTATAGTCGGGTTTCTATTAGCGAAACCCGACTTTAGCGAAAGTCGGCGGATTCTGAATTTGGCCGACCGGTTTCGCTCAACTCTACTCAAAAGGGATGTTTGGGACCCCTTTAAAATTTGCTGGATTTTCACGCTGTGCTAGGAAAAGGATCTGGCCGCATTGTCAAAAAGCAAATGGAGGGAAAAAAAAGGGCTCTTTATTGCTTTGCAAAAAAAAAAGCTCTATTAGGGTATGTGCACACGCTGCGGATTCTGCTGCGGATCCGCAGCGGATTTGGCCTCTGCGGATCCGCAGCACTTCTGCAGACAGTGTACTACAATGTAGTACAATGTAAGGCTGGGATTTACATTCCGCAGTGCACATGCTGCTGTTTTTTCACTGCGGAAAAGCTGCAGTTTTAAATCCGCAGAAAAATGACATGTCAATTCTCTTTCTGCGGATTCCGCTGCGGTTTGCCACCTATTCCATTGTCCAGGTGTCAAACCGCAGGTCAATTTACCTGTGGTTTTACCTGCGGATCTGCATGGAAAAATCCGCTGGTGAGTCCGCAGCGTGTGCACATAGCCTTAGCCCTGGCCAAAAAAATATTCAAAGCCAATTACACCTGGAGCTAGGTATATACAGCCAATATATCCCACAGGTAGCAGCAGCAGCACCAGAACACAGGACCCTCTTGATATATGCAATGATATGTATATACACACATACAGTGCCTGCAGGCCTTGCACTGATGTGTATACAGCGACGTACACTACCCTGCCTGCCTAACACTGAAACCTATATACTCTGGAATTAGTCCTTAAAAGAACTTTTGGTTTAGCTTGGTTTGAGTTGTTTAGGATGGTAGATCCCACACTCACTAATAAATCCCCAATTCTGACCCTATCAAGGCAGCAGCTCTCCCTACACTATCTCAATCCAGAGCTGAATGCAGCGAGCAGGGCGGTGTCCAGTCTCTTATACCCCTGATGATGCTGTGCGGCCAGCTAATCACTGCACGACCACAACAAAGATGGCTGCGGCATTTCATTGCCTGGCAGACAATCCCTGCATCGTGATTGGTTCCGTAAAGTCCACCAAAAATGCTGGGTGGAGACCCGAGTTCCCGCCGAGTAATCCCGGAAATGCTCGGTGCTCACCGAGTACAGTGATACCGAGTAGTGGTGTACACATTCACTTATCACTATTAAATAAATATACAATGTGACAATGTGTGCATTAGGGTAGAGAAAAGACTGTCTGTGGCTTTGCCAGATGGAGTGAGCGGCAGTATTGGCTCTTTTATTAAGGGTACTTTCACACATCAGGTTTTTTCCAACAGGCAGGATCCGGCGTCGCGCCGGAGCGATGGATCCGGTGTCAATTGTGAAAAACTGATGAAACGGATCTGTTTTTCTGCCGGTTCCGTCTAGTGGATACAAGTCAATGGGTACGTGGAAACCCCACTCCGCCCAAAGCCCCGCCCCCTTCTGTACGCGCTGTGATTTCCGGATGTGTTCATTGAACACATCCGGAATTGCTGCATCGTATACATAGAGTAGGCTATTCACCTTGCGGAGACTGAGCATCTCTGCAAGGTAAACCGACATGCTGCGGTCTAAAAAGACGTACCGCATGTCCGGAAACGCAGGGCCACCGAATGCGTTTTCGCACGCATAGTGGAGAGGGTATTTCATAAAATCCCCTCCACTATGCTGTAACCACGGCCAGCGTTGGTGGCAGGCAGACCAGGCAGCTGCTTAGGGCCCCTGCTCCCCCAGGGGCCCCCAGCTAGCGGCACATCACACAGCCGCTATGGGGCAATATAATTGTTAGGGGTGTATTATACTATTTGGAGGACTATGGGGCACATCATATTATATGGATGACTATAGGGAGTGTATTATACTATATGGAGGACTATGATGCACGTTATATTATATGGAGGACTATGGGGTGTAAACTGTAGATGTGCTGCTGATAACATGATACTGTATGATGATCTGTTAGTGATCCATTTGTGATTGTTCTGTTCCCATCATTTTTTCTCAGATGGTGGAAAGAGGCCGGAAACAAGTATTAAATGACTTCAATATTGTCGATCACACTCATTTAGTGGCCTGAACTCAGCGCATGTAAATACAACCGAAGTGCTTCTGTGTGATGTGCAATATGTTGGCATTTGGGGCCCCATTTTAAACTTTGCCTAGGGCCCCACTTTGCCTAAAACCAGGCCTGGCTGTAACATTTGGACGCTGCGGATTGAATGCTGCGGCTGTATGCAGCGTTCAACCCGCAGCTAATAAGGATGTTATCCGGCAAGTGGAAGCATACCCTTACTACTGGGCAGCATGGCAGCTCAGTGGTTAGCGCTGCAGCCTTGATCCCACCAAGGACAACATCTGCAAGGAGTTTGTATGCTCTCCCTTGTGTTTGCGTGGGTTTCCTCCGGGCACTCCGGTTTCCTCCCACACTCCAAAGACATACTGATAGAGAATTTAGATTGTGAGCCCCATCGGGGACAGTGATGAAAATGTGTGCAAACTGTGAAGCGCTGCGGAATATGTTAGCGTTATATAAAAAAATAAAGATTATTATTATTACTAGCCAGGTGTCTAGACCTTGACATATTTGTTATGCCAAAGGACTACTAACACACAAGCCAAAGCTGAGATGTCATTGAGACAAATGTTTTTAACACGCTTTAAATATCTAATCACTAACGGATCACACCTTTGACATCTCTAACCATTTAATTACCACATTAACCCTTCATTTTCACATACAAACCTTTGGCTCTGGTATATATCCACACGTACAGCACACGGATCACACACAGATTGTACACACGGATAGCACATGGATGCGACAAACGGACACATGAAACCGGCCTTAGATTGATTTTTGAGAGGTGCAATGTTTAACATGTGAATGAGGTATTAATATTTGTTAAAATATGAATGAGTTCTTTTAGAGATTTTTGGGTGGTGTAATGTTTAGTTACATATGTGCTTCCAATTGTCGTCATCATCATGACTTACTTGCTGTGGATAGGCTACCATTGGTTATAAATTGTTTCTGACCCCGCTCCGCCCAAAGCCCCTCCCCCTGATGTACGCACGGTGATTCCGGATGTGCTCATTGAACACATCCAGAATCGCCGCATCGCATACATAGAGTAGGCTATTTACCTTGCGAAGACGCTCAGGTCAGACATGCTGCGTTCTAAAAAGACGTGCCACATGTCCGGTTTCGTGGATGTGTCACCCGCGTATTAGGACACATAGTGGAGAAGGGATTTCATAAAATACCCTCCACTATGCTATAACATCTGGACGTAATATGCCACGTGGAAACATAACCTTAGGAAACTACATGACAGAAATGCATTAGATGCTTTCTATGGAATATACGCAATAATATTACATGCGGTTTTTTAATATCAAGATGGAATAACATGTAGATATTTTTATAGAAGGAATTGGTATGTGCAGTTTTCTCTATTTTTCCATGGTGAATGCAATATAAAAAAGAAAGTATAGCTGCAGACTGTGTGCCAAAATATATGGAGACAATGAATATATGAATTTAGGAATTAATTATAAATAGAATATTCTCATGCATTTAAGGTTCTGAGAGAATATATTGACCAATGAGGGCCTCAGAGACATTCTGTTCAAATTGTCATGCATTGGTACTCAAGTACTCATAAAGGTTATGCACTTTTGAGAGTTATATACCAAGGAAATGTATTCCAGACCACGGAATAGTCTATGGGTGAGCAATATAATACCGATAAGGGTATGTACACACGTCGAGTAAAATTTCTGCATCCTTTGACAGAAAAAACACAGCTGCAAAACGTGCATTTTGGATGCGTTTGTGACTCGCTTTTGATTGATTGGAGTGAAGTCAATGGTGAAAAACGTAGGGCAAAATGCACAGAGTATTGACTTGCAGCAGATTATTTTCTGCACCAAATCTGCAAGTCAAAAATACTGAATATGTGCATGACATTCACTCTACTGGCATCAGGTTTTGCTTTTGGTTTTGTCATAAATCAATGCAGAAAAAACGTGACAAATGCACCAAGTCTGCAACATATGCACACAGCCTAATACTGAAACATTTTTGAACAAGGTTTTTGAGTGCTATATACCAACAAAATGTATCCACGAAGATGTGATACCATATAGGTGACTAATATGATACCGATAAATTTTGAACATGTTTTTTTTACCTCGTACTCATGCGGCTCCACTCCGTACATCCCGTACAAACACTGCTCTGCTACGCTTCATACACACACGGCTCAGCTCCGTACGCTTCATACACACAGGGCACCGTTCCATACATCCCATACACACACGGCTCCGCTCCAAACACCAAGTACACACACGGCTCCGCGCACTTCGTACACACGCGGCTCAGCTCCGCGCACCTCATACACACGCGGCTTAGCTCTGAACACCTCGTATACACGTGGCTCAGATCCACGCACCTCATATACACACGGCTCAGATCCGCGCACCTCATACACATGCTGCACAGCTCCGTACACCTCATACACACGCGGCTCAGCTCTGTACACCTCGTACACACGCGGCTCAGCTCTGTACACCTCGTACACACATGGCTCAGCTCTGTACACCTCGCACACACATGGCTCTGCTCTGTGCACCACATGCAGCTCCGCTCCGCTCCGTACACCTTGCACACACACACAAATACACACATCTCCGCTCCGTACACCTCATACACACGCGGCTCAGCTCCGTACACTTTATACACATGTAGCTCAGCTCCGTACACCTCTTACACATGTGACTCAGCTCCGTACACTTTATACACATGTAGCTCAGCTCCGTACACCTCGTACACATGTGACTCAGCTCCGTACACCTCGTACACACACGGCTCAGCTCCGTGCACCTCGTACACATGTGGCTAAGCTCCGTGCACCTCGTACACACACGGTTCAGCTCCGTACACCTCGCACACATGTGGCTCAGCTCCGTTCACCTTGTACACATGTGGCTCAGCTCTGCACACCTCTGTTGTGAATTCGCTTTCTGGCCTCGCTCTGGTTATTACTGAAGGTAGTGGAGCTGGTCAGATTGTCAGAGGGGTTGAGAGTTCTCTTTCTGAGCTTCCTCTGGTGGTTACTGGAGGTAATGGAGCTGATCTGATTAACAAAGGCTTGCCACCTGATAATGAGGATGACGATTGGAGATCTGGGGTTTCAGATTGGGATTTAAGACAGCCGATATGCTCTATCCCTGCTGCTGATTTTCTTCTTGCCTCCTGAGGTCTGATGTTTCCAGCTCTGTCCCTGCATGTTCAGCTAAGTGTTCATTTGCTATTCTGTTTGCATTTGATTTAGTTTTGTCTATATCAGTTTTGTGCTGGTCAGCCAGCTCCGACTGGGCTGTGCTGAATCACCGTCCATATGTTACTGCTTGTGCCAGTTTGTTTTTGTCCCTTATAAGATTGGCCTCATTTTGCTCTGCTTTCAGAATATACCAGAGTGCTGATATAGTCGGCGAAGTCGTGTGACTTAAGTGTTTTTTGCATCAGACGTGCTGGACTTCTGCAGGTTTTTTTTGAGTGATTGCAGACAGCGTCTTCCCTTTCCTGTCCTGTCTAGTCAGTGTGGGCCCCATCATTTGCTCAGTCTGTTTTCCTGCCTGCGTTTGTGTATTCATCCTGTCTCACCGACAATATATGTTTGGGGGCTATCTATTCCTTTGGGGTGTGCTCTGGGGCAGTTTAGATTTCCCCTTTCTTGTTTTAGGCTTAGTTAGCTCTCCGGCTGTGCTGAGGCGTCTAGGATCATGAAGGGGTTAATGAATCAGGAGTGTCTGACTACAACATAACCTCTAATAAAGACCAACTTGGAAAATATCAGATTTCATGAATAGAGGTCTCTGTCTTTTGTATACAAAAAATGTGTTTCAGTACTGCAGCACAGGACTAGGGTAGGAGGGGGAGAACTGACCCTGCACTGCGACTAGGCTGATACCCTACGATGGAGTGGGCGACCCATTCCTTGTGAATAGACCCACCGACAATCCTAGGCTAATCTCAGGTGAAGACCTATAGATCGGGGGAAGGGGGTCCCTGAAAGATCTAAGGACTGGGTACAAAAACGGGTCACCTCCTAATAGAAAACAAAGAGGAGGCTGCAGAAACAATCTGAAAACAGAAACTAAGACTAGCAGAACCAGAGGTCCCAGAACTGCACTAATTAAACACACAGAAGGCAAAGCAAGGCTCCAAGCCAGACTTAAAGCAGATTAACACTGTTGTCCAGCAAGGAATGGGAGACAGGTGCAGCTTAAAAAAGAGTGATACAAAAACCTGACCAAAGACAACCCAACACCAGGGGAAAAAGACCAGCCGCCCGAACACTACAAGAAAATGGCGGATGGTCACAAACTGAACAGTGTTGTGAATTTTCTTGCTCGGAATTCTGAGCCGAAGCTCCCTCTCCTCCCTCTGGTGGTTGCTGAGAGTAGCAGAGCTGGCCAGGTGGATGGAAGTTCCCCACCTGACGATGATAATTGGAAACCTGGGATTACTGGCTGGGAGCATATAATTGAGCTGGCTGCTCTTGGAGGTTGCTGGTGATTTCCTCAGTGTGCATTTGGAGCTCTTTTGTCCCCTGCCTGATCTGCATGGTTCAGGTAAGTGATTCTTTTGCTAATCCTTTGCATCTAATCTGGTTGTGTCTTTTTTTTGCTTTCTGTTTTGCTGCTAGGGTTCAGCGTGCTCCCTGCTGGGGGCAGCGCTGGGCTCTGCTTCATATGTTGCCGCTTGTTCAGTCCCCTATTATGTTAGTATCTTTTTGCTTTGCTGCCAGTTTATACCAGAGTGCTGATCTACCGGGGGTGAGATCGTGTGATCTCAGGTTTTTTGTATATCAGTAGTGTTGGACTTTTTCAGGGTTTTGTGCGTGATTGCAGACAGTATTTTTTCTATTGTGTCCTGTCTAGACAACTTGGGCCCCACCGTTTGCCCAGTCTGTTCTCTGACTGTGTTTGTGTCTCATCTTGTCTCACCGACAATATATGTTTGGGGGCTGTCTATTCCTTTGGGAATCTGCTCCGGGGCTGTTTAGATTTCATCTTTCTGTCTTTAGGCTTAGTTAGTCCTCCAGCTGTGACGAAGCGTCTAGGGCATCGTAGGAATGCTCCACGGCTACTGCTAGTTGTGTGGATAGGATCAGGGGTCTGCAATCCGCTTAGTTGCCAACTTCTCTGGTTTTCTGTGGCTTACAATCATAGAATCGTAGAGTTGGAAGGGACCTCCTGGGCCATCTGGTCCAACACCCTGCTCAAAGCAGGATTCGCTAAATCATCCCAGTCAGATGTCTGTCCAGCCTCTGTTTGAAGACATCCATTGCTTGGGCTTGCTCTCCTCCTCGGTGACCCAATTATAACACACCTCGTACACATGCGGCTCAGCTCCGTACACCTCATACACATGCGGCTCCGCTCTGTACACCTCGTACACACACAAGCATCTCCGCTCCGTACATCTCGTCCACACGCGGCTCAGCTCCGTACACCTCGTACACACGAGGCTCAGCTCCGCACACCTCGTACACACGTGGCTCCCCTTTGCACACCTTGTACACATGCGGCTCCGCTCTGTACACCAAGTACACACAAGTCTCCGCTCCACACAACCCATACACACGCGGCTCCCCTCTGCACACCTCGCACACACAAGGCTCTGCTACATCCACCCTGTAATGTAAACCCCTCCTGACTCCACACCAAAACTTCCCCTCATCCAGCACCATGACAACCATCACAGCAGAGTCCTGCATCCACTGATGCCCCTGATCATGTGACACCTGGCTCCTCCCCTCCTGTGACCTCATCACAGGTCCTGTGTGCACAGAGTAACCATGTATGAGAGCAACCCAAGCAGATGTAGGAGAGAATATGCCACCCCCTATCTTCAGGGACGCACCCGCCACCTGAGACAGAGTTCAGCTTGCCTCACGGTAGGTGCGCCCCTGCATGTAACTGTCTCAGTCTGTGTGTCAGCATGGAGGAAGGAGTGTCGGCACCAGCACCACATGTACTTACTGCCGCTCTGCCACCCCCCATCAGGGAAGATTATACACGCACCACCGGACTAAAAAAAACCTCAGGTGCCGCCCCCCCCACAGAGTCCCGCCCTAGGCACGTGCCCTCAAGTGCCTAGTGGCAAATTCGGCCCTGCCCCCCTCCCCTCATCATCCACATGCCAAATGTTCATGATACACCACCATTATCATTGCTAAAGTGCAGGAAATATTTTTATGGCAACGCCAATATTTTCCCGCATTTTTACTGAATGATACCGATTTTTACTTATGTTATGCAATTTTACTCGGCTTTCCGATCACAGACATGAATGTGCTATATTCGTGCCAAATTTATGTTTGGGGAACATTCGCTGATCAAATTCGCTCATCTCTAATCTTTAATGTATGATCAAATAGACTTATAATATACTGTATCTCAAGTTTGTCAGAGTGATAAGAAGCATAGGAACCCCTAGGGATAGGTAAGATATCCACACTGTTTAAAGTAATCAAATGTGTATAATGTAGTTGTCCTTTAAACATTATAAATGGTAGGGTCCATTGGATTATGGATTGAATGTCATGTATAAAGGAAATGGAAGGCAATGCCACTTCCCACAATAAAGCCTTAGGGACTGATATATCACCTGCTATTTTGGAATGGTAAACTTCCATGGTAAAACCTGGTTTTCTGTCCATCATAACCAAGTTGTGATATGATCTTCAAACGAGGTACAGATGAAGCTTCTGACTAGAGCATGTGACCATGTTACGAGTTGGAAGGAGAGTCTCAGTTGACCAAGTACCAAATCTACATTGATGTTGCCTGTGTTTCCAAACTATACTGTTGTTAAAAGGACTGTTGTTCAGAGATGTGGTAAATCATACTTGTTCAATATTGCTTGGTATGACAAAGTGGAAGAGGCCTCTGACTGTTGACCCGACAACACCAAAGCAAAATAAGTCTTATTACAGGGTGATGGAAGCAATACAGATAAATATAGGAAGAAGAAAATTCTAAAGTAAGAAAAAATCTGATTCTGTGGACAGATATTAGGTTATGGTGATTGGCAGTAAAACATCCCTGTGATGACAAATATTTGTCCTTATGTCTTTGGCATCATCTTTTCATCTTACCTGAAAGATGTTTGTTTTTATGATTGTCGACCATAACTCGGTGAATTCCTGCCATTCCTACATTTGTCCTGTGAGCAACGCTGGTCAGAAAATACTGGTTTGAGGAGTTGATATGCAGGTAGATGATCGCTATTATTTACAAAACCAGTTTTTTTGTGCACCCATGCCACACCTGGTATTATTGGCCAGGGGACAGTCATAAATCTCAGAAAAGAATGATGGGAAGAGCTGATTCTAACTTTTCTGCTGCCTGAGGCAAACATTAAAGAAGTGACCTTTCCCGCAGTGCAATATATACCTGCAGTGAGCAAATGCAATTCTGGCGTTGTTTTTGGGTTTTGCTTTTACAATATTTATTCATTACTTTTTTGTTCCCTTAGAGGGCTTGAACCTGCAGAGAAGATAAACCTTCCTTACCATAAGAATGATTATTATGTGGAATAGTCTACTGCAAAAGCTGATTACTGTTGGAACCAATAATGGTTTAAAAAAAGGTTCAGATTCTTATTTTTTTAGAAGACAATAACACAAATTATTATTTACATTTGTGAAATTATTTTTTGAGTGTTTAATCCATTGATTCAACTATTGAAATCAGTAGTAGTGATGAGCGAGCGTGCTTGTCACTGCTCTTTACTCGCTTGATCATCAGTGAGCTCAAGATGCTCATTATTCGGCGAGTATTTTTGAATGCTTGCGCGCAAGCTCAAATTCCAGACCCATATGTTTGCCGCTTTTTAGATAGCAAATAAACATGTGGGGATTGCCTTCCAGTCACTGTAATGCCATAGCCGTCTTGGTTGTGCCATTGCTGTGATCGGCTGGCGGCATAATGTCATCGGGTCTATATAAGACCCGTGACGCCATGCTCGGCACATTGTACCAATGGACACAGGGAGAGCAGGGAGAGTTGCTGTGCTGCTGAGCTAGGGACAGAGTTTTAGCTGCATATAGGCAAGACACAATTAATATTTCTTTCATCTGAAACAACAGCCCTTATTAGGGCTAATTATAAACAATATTGGTCACTAGGTAGATTTCTTAGTCCTGAGTTAATAATTCGATTCAAACCAGGGATCCTTTTAAACACATCCCTTTGTGGATTCATTATTAGGATAATTTGTTTTAAATAAGATGAATGGTCTACTGGACGAAGTTTCCTCCAAATTCACAACTATAATATTGTAATGTAACAAAATTCAATTAGATCCACTAGGAGGTGTGGTATTGACTGATCTTATTATTCCCACTGGCTACTTATTGTCCTATTCTTTAGTTGTTTAGAAAAATAATTTAATGAACTGGCACATGCACGAACAATGCATTAATCTGGGAATGTCACTGTGCTAAAATGCAGACTAGTTGGCCTTGCCAACCACCGTCCACCCCATAAACTGCATCTTCTGATTCTTCCACCTCCCTCACTGTGGCAAGTGTTGTCACACAGGTCTCTGACCTCCACTTGTTTACCCCCTACAGTTGGTGTGACTGAGAGCCTGTCAGCTGATACGAAATTGGACATGCCTGCTATTTTTGACTGATCTTACATACAAGCACACCCCATCTTTCGCAATTCACCGTAACATCTCCTCCTGCACCTCCCTCACAGTTCAGCAGCTTGTCGTGTTCACCCTACTCCATCCTGTGTCAGCACAGCAGCAAACCCTCATTTGTGCCGTTGTGCTCACATAAGATTCTTTCCTTCTACCCATGGCAAAGCAAACAGCTTGAATTTCACCATCTTCAATCTACTAATAATAATAATAATAACTTTTTTTATATGTTGCAAACACATTCCTCATAGCTTTACAAGTCAGCAGCTCATATAAAACAGTCTAAAGTTACCAAGTTTAAGATAATCAAACAATTAAAGCAAAAATAATGATGACCTTGCTCTTCAGAGCTCACAATCTACAATGAGGTGGGGGTGACACAAATTACAGGTGCTTATTTACATTGATGGCACAACCATTTTAAGGAAATGGGGCGTAGATAAAGGCTGCATGAGCCTTTTAAGGTATGGTTGAGTTTGATGGCGAATTATGTTAAGAGAAGTAGAGAATAAGCTATATATATATATATATAAAATAACTTTGATTAGGGAATGTGATAGGTTGGGGACAAAGGGCAAGAGGTGAGTCATCTAGGAAGGAGATTGAACTGAGCCAGACAAAGTCTAGCTAAGGGGTGTTACAATCTTTGTATGTCTCAGAGTTTGAACCTTGTGAAGTCTCCCAGGATAATGGTTGTCAATTCTGAGGACATGAAGTGTGGCAGCAACGCATAAAAGTGGTCAAGGAAGTGGGTGGGTGAGCCTGGAGGCTGGTGTATGACTGCTACTCTTAGGGAGACGGGTTGGAACACCCTGATGGTGTGAACCTCAAAAGAAGAATAGTGTACAATTGGCCTGTATTTATTTATTTGGTTAAATATAGAATGTTGTTGTTGCAGCGAGGAGTGTAAGGTTATCGTCGAGTTGGCAGTGATAGTACGGTGGGATATACACATATTCCATTGTTCAAATCTGGACGTGGATAAGCCGAACACTATTACTTTTCTGAGAACTAATTATTGTTAACAGCCTGTGGCCCCCGCGGTTGTCTGACTGATAGGGGCCAGCTGAGAGCTATTCACTACAAAGATCACAGCGCTTGTTTCTGTATGACTCATGGCCTGTGATCTCTGTGATTATTGCATGGCCATTGCAATCTGTTGGCCATGGAAATGCAGCCTTTTTGCCTTCTGGATACAGATGGTTTACAAAAGCTGATGACCGTCGCAGTCCCCCAGTACCAGATAAACCACTACACACCATAAGATGGATAGCTAAACTAACAGACAACAGGGATGAAGAACTAAACAAATAAACAGCTAGGGTTGTAGAACTAAACCACTACGCACCATACAATGGATAACTAAACTGATAGAAAACAGGGGTTAAAGAACTAAACTATTAAACAGCTATGATTGGAGAATGAAGCAAATTAACATCAGAACATGGAGAACTGAAGTAATAGACAATAGGGGTTGGAGAACTAAACTACTAAACAACTTGGGTTGGAGAGCTAAACTACTGTAGTACACACTAGGGGATGGAGAACTAAAGCAGTAGACACCAAGGTGTCACTAGACACCAAGTCTTTGAATACCCAGAGCTTGTGGAACAAACCCCTGTATGTAACAGTTCCTCCAGTGATTCTGCCTCCTACACCTCCTCTAGGGCCTCCACCTGTGCCCTCAACCCCTGCCTTAATTAAACACACGTTCCAACACTGTAGAGAGAATCTCCCCCACCTCCGTACTGCACAGCCAGGGCTCACCGTAATCAGGCTGAGTTTACATTAATATGCCTTGGAGATCGCAGTCATACAGATCAACAGTTGTGGATAGCTATCCATGCTGAGTTTGAGAAATGGCTGTCTACTCTCAACCTGGAGCCAGGGAAGGCTCTGTGCGATAACGGTGCAAACCTGGTGGAGGCCCTATGCTGGGCCAACCTTACACATGGGCCTTGTATGGCTCACATCTTCAATATGGTGGTACAGAAATTCCTCTGTCACTGTCCCAGCCTGGATGAGCTGCTGCAGAAACCACTGTCATTGTGAGCTGACTTCCACCATTCCACTTCAGTTGGTATAGAGATCTTTCAGACTACTGGTTTACTGGTTGCTATCCGATATAACCACACTGTGGAATTAAACTCTGCACATGTTGCAGCGATTGTGGCAGCAGCACCAAGACCTGGAGCAGTATGACATTTTTCATGGCCTGGCACAGCGCAGTACGGACGTGGTGCAAGACACACTTGTGTAGTGGATACAGAAGAAGGACCTCTGCTCCCTTCTGCATATTTTCTTAATGGCTGCTAAGAAGGTTAGTGGTGATGATGCCATCATCAGAATTCCTATTACTGTCATCTACATGCTGGAGCACACTTTAAATACTGTGGGCGAGGAGGTGGGGATGCTGCTCCCAGGGCAACAGGAGGAAGCAGAGGAGGATGCCTTTAGGGTTAACAATATCTATAAGTTAAGATCTGTCATCTCACAGGAGGTTGCCATGGGAGGAACAAATGGAGAAAATGAAGACCATGAAAAGGACGAGAAGGAAGAGGTTTTGGATGCGCAACAGTTAGGAGTTGAAGACGATAATGATTCCCTCTATGTTGTCCGTGGTTGTCAAGAGGGAATGGAAGAAGAAATCTTGAGTGTTATCCTGCCACCGACACACTGTTGGAGTTGGACCTTATGAACAAGACCGACCCATGAGCGCCTTCTTGTAGCACAATCTGCAACATGATTGTTACCCTTATAGTTATGATTCCGAATAGTACTGACTACTGGGTAACCAGTGTGTTCTATGCACAATACAAAAGTACATTTTGCCAGTTGCTTCCCCCCACTGGAAAGGGATGCGCCCATGCTGCAGTATCAAAACATGCTTGAAGACAATAACAATAAAAATATAAACCACTGATACACACCCATTACTCATATAGGCAAATAGACCTTTATTGAGGATATATAAATAACCACGGAACCTCCACTACAATATAAATCCTACAAAAAACACGGAGATATAACCCGCAAGTAAAGTAAAAAAGTCACTTTATTGTAACAGACTCTTTAGACAAAATGTACAAAATACAGACAACAAACAAAATGCTCATGCAGGGCTCATATATGGTAACCGCTACTAACACTCTGTATATAACAGAATGGATGATATGAAGTAAAGCAAAGAATCTCAAAGAGAGCCATTCATTTCATAGTACACAGGCCCTCACTATGAGAAAACAGAGCTATTACACTCCAAATGGAAAGATTCAATGTAGATAGATGAATATCTATCCAAAATAGTAACACCACAATGAAAGGAGTCAAAATCATACCCATGTGTATCTGCAGGTGAACGCTGCACTAAGGAGAGCAGCCCCGACGCGCGTTTCTCGTGGGCTTCCACGGGGGGCTGTGTCTGTGTGTTGAAATCGTGGGCATTTTATGCAGGAGACCCAGGTGTGTAGAATCATCAGCGCCATAATCGGCGCATGCGCAGTGATTATTATTGATTTCCAATAATGAAGGAACTCTTAGTGAGATTGATAAAGATCTCATCCTTATTCAGGATGAGATCAATAAAAATCTAACTCCTGAAACCAGTATTAATTTCAAAAATGAGATTGATAATGAAATAGAAAAATGGGAAAAAGATATTGTTTCTATTAAAACTAAGAAATATCAGCGTGATTCAATGGATGCCCAAAATAACCGGGTTTATAGATGGAGATCCAACTTAAACAGGAGATCCACATCCAGAGCACGATCTGTTTCATTTTCATCAGTTTCTTCTGTGGATGAGAGATCTGGAACATCTGATATAAATAGAACGGGTTCTGACAGATCTGATGGCAAAGACCGTTGGCAGAGAACGACTAGATTCAGTAACAAAAGGAAAAAAGTTATATCACCTCAGAAAGACAAGAGACCTAAGAATAATACTCTAGAGGTAATTAATTTATCTCGTCATACTTTGACTATGCCTCAGAAGGAAGTCTTGGGTCTCGGTCTTTCCTTTTCTCCATGTAATAACTATGATTATTTTACAGCATTGAAAGATTTGCATCTATTTTCACGAAAACTTGTGTTGAAAAAACGGCATTCACGGTCTGCAACAGAAAACTTGAGTATTGCAGAGCAAGAAGCCATTTCTATATTGGAGGATCTGGAAAAAGAATCTATGGAGTCACCTGCAGGTACAGTATTTCTCTTCCTCTTATTTCTGCTAAATCGACCACGTTTCCCTCTGTCCACAGGTAGACATCTTCACCAGATTGGTCTCTGCTGATTTAAAAATGGTTTCCAATAAAGGGAAGAGGGATAATCTGACCGCGGTTCAGAGGGAAGCTTTAAAAGAATTAAAAGGATTACATGATATTGTTATAAAACCAGCAGATAAAGGGGGGAACGTGGTCATTTGGCCCGTTGAGAAATACGAGAAAGAGGCTTTTAAACAACTACGTAACAAAGAGACTTATGAACTTCTTTCTCAGAATCCACTCTCCCATTTTCAATGCGAATTACTGGAAATCTTGGAGGAAGCACTTGATGTGGGTACCATACATAAAAAATTGTTTGACGTATTGGTTACTAAAAATCCTGTTATTCCCACGTTTTATCTTCTCCCCAAGGTCCACAAAGATGCTTTGAATCCTCCTGGGCGTCCCATTGTCTCTGGCATAGGAGGGCTTTGTGATCCGATTTGCAAATTTATTGATTATTATCTTAGATCACAAGTTGAGACGTTGCCCTCCTATGTCAGAGACACTACTGACGTCCTGAGGCGTGTGGATGGGGTTGTCCTTGAACCTGATATGCTGCTAGTTACGGCGGATGTTGAGGCATTATATACCTCCATCCGCCATGAAGATGGACTCAAGGCAGCGTCATTTTTTCTGGAATCTAGTAATATTGATGTGGATGTTAGGAGTCTGGTGTTGAGGCTCTTGTGGTTCATTCTTACTCACAATTTCTTTACTTTCAAGGATCGGTACTACCTCCAGAGTAGGGGTACCGCTATGGGGGCGGCCTGTGCGCCCTCCTATGCTAACCTCTTTCTGGGATACTGGGAGAGGAGCATTTTTCAGGGGGGTGTGCAGTCCGCTCCCCATATTCTGGGGTGGTACCGTTTCATTGATGATATACTTTTTATTTGGCAGGGTACTGTTGATCATCTACATGATTTTGTGCGGGAATTGAATCGCAACAGCCTCAACATCAGACTCACATATACTTATCATCAGAAAATGATTTCTTTTTTAGACGTTACTTTGTTTGTCCAGAAGGATGGTTCTATCCACACTGATGTATTTAGGAAGGAAACATCTGTGAATGCCCTCCTTCATGCCTCTTCGTCTCATACGAACTCTACAATAGGAGCAATTCCTATTGGACAATTTTTACGAATGAGGAGGATTTGTACTACTGAGGAGGCATTTGAACGTCAATCTGTGGACCTTGGGGAGAGATTTCAAGCGCGAGGATATAGCAGGAGGAGTATTAGGAGAGGACATTATCGGGCGAGAAATTCTAAACGAATTGAATTGCTCGCAATGAACAAAAAGGTCAAGAAAGAGGATTCAAGAATACGATTTATATCAACATTTAATCATAGGTGGGAGACTATAAGATCCATTCTTAAAAAACATTGGCCAATACTAAAAACTGACCAGGTGCTGTCTAGATATCTCTCGGATTCCCCCCTCATGACGGCAAGGAGGAGTAGGAATTTGAGAGATATCCTTGTACAGAGTCACTATGTCCCCAGAAGACCTGATCCTTTCGGAGCTGGCAAACGGAAATGGGGTTTTTATCCCTGTGGAGATTGCCTAGCATGCCGAAATCATGTCCGTACCACATCCTTTATGTCTGCTGATGGCCAGAAAGATTTTAAAATTACAGATTATATCTCGTGCAGTACTACATTTGTAGTTTATGTGGCAAAATGCACTTGTAATTTGTTATATGTTGGCTTAACATCACGCGAATTGAGAATTCGCACTCGAGAGCATGTTAGAGATATATCAGCAGCAAAGGCGGTGGAGGATATTGCAGTGTTGAAAACTGTTCCACGACATTTCAAATTATACCATAAATGCAATCCCAGAGACCTGCAAGTCTTTGGTATTGACAAAATTAGATGTGGCATCAGGGGCGGAGACATGAAGCGCCTTTTGGCACAGTTGGAATGTCGTTGGATCACTGTTCTGGGGACTATGAGTCCTTTTGGCCTGAATGAGCAGCTCAGTTTTGCATCTTTTCTGTGAGTACTTTCAATTTGTCCCTGTTCTTGGATTTTAATCTGTGTGTTTTCTTGTTTTATTTAGTATTTTTTGCTCATTCCATCATTGTCTGATGTTCTTGGACATTTTGTGATTGGAGATCAGTGATTCGTGTGAGAATAACAGGCTATTCAAGATACAGCAACTCTGAAACAACCGCCTTGTTACTGGATTTAATATCTTATATGGAAGGGTGCTCTCTTGTAATTTTCTATGTGTATTATATTTGTGTATGTCTTTATAATTATGTATTATCATACACTTTGTCACTTGTATTTTCCCTTTTGTTAGGGATTTTTATAATAATATTTATAGTATATCTCTATGTTTTATCTTTTCACGAGATTTTGATAAATATATAACAGTATTACGCTCTATATAATGTGTGTTCACTTGGAGTGGATATTCTTATAAATGTAGTATATATGTTATATGTATGTGGGTCCATTTTTGAGTGGGTGCCCTTATAATGTGGCCCTTTCGGGTCATTGCCTTTAGATTCACTGAAGAATATAGAGTCTTTCACAGTATTTTCAGATTGCACTATTATGAGATGTAGCGATATGCATGCCCTCTTTCTTGCCCTTATATAAGATGGTTGCCTCAGTGAGTGCGCATGCCCAGTGTGGCCGCTCCTATGGCTCATCTCCCAGGCGGCTGGCTGTGATGCGGGAGGCGTGTGACGTCATGAGGGGTTTTCCCTCTGCCTTCCGATCACATGGGCGGCTGTGGGCGTTGTCATGGCGCTCTGTTTCACACTGCGCATGCGCCGATTATGGCGCTGATGATTCTACACACCTGGGTCTCCTGCATAAAATGCCCACGATTTCAACACACAGACACAGCCCCCCGAGGAAGCCCACGCGAAACGCACGTCGGGGCTGCTCTCCTTAGTGCCGCGTTCACCTGCAGATACACATGGGTATGACTTTGACTCCTTTCATTGTGGTGTTACTATTTTGGATAGATATTCATCTATCTACATTGAATCTTTCCATTTGGAGTGTGATAGCTCTGTTTTCTCATAGTGAGGGCCTGTGTACTATGAAATGAATGGCTGTCTTTGAGATTCTTTGCTTTACTTCATATCATCCATTCTGCTATATACAGGGTGTTAGTAGCGGTTACCATATATGAGCCCTGCATGAGCATTTTGTTTGTTGTCTGTATTTTGTACATTTTGTCTAAAGAGTCTGTTACAATAAAGTGACTTTTTTACTTTACTTGCGGGTTATATCTCCGTGTTTTTTGTAGGATTTATAAGACAATAACATTAGTAGCCTCGAGGTGCTGTAGTCTTGTGTTCCAACCTCACAAAGGACACCATCCGTAAAGAGTTTGTATGTTCTACCCGTGTTTGCGAGGATTTACTTCCAGTAATTATTTTTCTACACACGCTGCAAAGACCTACAGATAGTAAGTTTAGATTGTGAGTGCCGATGGTGACAGAGCCAGTAATGTCTGTAACTGTCTGCAAAGCTGTTGAATGTTGAAATATTGGAGCTATACGTGTATAAGTGATAAATCCCACCAAAAAATGAAGGTGATGCTCAGCCACGCTCAGGTGGCACACATGTCAGCTTCGTAGATTACTATTGTCAGAAAAATGTAAGGATAGTAATACAGGTATTGGCTCAAAGACAGTGGAGGACTGCCAGTATTGGAGGCCTACTGCTACAGGCAACACACATGAAGGAGACCCAATCTACACGTTTACAAAAATGTAATTACACACACCAACAAAGTGACATCAATTCCACAACAATAGAAATAGTCTAATAGGGACCGACAGGTCTTGCACTACACCCAACCCAGCAGATGGACACCCAACCAGGAGTGTTCACACTTCCACAAATTAGTGTTAACATCTCCAGCAGCAGCAGGCACATGAGCCCCACTAAAGATATCAGAGACTGCAATTACATGAGAACAATACAACACATTAAAACTACAACATCCAGTAAGAGAAGTTGTCATTTGTCTTTGGCTAGAACATCACGGTGTTGGTTCACTAGTGCTTTCAGAAACATTAACACCTACCCCACATACACTTCGAACAGCAAGCTATCCCCCTTGCGCCATGACCTCGCTTTTTCCCAGTCATGTTGCTCAGATAGTGTGCTAGGAGTACACTATTAGCAAATAAAATTAGATTTTTTTACTCTGCACACAGCCGAATTTCAGTGGCACAAAATTAGAAGGTGAAATATGGCGAGATGAATCATGTTGAATAAAAAAAAAGAATTGTTTCATTGTGGATGAGGCCTGTTTGACAAAGAATATCTGCTTCAAGAAATTTCAAAGTGATATGTCTCCTACTGTATGATGTTAGTAAGAATTTTTATTTTTTTTGTTTCTTTTGTGTGGATGAGGCCTGTATAACATTGACTACATGTTCCAAACAATTTGCACTTGAGATGTCCCCTACTGTATTACGTTAGGAACAGAAGAATTTTTGGGGGCCTGTCATTGAGGCCTTTATAACATTGACTACATGTTCCAAACACTATCAAAGTGAGATGCTAAAAACTATTTTAAAGTCAGGTCCCCTACAGTATGACATTAGGAACAGAAGAATTTTTTTGTGGCCTCTGGATCAGGCCTCTAACACATTAGATGCTACAAACTGTTTTAAAGTCAGGTCACCTACTGTATGACGGTTAGCAACAGAAAAATTTTTTGGGCTAGGTGAGTGAGATCTGCAGACAGCTTTATTTCAACCCAACAAAATGATAAAAGGTAATATGGCAGGCTGTCTAACTTTTTACAACATAAAAATTATAATTTTTTTTTCAATGTGCGTTAAGTCTTTAGAGAGTTTCATTTCACCACAGCACTAAATAACAAGGAGGGATACAGCAGGCTGTTTCACATTTAGCTAGTGAAACAATATTAGTTAGAATGCTACTGTATACTTGCACAAGGAGCACAATATGAGCAGTGCACAACACACTTGGACATGTGCCCTGCTGGCTTTATCTGAGGACTTCAGTAATAGCCCCAAAAAATGCTGGAAGGTAAATTTATCAGCCACACTGGACACTATCTAGCTACTCTATCTGACTGATATACAAGCGCCTACTTAACTAGCTAAAATCTTGCTGCTAACAGTGCCGGTGTCAGGAGCAGCCTCCCTGCGCTGTTACCGTGTCAAAATGGCCTTGAAACAAAATGTTCGCCCTTTATATGAATAGGGACATGTGATTTCAGCAGCCAATAAACAAGCTGTGGTGTCAGGACATAGTGGATGTTTCCTGCGTCCTGATTGGCTATCCGCAATGTACACACATAAAGTTAGGCAAAAAAAAGTTTACCAGAACGCCGCACCTCTGAGCTCTGCTAATCCCCACCCCTCATCAAACACATGCAAAACGCTCATGATACACCAACATTAACATTGCAAAAGTGCTGAAAATACAACGCAAATATTTTCCTGCGCTTTTTACCGAATGTTACCAATTTTTATCGATTTTATAAAATTTTGCTTGTGTTTTCAATCACGAATCTGAATGTGCCATATTCATGCCGATTTTATGTTTGACGATTGTTTTCCAAACAAAATTGCTCATCACTAGTAAATACCAGTCCTATATGTGATTACAGCACAATTATTTATAGTGACTTACAGCTGGCGTTCTTTCCTATAGAATCGTTCACTTTTACCATCTTTTCCATCTGGCCCAGACTGACATGACAACTTCTTCCAGCCACAAATCAGCTGCAGAGATTACAACAAAGACACTTTTCACTTCTCTTATTTTCAGCACCGTCCCCATCTAATCCCAACCTGCACAAAGCTACCTATCCTGCTGATACCCAAATGCTGAGCTGCTGCCATATTTGTTCCTATTACTGCTCCTACTATGTGGTATTATGTACCCTCTAGATGGTAAAGCAAGACTCTAGAATATAGTAATGCTGTATGCAAGTGCCCTAGAACACAGTGCCTACATTTTCCCCCAGAATAATAATGCCCTCTGTGTGCCCCTTTGACATTCAAAATGACGTGAGTTCCTATATAACAATAAATGTCCACTTTACATTTAATAATGTCACGAGTAGTGTTGAGCATTCCGATACCGCAAGTATCGGGTATCGGCCGATACTTGCTGTATCGGAATTCCGATACCGACTTCCGATATTTTTTCAATATCGGAATTCGGCATCGGAATCGGAAGTTCAGTTGATTGACGGCCTGACGTCATCATGATGCGCAGTGTGTGCGCATCATGATGCGCCGTCATTTCGGGCCTTCCGGGGGTCTCTGCCGGCCTGCTGGGGGGCTGTGCCGGCCTGCCGGGGGGCTGTGTGGACTGCCCGGGGTCTGTACCGGCCTGCCGGGGGGCTGTGCCGGCCTGCCGGTGGTCTGTGCACCCTGTGGGGGTCTGTACCGGCCTGCCGGGGGGCTGTGCCGGCCTGCCGGGGGGCTGTGCTGATGTCCGGGGGTCTGTGCAAGCATCGTCCGATGGGACTACAAGTCCCATCGGGCGATGCCTGCTACCATGACAGTGATTGACACATTAGCCAATGATGGGACAGTAGTAGTCCCATCATCCGGCTAATGTGTTAAATGTTAAAAAAAAAAAAAAAAAAAAAAAAATACTACATGCATGCTACATACATACTACATGCATGCTACATATATACTACATACATACTACATACATGCTACATACATACTGCATGCTACATACATACATACTACATACATACTACATACATACTACATATATACTACATACATACTACATACATGCTACATACATACTGCATGCTACATACATACTACATACATACATACTACATACATACTACATATATACTACATACATACTACATACATGCTACATACATACTGCATGCTACATACATACTACATACATACATACTACATACATACTACATATATACTACATACATACTACATACATGCTACATACATACTGCATGCTACATACATACTACATACATACATACTACATACATACTACATACATACTACATATATACTACATACATACTACATACATGCTACATACATACTGCATGCTACATACATACTACATACATACATACTACATACATACTACATATATACTACATACATACTACATACATGCTACATACATACTGCATGCTACATACATACTACATACATACTACATATATACTACATACATACTACATACATGCTACATACATACTGCATGCTACATACATACTACATACATACATACTACATACATACTACATACATACTACATATATACTACATACATACTACATACATGCTACATACATACTGCATGCTACATACATACTACATACATACTACATGCATGCTACATACATACCACATACATACTACATGCTACATACATACCACATATATACTACATACATACAATACATTCATACAATACATACATAGACATACAGTACATATAACATAGAGTAACATACTTACCAATACTTGTCACATTGTTCCCCGAAGCCATTGTCTATTCCGGGATAAATATTAACATAACAAACCACAAAAATACTCACCCACGATCCGAAGCAGTCCACGAGTGTGTCCCACGACGATCTTGGGTAGAGAACTGCAGCATCAGATGATGCTGCCGTTCTCTACGGGCTGTAGGAATCCAATGACGGAAGGTAGGTATCCTTCCGCACTGTATTCCTCCGCCACTTAAAAAAAAAAAGTCCCTAGTCTCACTTTATGCCATTGCTGTGTGGGAATTTCCCACACAGCAATGGCATAAAGTGAGACTAGGGACTTTTTTTTTTTTAAGTGGCGGAGGAATACAGTGCGGAAGGATACCTACCTTCCGTCATTGGATTCCTGCAGCCCGTAGAGAACGGCAGCATCATCTGATGCTGCAGTTCTCTACCCAAGATCGTCGTGGGACACACTCGTGGACTGCTTCGGATCGTGGGTGAGTATTTTTGTGGTTTGTTATGTTAATATTTATCCCGGAATAGACAATGGCTTCGGGGAACAATGTGACAAGTATTGGTAAGTATGTTACTCTATGTTATATGTACTGTATGTCTATGTATGTATTGTATGAATGTATTGTATGTATGTAGTATATATGTGGTATGTATGTAGCATGTAGTATGTATATGGTATGTATGTAGCATGTATGTAGCATGCATGTAGTATGTATGTAGTATGTATGTAGTATGTATGTAGTATATATGTAGTATGTAGTATGAATGTAGTATATATGTAGTATGTATGTAGCATGTAGTATGTAGCATGCATGTAGTATATATGTAGTATGTATGTAGCATGCATGTAGTATATATGTACTATGTAGCATGTAGTATGTATGTAGCATGCATGTAGTATGTAGCATGTAGTATGTATGTAGCATGCATGTAGTATATATGTAGTATGTATGTAGTATGTATGTAGCATGCATGTAGTATGTATGTAGCATGTAGTATGTAGCATGCATGTAGTATATATGTAGTATGTAGCATGTAGTATGTATGTAGCATGCATGTAGTATATATGTGTTATGTATGTAGCATGTAGCATGCATGTAGCATGCATGTAGTATGTATGTAGTATATATGTGGTATGTATGTAGCATGCAGTATGTATGTAGCATGCATGTAGTATATATGTAGTATGTATGTTGCATGTAGTATTTATGTAGTATGAATGTAGCATGTATGTAGTATGTAGTATGAATGTAGCATGTATGTAGTATGCATGTTGTATGTATGTAGCATGTAATTTTTTTTTATTTTTTTTTTTTTTTTACATTTAACACATTAGCCGGATGATGGGACTACTACTGTCCCATCATTGGCTAATGTGTCAATCACTGTCATGGTAGCAGGCATCGCCCGATGGGACTTGTAGTCCCATCGGACGATGCCTGCACAGACCCCCGGAGCCTGCACAGACCACCGGCAGGCCGGCACAGCCCCCCGGCAGGCCGGCACAGCCCCCCGGCAGGCCGGCACAGCCCCCCGGAGCCTGCACAGCCCCCCGGCAGGCCGGCACAGCCCCCCGGCAGGCCGGCACAGCCCCCCGGAGCCTGCACAGACCACCGGCAGGCCGGCACAGACCACCGGAGCCTGCACAGACCCCCTGGCAGGCCGGCACAGCCCCCCGAAAGGCCCGTACAGACCCCAGAGAGGCTGTACAAGGGCAGGAAAGGGTTTTTCTTATTCCGATACCGGAAGTCCCATAGACTTGAATGGGACTTCCGGTATCGGAATCGGCGATACCGATACTTTTTTTAAAGATCGGCCGATACCATCCGATACGATACTTTGAAGTATCGGACGGTATCGCTCAACTCTAGTCACGAGTCTCCCCTCTGTACAGCTTCCTTCTGCAAAGTATCATGCTCTCTTATGCATAGTATAATGCCCTCTCACAGTATAATACCACCCACACAGTATCCTGACCCCTTTAGTAGCCCCAAACTGTTTGATGGCTCCAAAACTGTATAATGGCGCCCTCGCTGAAATCCGTACACTGTATGATGGCCCCCTAGATAGCCTCCATATATTTAACACAATCCAACATATTTGAAAGCATCTATTCACTGCCTATTAGGGAAAGATGTCAAATCACAACAAGGAAGCAGAACAACTCCCATAATAAATAAATCCTACAGAGAAAAAACGGAGTATAATGCCCAAACATATACAAAAATACAATTTGTAATGAAAAAAAAATTCAGAACTTTATTAGTCAATACACAGACACAATAAGATAGAGCATATGTAAAAAATTCAGTAATAGTAATCGATAGATAGTGATGACACGACGGACACAGATACAGTTGTGGCCAAAAGTATTGACACCCCTGCAATTCTGTCAGATAATACTCAGTTTCTTCCTGAAAATGATTGCAAACACAAATTCTTTGGTATTATTATCTTCATTTAATTTGTCTTAAATGAAAAAACACAAAAAGAATTGTCCTAAAGCCAAATTGGATATAATTCCACACCAAACATAAAAGAGGGTGGACAAAAGTATTGGCACTGTTCGAAAAATCATGTGATGCTTCTCTAATTTGTGTAATTAACAGCACCTGTAACTTACCTGTGGCACCTAACAGGTGTTGACAATAACTAAATCACGCTTGCAGCCAGTTGACATGGATTAAAGTTGACTCAACCTCTGTCCTGTGTCCTTGTGTGTACCACATTGAGCATGGAGAAAAGAAAAAAGACCAAAGAACTGTCTGAGGACTTGAGAAACCAAATTGTGAGGAAGCAAGAGCAATCTCAAGGCTACAAGTCCATCTCCAAAGACCTTGAATGTTCCTGTGTCTACCGTGCGCAGTGTCATCAAGAAGTTTAAAGCCCATGGCACTGTGGCTAACCTCCCTAGATGTGGACGGAAAAGAAAAATTGACAAGAGATTTCAACGCAAGATTGTGTGGATGTTGGATAAAGAACCTCGACTAACATCCAAACAAGTTCAAGCTGCCCTGCAGTCCGAGGGTACAACAGTGTCAACCCGCACTATCCGTCGGCGTCTGAATGAAAAGGGACTGTATGGTAGGAGACCCAGGAAGACCCCACTTCTTACCCCGAGACATAAAAAGTCAGGCTGGAGTTTGCCAAAACTTACCTGAAAAAGCCTTAAACGTTTTGGAAGAATGTTCTCTGGTCAGATGAGACAAAAGTAGAGCTTTTTGGGCAAAGGCATCAACATAGAGTTTACAGGAGAAAAAAAGAGGCATTAAAAGAAAAAAACACGGTCCCTACAGTCAAACATGGTGGAGGTTCCCTGATGTTTTGGGGGTTGCTTTGCTGCCTCTGGCACTGGACTGCTTGACCATGTGCATGGCATTATGAAGTCTGAAGACTACCAACAACTTTTGCAGCATAATGTAGGGCCCAGTGTGAGAAAGCTGGGTCTCCCTCAGAGGTCATGGGTCTTCCAGCAGGACAATGACCCAAAACACACTTCAAAAAGCACTAGAAAATGGTTTGAGAGAAAGCACTGGAGACTTCTAAGGTGGCCAGCAATGAGTCCAGACCTGAATCCCATAGAACACCTGTGGAGAGATATAAAAATTGCAGTTTGGAGAAGGCACCCTTCAAATATCAGGGACCTGGAGCAGTTTGCTAAAGAAGAATGGTCTAAAATTCCAGCAGAGCATTGTAAGAAACTCATTGATGGTTACCGGAAGCGGTTGGTCGCAGTTATTTTGGCTAAAGGTTGTGGAACCAAGTATTAGGCTGAGGGTGCCAATACTTTTGTCTTGCCCATTTTTGGAGTTTTGTGTGAAATGATCAATGTTTTGCTTTTTGCTTCATTCTCTTTTGTATTTTTTAATTTAAGACAAATTAAATGAAGATAATAATACCAAAGAATTTGTGTTTGCAATCATTTTCAGGAAGAAACTGAGTATTATCTGACAGAATTGCAGGGGTGTCTATACTTTTGGCCACAACTGTAGCAGCATCATAGTATTCTATATTAGCAGAAAAATAGTCACATTCCCATCAGTGCGCAGTATATATCTCTATATCAAATTTAGTTTTATGCACCTGAACTATGCATGACACCAATTGGATCTCCGGACAGCGGGTGCCGAGTAGTGATGTCATTGCGATCCCTGTCAGTGTCTGCGTCAGGGACATCAGACGTTCCCACTCTCGTCAATGCGGTCAACTGTAACAGCATCTAGCTGACAGTTGAATTTGCAAAGACGAGCAAGGAGCTGAGTGCTGGCCCCGGGCCTCCCTACTGCTCAGGGCCCCATAGCGGTCAGGTGGCAGAGCAGGAAGATTGAATCTCCTTGCTCTGCAGCAAAGTCTAACTGTATGGGCGCCCTGTGTACACCAATACAGTTACAGTAGCTCAGCTCAAGGTAGGCCCCTCAGAGCTTGGGGCCCGGGGTGATCAGCCCCTCTGTGCTCCAGGTAGCTACGCTACTGGCACACCTGTTTGGCTTCTGTAAAACATGTGATGAGACAGCTGCAAGTTATTATGTGGAAGTGGAGTGCCCGGCCAGGGCTATCGGGGTACTTGGCACCGGGCCCGTTGATCTCAATGGGAGTTGTCACGGAAGCTGTGACCTGGTCCGTGGCCCTGGGGCTCCATGGCAAAAGGGGTGAAAGAACCATGAAATAGAATTGATGAATAGTTCGTGACGCCACCTGTGGTGTTCGGCAAGGGAGATGTTAAGCCGACGCTGCATGCAGATCCTCTGGGACTGGTGGTGTGTTGCAGCCAAGATGGTGAAGCTCCCCACAGGTGGAACTGTAGTCCCAGGGCAGTGTAGATGTAGGGGTAGCTGAGAGGCGCAGGCAGTGTAGAAGCTGGTACCCAGATGTAGCAGTACCAGGTGTGTTGGCGCAGGAATGAATGGAGGACACCAGGACTTGTAGTTCCAAAGCTTTACTCACAGTCTGTAGTACACACAGGTGCCTGCCTTCGTGCTGTGTCCTCCGGGTCAGGGATTCAGTCGACCTCCAGGCAAGATAGCACGCTCCCTTCCAACACTCCGCCAACATGTGCCTTTCTGAATGTCTCCTCTATAGCGCCTTTAAGTGTGAAGATCTCCTAGTACTGAGTTACACTGGAGTTCCTCCTGACAGATGTTCCCAAGAACTCTACTTTGATGGCAGACAGCTGTAGCCTGCTTCGGGGACTCCTTACTCCTGAGTCCCGGCTCACTATCAATGTTGCTGTTGTGCCCCCAAGTCTTAGATGGGAGTAGTGCATTTACAGCCCACTACTCTACCGGTGTCCATACAACCTCGGGGACCGGGCCCCGGCCTTGCGCTTAGAACTTCTAGGCAGGGTTCTTCCTCTAACCCACGTCCTCTGCTCCCTTTTACTCCTACGTTCTGTACTATTCTTTCCTTCTAATGGAAGATCAGGTTTCTGTTCAATGTCTTTCTCTTTCTTTCCTTTCCCATGCCAGCAGACCCAGGTCACTGAGATCTGCTGCAGCACCTCCTTCCTCCATCCTTCTCCCACGGATCTTCTCTCCTCACTCACTGACCTCGAACTCTCTGAAATTCTAAACCTTCCCACTCTTTTATGTATTCTAAACTCCACTCGCCTCCCAGCATGTTTTATGTTCCAAGCAGGGAACCACCAAAGGTGCTCTGCTACACTCTAAGCAGGGAGCCGCAATGTGGCCTTGCTGAACTACCGTGTTGTGTGGGATGCGAGTGTTGGAGCGTGGTTAGGAGCCTCCAACTCACCTGGATGGTGGGGTACCACACCTCAGGAGGAGGTGCAGTACCTCTGTGGAAACTGAACCCTCAGGGGCACCACACTCCCCCTGTTAAACACAACATGTCCGTGGGCTGCAAGTTAAACAGAGTTAACAATACAGGAGCATACAAAATTTTGTAATGCTCAATAAACATGTCTTATACTAAACTTCCTAATATAGGAGGCACGGTTTCTTGAATGTTAAAAACAAATTAACTGTCTAAATTTTAAATTATGCTACCTAAAGTGTTATATAAGCAAACTCCATATCAATTCACATTTTCTAGCAACACATCTCTGTTCTGTTACTTTTCACATTCTCTCACTTTCTACTGTCTCTTCTAGACGTAGGATGACAACTGTGGATACCTGGTTCGTCACCTGTACTTTCGATTCTATATTCACATCCTCAACATCTTTATTCAAAGTTCTGTAAATTACTCACTATTCCTTTTTCAATATAACCCTATAAAATCTGTCAATAATACTTTCATTATATAAATTTTCTCATTTCTATTCAAAGAATATCATTAAGCATTATCCCTAAGTGCAAAAGTAGACACTGCTCCGGCCATCGTGTCTGGAAATGTCTCTATAACGAGGTAGGTCTTCTTTTACGAAGAGTCCTATGTAAAACCAAGAGAGAGCACCTAAAGAGGTGCAAACTATGTACAATAACAGTTCTGGACCATTCAGCGTTCATGATCTCCACAGTTAAATATGGAGGCTGCCAATACAACTGGGCAACACTGGAAAAACAAAACTAGAGCATGATAGCCAAAAAAAATAGAAAACTGGTACAAAAATAGGAAACAAAGCACAGCTGTGCAAATACCCTCCTGGGTAACGAGAGTTAAAGTGAAGAGCGTTTTAACTAGTGATTGTCCCCTCCTGGGGTTTCTGGACTGGAACTGCTTCCAGGGGTGAAGCTTTGGGTGTCTTCATCTTGTTGCTGGTTACCTGCCATAGGGCATGGTGGTGGTAGCTGGTGTGATTGCTGCCTAGGGCCTTGAAGCTGTGGTAAAGGGAACCCATGATGCATATCGATACCCATCAACTGTTCCTCATGGGTGGGTGGCTCTGTTGCTCTGGTGCGTGGCCTACCACCGAGGGATGCCGCAGCTTATTGGCGCTGATAGGCGACTACATGGGGACTCGGCAGCCAAGGGATCCTGAGGTCACTATCCCAAAGCGACCTAGACTCCTCCAATCCCCGAAGATGCCGAATCGTGCGCGCCTGTTCCAGCCGTACCCTTCTCAGTAAGGACCTCTTCCACCTCCCCATTTCCGACAGTCTAGTGCCCCCAGCTGACTCTTCCAACTGCCCCATTTCGAGTTCCTGCAAGCCAACCTCCGATAACGTGAATTCGGGGGCAACCCGTTAGGAGGGCCAGGGTATACACCTGGTGCCTCCTGGCGGTGCGGCCTCGGTTCTGGTGCAGGTTGAAGCTGGCCAGTGGCAGCAGGCCGCGGTGGAGCGGATGGTGGCTCTGGGCCCACGGGGGCCTCTGGCGGGACCTGCGCAGCCGCGTGAGGTCCGGGCGGGACCTCCTCTTCCTCCATTTCAGCTCCCAGGGCCTCATACAATTCCTCCTGTGGCGGCAACAAAGGGGCTCCGGATGCTGCCGGTGGTGTGATGGCGGCTGCAGGCTCCATGGAGTCTGCCTGGGGAAGCTCCGCTGCAGCAGCGGTGGTTACCGCAGGTGTAGGCCCCTCCCGGGCATGCTGCCAGTTCAGGCTCCACAAGGCCTCCTGCCTCAGCTGCAAACATTGGGTCAGCCGGGCAATCTCCTCCTCCAGCTGTCATCGATTCAGCCTAGAAGCAGGGTCCGAGCCTTTAGCTATGGCATCGGGGAGATCCAGCTCAACCTCCCCATGCTCCGCAGGCCTCCTTCCCTCTTCTTCCATCATGGCGTTCTGGCATTCTTCTTCTTCCTGTCTCAGCTTCCTTCCCGCCACTGACTTCCGCTCCTCCTTCTTGGGGCGGCGTCTTCTTCCAACTCCTCCATACCAAGCCAGTATACGAACCCCTCGGGGGTGGGCCAAGTTGCTGTTGCATAGAAGTTTAGACAGGGGAGGCGCAGGACAGTCCGCGCTCTTTTCTTAGGATCACCCATCTGATCATGCCCTTCTTCTCCAGGCTGTCGGCCATTTTTAGTATTCATTTCACAGTCTATCAAATTGGGTCTTCTGCACAGTCTCAAAAGTTTTAAGTCCAACAAATCTTAGGCACACAGAACCTGATGACATCGGGTCTCATCATCCTGTTCGTGTTGCCAGAATGGAGCGCCCGGCCAGGGCTATCGGGGTGCTCTGCACCAGGCCCGTTGATCTCAATGGGAGTTGTCACGGAAGCTGTGACCCGGTCCATGGCCCTGGGGCTCCATGGCAAAAGGGGGTGAAAGAACCATGAAATAGAATTGATGAATAGTTCGTGACGCCACCTGTGGTGTTCGGAAAGGGAGATGTTAAGCCAACACTGCATACAGATCCTCTGGGACTGGTGGTGTGTTGCAGCCAAGATTGTGAAGCTCCCCACAGGTGGAGCTGTAGTCCCAGGGCAGTGTAGATGTAGGGGTAGCTGAGAGGCGCAGGCAGTGTAGAAGCTGGTACCCAGATGTAGCGGTACCAGGTGTGTTGGCGCAGGAATGAATGGAGGACACCAGGACTTGTAGTTCCAAAGCTTTACTCACAGTCTGTAGTACACACAGGTGCCTGCCTCCGTGCTGTGTCCTCCGGGTCAGGGACTCAGTCGACCTCCAGGGAAGATAGGACGCTCCCTTCCAACACTCCGCCAACATGTGCCTTTCTGAATGTCTCCTCTATAGCGCCTTTAAGTGTGAAGATCTCCTAGTACTGAGTTACACTGGAGTTCCTCCTGACAGATCTTCCCAAGAACTCTACTTGTACGGCAGACAGCTGTAGCCTGCTTCGGGGACTCCTTACATCTGAGTACCGGCTCACTATCAATGTTGCTGTTGTGCCCCCAAGTCTTAGATGGGAGTAGTGCATTTACAGCCCACTACTCCACCGGTGTCTGCTGCAGAACCATTAGTGTCCATACAACCTCAGGGACCGGGCCCCGGCCTTGCGCTTAGAACTTCTAGGCAGGGTTCTTCCTCTAACCCACGTCCTCTGTTCCCTTTTACTCCTACGTTCCGTACTATTCTTTCCTTCTTATTGAAGATCAGGTTTCTATTCAATGTCTTTCTCTTTCTTTCCTTTCCCGTGCCAGCAGACCCAGGTCACTGAGATCTGCTGCAGCACCTCCTTCCTCCATCCTTCTCCCAGGGATCTTCTCTCCTCACTCACTGACCTCGAACTCTCTGAAATTCTAAACCTTCCCACTATTTTATGTATTCTAAACTCCACCCGCCTCCCAGCTGTTTCGTGTTCCAAGCAGGGAGCCACCAAAGGTGCTCTGCTACACTCTAAGCAGGGAGCCGCAATGTGGCTTTGCTGAACTACCGTGTTGTGTGGGATGCGAGTGTTGGAGCGTGGTTAGGAGCCTCCAACTCACCTGGATGGTGGGGTATCACACTTCAGGAGGAGGTGCAGTACCTCTGTAGCAACTGAGCCCTCAGGGGCGCCACAGAAGCCCATCTGACTGTACCTGACACAGTTAGTCTGCTCTGTGACGCATTGGCAATGTATGAAATGGTGCAAATTTTTGGAATTCAGGGGCTGGAAGGTAAGGTATTTATCTGAGGAAATAGAATCACAATCTGTTTGGGAGACATACGAATTTTAGGAAACTAAACTCAAAGTTGAATCTTTGGAGATCTATTTGATTATCTCTAGTTTCTATCTCTAGAAGTCTATGTAGAGACATTTAAAAAATGATGAAACAAAAGATGGAGAGACCCACAGAGAAAACTGCTGAAAAATATATGGTACAAATTCTACAATAGTTAGATGTACACATGCAAAACAGTTTATTATGAAAAGTCATCTGAATTAACTGTTGCCCTTAAAGATTTTGTCTTTATTTTCATTTAGAATGAACATCATTTCCATTTTCAGATGATCATACACACATGCTTACATTTGCTGGAGGTTAGCCAGTTCTTTAGTTACTGTACATATAAAGTGGCATGTAAAAGTTTGAAAATACCTGGTCAAAACTACTGTTATTTTGAACAGTTAAGCATATTGAAGATGAAATGATCTTTAAAAGAGCTAAAGTTAAAGATAACACATTTCCTTTGTATTTTAGGCAAAAAAAATATTTTCATCTTTTTCATTTCACTAATTGCAAAAAGGAAAATGGGCTGATTCTGCTTTGGAAAATTTTTCTGTGAAGTTCCCGGATCATCTTTCATGCACTGCTATTTTGAGGTCTTGCCACAGATTTTCAATGATGTTCATATCAGGAGACTGTGAGGACCGTTGTGAAACCTTCAGCTTGTGCCTTTTGAGGTAGTGCATTGTGGACTTTGACTTGTGTTTAGGATCATTATCCTTTTAAAGAAGCCATCCTGTTTTCAACGTCATCTTTTTTACAGATGGTGTTATGTTTGCATCAAGAATTTGTTGAAATTTCATTGAATCCATTCTTTCCTCTACCTGTGAAATATCCCCCGTGCCATTGGCTGTGTGGCGCCCCAGCGGGTCCAGTTGCCACAGAGGTACTGCACCTCACCCAGAGGTATGGTACCCCACAACCAGGTAAGGTGAGTGCACCCGACCAGACTCCAACACCCACATCCCACACCCACCAGTAGTGTAGCAGAGCACAATTTATGGCTCCATGCTTGGAACACGAACAGTGCTGGGAGGTGGGCAGAGCATAGTTTAGGAGGGAGAATCTAGGCTGAAGTTAGGTTGAGACCCCTCAGAGGGAGGGAAGTTGAAGAATGTGGTCTGAGAAGCTCCTGACTTGAACGGGGAGTTGCTGGACGGATTGGACTAAAAACAGCAGATTCTTCATAGGAAATATTGGTTCTTCCAGAGACACGGTAGGAAAGTTATCCCGTGGGTCTCATTCCATGCTGACCGCCATCAGATGGAGGAAGGACCCGGACTGGTCGCGAAGGGAATGGCCCCTAGCCTAGATCGCATTCCTTTGGGTGCCACTAGCAAGCCAATAGCTTTGGTTACTTTATGGACCATCGCCCCTACCACAGTTAGTCCAACTGGAAAGGTGGCTATATAGAGTCACAGAAACGGCGAGGCATTGTCTGAACAGGATGTGCAGCTGCTGGCCCAGAACGATAACTGTGAAGTGCTGATATGGAAGTAAGGCGGGAAAAGCAGCATATTGTTTGGAGACGGCCAGGAAAGGCACACACTGACTGGGAAACCTGGAAAGGTGCATTTCATCTTATCTGGAAGTTGTCTGGACCCCTCACCTGGAGGACACAGCACTGAAGTGGGCATCTGTGTGTACAGCAGAACTGTGAGTAAAGCCCATTGAACTACATGCCAGTGTGTCCTCCGCATTCTTTCTACACCATTCGTCCAGCACTGCTACATCTTCCTCTCTACACTACCTCACCATCTACCAACTCATCACTACTGCCCTGGGACTACAGCTCTACCTGTGGAGGGCTTCAACATCTCAGCTGCAACCAACATCTGTCCCAGAGAAGCAACACTGCAGCGCTGGTCAATCTGACCAGAAACCACAGGTGGCGTCACAAATCACCACATAAACTTTATCCCCATCCAATTCTACCCCTTTTACTTGACCTACAATTAAAAAAATCCCAGAAAAAGGAGTTAAAACTAGGTGATAAAAATAATAAAAGGTATACTCCAAGAAAACTTGTAAACAAAATAGGATAAGGAGCATCTAATACCATATGCAAATAGTATTTTATTGAATATATTCATAAGTTATAAAAAAAAGATTTTAATTCATTATTATTTATATAAAAAAAATATTTTAACTAAAAATGTGAAGGACACAAGACATAAGGTCCGTCACAGTTACTATAATTACAGATCAGGGAGACAACTTTATAATATCTTCACATATACCAATAGTACCAGACATATAGAGTCATTTATGCCACTTTAGATATACATATATATACATATAGCATATGCCAAACTAGTATCCACACACAATCTATTTGAACAATCTGAATAGTATAAAAGGTCTCACCCGAAAATATCTGTGTAACCGGTCACACCAAGCAGCCCCAACGCGCGTTTCGCTTGGGCTTCCTCAGGGGGCTGTGCATAAGTCTGTGTTCAGTCATATATATATACACTCACTGGCCACTTTATTAGGTACACCATGCTAGTAAGGGGTTGGACCCCCTTTTGCCTTCAGAACTGCCTCAATTCTTCGTGGCAGAGATTCAACAAGGTGCTGGAAGCATTCCTCAGAGATTTTGGACCATATTGACATGATGGCATCACACAGTTGGCGCAGATTTGTCGGCTGCACATCCCTGATGCGAATCTCCCGTTCCACCACATCCCAAAGATGCTCTATTGGATTGAGATCTGGTGACTGAGGAGGCCATTTGAGTACAGTAAACTCATTGTCATGTTCAAGAAACCAATCTGAGATGATTCGAGCTTTATGACATGGCGCATTATCCTGCTGAAAGTAGCCATCAGATGTTGGGTACATTGTGGTCATAAAGGGATGGACATGGTCAGCAACAATACTCAGGTAGGCTGTGGCGTTGCAACGATGCTCAATTGGTACCAAGGGGCCCAAAGAGTGCCCAGAAAAAATTCCCCACACCATGACACCACCACCACCATCCTAAACCGTTGATACCGTTGAACGTCCCCACCCATACGCGTCATAGACATGCGCACATGTTCATAGGAAACCGGTTCAAGTACCACACAGCACCACTCAACGAGAGTATATTCATAATTTAAATTATAAACTAATAATGAGAGACTTATTTATAAATATCAAGAATTCACCATTATATATATAACACATACATATAAAAATATATATATATATATATATATAAATAAAGTGACCAATTATATACTGTAATAAAAGTTGAAAATATCATAAAGATGATAATACAATCATGAAAAAATGTAAATAATTAAAATCATAAGTGTCATGTCATATAACATTATACATAATGTATGCAATAACAATACAATATCATAAAGTGACCAATAATAAACATAATATATAACAAAAAAGTGAAAAACACCGTGAAAACATAAAACAAATCTTGGTCCGTAGTCTAGCCATTATTCTTTCTACTTGTTGTTTTACTTGCTCCCATGTTCAGCCAAAGGATTCCATATATGCAATATGGGTATTTCAATGTTATTGCATACATTATGTATAATGTTATATGACATGACACTTATGATTTTAATTATTTACATTTTTCATGATTATATTATTATATTTATGATATTTTCAACTTTTATTATAATTGGTCACTTTATATATATATATTTTTTTTTATATGTATGTGTTATATATATAATGGTGAGTTCTTGATATTTATAAATAAGTCTCTCATTATTAGTTTATAATTTAAATTATGAATATACTCTCGTTGAGTGGTGCTGTGTGGTACTTGAACCGGGATCACTTGGTGGTTCTGATGTCTTTCCAATGATCCCCGGCGGTGTTCTTGCAGGCTGTTCTATATGGGGAGATATAAAGGCCATGTTGTTATATGCCTGGTTTTCTATGAACATGTGCGCATGTCTATGATGCGTATGGGTGGGGACGTTGTTTCTGGCGTCCGTGGTGTGGGGTGTGAGACTCAGATTGCTATGGGGTGATCTGTGTACTCGCACTTCACACTGGAGGCCGGGGGGGACGTCCTTTTCGGCCCTGCGAGTGTCATCCACATGCGCCGCTTAGTATGTTCATGATGATGTGGGTGTTTACAAGCTGACTTTTGTTTATGATATGTGAGGTTGCTATGGTAATAGTGTGGTCATGTGATTGTTCTATGACCCGGAACCTTTTAGATTTTGACCTTATGTGACTCATCCATGTGCGCCGCTCATTATGCCGTGATCTGGTACAGCTGTATGGGGTATATATATATATGACTGAACACAGACTTATGCATAGCCCCCTGAGGAAGCCCAAGCGAAACGCGTGTTGGGGCTGCTTGGTGTGACCGGTTACACAGATATTTTAGGGTGAGACCTTTTATACTATTCAGATTGTTCAAATAGATTGTGTGTGGATACTAGTTTGGCATATCCTATATGTATATATATGTATATCTAAAGTGGCATAAATGACTCTATATGTTTGGTACTATTGGTATATGTGAAGATATTATAAAGTTGTCTCCCTGATCTGTAATTATAGTAACTGTGATGGACCTTATGTCTTGTGTCCTTCACATTTTTAATTAAAATTTAAAAAAAAACTAAAACGCTGATTTTTCCGTGGTTTACAATCCGCAGCATGTCAATTGTTTGGTGCAGAAACACTGCAGTTTTACACCTCATCCTTATGAGGTGTAAAACTGCAGGCAAAACCGCAGATAAACTGACTTTTGTCCTGTGGATTTACCTGCAGTTTTCTCTCCAAAATCCGCCCACCTAAAAAACTACATGTGCACATAGCCTAAGGTATGTGCACACGGTGCAGATTCTTCTGCAGTTCTGTAGCAGATTTGGCCCTGCAGAACTGCAGCAGAACGGCAAGTGATGTACAGTACCATTTAAGGCTATGTAAAACAAAAAACGCTGTGCACATGCTGCAGATTTTTCCTCCCAGATTTGGTGCGGATTTAAAACTGCAGCATGTCACTTCTTTTGTGCAGTTCTGATGCAGTTTTACATCTGCTCCATTATAGAAATCCGCAGGTGTAAAACTGCAGGGGAAATCAGCGCAAAAACTGCACTAAGGCTATGTGCACACGTAGGAAAAGTGGTGCAGAATGTTCTGCACAAAAACTGCATCTCCTGGCAGAATCCGCAGCCGCGGTTTTGCCGCTGTTTTTATGTGGATTTTGTGCGGATTTGCCGCGGAATTGATGCGGATTTTCAGCAGTTTTTGCCACTGCGGATTTGGAGGGGTACTGAAACGCTGCAGATCCGCACAAAAGAAGTGACATGCACTTCTTTTAAATCCGCAGCAATTCCGCACTGATTTTTCTGCACCATCTGCGCAGCTTTTTTTTTTTTTTCCATTGATTTACATTGTACTGTAAATCACAGTGCCGATCTGCAGCGTTTCTGCGCGGAAAAATCCGCTGCGGATCCGCAGCAAATCTGCATCGTGTGCACATAGCCTTAATCTGCAGGTAAAACGCAGGTCATTTTCCCTGCGGATTTAGCAAAATCTGCACTGAAAATTCCACAGCGGAATCTGCAACCTGTGCACACACCCTAACAGGCTAATTAAGGTCTGAAACCTTGGTCAAAGTTATCTGAGCACACAAATCTCCTAGAATGCCCAAACGTCTGCATCAGCACATTTTATCTTTTTGTAATGTATTATAATGTAAAAAAATGACTATATATGTATCATCTTTAACTTTAGGCCTTTTAGAGATCATTTCATCTTCAATTTGCTTTACTATTCACAATAGCAGGAATTGTGACCAGGGGCGCCCAAACTTTTACATGTCAGTGTATATACTAGTAAAATAACATTTAGCTCTTATTTTAGTGTTTTATTTTTATATTAGATTTACAATATATTGAGCTGTATTTTGCTATTGATACACTATTAATATACTTTATCAAACTAATATCATGATAATAAAATGCTGGTAGTAGAGTATAATATAACATTGCATACTGTATTTATTACAAAGGGTGTTTCTGTTGACATTAGCTAATACATTTTAAACAAGTTTTATCCAGACCTTAAGGTGTGGAACCAAATATTGTTCCATAAAGGTTAGCCTAGCAAGCAACGCCCTAATCGTTATAAATGCACTGATTATATGTAGCTGAATTTATTCCAAAAACTAGCTTGTATCTACTGTATCAACGTTAACATTGCATTTTCAAACTTGGGTGCTGGTAAACCCAATTTCAGAAGAGACTTTGTAATGCTATTTTTCTGTGGTAGTACTGCAGGGAAACTGAGCATTTGTTGCTGGGTTGACCCACAGATTACAGCTGATTGATGAGTGATTGATGCAGTTCCCAGTATTAAGACACCATGTGCTTTGAGATGAGTAACCACTAAAATGCTCAGATGCTCGTTTCGAGTAACGAGTATAATGTGAGTCAATGAGAAAACCGACCATTTTTTTTCGCAGACCCTATAAAGAGGTCTGGAGGGCAATGAAAATGTTGACATGGATGGGAAAAGTGCGTAATGAAAGGAGAACGGCATTAAAAATACCTCTGGAAGCATCTCTGACTCCCAGATCGCTACTGAGAACAATGGTATGGGACTTTTACTCCACTTTAAGGACTGACAATAAACATTCCAAATCAACGAAAAATTGCATTTTATAAAAAAATAGATGTTAAGTAACCCATTTTCCTGTGTAATGACTTGAATATAAGGCAGAATTTAAAAAATCATTTTTAAAATTATAATTTAAGTAAATCAAAATTGAAGGTTTTAGTAAAAAATAAGAAATGTCAGTGGAATTTATGAAGAAAGCAAGACCTGCCAAAAATTAGGGACTCAGAGGGACTCATATGCACCCTGTATTAGACACATAGAAGGGCCTCATACACATACCTTTCAAATTGTAATGTAGTGGTAGACCCATAAATGCTATGTAGTAAGTGCAAATCCTGCTAAAAATTACAAACAGGGTCATCCATACTCCCTTGAAGGCTCCAACTGTATTGCATCCTTTAAATATTGTGAACAAAGTGTAGTTGTGGCACCCATACACTCATAAAGGCTTTGCACTTTGTCCAGGAAAAATTATAATTATGGTCATCCATGGACCTTAGAAGGCAACAACTGGTGGGCCTCATTCAAATATAAGAGAAACTAATTCAGCAAAAACACCAGTATCTTCACAGAACAATACATTGTGGATGGAATAATACAAAATTGATACTGAGAAAATGGACACTTATAGAGACTGATCGTAAAATAACAATTCAACACAAAGGAAAAAAAAAATGATCATAAAGTCCATAGTATTTTACAAAAATAGAAAAAATATTTTTTATTTAACATAGATAGATGAACAAGTGAAGGTGATTAGAACACCATGGTGAAATTAGCACAAAAACACAGGGACACTCATATATCGACGGTATCACTATCAATATAGTAATAAAATGGTAGCTGGTAAATATCAAAATAATATATATATATATCTCCCCCTACGCCAATTCCCCATTCACATGTCCTGGAATTGTATGCATATATATAACTCCTCAATGGATCATGATTGATAGGGTATGGAAAAACTCCAGGTGGATATGGTCACACCATGTTAAAATCAATAGATGGCAAATATAATACACATACCGATAGGTGTTTCCTAATAGGACTGCACAGGAGGGGAAGATAGGAGCCGTCGGTGTATGAGCGTCTCCCTGACACGTGTTTCGGCAAAGCCTTCGTCAGGGGGCGTGGTTTGTGGTTAAGTGACAGGTATAAAAAGGAGGCCTAGACCAATCAGACACAAGCCGGAAATGAATATTCACATGTTGCCAGGACAACATCCACAGCGGGTTACATCAACCCAGAATAAGACAAAAAGATACATTCATCACAGCGGTATGACAGGGCGCAAAAAGATAATAAGCTGGGATGAAGCCTACAATTAAATAATAAACGCTGGGGCCTCAGCCATCTTTAGCGGATGCGCCATAAAAACATCAAAGACTTAACCCGGAAGTACCAGTTCACATGTTGGCAAGGCAACGTCTCTAACAAACACTAACATCACATAGATCATGAAATATTTATATAAATCAACATGCCTCATTATCACCTCCACAGGGCACAATAGTACAGTACATCAAAACTATATTGGCATATTGAAACTAGTGCTATAGTTAAAAACAAAAATGGATGCATGCGTAGTCAAGACAACCCCATAATAGGCAGCGTCAGTGTCAGGGGAGGCATAAGAGTATGGCCTAAAAGTATGTATGAAAAGGAGGCCTTTCGTCAACTCAATGATAAAACATGCTTTAAAAGACTAACTTTTAACCCCCTGTCGGCCTATTCAACACAACTTAATACCATCATTGATGCGGCAGTGAGCAATGGGGTGATTAAAAAAGAATTCGCTTTGGTGCTTATTGTTGGGGAACCTACGATCTCCACATTATATCTGTTACCTAAATTGCATAAAAACAGTGTATGTCCGCCGGGTCGACCTATCATCTCTGGAGTGGGGAATTTCTTGGAGCATGTCAATCTATGGATTGACTCAATACTACAACCGTTTGTTGAAACTCTTCCTTCATTTCTGAAAGATACTGGGTCATTTTTGAGACTAGTTGATGACCTACATGCTGATCACGAGGCCACAATGGTTGTGGCGGACATTGAGTCTTTATATACTAGCATAAGGCACTCTGATGGCCTTAGAGCTGTTAAATATTATCTCAACATGTCCAATCTTCCCAGCACATTTCAGAATTTTGTTCTAGAAATGTTGGAGTTCATGTTGACTTACAATTTCTTTATTTTCAAAGGGTCCTTCTACCTGCAGCTCCAGGGAACTGCAATGGGGGCTTCCTATGCCCCGGCGTATGCAAACTTATTCCTGGGGCTGTGGGAGAGGGACCTCTCCCTGTCAGATCGGAGTTCGTCGATGGACCGCGTCATTTTATGGGCGCGGTACATTGACAATATGTTCTTGATCTGGCAGGGCCCTATTGATCTTCAGGAGTTTATGCAATCTTTAAATTCTAATGATCAAAACATTCGCATTACCTATCAATATGACTCCGTCAGTGTTCAATTTTTGGATGTCTCTTTGAGACGGGATGAGAGGGATGTACTGAAAACTAATATATTCAGAAAATCAACATCCACAAATGCGTTGTTGCACACCTCCTCCGCGCGCCCTTGACATGTGATTCAATCCGTACCCATTGGACAGTTTCTTCATCTTCGTAGGATCTGTTCCACCAATGTAGATTTTGAACTTCAGGCAGAGGAATTAAAACAGAGATTCTATGAAAGAGGGTACAATCATCGAATGGTCAAACATGCTTATAATCGTGCTAGACATTCCTCACATCATGATTTATTATATAAATCTGGTATGAGACAAAGGGATGACAAGGTGAGATTTGTCACCGACTACCATGCTCAGTCGGCCTGTGTTAGGGAAGCACTCACTAAATCGTGGCCAATCCTAAGAGCAGATCCTGTGCTCTCTAAATATATCCCCGAGAGACCTGCTATTTCCACTAGACGAGCGAAGAACCTTCGCGATATTTTGGTGAGGAGTCATTATACTGGTAATCCTCAGTCTACGTTCTTGGAGGGTGTAGTCCTTGTGGTACCTGTGTTGCCTGTCCTAACATAGAAAGATGCAGTACTTTCCATAATGCGGATAGATCTAAAACATTTAATATTAGGAAAGTTATTACATGTACTACTCGTAATGTGATATACTTTGCTACTTGCCCTTGTGGACTTATTTATATTGGGCTAACTACTCGTCCTTTTAAAATCCGTGTAAGGGAACATGTGTTTGGAATCTTGGCGGCCACCGACCACAAGGATGCATCTTCCCTTAAGACCATTCCGCGACACTTTTGGTTGTGCCACTCTTGTGATGCCTCCTTGCTACGGGTGAGGGGTATTGATTGTATCAGTACAACCATCCGTGAAGGGAGGACGTCGCAGAGATTGGCTCAGCTTGAGTCCCGTTGGATCTGGACTCTGCATACTCTTCACCCTAATGGATTAACCCCTTAAGCCCCAAGGGTGGTTTCCATGTTCATGATCGGGCCAATTTTTACAATTCTGACCACTGTCGCTTTATGAGGTAATTACTCTGAAACGCTTCCATGGATCCTGGTGATTCTGACACTGTTTTCTCGTGACATATTGTACTTCATGATGGTGGTAAAATTTAATTCAAATAACTTGCGTTTATTTGTGAAAAAAATGGAAATTTGGCGAAAAGTTTTAAAATTTCACAATTTTTTAATTTTTATGCCCTTAAATCACAGAGATATGGCACACAAAAAACTTGATAAGTAACATTTCCCACATATTTGCTTTACATCAGCACAATTTTGGAACCAACATTTTTTTTTGTTAGGAAGTTATATGGGTTAAAAGTTGACCAGCGATTTCTCATTTTTGAAACACCATTTTATTTTTACGGACCACATCACATTTGAAGCCACTTTGAGGGGTCTATATGATAGAAAATACCCAAAAGTGACACCATTCTAAAAACTGCACCCCTCAAGGTGCTCAAAACCACATTCAAGAAGTTTATTAACCCTTCAGGTGCGTCACAGGAATTTTTTGAATATTTTAAAAAAATGAACATTTAACTTTTTATCACAAAAAAATAATTCAGGTCAAATTTTTTTTTATTTTACCAAGGGTAACAGGAGAAATTGGACTGCAAAAGTTATTGTGCAATTTGTCATGAGTACGCTGATACCTGATATGTGGGGGGAACCACTGTTTCGGCGCATGGCAGAGCTCAGAAGGGAAGGAGCGTTATTTGACTTTTTCAATGCAAAATTGGCTGGAATTCAGATCGGACGCCATGTCACATTTTGAGAGTCCTGATGTACCTAAACAGTGGAAACCCCCCACAAGTGACCCCATTTTGGAAAATAGACCCCCCAAGAAACTTATCTAGATATGTGGTGAGAACTTTTAACCCACAAGGGCTTCACAGAAGTTTATAACGACAGCGGTACAATTAAAAAATTACATTTTTTCCACAAAAATGATCTTTTCACCCCCAATTGTTATTTTTCCAAGGGTAACAGGAACCTAAAAGTTATTGTGCAATTTGTGCTGAGTACGCTGATATCCCATATGTGGGTGTAAACGACTATTTGGGCGCATGGCAGAGCACAGAAGGGAAGCAGCGCCATTTGACGTTTTTGGCTGGAATTGAGATCGGACACCATGTCGCGTTTGGAAAGCCCCTGATGTACCAAAACAGTAGAAACCCCCCACAAGTGACACCATTTTGGAAACTAGACCCCCCCAAGGAACTTATCTAGATGTGTGGTGAGCACTTTGAACCCCCAAGGGTTTCACAGAAGTTTATAATGAAAATAAAAAAATCTTATTTTTTCCACAAACATGATCATTTAGTCCCCAATTTTTTTTATTTTCCCAAGGGTAACAGGAGAAATTGGACCCCAAAAGTTGTTGTCCAATTTGTCCTGAGTACGCTGATACCCTATATGTGGGAGAAAATTACTGTATGGGCACACATCGAGGCTCGGAAGGGAAGTAGTGACGTTTTGGAATGCAGGCATTGATGGAATGGTCTGCGGGTGCCATGTGCGTTTGGAGAGCCCCTGATGTACCTAAACTATTGAAACTCCCCATAAGTGACCCCATTTTGGAAACTAGACCCCCACAGAACTTATCTAGATGTGTGGTGAGCACTTTGAACCCCCAAGGGATTCACAGAAGTTTATAACGCCCGGGCGTGAAAATAAAAGTCATTTTTTTTTCCACAAAAATGATATTTTTGCCCCCAATTTTTTATTTTCCTAAGGGTAACAGGAGAAATTGGACCCCGAATGTTGTTTTGCAATTTGTCCTGAGAAGGCTAATACCCTATATGTGGGGGTAAAACACTGTTTGGGCGCATGGCAGAGATTGGAAGGGAAGGAGCACCATTTGACTTTTTCAACGCAGAATTGGCTGGAATTGAGATCAGACGCCATGTTGCATTTGGAGACCCCTGATGTGCCCAAATAGTGGAAACCCCCCAATTATAACTCCAACCCTAACCCTAATCTCAGCCCTAACCCTAGCCGTAACCCTAACCCTAGCCCTAATGGGAAAATGGAAATAAATACATTTTCTTTTAATTTTATTATTTTTCCCTAACTTAAGGGAGTGATAACGGGGGGTTTGATTTACTATTTATGGTGATTTTTATGTTTGGCAGCTGTCGCACGCTAAAAGACGCTTTTTATTGTAAAAATAGTTTTTGCATCACCATATATTGAGAGCTATAATTTTTCCATATTTTGACCCACCGAGTCATGTGAGGTCTTATTTTTTGCGGGACGAGCTGACGTTTTTATTGGTTTCCTTTTCGGGAGTGTAACATTTTTTGATCGCTTTTTATTCCGATTTTTGGGACACAGAATGAACAAAAACCAGCGTTTCATGAATTTATTTTGGGCGGTGCGTTTACACCGTTCCGCGTGCGGTAAAATTGATAAAGCTCTTTTATTCTGTTCAGTACGGTTACAGCGATACCTCATTTAGGTCGTTTTTTATGTTTTGGCGCTTTTATGCAATGAAAACAATTTTATATAAAAAAATAATTATTTTTGCATCGCTTTATTCTGCGAGCTATAACTTTTTTATTTTTTTGCTGATGATGCTTTTTGGCAGCTCTTTTTTTTGCGGGACAAGATGACGTTTTCAGTGGTACCATGGATATTTATATGTGTCTTTCGATTGTGCGTTATTGCACTTTTTGTTCGGTGGTAAGATAATAAATCATTATTTTTTGCTTCGTTTTTTATTTTTTAAGGGGTTCGTAAAAGGGGTTAACTAATGGGACAGTTTTATAGGGTGTGTCGTTACGGATGTGGCGATACCAAATATGTGTACTTTTATTGTTTGCTTTTATTTTATTTCCAAAAAAATGAATTTATTAGGGAATATTTTATTTTTAAATTAATTTAGCGATTTTTTTTTTTTAAATTATTTTTACACTTTTTTTTTTTACCTTTATTACATTGTCCCAGGTGGGACATCACTGTCCTGTGACAGATCGCTGATCTGTCACATCACAGATCAGCGATCTGTCACAGGCACTACACAGGCTTCCTCCTTGCCTGCGCTTTGCAAGCACTGAGGAAGCCAGCTCCCTGCAGGCCCTCAAAGGTCCCCGTCGCCATCTTGGATTCGGGGACCTGCAGGGATGGAGCCCCCCGCAGCAGCGCTGTACATTGCGCTGCTGTGGGGGGCCCCGAGAAGCACAGAGGGAGCCCCCTCCCTGCCGATGCTTCCTTTTAACCCCCGGTACACTGCGATCGTGGTGTGCAAGGGGCTAACGTTTCGGGGGCGGTCTATGACCGCCTCTGACAAATTGTGCCGGGTGTCAGCTGTGATAATCAGCTGACACCTAGCCGTGATCAGCGGCGCTCACCACGTGGAAACCGCTGATCGCTGTGACGTACTATCCCATCCCTGGGAATTAAGTCCCAGGGCACATGGACGGGATAGTACGTCACATGGCAGTAAGGGGTTAAATGAACAGAATTGCTTTGTTCCTTTTCTGTGACTCTATAGGGCTGTCTTGAGGTTTTTGTCATCTGTGATATTAGCTTTGGTTTTAATAGTATTTTTAATTATAGGAGTCCTTTTTCCTGTCCAGTCTCTCATCAATTTATGATGTCCGGATTCTGTGTTGCATGAAGATTCAAGTTTCCATGCTGTTGTGTCCCACGAATGGGAACAATCTGTAATGCATATTTCTCTTTGATTTGTTCTTCCTCCAATCAGCAAAATTCCCTGTTGTTGCTAGGTAGAATTAGACTGTGTGAAAATTGTCCCTATGTCCCTCCTGTAGTTGAGCTCTGTATTAGGTTCTTCCTCCCTTCTTCTTCAGTTTAGCCTACAGCAGTCATCATTACTCAAGACGCATGTGTACTCCCCTGTACAAATTACCCCTTTTTACCTACTGTCCATTGTAAACTAATACAAGATTTTTGAAGAAATCAGCATTGTTTCTCCTGGTCTTTCTACAGTCGCATTGCCTGTGGAGTTAAAACTATCTGAGGACGTCTGGTTTTGTGAGTACAAGTTACACAATTATCTAAGAAGCTGATAGTTAGAACACTAGGGACTCAGTCATGAGGAGGAGCCAGAATAGTAAAAAGGGGGTTACTGTGACCAGGAACAGTACACAGCTGTAATCCAAGAAGAGGACAATTTAACATAAGGCTAATGTAAAGCCACAAGAGCAGACATTCTGTGCTCTTCACTTCAGAAAACTGCATAGTGAAGGATTTATCCTGTTACTAAGAACAATTCACAGCCTGTAATCCAGAGAAAGGATCATCTATAAGCTATTGAGAAGCTGCAGTTTACATAGACTTGTATCATTCTGTGCTCTCCAGCTTAGGCTTGTTGCAACTTTGTATTGGTCTCCTTGACAACCAGGAGCAGAACAGCCCCCACCTTTCACTGCAGAGACTGTAGCAGCTCATATTACACAGATCTCATCTGCCTGTGAGTTACAATGGCTGAAGGAAAGTCTGCAATATCTTTATATGAGGACTCAGCCACTAACAGACCCAGGCGCTCTGCTAAGCCGTCAATGAAAGCTATAGAGAACCTTGAAATCATTAAACATGAACTTTCTTGTAATATATCCATCTTATGGCAAAGACTGCAGAGTCACATTAACAGCATCTCCCAGTATGCCTCTCATGAGTTACCACCAGAGGGAGCCATTGAACAATTGTACTCTGCATACCAGGCTTATAAAGACACTTGTAAAAAATACATCTCAACGCTACAGAAATTAAATACGCCAGAATCGCTAAAAGAATGCGAGGTCTTCCAACAGCTCAATGCTGAACGAGATAGCACCGTGTGCGAAATTGTGAACAAAACAGAAACAAAAATCCCACAAATGTCAGAAGTGACATCGCACAGATCCAGGTCTGCTAGGAGCTCAAAACACTCAATCAAGTCAAGCTCATCAAGGTACTCAACCCTCAGTGAACAACTCATAAGAGCGTGTGCCGAAGCAGAATCTACAAAAGTGCAAGCCATTTTCTCCCAAAAGAAAGCAGAGATGGAAGCTGAATCCGCACGCGAGAAAGCAGAGATGGAAGCTGAATCCGCACGCGAGAAGGCAGAGATGGAAGCTGAATCCGCACGCGAGAAGGCAGAGATGGAAGCTGAATCCGCACGCGAGAAGGCAGAGATGGAAGCTGAATCCGCACGCGAGAAGGCAGAGATGGAAGCTGAATCCGCACGCGAGAAGGCAGAGATGGAAGCTGAATCCGCACGCGAGAAGGCGGAAATAGAAGTCCTGCAGAAGGAATACGAACATGCAGCAGCCATGGCAAAGCTAAAGGTCTCCAAGGAGGCAGCCTCAATTCATACAAACTCGACACAGAAGACCCACTTAAGCGCACGAGAAATTACGTGCTTTCAAGGTCAGTACAATGGACCACAAACATTCAAACCTGAACCTCCTTCATATGTCAATACGCTGCCTGACCCTACACCTCACCAAATGCCATTCGCCAATGTCTACATGCAACCTAACATGCCGTCAAGGCACTATGCCCCTGATAACTATGTGGTTCCAGTCCCGCATACAACAGAGACCATATGTCACAAACAGGTTGCTGGTCCAAACGCCTACGCCACTCCATATCTTCCCATGTTCTTGAACCAAGAAGATAATACCCACGCTAACAGCATCACTCAGCCAGCAAATGTTTCTCCAAAGTCAGAAAGAACAGACATGGCCGATTTTGCGAGGCTCATGATACGCCGAGAACTCTCCAACACTGGTCTCACAAGATTCGACGACCAGCCTGAGAATTACAGAAGTTGGAAATATACCTTTAAAGCCGCAATTAGTGACCTTGGCATCACTGCTGCTGAAGAGCTGGATCTGCTAATCAGGTGGCTCGGACCTCAATCCACGGAGCGGGTCAAGGGGCTCAGATCCGTCCACATCAGTAATTCAGCAGCTGGACTCATGGCTGCATGGGAAAGACTGGAACGTATCTTCGGCAGTCCTGAAGCCATAGAGAATGCACTGTTTAAGCATCTGCAGGATTTCCCCAAAATATCTGGCAAGGAGAGTTCAAAATTCCTAGAGCTCAGTGACCTACTCCTAGAGCTCCAGTTAGCCAAGGCAGACACGCACCTACAGTTGTGGCCAAAAGTATTGACACCCCTGCAATTCTGTCAGGTAATACTTAGTTTCTTCCTGAAAATGATTGCAAACACAAATTCTTTGGTATTATTATCTTCATGTAATTTGCCTTAAATGAAAAAAACACAAAGAATTGTCCTAAAGCCAAATTGGATATAATTCCACACGAAACATAAAAAGAGGGTGGACAAAAGTATTGGCACTGTTCGAAAAATCATGTGATGCTTCTCTAATTTGTGTAATTATCCGCACCTGTAACTTACCTGTGGCACCTAACAGGTGTTGGCAATAACTAAATCACACTTGCAGCCAGTTGACATGCATTAAAGTTGACTCAACCTCTGTCCTGTGTCCTTGTGTGTACCACATTGAGCATGGAGAAAAGAAAGAAGACTAAAGAACTGTCTGAGGACTTGAGAAACCAAATTGTGAGGAAGCATGAGCAATCTCAAGGCTACAAGTCCATCTCCAAAGACCTGAATGTTCCTTTGTCTACCGTGCTCAGTGTCATCAAGAAGTTTAAAGCTGATGGCACTGTGGCTAACCTCCCTAGATGTGAATGGAAAAGAAAAATTGACAAGAGATTTCAACGCAAGACTGTGTGGATGTTGGATAAAGAACCTCGACTAACATCCAAACAAGTTCAAGCTGCCCTGCAGTCCGAGGGTACAACAGTGTCAACCCGTACTATCCGTCGGTGTCTGAATGAAAAGGGACTGTATGGTAGGAGACTCAGGAAGACCCCACTTCTTACCCCGAGACGTAAAAAAGCCAGGCTGGAGTTTGCCAAAACTTACCTGAAACAGCCTAAAACGTTTTGGAAGAATGGTCTCTGGTCAGATGAGACAAAAGTAGAGCTTTTTGGGCAAAGGCATCAACATAGAGTTTACAGGAGAAAAAAAAGAGGCATTAAAAGAAAAAAACACGGTCCCTACAGTCAAACATGGCGGAGGTTCCCTGTGTTTTGGGGTTGCTTTGCTGCCTCTGGCACTGGACTGCTTGACCATGTGCATGGCATTATGAAGTCTGAAGACCATCAACAAATTTTGCAGCATAATGTAGGGCCCAGTGTGAGAAAGCTGGGTCTCCCTCAGAGGTCATGGGTCTTCCAGCAGGATAATGACCCAAAACAAACTTCAAAAAGCACTAGAAAATGGTTTGAGAGAAAGCACTGGAGACTTCTAAGGTGGCCAGCAATGAGTCCAGACCTGAATCCCATAGAACACCTGTGGAGAAATCTAAAAATGGCAGTTTGGAGAAGGCACCCTTCAAATATCAGGGACCTGGAGCAGTTTGCCAAAGAAGAATGGTATAAAATTCCAGCAGAGCATTGTAAGAAACTCATTGATGGTTACCGGAAGCGGTTGGTCGCAGTTATTTTGGCTAAAGGTTGTGCAACCAAGTATTAGGCTGAGGGTGCCAATACTTTTGTCTGGCCCATTTTTGGAGTTTTGTGTGAAATGATCAATGTTTTGCTTTTTGCTTCATTCTCTTTTTTGTTTTTTCATTTAAGACAAATTAAATGAAGATAATAATACCAAAGAATTTGTGATTGCAATCATTTTCAGGAAGTAACTGAGTATTATCTGACAGAATTGCAGGGGTGTCAATACTTTTGGCCACAACTGTACCTGGTCTCAGCTATCTGGATACCGCTCGGGGCATTAAAGCGATAGTTTCTAAGCTGCCATACAATATACAAGAGAGGTGGGCCACTATTGGGTCAAAGTACAAAAAAGCCAATCTAGTCTCTTTTCCTCCATTTTCCTTCTTCTGTGACTTCATCAAGGAAATTGCAGAGTGCAAAACTGACCCCAGCTTCTGCTATGAAGAACCTAGTGGCTTTGCACCATTCCCTAAGTCCAAGAGTTCGTGCTCTCATGACAGTAACGGCAGTGGTCCGGTGTCTGCAAAAAAGACAGAAGTTCTGCCTACACCGACATCAGCGCAGTGAAGGTGAGAAGGTTGAAAATCCAAACCGCCAGTGTCCAATTCACAAACTGCCACATCCCCTAAAAAAGTGCATCGGCTTCAGGAAGAAACCCCTTCAAGAACGAAAGGAGCTCTTGAAGAAGTTTGGAGTATGCTTCAGGTGCTGCGCCTCTACTGAACATCTTGAGAATGACTGTGTCATCGCCATCAAGTGTCTAGAGTGCGACAGCGAAGACCATGTACAAGCGCTCCATCCATCACAGCACGACTCTGCGTCTGCACCTTCTCCCACCACAAGCCATGGCGGGGAGAGTTCAGACCAAGCGACAAGCCAAGTTGCGGTATCTTCCTCATGCACCGAAGTCTGTGGAGAAGGTCTTCGAGACAAGTCCTGCGCGAAGATTTGCCTAGCAAGGGTGTATCCCAAGGGTCATCCAGAGAAGGCAGTCAAGGTGTACGTTAGTCTGGATGACCAGAGCAACAAATCACTGGCCAGGTCAGAACTCTTCGACTTGTTTGACTTAAAAGGAGACGTCTATCCTTACACTTTGGGCACCTGCAGCGGCGTTATAAAAACCTCTGGAAGAAGGGCCGTGGCCTCATAATATCTTTTCTTGAGAAGGACACCATGGAGATACCACTACCCACGCTTGTTGAGTGTAACCAAATTCCATTCAACAGGGAGGAAATCCCAATGCCAGAAGTCGCTCTTCAGCATCCTCACCTCAGAATGATAGCCAAAGAGATGCCACCCCTGGACGACAAGGCAGACATCCTAATTCTCCTTGGCAGAGACATTATACGACTGCACAAGATGCGTCAACAAATCCACGGACTAGTCAATGAACCGTATGCTCAGCGCCTCGAGTTAGGCTGGGTTATCATCGGCAATGTCTGTAGCGACCAGACACAGGATCCTAGCAACATCTCCTCTTACAAAACACTTATCACGTCAGATCACCATGGCTTGTCCCCCCTGCCAGACCCAGGCCATTAGTGGACGAAGGAGAAATCAAACGACACTAAATGTCAGCAACAACCATCTGACAATTCAAGTCTGCGTTATCTTCGAGACTACAACCTTGAGAGAACAACACTCGGTCCTACAACAAAGGACAACTCACCACCAACAGAGGAAGACAAGGTGATCATCAGGGTCACGAGCATCAAACCCACCAATGTCAACTATAACAGCTGGGTAGCTCCCTCACCTTCCCTTCCCACAAAGACTGAGTTGCCAAAGGATTCACAGCAAGTATCTGCTGAGTTCTCAACCTTTGACGCCTCTCTCCATCACAAACCAGGTCAAGCCGAATCCATGCTAGACTTCAGTGCTCAGAATGAGAGCCTCTCTCTCCACAGCCTTCCTCTTACCGATGGTGCTAGCGTTTGCCCCATGCAATGCAGCTTCAGCATACTGCCGGATGTCGAACAAGGCACGTTCACTTCCCAAGCATCACCCTGTGTTGAACTTTCTATCGAACGAGGAGCCTTGCCTGTTCAAAACAGCATCCACGGTCCTCTGGGGTTCAAAACACCCATTGCAGTTCAAGGCAGGGCATCACTGAGACAGCTCGCTACTCTGGGCATCAACAGGAACACTATGTTACCATCTCAGAGACAGCAAAGGTGGGAGACGGGGAAGAAGTCCCTAAAGGCCTTACAGCAACCCCAATTCCTGCATCGTAGTTCTTTAAAGATTCTTTCAACCGTCATCAAGAGACAAGTCTACGTTTCTTACGATGCACCTATGAAGACTACAGCTGCAGGAACCTCTCCAAGTACTTCAGTTTGCTGGCTCCTTTGAACAGGAGTCACATGAGTGTATCTTAGTCACTGGACTTTGCCACGGCGGGGAGCATACCTTTGCATGCTACTGCTGTGCTAGGACACAAGATCAGAACCCAACTGAACTTTAACTTCCCCTTATGGACTGGAACTTCTACTGTTGGGTTGGTGGAAGAGTTGGCATGTTGCGGCTTCCCCAATCCGAAGATGGGTTTCTATTGGACTAATTTTTCATTTTTTATTCAAGCTCTACGTTTTTACTTGTATGGACTTGATTTCTGCATTGTGTTGCATTGTTTTTTCTTTTCTCCTCTCATTGCAGGTTTCACGATGTCGAGGGACAGATTCTCCTTATCTCGCACAAGGACTTATGAAATCTGACGATTTCAGACGGGGAGTGTTGTGTCCCACGAATGGGAACAATCTGTAATGCATATTTCTCTTTGTTTTGTTCTTCCTCCAATCAGCAAAATTCCCTGTTGCTAGGTAGAATTAGACTGTGTGAAAATTGTCCCTATGTCCCTCCTGTAGTTGAGCTCTGTATTAGGTTCCTCCTCCCTTCTTCTTCAGTTTAGCCCACAGCAGCCATTACTCAAAACGCATGTGTACTCCCCTGTACAAATTAACCATTTTTACCTACTGTCCATTGTAAACTAATACAAGATTTTGGAAGAGATCAGCATCGTTTCTCCTGGTCTTTCAACAGTTGCATTGCCAGTGGAGTTAAAACTACCTGAGGATGCCTGGTTTTGTGAGTACAAGTTACACAATTATCTAAGAAGCTGATAGTTAGAACACTAGGGACTCGCAGTCATCAAGAGGAGTCAGAATACAAGCCATGACAGATATATTATTCCATGTTTGTGTTTTTGTGCATCGATGTATAGATTATATGTATATTTTTTTATACAAGTCTCCTTCATGATTTTTTGTATGAAATAATTTATTGGTTGATTGTACATATGATTGTAATATACATCTATTTTGCACAATTTATACAAATGTCATTTTGTCATGGTTTATGATGGGTGTAAGGGATTTGGGTGGTGACTGTATACATTGGTTGTTTTTAATGACTTGAGTTATGCCTTTTTTGTAATTGTATATGCTGGCTTTTGTAATTATAACTGATAGGTCATTGTCCTTCCCGTTCTTGTGACGCCTCTACGCCATTATAGTTGGACCTGGTATGCATGCGAGCCCTGCTCCTCATGTGTGACGGCTTTCGGTGTCTATAAGGTGGATATTTATGCCTCCCCTGACACCGCCTATCATGGGGTTGTCTCGACAATGCATGCGTCCATTTTGGTTTAAACTATAGCGCTAATTTCAATATTCTAATAATGTTTCTTTATGCCTCCCCTGACGCTGACGTTGCCTATTATGGGGTTGTCTTGAATACGCATGCGTCCATTTTTGTTTTTAACTATAGCGCTAGTTTCAATATGCCAATATAGTTTTGATGTACTGTACTATTGTGCCCTGTGGAAGTGATAACGAGGCATGTTGATTTATATAAATATTTCATGATCTATGTGATGTTAGTGTTTGTTAGAGACGTTGCCTTGCCAACATGTGAACTGGTACTTTGACGTTTTGACGGCGCATGCGCTAAAGATGGCTGAGGCCCCAGCATTTATTATTTAATTGTAGGCTTCATCCCGGGTTATTATCTTTTTGCGCCCTGTCATACCGCTGTGATGAATGTATCTTTTTGTCTTATTCTGGGTTGATGTACCAGCTGTGGATGTTGTCCTGGCAACATGTGAATCTTCATTTCCGGCTTGAGTCTGATTGGTCTAGGCCTCCTTTTTATACCTGTCACTTAACCACAAACCACGCCCCCTGACGAAGGCTTTGCCGAAATGCGCGTCGGGGAGACGCTCATACACAGACGGCTCCTGTCTTTCCCTCCTGTGCCGCCCTATTAGGAAACACCTATTGGTATGTGTATTATATTTGCCATCTATTGATTTTAACATGGTGTGACCATATCCACTTGGAGTTTTTCCTTACCCTATCAATCATGATCCATTGAGGAGCTACATATATATGCATACAATTCCAGGACATGTGAATGGGGAATTGGCGTAGGGGGAGATATGTATATATATTATTTTGATGTTTACCAGCTACCATTTTATTACTATATTGATAGTGATACCGTCGATATGAGTGTCCCTGTGTTTTTGTGCTAATTTCAGCATGGTGTTCTAATCACCTTCACTTGTTCATCTATCTATGTTAAATAAAAAATATTTTTTCTATTTTTGTAAAAAACTATGGACTGTATGATCGTTTTTCTTTCCTTTTTGTGTTGTATTCTCATTCATATATAGAACATTAAAAAGACTTTACATGCTGCTATCATCTGGTGGTGTGTAAAATAAGGCCTAATCCAGGCTTTGTTCACTATTATCAGAGTGAGTCTGTCAGCACTTTCTGTTGACAGACGAAAGCATCTGTCAGACAAGATGCTAGAGGCAGGGCCGCACAACACCTCCAAGGCATAGAGAGACAGCTTATGCCATGTGTCCAGTTTTGAAACCCAACAGCTGAAGGTCGCAGCGCAATTAGGAAGTACGCTCTTTTGGTTGACCAGGTATTGCTTGACCGTCTTTTAAAACTTTTCCCTCCTTGTCAAAAGTACCTGATCATGAGGACATGGATACTGGGAGGGTAATACTAATTGTCCCAGGTCTTTGACAGTGTACCACTGCCTCTGCTGTACCTGGTGTGGGTTTCCCTCAGCTCTCCTCCTTGGTTGTGCAAGAAAGCTTGCCCCCTGCCGCTAGCATTGCCTGATGGGATTTTTTTCAACATATTTTCCACAATGGCCTTCTGGTTTAGCATCATTTTAGTAGACATCTCTGCCTCAGGAAGAAGATATGCTAAGTTCTCCATTTAGCGTGGATCTAGAAGGTTGAACAACCAGTACTCTTTTTTTTTTTTTTTTTTTAGCCAAGATGAAAGTAACGTGAGAGTCATGAGAAAGGCAGCAGTTCATAAAGTCTACCATATGCCAAAGTCTCTAAAGCCAACACTTCCCTGGCTCCACTATGATGACTATTCTTCATCTCCTCCTCCATCTCTTCATCCTCATTCCCCTCCTCAGCCCATCCATGTAAGAGAGACGGGGTGAAGTTTGTGTGGGTACTAGCCTTTTATTGCACTCAGACAGCTCCTGTTCCTCCTCTTCTCCAGCCTCCACATCCTCATTGTTACCCAATCTGCACTGAGCAGATGAGATGAGAATGGGCAGTATCTCCCTACTTCATGTCGTCTTCCATCTCCACCTGGTCCGCATGCAAAACTTCATGTTTAATTGTCAGCAGAGATTGTTTAAGTATGCACAAAAGGTGCATTGTTGTGCTGATGATGGCATCATCGCCACTTACTATCTTTGTGAAGTCCTCAAAGTCTTGGAGAACCGCACAAATGTCAGACATCCATGTCCACTCTTCAGTTGTTATGTGTTGAGGCGGACCAGAATTCCAGCTTACGTGTTGGAGATGGTATTCTGCAACTGGTGAGATGCAGGGAGAGGGAGTGGGACGAAGGAGCTTACAGTGCTGAGAATGTGTAGCTGGAAGATATGGCCCGGAGTTCCTCCTGAGAGTACTGTTTCCACTGGTGATCACAGGAATGTAGACGAAAAATGGGGAAAAATTGAGGCACAACCATCCAGGGATAAAATAAATTCCTTATTCGAATGTAGTTAAAACGTTAACCCCTTTACCCCCAAGGGTGGTTTGCACATTAATGACCGGGCCAATTTTTACAATTCTGACCACTGTCCCTTTATGAGGTAATAACTCTGCAACGCTTCCATGGATCCCTGTGATTCTTACATTGTTTATCTCAAGACATATTGTACCTCATGTTAGAGGTAACATTTCATTGATATACTGTAACATGCCTTTATTTGTGAAAAAATGGAAATTTGGTGAAAATTTAGAAAATTTCGCAATTTTCCAACATTGAATTTTTATGTCTTTAAATCACAGAACACAAAAAATTTGTTAACATTTCCCACATGTTTACTTTACATCAGCACAATTTTGGAACAAAATTTTTTTTTTGTTAGGAAGTTATAAGGGCTAAAAGTTGACCAGCGATTTCTCATTTTTACAACACCATTTTATTTTAGGGACCACATCACATTTTAAGTCACTTTGAGGGGTCTATATGATAGAAAATACCCAAAAGTGATACCATTCTAAAAACTGCACCCTGATGGTACTCAAAACCACATTCAAAAAGTTCATTAACCCTTCAGGTGGTTCTCAGGAAATTTTTTATTGTTTAAAAAAAATAAACATTTAACTTTTTTCACAAAAAAATTACTTTAGGTCCATTTTTTTATTTTACCAAGGGTAACAGGAGAAATTGGACTGCAAAAGTTATTGTGCAATTTGTCATGAGTATGCTGATACCTGATATGTGGGGGGAACCACTGTTTCGGCATATGGCAGAGCTCGGAAGGGAAGGAGCGCCGTTTGACTTTTTCAATGCAAAATTGGCTGGAAATGAGATCGGACGCAATGTCACATTTGGAGAGCCCCTGATGGGCCTAAACAGTAGAAACCCCCCACAAGTGACTCCATTTTGGAAACTAGACCCCGCAAATGATCTTTTCACCCGCAATTTTTATTTTCCCAAGGGAAACAGGACCCCAAAAGTTATTGTGCAAAATGTCCTGAGTACACTGATACCCGATATGTGGGGGTAAACACTGTTTGAGTGCATGGCAGAGCTCGGAAGGGAATTAGCGGCGTTAAACTTTTTGAACACAGAATTGGCTTTACACCATATTGTATTTGGAGAGCCCCTGATGTGACTAAACAGTGGAAACCCCCCACAAATGACACCACTTGGGAAACTAGACCCCCCCAAGGAACTTTTCTAGATGTGTGGTGAGAACTTTGAACCCCCAAGGGCTTCACATATGTTTCTAATGTACAGCCGTAAAATTAAAAAAATCACATTTTTTCCACAAAAATGATCTTTTCACCCTCAATTTTTATTTTCCCAAGGGTACCAGGACCTCAAAAGTTATTGTGCAAAGGTCCTGAGTATTCTAATACCCCATATGTGGGGGTAAATCACTGTTTGGACGCATGGCAGAGCTCAGAAGGGAAGGAGCGCCGTTTGACACAAAATTGGCTGGAATTGAGATCGGGCACCATGTCGCGTTTGGAGAGCCCCTGATGTGCATGAACAGTGGAAACCCCCAACAAGTGACCCCCATGTTGGAAACTAGACCCCCCAAGGAACTTATCTATATGTGTAAGAGTGGATCTGAAAGCGGTGGTAGGACCTGACCTTAAAGAAAAATAAGTGTTGCTGTCATTGAGAATAGAAAAAAACCATAGAACAGTATAGGTTGGTATCTAAAACCACCATAGATCCACTCTTATCTGACTGGCGAATGGTCGAATTAGGGCAAGTTTGCATGTCCTTTACAACATCGAACAACTGTTTGTCAAGATGATAATTCTCTACCAAAGTTTGGAAAAGATCCAATGCAGGCACTCTATCCTGTATGACGTAGTAGGTAGGGTTAGAAGGTATGACAGAAATATCCATGTCTCGTGGCTTGACAGTATCAATTCCCATGTCTTGCAGTGTGAACAGAGTCATAGAAGCAATCTGTGAAGTGGGCATAGTTGTGTTCACCGGAGAATTTCTTTTTGATTGTAGGTAATGTTGAATTAGGACATTCATCCGAAAAATGCCTTTTGACAATAAGCAGCCTGGTGAAATGATTTAAGTCCTTGATGGTCTGGAAAAGATCAAAATTTCTGAAGGGTACAAAGTTCAGTTCCTTTAGTAAGTGTGATAATTTGCTGTGAAGAGAGTATGTGCGGTGTCAAGATGATTACGTTACCTAGGCATTTGTCTAATGATAATGCCGCTGTCTTCTCTCCCATACTGGATAATGTTTCCATTCTGCGGTTCCTGGCCCTTCTCCCTCCCCTCCTCCTCTTTCTGCATTTTTTGGAAAATGCCGATTATATTCCTGTCTGCTGTCAATGGTAGACAAAGAAGTATTAGTACCACTGTCACCGGTGTTAAATTCAGATGAAGAAAATGAAACAGTCCTGTTATGAGACATACGGTGAGGACAGTATTTCTGCTGATGTTTCAAAATAGATTTAGAAGGTTTAGTGTATGGCTTAGGCCTCTTTCACACATCAGGTTTTCTGCTTCAGGCGCGATCCGGCGCTTTTGACTAAAACCGGATCCGTCGAAATGCAATGCCGGATCCGGTTTCCCCCCCATTGACTTGCATTAGAGCCGGATCGAGCCGGATGGCCATGCATTTCATCTGATTTTCGCCGGATCCGGCAATGTGACGCGTTCCGGCGTCTGGAAAAAACGGTGACTGTAACGTTTTTTGTATCCGTCGAAAAAGCCGGACACGTCGGATCCGTCGTGTCCGGCTTTTTCATACAATGAAAGCCTATGAGCGCCGCAATGCGCCGGATCCGGCGACAGCCGGATCCGGCGGCCGGATCCGGTTTCTTTGGTCTGAGCATGCTCAGTAGCTCTGCCCACAGGACATATATAAAAGCAAGACAATGGGACCCTCAGCCACACCCAACATGCCACCCAAGCCAAGAACCAGGAGCAGGAGAAGGCAGCAGACATCTGCAGCAGCAGCACCATCAGCACCACCCCAAATGGAGCAGCATGCTGAACAACGGGAGGGGAGTCCAGCAGCAGATGAGAGACGGTAATTATCAAATCCCCCATTCCTCCAAACTAGGGCTATGGAATATCAAGATATTCATTGGCCCTTTGTTTCTCTTTATTCAACAGCCGCCCAATAGATGCAGCAGCAGCAGCAATGGCAGCAGCAGAAACACCACCCACAGCCATGGAGTCTGGCCATGAGGAAGACAGCACATCTTCTGGGAGCCCTCCCTCGCATCGTCAGCGTTTGACGGTAAGTTTTTATTTCCAAAATCCATCATCTCTGTAATATATGTGTATTCATTGCCTTTTATTTCAAAACAGGAATCACAAGATGAAGAGGAGCTCCCAGAAGAAGGAAGGGGTGGACAGACACTTGGAGTGGGCTCACAATTGGTAAGTTTTTTGCATCAAACGCAGAAACACAACATCACACTACACACAACACATAGAAAACAATATTCTGCAGACCACACACAGCAAACAAATGCCTACATCCAAAGACATAACATTTTTTGTTTTCTTCTCTAGTCTTCCCAATCTGGTGCTCGGCCAAGAGGTCCTCGCAGTGCCTCCCAGGGTCGTCGGCGACAGCAACGCGGCGGTCCCCAGCGTGTAAGTATAAATATTTTTGCTTTGTTTTTTTTGCACTAATTATGTTATTTTTGTCTTTTTCTTTAACAGCCTTCACAGCGTGCTCCCGACTCTGACGGTGAGGATGGAGGGATTGATGTGGACCGCCTCATCGATCTCGTCAGAGAAAGGGAGCCGCTCTGGAATATGGCTGACCGACACCACGCTGACCTGATCGTTACCCGACGACTCTGGGAGGAAATCTGTTCGCTCCTTGTGGACCGCTGGGAGGACCTCGAAGCTCGGGCCCAGATTAAAGAGTGTAAGTATATACAGTACCGGTTGCTTGATTTAAACCAGTGTTTCCCGAACTCCAGTCCTCGTGGTCCCCACGGATCATGTGTTGAGGATTTCTATTTACTTTGGAAATCCTGAAAACATGACCCCTGGGGACCATGAGGACTGGAGTTTGGGAAACACTGATGTTGTATACTAACCACTTTGTCCTTTCTCGTTTCAGGGAAGAGAATTGTGAAGCGGTGGCGGTCTGTGAGGGATCGTTTCAAGAAGGAGTTCAATAAAGAGATGCGGGCCCCGAGTGGATCTGGAGGACGCAGGAGCAAGTACAAGTACGCACGAGCCCTGTCGTTCCTCCGGGAGACAATGCTCACCAGAAGGTAAATATTACACACCACATGTGACAAAAAAATGTTTAGATGTAACTTTTTTTTTCAGCCATGGCCATACCATGTCACTATTTTAATTGTTTTTTTTTCTCTTTATTCCACAGCACGGTGAGCAGCACTCGGGAGCCTGCACGATTGGACCCTTCTGAGGCGATCCCTGAGGAGACCGGCACCGAGGCACACTTCGACCGCCCCGGTACATCTGCACCTTCCCAGCCTTCCCACACATTTGACCCATCTGTCCCATCCACCAGCACAGGAGCATCGTGGCCGCCTACATTACATGAAGCTGCTGGTGAGGAGATCGCTTTCCCTTTACCCCACCCTTCTGCCCCTGCCACCTCTAGTACACCTGCGGGTACTGGGCGGCAGCGGCAGAGGGGTCAGGAAAAGACTTATGCGCCAGAGTTCTTGCATCTGAATGCATCTTTCCAGAACTGTCTAAAAGTCTTGTCAGAGCAAATCTCCGCAGGCTATCAGCAGATCAACTCCAGCATTCTGGAGGTGAAGACACTTCTGCAAACCATGCATTCAGAAGCAAGATCTTCGCCAAACCACACCTTTTTCAGGTCTGTTGTGGAGCGCATGGAAACGCTCTCTCCTGCCCAGCAGATGCATGTAATGCATTCATGCCACGCTGCTCTCCAGCAAGTTACCTCCCAACCTCCTCCTCCCACCACAGTAGTTCCTCCACCTGCACCCCCTCCAGCCACTTTCCATCCTCCCCCTCCTATTACATCTACACCCCCTCCAGCCACTTTCCATCCTCCCCCTCCTATTACATACCATCCACCTCCCCAGCACCATCCACCTCCCCAGCACCATCCACCTCCCCAGCACCATCCACCTCCCCAGCACCATCCACCTCCCCAGCACCATCCACCTCCCCAGTACCAGCAACCTCCCCAGTACCAGCAACCTCCCCAGTACCAGCAACCTCCCCAGTACCAGCAACCTCCCCAGTACCAGCAACCTCCCCAGTACCAGCAACCTCCCCAGTACCAGCAACCTCCCCAGTACCAGACATCTCCCCACTTCCAGCAACCTGCCCCGTACCAGACATCTCCCCACTTCCAGCAACCTGCCCCGTACCAGACATCTCCCCACTTCCAGCAACTTGCCCCGTACCAGACATCTCCCCACTTCCAGCAACCTGCCCCGTACCAAACTCCTTCCCCATACAACTTGCCATCAACATCATCTGCTCCTACAGTCCCTGCCCAACCCTCCACTCCACCACCCACCACCTCTTCTGCTTCCCACATGTCCACCCATTCTGTAGTTTTTTCCACACCTTCACCTCTAACTGTTCCTTCCCCACCACGATCCCAGTCCTCTCTCCACACTCCCAGTGTCGAAGTGTCCCGCAGCCCCTACAGCAGTATTTCCACCACACACTACACAGATTTATAATGTGTGTATTTAAATAAAAATGACCAGTTTTATGGTTTCAAAGCTTTATTAAACAAGTTTATTAAAATTTTAAAAAAGTTTACTTAAATAAACATTTTTCAATAAAAGTTAAATTATTTTACACTGGTTGTCTGTCATTTCTTTCTGCGGCGAAAAAGGTTAAATACAGGGTATTTAAAAGGTGAAATGGTATTCAAAACTAGGTATATAACTGTGGGTAAATTTTAGCTTTTTGCCACAGTTGTGTTCCTGGTTGTGTTTGAAGCAAAGTATTTCACCTAAAAAGTTGTGTTTATTGTTGGTGATTTCATAACAATGTACACAACTTTTGTTAAAAGGTGAAATACTTTGCATAAAACACAACCAGGTACACACCTGTGGCCTAAAGCTAAAAATAGAGACCATGACAAGATAGCCAACTTTGGTTGGCAAAGGTATATACTGTTGGTACAGAAGGTACACAAGTTTGGTTGGGCACAAATCTTTCACACTCTGTCATCCTGCCAGTGTACTCTGCCTTGAGGTGACATAAAGTATAGTGCAAAATTGTCCCTCATTACTGAAACCGTCACAGAACTTCTAGTGGTAATGTCATGGTAATCTTGCAAGGTGGTTTCTTCAGAGGTGTCCTCAATGGAAATGGGTTCCTTGCAGATAACAAAATTGTGGAGTACCACGCACGCTTTGATCACCTCGTCCACAGTTTCTGTCTTGAGGTTGATCGCAGTCAATAGGACCCGCCATTTGGCTGTCAGAATACCAAAGGTACATTCAACCATTCTTCTTGCTCTTGTGAGGCGGTAATTAAAAATGCGTTTTGGTCTTGTCAATCCTCTGCTAGAGTACGGTTTCAAAAGGTGTTCTGACAGCTGGAAGGCTTCATCCCCTACACAGACAAATGGCATAGGTGGACCAGATGTTTGCGGCAGCGGTCTAGGTGGTGGGAACTGGAAGGTGTTTCCATACAGTTTACGCCCCATGGCAGACAGTTTGAAAACTTGAGTCATTGGAGCGGCCATAGGCCCCAATATCAACCGCAATAAATTTGTATTCCGCGTCAGCGATGGCCATGAGGACAATTGAAAAATATTTCTTGTAATTGAAATATTCCGATCCCGATCCAGCTGGCTTTACAATGCGGATATGTTTCCCGTCCACAGCGCCCAAGCAGTTGGGAAACTGACATATCTGTTGAAACTTGTCAGCAATTTCAATCCACCTCTCTGTTGTGGGCTCTGGTAAAAACTCTTCAGCTAAGGAGTCCCACAGTGCACAGCATGTGTACTTCACTATTCCAGATATGGTGGAAATCCCGAGTCTGTACTGGAAATGCAGTGACGAAAGGGATTCTCCAGTTGCAAGAAATCTGTGGGGAATTAAAAAACAATAAATTAGTTTTAAATCACAGCATTACATACCAAAACTGAGCTATAACACTTGGAGATACAAACTACCACCAACAAGATTGCAGTGAAAGTGTGCTCTGATGCGATCACATCCAATAAATGTGGCTTACCTTAAAGTCACCATCAGACGCTCTGTGGGTGAAACAGAGAAGCGGCAATAGGTGTCCGCTTTTCTTATGAGGTGTGCAATGTGCTCCACCAAGTAATCAAAATTCTCCATTTTCATCCTAACATATCCAAAAAATTTATCCGGGTTTCGTCGAAGGTCCATGCAGAGTGTAGAATAGACCCCACGCGTCATTCTCTTGGCTGTGATGGGGTGGATCCACAAACGTCGTCTACGATGCCTGATGCGCTGCTGTCTCGCTCTCTCCTTCTCCAGAACAATCACCCTCAAACGATTCGCCTCCGCTATAAAATCCGCCAAATTCTTCAAAATATTTCCAATGACAACATCCATCTTCGCCAGTAACTTGCTCTTCTCTCCAACCTGCACTTTCTCCTCTACAACCTGTCAAAGAAGGGCTGTAGGAACATGCTATATATAGTTTTCCAGTAGCCAATCCCGTTCAGAAGGCCACAAGGGTCAATTTTAAAAACCGGATCCGGCGTAATCCATCGAAAAACGGATGAACCGGATGAGACGGATCCGGTTTTGTCTGTCAAGAAAAAGACGGATCCGGCAGAAAACCGGATCCGTCACATCCGGTTTTACTAAACATTTGCCGGATCCGGCGTTCCGGCACGATGCCGGATCGCGCCTGACGCCGAAAACCTGAAGTGTGAAAGTAGCCTTAGAAACCCAAGAGTAAACTTTATCATTCTGATAATCTAGCAGATCCCTTGTGAACTTGGATTTCTTAGGCCTCTTTCACACCAGTTTTTTAGAATCAGTCGCAATCCGTCAAAGTGGGAACAAAACGGATCCTGCGCAGATTGTAAAAAAACTGATGCACTGGATCCGTTTTTTTTTATGGATTTGTCGCAGCAGCCGTAGGAGGAATTTTAAAGGAACAGAATTCGAAAGAGAGAGAAAGAAAAGTGAATGTTTGAACAACCAAATTTCTATACCTGTACCAGGTCAAATTTGGATTTTATTTTAACCCCTTTCTGACATCCGACGTACTATCCCGTCCATGGGACCTGGGCCCCTATGCCCATGGACGGGATAGTACGTCTAGCACGATCAGCGGCGCCCACGTGGTGAGCGCCGCTGATCGCGGCCGGGTGTCAGCTGATTATCACAGCTGACACCCGGCACAATGTGTCAGGGGCGGTCACGGACCGCCCCCGACACGTTAACCCCTTGCACACCGCGATCAAACATGATCGCGGTGTACCGGGGGTTAAAGGGAAGCATCGGCAGGGAGGGGGCTCCCTCCGTGCTTCCCTGAGCCCCCCACAGCAGCGCAATGTGCAGCGCTGCTGCGGGGGGCTCCTTTCCTGCAGGCCCCCGAATCCAAGATGGTGACGGGGGCCTTCGGGGGCCTGCAGGAAGCTGGCTTCCTCAGTGCCTGCAAAGTGCAGGCATGAGGAAGCCTTCTGCACTGCCTGTGACAGATTGCTGATCTGTCACAGTGATCTGTGATGTGACAGATCAGCGATCTGTCACAGGACAGTCTTGTCCCTCCTGGGACTATTTAATAAAGTTAAAAAAAAATAAAAAAAATGTTAAAATAAATTAAAAAAAATCGCCAAATAAATTAGAAAAAAAAAAAAATATTCCCCCAAATAAATCCATTTTTTGGAAATAAAAACAAAAAAAACAATAAAAGTTCACATATTAGGTATCGCCGCGTCCGTAACGACCTGCCCTATAAAACTGTCCCACTAGTTAACCCCTTTAGCGAACCCCTTAAAAAATAAAAATAAAAAACGAAGCAAAAAATGATTTATTATCATACTGCCAAACAAAAAGTGTAATAACGTGCGATCAAAAAGACGCATATAAATATCCATGGTACCGCTGAAAACATCATCTTGTCCCACAAAAAACGAGCCGCCACACAGCATCATCAGCAAAAAAATAAAAAAGTTATAGCTCGCAGAATAAAGCGATGGAAAAATAATTATTTTTTATATAAAATAGTTTTCATTGCATAAAACCGACAAAACATAAAAAAACGACCTAAATGAGGTATCGCTGTAACCGTACTGACCCGAAGAATATCAATTTTATCGCACGCGGAACGGTGTAAACGCACCCCCCCCAAAAGAAATTCATGAAACGCTGGTTTTTGTTCATTCTGCGTCCCAAAAATTGGAATAAAAAGCGATCAAAAAATGTCACGTGCCCGAAAATGGTACCAATAAAAACGTCAACTCGTCCCGCAAAAAATAAGACCTCACATGACTCGGTGGGTCAAAATACGGAAAAATTATAGCTCTCAATATGTGGTGATGCAAAAACTATTTTTACAATAAAAAGCTTATTTTAGCGTGCGACAGCTGCCAAATATAAAAACCGCCATAAATAGTAAATCAAACCCCCTGTTATCACCCCCTTAGTTAGGGAAAAATAATAAAATAAAAAAAATGTATTTATTTCCATTTTTCCATTAGGGCTAGGGTTAGGGTTAGGGCTGAGATTAGGGTTAGGGGTGTGTTGGGGTTCGGGTTGGAGTTAGAATTGGGGGTTTCCACTGTTTGGGAACATCAGGTACTCTCCAAATGCAACATGGCGTCTGATCTCAATTCCAGCCAATTCTGAGTTGAAAAAGTCAAATGGTGCTCCTTCCCTTCCAAGCTCTGCCATGCGCCCAAACAGTGTTTTACCCCCACATTTAGGGTATCAGCCTACTCAGGTCAAATTGCAAAACAATTTTTGGGGTCCAATTTCTCCTGTTACCATTAGGAAAATAAAAAATTGGGGGCAAAAATATCATTTTTGTGGAAAAAAATGATTTTTTTATTTTCACGTCCGAGCGTTATAAACTTCTGTGAAGCACTTGGGGGTTCAAAGTGCTCACCACACATCTAGATAAGTTCCGTGGTGGGTCTAGTGTCCAAAATGGGGTCACTTGTGGGGAGTTTCAATAGTTTAGGTACATCAGGGGCTCTCCAAACGCACATGACACCCGCAGACAATTCCATCAAAGTCTGCATTCCAAAACGTCACTACTTCCCTTCCGACGTGTGTCCATACAGTAGTTTTCTCCCACATATGGGGCATCAGCGTACTCAGGACAAATTGGACAACAACTTTTGGGGTCCAATTTCTCCTGTTACCCTTGGGAAAATGAAAAAATTGGGGACTAATTGATCATGTTTGTGGAAAAAATGCGATTTTTTTATTTTCATGCCCGGGCATTATAAACTTCTGTGAAGCCCTTGGGGGTTCAAAGTGCTCACCACACATCTAGATAAGTTCCTTGGGGGGTCTAGTTTACAAAATGGTGTCATTTGTGGGGGGTTTCCACTGTTTAGGTACATCAGGGGTTTTCCAATCGCGACATGGTGTCCGATCTCAATTCCAGCCAAAAACATCAAATGGCGCTGCTTCCCTTCCGAGCTCTGCCATGCGCCCAAATAGTGGTTTACCCCCACATGTGGGGTATCAGCGTACTCAGGACAAATTGCACAATAACTTTTAGGGTCCTGTTACCCTTGGAAAAATAAGAATTGAGGGTGAAAAGATCATTTTTGTGGAAAAAATATGATTTTTTTAATTGTACGGCTTTATGTTATAAACTTCTGTGAAGCTCTTGGGGGTTCAAAGTTCTCACCACACATCTAGATAAGTTCCTTAGGGGGTCTCGTTTCCAAAATGGGGTCATTTGGTGGGGGTTTCCACTGTTTTGGTACATCAGGGGTTTTCCAATCGCGACATGGTGTCCGATCTCAATTCCAGCCAAAAACGTCAAATGGCGCTGCTTCCCTTCCGAGCTCTGCCATGCGCCCAAATAGTGGTTTACCCCCACATGTGGGGTATCAGCGTACTCAAGACAAATTGCACAGTAACTTTTAGGGTCCTGTTACCCTTGGGAAAATAAAAATTGGGGTGAAAAGATCATTTTTGTGGAAAAAATATGATTTTTTAATTGTACCGCTGTACGTTATAAACTTCTGTAAAGCCCTTGTGGGTTCAAAGTTCTCACCACATATCTAGATAAGTTCCTTGGGGGGTCTAGTTTCCAAAATGGGGTCACTTGGAGGGGTTTTCCACTGTTGAGGTACATCAGGGACTCTCCAAACGTGACATGGCGTCCGATCTCAATTCCAGCCAATTTTGCATTGAAAAAGTCAAACGGCGCTCCTTCCATTCTGAGCTCTGCCATGCGCCGAAACAGTCGTTCCCCCCCACATATAAGGTATCAGCGTACTCAGGACAAATTGTACAATAACTTTTGCAGTCCAATTTCTCCTGTTACCCTTGGTAACATAACAAAAATTGAACCTGAAGTATTTTTTTTGTGAAAAAAAGTTAGATGTTCATTTTTTTTAAATATTCAAAAAAATTCCTGTGACGCACCTAAAGGGTTAATAAACTTCTTAAATGTGGTTTTGAGCACCTTAAGGGGTGCAGTTTTTAGAATGGTGTCACTTTTGGGTATTTTCTATCATATAGACCCCTCAAAGTGGCTTCAAATGTGATGTGGTCCTAAAAATAAAATGGTGGTGTAAAAATGAGAAATCACTCATTAACTTTTAACCCTTATAACTTCCTAACAAAAAAAAATTTTGGTTCCAAAATTGTGCTGATGTAAAGTAAACATGTGGGAAATGTTAGTTATCAAGTTTTTTGTGTGCCGTATCTCTGTGATTTAAGGGCATAAAAATTCAAAGTTGGAAAATTGCGAAATTTTCAAAATTTTCGCCAAATTTCCATTTTTCTCACAGATAAACGCAACTTATTTGAATGAAATTTTACCACTAACATGAAGTACAATATGTCATGAGAAAACAATGTCAGAATCACCATGATCCATGGAAGCGTTCCAGAGTTATGACCTCATAAAGGTACAGTGGTCAGAATTGTAAAAATTGGCCCGGTCATGAACGTGCAAACCACCCTTGGGGGTGAAGGGGTTAAATGAAAGAATAATCTCGCAAACCAAGTTGTAGAGTATAGGTATAAGTCAGTCCAAGGGTAACAATGGGGCAGAATCCAGGGACAACACAGTCCAGTTTTTTAGACAGCCACACACAAGGCCCACCGCAGTCAACCCCCATAGGGTTACAGCCCCGTGGTTCAGCAGGGGAGGCACAACAGGCACAACTGAAAACGGGGAATAGGGGAAAGGCAAATTTTGGTCCATTGCGACTGCATCGGCCACCACTGGCACCCTGTCCTGGGCGCTAGGCAGGGCCCATTGCCCTGCCAGGGATGCGGAACAGTCCCCTTTTTGTGCCTTCAGTGCAACTAGCACAACTCATATCCTTTATAGGGGCTGCTTCAGTCTATGCATAGCCGCTGGTTAGTGTAGTGGGCCGCATGCAGACCCTACACAACAACATATGTGTGGGACGAGGATCCGCTGGAGGAGTCTCCACTGTTCCTTTGGCTCTGCATCCCCTCCAACAGTGGTCCCACAGTTCCCAGAGCCTCCGGCTCTGCTGATACATTTGCGGCCGACTCACTGCATCTAGGTGCCGCTTTCTCCTACACATCTGTAGGAACTGTGGCTGCGGTGTAATGGATGTACCAAGACTAAGTGGTACTTAGAACAATGAGGGTAATGTACTAATTAAAAATAATAAAATGAAAATCCACAACCCCTCTGGAAATATGGATGGCAGACCATCCGGTGAAAGAACCCAATACCAATGAGTATGGTGGAAGATGATACTGACAGAGTGCCAAGTGGAAATATTATATACAGCAACACGTGAAAATAAATAAAAACACCTTTATTAATATATAAATGGGTGTACACTTAAATAAAATAAAAAATAATAAAAAGACATCACAAATAAATACGTAATAATGGATTATAATATCCTACAACATAGGGTAAAATATATACCCATGAGGCACAGGCTCAAAAGGAATGATTTAGCTGAAGTAGATTTACTACTTAAAACAATGAAGGTAATGGAACCTTAATAAAGCCCCCAAAAGGAATTGTGTATACAGTGCACCATATAATGATAAATGTCCAAAGACTGTGTAAACACAGTATACAAAAAGTAATAAAGAATAATAATAACAACAACAGTGCAGACAATATATAAAATGAAAGGTGCAATGGAAAAAATTGGTGCAGTAAACAAAAAAGAGACATTACAGGAGTGTCACATAATGTGAGAGGGGAAAAAAATATGTAATGGGAGCTGGAGATAAAATAATACCTAATGAGCCGGAGGATAATGCCTGGGGATGCCTGAGAACGCGCCCCGACGTGCGTTTCGGAATAAAGCTTCCTTCGTCAGGGGGTAGGTACAAGGCCGGTCAGTACCTCCTTATATGCATGCGCCGTTATGTGTCCTGCCCGCCAATTAGTCCAGCATATAAGGAGGTACTGACCGGCCTTGTACCTACCCCCTGACGAAGGAAGCTTTATTCCGAAACGCGCGTCGGGGCGCGTTCTCAGGCATCCCCAGGCATTATCCTCCGGCTCATTAGGTATTATTTTATCTCCAGCTCCCATTACTTATTTTTTTCCCCTCTCACATTATGTGACACTCCTGTAGTGTCTCTTTTTTGTTTACTGCACCAATTTTTTCCATTGCACCTTTCATTTTATATATTGTCTGCACTGTTGTTGTTATTATTATTCTTTATTACTTTTTGTATACTGTGTTTACACAGTCTTTGGACATTTATCATTATATGGTGCACTGTATACACAATTCCTTTTGGGGGCTTTATTAAGGTTCCATTACCTTCATTGTTTTAAGTAGTAAATCTACTTCAGCTAAATCATTCCTTTTGAGCCTGTGCCTCATGGGTATATATTTTACCCTATGTTGTAGGATATTATAATCCATTATTACGTATTTATTTGGGATGTCTTTTTATTATTTTTTATTTTATTTAAGTGTACACCCATTTATATATTAATAAAGGTGTTTTTATTTATTTTCACGTGTTGCTGTATATATTATTTCCACTTGGCACTCTGTCAGTATCATCTTCCACCATACTCACTGGTATTGGGTTCAAGACTAAGTGGTGCCCACTCCCCTTGCCCATGTTTGTGTTATAATCTGGAATGTAATGTTTGTTTTGTAATGCTGCTGCTGTTGTGTAGAGTAATGTATAAATACAGTGGGGAAAAAAAGTATTTAGTCAGTCAGCAATAGTGCAAGTTCCACCACTTAAAAAGATGAGAGGCGTCTGTAATTTACATCATAGGTAGACCTCAACTATGGGAGACAAACTGAGAAAAAAAAATCCAGAAAATCACATTGTCTGTTTTTTTTTCATTTTATTTGCATATTATGGTGGAAAATAAGTATTTGGTCAGAAACAAGCAATCAAGATTTCTGGCTCTCACAGACCTGTAACTTCTTCTTTAAGAGTCTCCTCTTTCCTCCACTCATTACCTGTAGTAATGGCACCTGTTTAAACTTGTTATCAGTATAAAAAGACACCTGTGCACACCCTCAAACAGTCTGACTCCAAACTCCACTATGGTGAAGACCAAAGAGCTGTCAAAGGACACCAGAAACAAAATTGTAGCCCTGCACCAGGCTGGGAAGACTGAATCTGCAATAGCCAACCAGCTTGGAGTGAAGAAATCAACTGTGGGAGCAATAATTAGAAAATGGAAGACATACAAGACCACTGATAATCTCCATCGATCTGGTGCTCCACGCAAAATCCCACCCCGTGGGGTCAGAATGATCACAAGAACGGTGAGCAAAAATCCCAGAACCACGCGGGGGGACCTAGTGAATGAACTGCAGAGAGCTGGGACCAATGTAACAAGGCCTACCATAAGTAACACACTACGCCACCATGGACTCAGATCCTGCAGTACCAGACGTGTCCCACTGCTTAAGCCTGTACATGTCCGGGCCCGTCTCAAGTTTGCTAGAGAGCATTTGGATGATCCAGAGGAGTTTTGGGAGAATGTCCTATGGTCTGATGAAACCAAACTGGAACTGTTTGGTAGAAACACAACTTGTCGTGTTTGGAGGAAAAAGAATACTGAGTTGCATCCATCAAACACCATACCTACTGTAAAGCATGGTGGTGGAAACATCATGCTTTGGGGCTGTTTCTCTGCAAAGGGGCCAGGACGACTGATCCGGGTACATGAAAGAATGAATGGGGCCATGTATCGTGAGATTTTGAGTGCAAACCTCCTTCCATCAGCAAGGGCATTGAAGATGAAACGTGGCTGGGTCTTTCAACATGACAATGATCCAAAGCACACCGCCAGGGCAACGAAGGAGTGGCTTCGTAAGAAGCATTTCAAGGTCCTGGAGTGGCCTAGCCAGTCTCCAGATCTCAACCCTATAGAAAACCTTTGGAGGGAGTTGAAAGTCCGTGTTGCCAAGCGAAAAGCCAAAAATATCACTGCTCTAGAGGAGATCTGCATGGAGGAATGGGCCAACATACCAACAACAGTGTGTGGCAACCTTGTGAAGACTTACAGAAAACGTTTGACCTCTGTCATTGCCAACAAAGGATATATCACAAAGTATTGAGATGAAATTTTGTTTCTGACCAAATACTTATTTTCCACCATAATATGCAAATAAAATGAAAAAAAACCAGACAATGTGATTTTCTGGATTTTTTTTTTCTCAGTTTGTCTCCCATAGTTGAGGTCTACCTATGATGTAAATTACAGACGCCTCTCATCTTTTTAATTGGTGGAACTTGCACTATTGCTGACTGACTAAATACTTTTTTTCCCCACTGTATATATGCTGTATTATAAGGGTAGGGAAAGCATAGTACATAAGTTAGCCCACTAGAGGGGGCACAATAGGATTCTTAGTTAGTAGGAGGGGCCAACTGAGATAAGGTAGTGAACTTCCTGGTTTTTAGTCAATGGGGCCTGGGAGCCAGGACAGGGCAGTTGAGCCTTGTAATGTTATTGTAATGTCGCTGTGTATGTACTCTGTTTACCCGGCATTACTCTGCTTATCTCTGCTTTAACCCTTTGCTCCTTTCCCTCTAATGAGCTGGAATGCTGTTGTCAGTTACCCGTGTGGATGCTACTCAGTTCCTGGCTCCCCTGCGTAGCTGTACATGCGTGTGTGGCTCCGCTGCGCTGCATGACCACCCGCTTGTGCCATCCCTGACTGTCGCTGTGGAAAACTATCCGCGGGTTGCAAGATCTTCTGCACTTGTGCATGACTTACCACGTGTGTTCAGGCTTGCAGCTCCTGCCAGGTGTCCTTTGCAATGCTGATTTGTGTCTGGCTGTGCTGAGGGTGCATGCGGCCACACCTCCCCTGCTTTTATGAGGAATGGGTGTGTGCTAGATTTACAGCTCCAGCCTATCGCTGTGAGGCAGCTCATATATAAAGTTTCCCTGCCCTGCGGGGCGTTGCCAGAGCTTCACATCAAGTTTCTGAGTCTTGCTATGTTTGTTTGGTGTTCCGCACCTGTCCTGCCTTCATGCAATTCTAGGTGAGCTGATGCCTGTCTTCCGCCTGCTCTGGGGGCAGAATCCCCAGATCTGTTTCTGTTATCAGCTTTGGGACAGGTGATGTCTGAGTTCCTTGACTTATCCTGTTTATGTTTTGGTACCAAAGTCCTTGTATTGATTCCTGCTGTGTTATGAAGTCATAGTCCTGATTCCTGCTGTGTTATGTTCCTGAAGTCCTTCTGTGTCTTGAACCCTGAGCCCAGTGACTGTGACTCTTTGCTAACTGACTTTCTGTGATCTAACCTGGGTTCATCTTGGAAGTAGGAGTCCAGTGTATCTGTTTAGTTTCTGCTACTCTGCTCAGCTTGTTGTTCGGTGCAATCCCCGGCCGGTTCCTGTCCAATCCGGCGGGACTTGTACCAGACCATTTGAGTTCCTTTTTAGGTCGCTGCCAGATATCTGTAGCCCGATAACCGTGGCCTCTTGTCCGGAGCCTAATGACCGCCGTCTGATGACCACTTCCAGATGTCCGGTGCCTGATGTCCTCCGCCAGATGTCCGGATCCTATCCTACCCTGCCCGATGCCCGGAGCCTGCCGAACGCTGCCAGATGTCTGGAGCCTGATGTCTGCAGCCTCATGTCCAGAGCCTGATGTCTGCAGCCTGATGTCTGGAGCCTGTCGATTGCTGCCAGATGTCTGGAGTCCGATGCCAGTGTTCTGATGTTCTATCTGAGATCTGAGTCCTGATGTTCTGTCTGAGACCTGATGTCCACCTGGTGCCTTGATGTCCTGATGTCTAGTTGTCCTTCCTGATGACCTGATGTCCGGCTTGTGCCCTGATGTCTAATAAAGTAACTTGGCACTCAACTGAATAATCCTTTGCAAATTAGATTTATTTTATAATTTATTGCAGTCCTGGAAACGTTTCGGCCTATTATCGGCCTTCCTCAGTCTGCCGACTGCTATCGCGAAATACTAATCCGGTACCCAAGTAAGAATTCCTATGGAGATTTTAGAATATCATGCTGATCTAAATGGTATCTTCTATTATTATAAGAGTAGATATACTGATTTAAATGCCTTGCAACCATACATAGGGAAATGTATAGATCTCCTTGGAGGTATCATGGACGCTTAATCTGTTTGAAACTAGTGCTGTATAGTCCAGGAGGTAAATGGGTCCATACGAAGCTTGTTTAAATATGGAGGTGGCATACACAGGTGGGACGTGATATTCCCCCGCTCATCATGGTTATATATTCCTTCTTGCAAGGCATTTAAATCAGTATATCTACTCTTATAATAATAGGAGATACCATTTAGATCAACGAAAAAAGTGGTTTGGTACCGTGTTAGCCACGTGGTGGCCTCTATGGTGGAGAAACAGGACAGAGACTGAGAGCAAGGATGAGGTCTCATCCTCATACAATTACAGATAAAAAAACCCATTTACCTGTGGCTAAACATTTCTGTGGTCCAGGACACAACATAGGCAATATGAAAGTTGTCATTTTAAAAGGCAATTTTAAATCACAGACACATCGGAGAGTGTGGGAGCATAAATTCATTACTATCTTTGATTCTATTCACACAGGACTCAATTTATCAGAAGGTTTTATGACCCATTACCATATCTGAGCTATCTACTCCAAGTAGCCCTTTGATCTTCAGAACTTTTCATACTACTTATCTGATCTAACCTAATTAAGGATTCTCTCTCCAAGCTCATTGTTTGTTTATTGAAATGTTGTGCTTTAAACTGTATATAAATAAGGTTTCTTTAAATATTTTGTCATATCAGCCTGATGAAGGGACATAAACAGTCCCGAAAGCTTGCTTTGTAACAACATTCACTATTATTTGTTAGCCATTAAAAGGTATCATACCCACAAGGTTCCTATTTTGTTTCTCTCACTGAGAGCACTTTATATACCATTTAGATCAACATGATATTCTAAAATCTCCATAGGAATTCTTACTTGGGTACCGGATTAGTATTTCGCGATAGCAGTCGGCAGACTGAGGAAGGCCGATAATAGGCCGAAACATTTCCAGGACTGCAATAAATTATAAAATAAATCTAATTTGCAAAGGATTATTCAGTTGAGTGCCAAGTTACTTTATTATTCACTTTGGTCTGGGTAACCTACTTGCGCACCTTGCGGTAGTGCCACGCTATATTTGACACATGTGCCCTGATGTCCTGATGTCCAGTCCCTGTTCCGGTGTCCAGTCCCTGTTCCGGTGTCCAGTCCCTGTTCCGGTGTCCAGTCCCTGTTCCGGTGTCCAGTCCGTGTCCATATGTCCTGCCTGAGTCCGGATATCTGTCCGATGTCCAACTTGTGTCCAGATGTCCAGTCCGTGGATCCGGTGGTCCAAGTTGTACTCTTGAGCCTGTCCCACTCGTGTTCCTGGATGGATTCCTCCTCTGTGGATTCCGGGAGTCTCCAGCTCTGTTTCCCCGGTGACGGTCCCGCCAGCGAGTCCTGGACCTGACCAGCTGATTCCTGATGCTGTAGTGCCAACGTTCCTGGACCTGTGCTATCTGTGTCTTGCTTATGTTCTGATGTCCTGCTGGTTCTCTGGGTCTACCCTTGATGGCTCCTGCCATTGTCTGAAGGCTGCCTGAGGTCAGTGTCTGAAGTTCTCCTGCTGAGCCTGTGCTATGCCCGAGGCCTGAGAGAGAGGCCATTCTAGTATGCCCATGCCAAACAACCCTGGACTGCATCAACCCGTGATGACCTCTTGCTTTGACTGTCAACCTGAGATGTGTTTTCTTCGTGATGTGCATATTCCGGAACCTGGTGTTTACATGTCTTTTGCTTTATTTCAGTTAACTTTGTTTCTTCATACCGGAAGTTGTATGGTGTCTTTTAGTCCTGCATATGGCATCTTGTCCACAAGCTCAGCTACCACAGACCCCAGTTGCTACTCTTCCCTAGTCTGGGTAAACCCGGGTCCTCCCTGTAGTCCAGTGGGTCCACATTCCGCGATCACTTGGGACACATTCCTCATTGTCATTATGGTTCGACGACATGGGAGCGTTGGCAGGGTAAGCCACACTGTGCCCACAATCATAAGTTATGGAAAGTAAAGGAGCCCAGTTCATCCAGGGCCTAGAAGTAATGTTTGCCAGTGAAGTCAAGGAATACAGGGCAGCTTTGTCATGGTGGTGGTCAGCTATATAGGAAGACACCTGCATGTCTAGGGCAAATTGGACCAGGAACTCCTAAAGATAGACTGGTCAGACAGAATGCTGTTACCGGGGACAACGGTGTGACCCTGCGATATTCCTGAAGAAGTGAGGGACAGCACGGGGACAAAAAAGTATTCTCAGTAGCAGGGTTGCAGTGTTCACACAGTGTTTTTTGGCACAGTACTCCCAGAGGCAGGGTTGTAAAGTACACACAGATACTTTATGACACATTACTTCCAGAGGTTTTTGGCACAGTGCACACAGTGGTATTTTGGTACAGTACTCACAGAGGCATTTCAGCACAGAACTCCCAGTGGCTTTTTGGCACAGTACACACAGAAGCTTTTTGGCATAGCAATCCCATTTGCATGGTTGCAGAGTACATACAGAGTTTTTTTTGGAACAGTACTCCAGAAGGCAGGGTAGTAAAGTACACACAAAGAGTTTTTGGAACAGTATACAAAGAGGCTTTTGGGCACAGACCTCCCATAAGCAGGGTTGCAGAGTACACTCAGAGGTTTTGTGGCACAGCACTCCCAGGGACTTTTTGGAACCGTATACACAGAGGCTTTTTGGTACAGTAGAAACAGAAGCTTTTTGGCACAGTACTCCCAGAGGCAGGTTTGCAGAGTACACAGAGGCTTTGTGGCACAGTACACAAAGAGGGTTTTTGGCACAGTATTATGAGTGGCAGTGTTGCATAGTACACACAGACTTTTTGGTGCAGTACACACAGGTTTTATGACAAAATACTCCCAGAGGCTTTTTAGCACAGTACTCCCAGTGGCAGGGTTGCACAGTACACACAGAGGTATTTTGGCATAGTACTCCTAGTGCCAGTGTTGCAGTGTACACACAGAGGATTTTTGGCATATTACACACAGAGGTTTTTTGGCACTACTCCCAGAGGCAGGGTTGCAGAATACACACAGAGACATTTGGGCACAGTACTCCCAGAGGCTTTTTGGCATAGTACACAGAGGCTTTTTTGGCACAGTACTCACCTGTCTGTCATTCTGTCCCACTCCAAACATTTTTCAATTTGGCTGGTGCCAAGATGCGACCTTCAAGGCTGAGAACCACTGGAGAATGAGCTGCTGCAAGCACAGCATCAGTGACAAGCAGTGATGTCATTGAGGTTACCGCTGGGCCTCTGAACTGCAGTGACCACAGTGAGTTCACTGCTAGCATAGTGATAAAAAGTGTCACTGTGCAGTGGTGAGTTCACCGCAGTTCAGGGGCCTGGGTGGGAACTCAGCCTCAGTTACCGTGGTAACCTCGATGACATCACCGCTAGTCTTTGATGCTGCTTATTCATCAGTGGTTCTCAACCTGGAAGGTCCCATCTTGGCACCATCCAGGTTGAAAACTAGCATGTAAATAGAGTTGAGCGAAACGGGTCGAAAAATTTCAAAAGTCGCTGACTTTTGGCAAAGTCGGGTTTCATGAAACGAAACCCGACCCTAGGATGAGGTCGGCCACGAGGTCGGCGACTTACGCGCCAAAGTCGCGTTTCAAAAGTTTGTTTTGGGCTCTTTTTCAGCCAATCAGGATCCACGGACACTGTGGGCAACGTGATGACATAGGCACGGGTCACCACCATCTTTCAGAAGGGCATGCAAGTGATTGGCTTGCTTTGGTGGGAGTCACAGGGGGTATAAAAGGGCGTGCACGCCAACCGCCATCCTACTTCTGCCGATCTTAGCATAGGGAGAGGTTGCTGCTGATTCTGTAGGGAGAGCGTTAGGCAGGGAAGAAGGAAAAAAAACTGCTTCTGCTGCTAGCGATTTCGCCTGTACAACACACCAGTCACTGTGTGCAGTGCAAGGGGAGGCTATATTGTGGTGTATCAGTGGTGTTGGTTGTTGGGCTGCCTTCTAAGGCTTCCTGACATTCCGGCATTGCTGTATACCCACTGCTCTGCAAACTGCTTTTTTAAAAGCAATCCCAATTTTTTTTTTTTGTCCTGCTGAGGTACTGAGCGTGCATTTTTTCACACCATACAGCGGTACAGTACCGTGTAACGGCTGTTATCATAGCCACAGTGAAGCTATCAGTGTGTCACTCTGTGAGAATAAGTCGAGGACATGTTCCGTTCTTACAGACCTGCACTCTAGGGAGATTCCTATTCTACCCAATTCTACATACACCTTGTAGTTTGTGATACACTAGCCTGTGACATAGCGCTGTGATATTCAGTGGGCCTCACACAATCCAAAAGTGTCCAGTGTCCACAAGTGTCTGCAGAAATTCAAAATCTCCCTTATCCTCTAGTCACTTTTGTCACAGCTGTGCCATCGAGCCTGTGACATAGCGCTCAGATATTCAGTGGGCCTCACACAATCCAAAAGTGTCCATTGTCCACTAGTGTGAGCAAAAATTCAAAATCTCCCTTATCCTCTAGTCACTTTGGTCACAGCTGTGCCATCGAGCCTGTGACATAGCGCTCAGATATTCAGTGGGCCTCATACAATCCAAAAGTGTCCAGTGTCCACTAGTGTGTGCAGAAATTCAAAATGTCCCTTATCCTCTAGTCACTTTGGTCACAGCTGTGCCATCGAGCCTGTGACATAGCGCTGAGATATTCAGTGGGCCTCACACAATCCAAAAGTGTCCAGTGTCCACTAGTGTCTGCAGAAATTCAAAATCTCCCTTATCCTCTAGTCACTTTGGTCACAGCTGTGCCATCGAGCCTGTGACAGCGCTCAGATATTCAGTGGGCCTCACACAATCCAAAAGTGTCCAGTGTCCACTAGTGTGTGCAGAAATTCAAAATCTCCCTTATCCTCTAGTCACTTTGGTCACAGCTGTGCCATCGAGCCTGTGACATAGCGCTCAGATATTCAGTGGGCCTCACACAATCCAAAAGTGTCCAGTGTCCACTAGTGTCTGCAGAAATTCAAAATCTCCCTTATCCTCTAGTCACTTTGGTCACAGCTGTGCCATCGAGCCTGTGACAGCGCTCAGATATTCAGTGGGCCTCACACAATCCAAAAGTGTCCAGTGTCCACTAGTGTGTGCAGAAATTCAAAATCTCACTTATCCTCTAGTCACTTTGGTCACAGCTGTGCCATCGAGCCTGTGACATAGCGCTCAGATATTCAGTGGGCCTCACACAATCCAAAAGTGTCCAGTGTCCACTAGTGTGTGCAGAAATTCAAAATCTCCCCTGTCCTATAGACACCTTGTACCTTGTTTTACATTACTATGTAGTTTGTTGGATTTTGTCTACATTTCTACCAAAAATGAGGAAGGCTGGTGGAAGAGGCCGTGGAATTGGGCGGGGGTTGGCAGCTGGTAATGATGGTGTTGGTGGTGGATCTGATGGTAGTGGCAAGAGCAAAATAGGACCGAATGCAGGAGGTGTTGAGCCTGCGTCATCGTCTGGCTCCATAAGGCTTTGAAGGCTTAGTTTTCTAGGAGTTGGCAAACCGCTTTTAAAGCCAGAGCATCAGGAAAAAGTTTTGTCTTACATTGCTGACTCAGCCTCCAGCTCTATCGCCTCCTCTTCTTCAGTTGTAAAAAGTAAAAGCACTGAGTCGTCATTGGAGGCTCATGTTCATGAACCACACCTTTCCTTGTGTCCTTCACCACAACCAAGATTGAAGGATGACGCAGGCCATACTACTGATTACTCCATGGAGCTGTTTTCACATACCATGCCTGGATTATCAAGTGAAATGGTGAATTACCCAGGCCAAGATGAATCTGACATGGAGTGCACTGATGCACAGCCGCTGATGGATGATTCTGCTGGTACATTCTCTCAGAGCACTACATTGTCCTCACAGTGTACAGAGCCAGATTCTGACCCTGATGAGACTCAGGTGCCCCTTCCCGCACACTATACCACCATACACGGTGACACAGAGGAAGGTGCACATGACATAGAAGAGGAGGTGATGGATGACCCAGTTGTTGACCCAGATTGGCATCCATTGGGGGAAGAGGGTGCTGCTTCCAATAGCTCAGATGAGGAGCATCCACAGCAGACATCGACATCGCAACAGCTGTTATCTGGCAGGCCCGGAGCACTCCAAAGACAGGTTCCAAACATCAAAAGAGTTGCTGGACAGCTTGTCCAGAGGGTCAAAAGATCACAGCGTGCTAGGCCGCAAAATGTCTTCCAAAGTAGGAAGAGTGCAGTGTGGCACTTTTTTGAACAAAATCCTCATGATCAGGCCAAGGTTATCTGTAAGAAGTGCGCAAAGACCTTTAGCCGAGGGAAAAATCTGAAAAAGTTGAATACCAGTTGCATGCTTAGACATTTAACCAGCATGCACTTGCAAGCGTGGACACAACACCAAACCTCAAGTGCCACATGTGCAACTGATCACAACGAAGGTAGTCAGCAACGCTACATTGTTTCCCCCACTGTAAGCCCACCGGTTAGCACAGCAGCAAATGTTGAGGTGTCGTTGCAAGGCCACAGCAGTCAGGGAATCCCACTATTATATCAACGAAAGACTGATTCTAGGCCATCAGAAAGAACAACAACTCCATCACCATCATCAACCCTCTCTCAGTCCGCCCTGTCCACCGCTACTTCCACCATATGCAGCTCTCAAGTCCAGCTCACCCTCCCAGACACTATGAGTAGGTCAAGAAAGTACTCAGTCTCTCATCCGCGTACACTGGGTTTGAACGCCCACATTGCCAAACTAATCTCGTTTGAGATGATGCCCTTTCGGTTGGTGGAAAGCACAGCTTTCCGCGAACTCATGGCCTATGCAGTACCATGCTATGACCTACCCAGTCGCCACTTCTTCTCTCGCAAAGCCATCCCAGCCCTCCACCATCATGTGAAAGACCGCATTGTCCATGCACTCAAGCAGTCAGTGAGCGGAAAGGTGCACCTCACAACTGATGCATGGTCCAGTCGGCATGGCCAGGGCCGTTACGTGTCCATCACTGCGCACTGGGTTAATGTGGTGGATGCAGGGTCCACAGGGGACAGCGGTGGTGGGACAGTGCTGCCTAGCCCACGGTATAGGAAACAGTTGGCTGTACTGTAGGCGTTCGACCCTCCTCCTCCTCCTCCAGAAGCGAAAACTCGTCCACAGAGCGCAGTCGTACGAGCACTCCATCTGCAGCTGCCACTGTTGCACACGATGTGTCCCCCTATCGAGCAGCTAGTGGAAAGCGTCAGCAGGCTGTGTTGCAGATGATGTGTTTGGGTGTGATGGGTTTATGATTTGATGTTTATCTCTCAATGGGAGATCGATATGCTGGAAGGTTGCCAGATTTTGGTCTGAGGCCTACTCGAGTAGCGGAGAACAAACACACACAGAGACAGGGTATGTATCTGCAGGATGTTCCCCCCTTTCCTGATTTAATTAGGTAGCTTATATGCTCATTTGAGTAGGCGGTAACATTACATCATCACATTTCATTGGACAATTGATCATTCAACAGTAAGCATAAATGGTTTCAACCAATCATATTCATATTCGTTAACCAATCAGATTGTACTCGGCTGTTAATTATTAGTATTTGTGTAGACGTGCTGAAAGCTTTAATAGGTCTTGGGTAAATTACACAAGACCCCAATATTATTCTCATTAATCTATCCTCATGACAGTTATAGCTCCATTAGCCTCATTAACCTGCCTTACTAAGTATTCATGGCCCCAGTATCTACCTAACATGTGGACGTGTAGTTTCAATGTCCAACTGGGTGCAGTAAGCAGTTTATCCATCATGTACAATTTCTTATGAAGAATAAGGTTATAGGTGATCATCATCGTGAGACAGCATTTTCATATACAGAGTATGCATGTAAGACCCCAGAAATACATTGATATTAAAAGGACATATAGAATTCCCTGTCAGTCCCCCCTTTTGAGAACAGATATGACTCTACCATTCACATATAGGTACATTCAAAGGCCTAATGCCAGTGTCGGACTTCCTAACCCTTCTTCTGCCGTATTCCCCATAGGGAAAGGGAGATCATATCTAATTCTCAACCTCAAACCATTTGCTCATAATCATCATTATAAGGTTTCAATGTAATGTACATAGTTTTAGTAATAGACGCATCAATCAATCTTTGAAGTAGTCCTCTGATACATGGTATGCAGCAGCATCCACAGGTCACAAGTACTGCTGCTACTACTGCCAGAGAGATGAGGAGGCTGGACACAAGACGACTCCATCTACCGAACCAGGATTCCAACCAGTCCATGAAGGGATTGTTGATACCCGAATTTTCTGCCAATTCTTCGGACAGGGATGTAAGACCCTCCAATGCCTTGGTGATACTCCCATCTGGAGTTGGGCCTAATTGTTCAGCTATCCCTTTTACTGCATCCCTTGTGTAATTTATAAACCTTTGCTGATTATAATAAATATAATTTATCCAATCCACATTTTTATTAATTGTCACCCACCAAAAGAAAATTGATTCAAAACCTGCTGCTATCTGGTTCCTGGCCTTGTACTCATCCGGTACCCCTCTGGGTACCCCTATATTGTCTATATAAACTCTAGGATCAAAGGACCCAGCAGGTACTGATCTTCTATTTCTGTGTAGGGTTTCAACATTCATTCCACCTCCTTTAATCTCTTCTGATGAAATTATTTGAAATGGCATGAGCACTTGAACTAGAGCACAGCTGCCAACCCAACCTGGTGGCAACCTAGGCCTTAATTTCATATCTCCACATATCCACCATATGTCACTCCTTGCTATAGTTTGGTTTTGAAACCAACTGGCTTTAAAGCCTCCTGTATCTGTATTTATGGGGATGGTGATGTGACAAAACTCTGAAGTTAGATTTCCTACCCATCTTCCTGGTCCTGTTCTCAGGAAGCAAGTGTAGTCACCTGGATATGCATAAACTCTAGGTGGTACCTGATCAATTTTTGCTATTGGATACCGGACTGATAGAGATTGACACAGAACATTATCACTAGGGTCATATGTGGCATTATACAAAGCTAGAATACACTGTAAGTCTACTTGATCCTGTTCTGAATATCTGAGGGGAATAGTCCCTAAATGGGGCCTAGCGGTTGCACATGCAATACAATCAGTTTTGTTATTTTGCTCTGTAGTATACTTCATCCATAGCAACCATTCATTCCTCTCTGTGTAGCCTGTTTCTACGGCTAACTTCTCCTCATAGCCTAATTCCCCAATTCCATCAACATCCAACATTTCTCCTGACCTTTGGGGTTTGTCCTCCTCTTGTTCCTTGTCCTGTGCAGGAACAGCTTTTAACCAAAATGTTCCCTGCTGAACCTGTCTGCCTGGGGTATACAGTCCCAATACATAGAGACCTTCATCTCCAAGAGAGGGTTCATCCAGTGTTATAAGGAGAGGATTGCAAGAGAATCTCCAGTCCAAAACCTCTGGATCACAACCCCATTTTGGAATGGGTACAGCAATATTCATCCTCTTGAGGAGAGGCTTTCCTGATGAACTAACACGAGTCATGGCTTCCTCTGGCTTATACCCCCATGAAGTTCCCGTGTTCCAAGCTGCATCTGACCAAGAATTACAGTTCTCATTTCCAGGTCTAGTTACACAGATATATACCACCGCCCCTTCAACTCCTGTTAGATATTTATAATTGGGGTTGCTGCTCTTCTTCCCAAATTTAAGATTCCATTGACACTTCACTATCTGACACAAGTCCACCCTAAATGTAGCTGTTGCTGCCTTGGTGTCAAACCACAAGGTTACTGATGTGCTATTCTGAAGTGTCTCGTCCATTTGTCCTTCTTGCAGTAAAGCTGCCAACATCATCAGGGACAGGACCCATATTCTTCCACTCCAGGACCTCATAGTAGCTTGTGTAGACCGGTCTTCCGTTTAACTCTACGGATGTGGCTTAGCGGGGACCATCAACCAGTGGCTCCAGTGGTCTTCGTGTCTTTTGGTCAGCAACCAATGTCTGGATTAACTAAAATAGAATCAAAAACTTATTTGTACACAAATGGGAGTCCCTTTTGGACTCTGGACCTGCTGCAGGGGTTGTCAAATAGTTACAACATCTATGTGGACAAAAGAGTACCTCAGTTGTGGTAGCTTCTGACATCAGGAAGGCTTCCAGTCCCCTGAAAAGAGATCAACACACACGAGCACATACTTCATACATCTTACCTTGGGCAGCCTGTATGAAGTCAATCTGCAGTCATTGAAACGGATAGGAGGGCCCAGGCGCACGTGTATGTCTATGGCATCTTCCTAGTCTATCTGTGTTGTGCGCATCTAATCTATGTTAATGTAAAGCTAAACAGGTGGACCCAGCATCTTTCTTCAGAGCACATAGTTTTTGTCTTCACTCACGTGCGTTGAGTCATGAGCCATCACATGGTGCAAGGATTTTGGCAAACATACCCACTGTCCCACCATCCACGGTTCTGAGCTCCAGCTTCCGACCAGACTTCAGTCTCTTCCCCGGTTGGTGACCGAGTCAGAGCCTGTAAGATACTTAAGTCTAACTGGTTATCTTTAATGCTCACCATGACCAGTGGAGGCGCCTCAGGGGTCTCCCAGTACCTTGGTCTTCTGGCTGATTCCCAGCCACTTTGTTTGCTTCGTGCTCCACGGGTTCCTTCTCATATGTACCCTCACTTCCACTATGGCAACCTCTTCCAGGGCCTGTTGGTGTAAGAAAAGACCTTTCCTCCCCATATGGGGCTGCAGTTGTGGGTTCACCTGAAAACAATGACTTGTATATGTGGTGTCTTGCTTACCTTAAAGCCCCCTAAACGCCTCAATGAGTGCCGTCAACTCCACCTCCCCTGTAGAGTTATGAGGGAGGAGTGGTTCTGCTTTCTACTATCTCATGCTGTGTGATCGCCATACAACCAGGTTCTTCGACCTTCCGGAAAGAAAAACTCAAAATCCAGATTAATGAGAGATACCTTTATGGATTAAAAATATTTAAAAATAGCTGACTCTCCTCTCTTCTCCCCCCCTTTGGAAATCACCATATTAATACCGAATAGGGGGCAGAGTGGTGGATTTCCATTACACATATAACGGGAGTTCCTCTTTTTTTTTTTTTCCTTCTTTCTTTCTAACACATACTAAAAGCATTCCTTATCTTTACTACCTGACAATTGCCTTCCATGGATATCTAACACTGCTTTAAGTCAAAGGCAACGTTGTACCTTGAACCATCTGCCTCTCCTTTTTCTTATCAACATGCATTCTAAAAAAACTTGACATTGAGAAAAACTAGCTGTACACCTTCTACAAATACGTATTATGCTATAATGTGAATCCAGTGAGCAAAGCTGCAAGCTGCGCTTCGACCAGGTACGTCTCTGGCTCCCCATTATTTAATGGACATCTGACAAGATTATAATTTTCTATGTCACTTAATGAAATTCCGTCGACCCAGGGAGTTGCAGGAATACCATGCACATTGAGCCTAAAAACTTTATACTCTGGAAATCTGTCTGACAGAAATCCAAAACCAGTGAGCTGTTGGATATACCCTCCTGGTATAATTTTGACAATTCTCCAACCTTCAGGAGATATAATCAACATTAATCCAAATGTGCAATTAGGGCACGACATTTTCTCATGGAATATCTGGCACACACACACAAGGCAAGCAATACAGCCCACAGTATAAACCACTCAACAGGTGCCTCCTCGATTCCTGACACGGAACCGTCTATTGTGGAAAACTTGTCCGTCTGGGCTTTGCAATATAAACTGTTCACCAAGCCTCAGGTCTCGTAACGTGTGACCTTTCAACGCATTACTTAAAGGGATATGCGTGTTTAATGCTAACAGCACCCACCAATCATCTCCTCGCTGTACGTAATGGAATTTCTTCACATTCGTACCTGGGACTGTCCCAGCAAATATCCATCTGCCATACCAGACATGATTTGCATCAGATTTTCTTTTGAAAATCGCAGTCTGCAGACAGAACCTACAGTGAGCTCTCATTCACACAGAATTTCACACATGAGATCATGCGCTTCCACTTATCAGCAGAGAGTCTCAAAGGTCATTCACATTCTTTCACACAGATTCAGTAAGCTGTTAACTCCTTAAGCTTATTACCTCCTGGTGCTCCTGCTAAAAATCCTACCTATGTTTTCTGGTTGATACTTGACTGTATTGGGGGCTAAAAATTCTCCTGGCTTGTCCTGAAATGGAAAATGCCTATGGCTTGCGGACCCGTACTGACTGCACTTCGCTAACTCAATGTACAGGCCGCACCTAGACCATATCTCTCTATCTGCCTCTTTCTCTGGTTGCTATTCACTTATTCTCTTAATATACGCTGTTACTGTGTGCCCACGTCTCAACAAGTCTACTTCATTATCACTCCCGCTAGCAATATCTATGCTGACTGCACTGCGCTAATTCGATACATAGACTGCGTGCCGTTATTATAAGAGGTCCCCGCTCACTGTTTGAACTTGCGTGTCCTAAACTGAAGCTGATCAGTTGATAGGCATCAAACCCATGGGAACCTTGATAAGAAGGTTAACTATTTAGTGGTCTGGCCAGACCTCGTGACCCACCTGGTCACCGAACACTAAATCTCTACGTACTCAGTATGAGATGGCACTTCTCTACAGTTATAATAAACCTATATATACCAGAGAGCAAATCCAATCAACTATAGGCAGACTAATATGACCCAAATTTTCTTATTAGCCCAGTAAAAATCTTTTCCCTCAGCTAAACCTGCTGAGCCTTGTGTACTCAGAGATCTTATTTATCAACCAGAAGACTAAAGCTATCATTAGTATGCAGGCTAATGTAATCCCTACTACCTCAAAGTTCTTTAGCACCATTAGAGGGCAGTTTGTGCGTATCAGACAGAATAGAAGGTGGATAGACCTATCCTGTCTGTAACCGGCATTTTAACACCGTAATAGTACCTCTAGCACTCTCCAAGAGGACGTACACAGCCTTCTTTATGCGTATGCCGCCAGAGACGTGTCCTCACATGAATCCTGGCAAGCCAGTTACCATGGAGAGACGCTCCCAAGGGGCAAAAACACAGTAAAGAATTCCTAGTACCCTCAAGGTTGGTTCAATCATTCATGCGCAATCATACGTAGCAGCTTTTAGGTTTCTCCCTCCAGCATACGTATTATGTATCACAAGGATATTCTACGGTTCTTAGCGCTGGTATTTAAGAAGACAGACTATACTGTACCCCAAGAGCCGGTTCAGAACATGTAGCAGAGGGGAGACACAGAATTTGTAAGAATCAATGGCTCTTACCTTCACCGGTGATTTTGATCTGTGTGTCCTCTAGGCCTTCAGTCTGCGGGTGCCGGATTTCAGGATACTGGGGTCTTCTGTTGTAACCAGCCCACCCAGGGACGCCACTGATGGGTTTGTGATTTGATGTTTATCTCTCAATGGGAGATCGATATGCTGGAAGGTTGCCAGATTTTGGTCTGAGGCCTACTCGAGTAGCGGAGAACAAACACACACAGAGACAGGGTATGTATCTGCAGGATGTTCCCCCCTTTCCTGATTTAATTAGGTAGCTTATATGCTCATTTGAGTAGGCGGTAACATTACATCATCACATTTCATTGGACAATTGATCATTCAACAGTAAGCATAAATGGTTTCAGCCAATCATATTCATATTCGTTAACCAATCAGATTGTACTCGGCTGTTAATTATTAGTATTTGTGTAGACGTGCTGAAAGGCTTTAATAGGTCTTGGGTAAATTACACAAGACCCCAATATTATTCTCATTAATCTATCCTCATGACAGTTATAGCTCCATTAGCCTCATTAACCTGCCTTACTAAGTATTCATGGCCCCAGTATCTACCTAACATGTGGACGTGTAGTTTCAATGTCCAACTGGGTGCAGTAAGCAGTTTATCCATCATGTACAATTTCTTATGAAGAATAAGGTTATAGGTGATCATCATCGTGAGACAGCATTTTCATATACAGAGTATGCATGTAAGACCCCAGAAATACATTGATATTAAAAGGACATATAGAATTCCCTGTCAGGTGACAGACACACCGCCGAGGTGCTGGCTGAGTACTTTCAGCGACAAACTGAGTCATGGCTGGGCAGTGTACATCTTGAGGCAGGCAAGGTAGTTAGTGATAACGGCCATAATTTTGTGGCAGCCATAGCCCTTTCAAAACTCAGCCACATACCTTGCTTGGCTCACACCTTGAACCTGGTGGTGCAGTGCTTCCTCAAAAATTATCCGGAGTTAACAGCCCTGCTCCAGAAGGTGCGAAGACTGTGCGCGCACATCCGCCGGTCGCCTGTACACTCCGTTCGTATGCAGAAGCTGCAGCGATTGCTCCACCTTCCCAACCACCGCCTCATTATCGACATTGCAACAAGGTGGAACTCCACCCTGCACATGGTGGAGCGGCTGTGCGAGCAGAGACAGGCCATAATGCATTTATGGGAGGATACACGGCCAGGCACTTTGAGAGCAGACATGGAGTTGACAGGTGTGCAGTGGTCGAAGCTGAAAGACCTCTGTAAAGTCCTTCAGTGTTTTGAGGAATGCACACGGCTGGTAAGCGCAGACGACGCCATCCTAAGCATGAGCATCCCACTTATGCGTCTGCTCATGCAAACTTTGACGCACCTTAAGGAGCAGGCTTCTGCAGCCAATGTTGATGAGGAGGAAGAGGAGGAGGGAATCCTTGATGACATTCAGCCATTGTCTGCTCAGGGACCTCTCCTGGACGAGGTGGAGGAAGAAGAGGAGGAGGAGGATGATGGGGATGATTACTTAGGGGAGGAGGATGCATCTCGTGGGGCAAGTGAAAATGTTGGCGTGGCAAGTTCTGGTACAGGGTTTGTGCGTGACTGGAGGGATGTGGATTTGCCAGAAAGTGCTCCTCCAACCAGCACTCGCAGTGCATCATTGACACCGGGAACATTGGCCCACATGTCAGATTATGCCTTGCAGATCCTAAAAAGGGACCCCCGCATTGCCAAAATGATGAACGATGACGACTACTGGTTGGCCAGCATCCTGGATCCACGCTATAAAGGCAAATTACAAAACATCATGCCACAGGAGAACCTTGACCTAATATTGGCTAATAAACAAGCAACTCTGGTAAATCGGTTGCTTGAGGCATTCCCAGCACACAGCAGCGGTGATGGTTCTCACACGAGCCGTACGGGCCGGGGGCAGCTTGGCAGAGGTGTTCGTGGTGCACACAGCAGAAGTGGCGTTGGAGACAGGGGTTTCATGACAATGTTGTGGACTGATTTTTCAAGTACCGCTCACACAACTGGTAATACTGCATCGATGGAAAGTGACAGGAGACAGCAGTTGTCAACTATGGTTACAAACTACTTTTCCTCCCATATCAATGTTCTCCCACACAGGTCATTCCCCTTTGACTATTGGGCCGCTAAACTGGACACCTGGCCTGAATTGGCACAATATGCCTTACAGGAGCTCGCTTGCCCAGCTGCAAGTGTGCTATCGGAAAGAGTCTTCAGTGCAGCTGGATCAATCCTGACAGAAAAAAGGACCCGTCTGTCAACCCAAAATGTGGATGATCTAACCTTCATTAAAATGAACCACGCATGGGTTTCCAAGGATTTTGTCCCACCTTCCCCTGATGACACATAGGGTGACAGAAAAATGGCACAGGGTCCCTCATAGTGCAATCAAGTGTCTCTGACGGTGGTGGTGCACACCCGCCGTCAGACACACCGCCATACTATGAGGGGCCCAGTGCCAGTACCGACGCCCACGAGTGGGCCCCCCTTGCTTGGGCAGGGCCCCAGCATTTGCAATCTTTACCTCTCCCTGCTCCTCCGCTGTGTAGTCTGGGCCGTCAAATCCATACTGTGCCTGACACCGTTTGAGCCTGCCTCCTGATGTATAGACATATATTTTGAATGTGTACGCTATCCATACATGTTATCTGGGGATATGGTACCCTTTCTAACCTTTGTGCAATCACGTGCAATCCATACTGGGCCTAACACCGTCTGAGCCTGCCTCCTGATGTATAGACATATATTTTGAATGTGTATGCTATCCATACATGTTATCCGGGGATACGGTACCCTTTCTCACGTTTGTGCAATCACGTGCAAGCCATACTGGGCCTAACACCGTCTGAGCCTGCCTCCTGATGTATAGACATATATTTTGAATGTGTACGCTATCCATACATGTTATCCGGGGATACGGTACCCTTTCTCACCTTTGTGCAATCACGTGCAAGCCATACTGGGCCGAACATCGTCTGAGCCTGCCTCCTGATGTATAGACATATATTTTGAATGTGTACGCTATCCATACATGTTATCCGTGGATACGGTACCCTTTCTCACCTTTGTGCAATCACGTGCAATCCATACTGGGCCTGACACCGTCTGAGCCTGCCTCCTGATGTATAGACATATATTTTGAATGTGTACGCTATCCATACATGTTATCCGGGGATACGGTACCCTTTCTCACCTTTGTGCAATCACGTGCAAGCCATACTGGGCCTAACACCGTCTGAGCCTGCCTCCTGATGTATACACATATATTTTGAATGTGTACGCTATCCATACATGTTATCTGGGGATACGGTACCCTTTCTCACCTTTGTGCAATCACGTGTAATCCATACTGGGCCTAACACTGTCTGAGCCTGCCTCCTGATGTATAGACATATATTTTGAATGTGTACGCTATCCATACATGTTATCCGGGGATACGGTACCCTTTCTAACCTTTGTGCAATCACGTGCAAGCCATACTGGGCCTAACACCGTCTGAGCCTGCCTCCTGATGTATAGACATATATTTTGAATGTGTACGCTATCCATACATGTTATCCGGGGATACGGTACCCTTTCTCACCTTTGTGCAATCACGTGCAATCCATACTGGGCCTGACACCATCTGAGCCTGCCTCCTGATGTATAGACATATATTTTGAATGTGTACGCTATCCATACATGTTATCCGGGGATACGGTACCCTTTCTCACCTTTGTGCAATCACGTGCAAGCCATACTGGGCCTATACCGTCTGAGCCTGCCTCCTGATGTATAGACATATATTTTGAATGTGTACGCTATTCATACATGTTATCCGGGGATACGGTACCCTTTCTCACCTTTGTGCAATCACGTGCAAGCCATACTGGGCCTAACACCGTCTGAGCCTGCCTCCTGATGTATAGACATATATTTTGAATGTGTACGCTATCCATACATGTTATCCGGGGATACGGTACCCTTTCTCACCTTTGTGCAATCACGTGTAATCCATACTGGGCCTGAGAACGACTGGCGAGCTGTTAAGCACGCTACAGCATCTGTGGTTTGCACACGTAAGTTTTTCATTTTTTCAGGAATGACGGTTAGGCCTAATTCCGGAACTGCGGTTGACCTGCACTTACTGGGAAATCATCGTTCGCGGGTAATAATTGTAATCACAGATCCCCATCACTAACGTTGTTCAGCGGGTTATCTGCACCTGTAAGCGACAAACGCTGGCCTTTTCAGTGTAGCGCACATGCAGCCACGGACATGTAAGGGCATGACCCACCAGTTATTGGCCAATCTCATGTGTCAGAGCCTCACGTGTCCCTCTAGTAAGCCAGACTCGGACCGCGGGGCATGACAGAGTCTCGTTCGTTAACGGAATTAAGCTTGCAATGTGTGCATCTTTTCTGTAGCTGGCATGGTTGTTTCCCAGGTGGAGTCGAATTAAACCGTAGGCTCCACTCCTGGTGGTGCCCTTCTGAACATTCCTTTAAGGTTCAGCTTTGCAACCATACTGCCCACGTAAAACAAACACTTTGCCTTCATGAACGCTGTTTGGAGGGTCATGACTCGTGGGAATAACGCCGCCCAATCAGTTAACCTGCTAGAGAGATCCTTCGTTGCTCCCAAGCATGACATCACACTCCCTAGGAGGAAGGTAATGCCACTGTGGCGACTGTACTCCTGGGGGCGACACAAGTGCACTGATGCCCAGCCACTGCTCGATGAATCTGCTGGTACATTGACCCAGACCACTACATTCCCCTCGCACGCTACACGGCCTGAATCTGACCCTGATAAAACTCAGGTTACCCTTCCCATATACAGTTCCATCTTACACGGTGACAAAGAGGAAGCTGCAGATGAAAGTGCAGGTTCGGCCCACCCGCCATCAGACACACCACCGTACTATCAGGGGCCCAGTGCCAGTGCCGTCGCCAACGAGTGGGCCCCCCCTGCTTGCTCAGGATCACAGCACTTGCAAGGTTGAAATACTGTGCAGTGAGATGGAAGATGGGGACGACGAGGAGTCCAGACTAGTACAGGGATTCCCTAGAGAGGAGACTTATTTCATTGTTTTCAATGTTGGGACAGCAATTTTTGGGGAGCATTATACTCTGGAGAATGATAGATGGGGCCCACCATACACTGGAACATTCCAAAGGTGGACATCAGACACTGGAGCAGCATTTACAGGGCCCATTATACACTAGAGCATTAGAAATGGGGCCCATTATGTTTGGAGCATTATTTGGGCACATAAGACAGTGGAGCTTCATCCATGGGGACCAACATATACTGTAGCATTATATGGAGCTCATCATATACTGTTTCAAACATTATATGGGACCAATGATTCAGTATGGAGAAATAGATGGGCCTTGTCATGAGATGTAAAAAGTGAAGTATTTTTCATTGTACTATACCGCTATTTCTCTGCCGTATCGGAGCATGATGAGTTGTGGTATGTGTTAAAGGGGCGCTCTTTCGCCCAGGGCACATGAAAACCTGGAGCCAGCCCTCCCCCCCCACAACTTTAGCCAAATAACCCCCATTTTTCAGTGCGTAACTTGTATTATGAAGTTAATTAAGGTTGACAAGCTTAAGTAAGAAGAATTGATGCTTTTGGCATTCAAATGGGCACTGTAGGTGTGTTTCCTGTCCTCCTCTCACTGCCAACTTTTATTCCCCATTGACTTACATTGGGTTTCGTGTTTCGGGACGACCCCGACTTTTCCCTATAATCGGACGATCTTGCTCGACCCGACTTTTGGAAAAGTCGGGTTTCACGAAACGAAACTCGACCCTAAAAAACCAAAAGTCGCTCAACTCTACATGTAAACATAGAATCATAGAATCGTAGAGTTGGAAGGGACCTCCTGGGCCATCTGGTCCAACCCCCTGCTCAAAGCAGGATTCGCTAAATCATCCCAGTTAGATGCCTGTCCAGCCTCTGTTTGAAGACTTCCATTGAAGGAGAACTCACCACTTCTCGTGGCAGCCTGTTCCACTCATTGATCACTCTAACTGTCAAAAAGTTTTTTCTAATATCTAATCTGTGTCTCCTCCCATTCAGCTTCATCCCATTGCTTCTAGTCTTTCCTTGTGCAAATGAGAATAAAGTTGATCCTTCTACAATGTGACAGCCCTTTAGATATTTGTAGACAGCTATTAAGTCTCCTCTCAGTCTTCTCTTTTGCAAACTAAACATTCCCAAATCCTGCAACCTTTCCTCATAAGACAGGGTTTGCAGACCGGTCACCATTCTGGTCGCTCTTTTCTGAACTTGCTCCAGTTTGTTAATGTCTTTTTTAAAATGTGGTGCCCAAAATTGGACACAATATTCCAGATGAGGTCTGACCAAAGAGGAGTAGAGGGAAATAATTACTTCACGTGATCTAGACTGTATGCTTCTGTTAATACATCCTAGAATTGCATTTGCCTTTTTTGCTGCTGCATCACACTGTTGACTCATATTCAGTCTGTGATCTATTAGTATACCCAAGTCTTTTTCACATGTGCTGTCACTTAGCCCTATTCCTCCCATTCTATATATGCTTTTTTCATTTTTATTGCCCAGATGTAGTACTTTGCATTTCTCCCTGTTAAAAAACCATTCTGTTAGTTGCTGCCCACTTCTCCAGTTTATTTAAATCTTTTTGAATCCTCTCTCTCTCTTCTCTAGTATTAGCTATCCCTCCTAACTTTGTGTCATCAGCAAATTTAATCAGTTTACCCTCAATTCCTTCATCTAAATCGTGAAATATGAGAAATGAATTGCATTACTGCATTAGAAATATGAAAAATTGAGAAAGCTCCATTACTAACTTGTGGGTTTAATGTCACTGGACAGCACAAAGTTGACATCAACCCCACAAATATGAACCTCACTTGCCAATGACACAAGGCAAATGGGAAGAGTCGGGAAAACCGCCAGAATTGGCACATCTAATAGATGAACCTTTTCTAAGCGGCTGAGGGCAGCTATTTTTAGTATGGAGGGCCAATATTCATGTTCCCTTACCATAATAAGAATACCATCCCCGAGCTGTTTGCCTTAGCTTGGCTGGTTATCAAAAAATGGGGGGGACCCCATGTCAAAGGGGTCAATTTTTGGACAAAAAAAATGTGGTTACCTCATCTGTATCATCAGGCCAAGCTTTTTTTTAAATTTAAAACCACTTTAAATTCACACAAAACACGCTAAACTGCATGGATGGCAATACAGTCAGTTAAAAAAAAAAATTAGGTCACCTGCGATAGTTGTATATTTAGCGAAGGACTTCAAAGCTCAAAGCACTGTCTAGATGTTGCATTCTGCCACTCTGTCTGTTCCAGCAGCTGTCTCTAGGCTAAATGCAGAATTTATCACATAGCAACAGTATCACCACTAGAGGACTCTGATTCAGGAAACTTTGCACACAGGCCTATACAACTACTCTGTCCCTTTAATCACAATTGTCCCTGAGCATTCCAATAGCATCAGTGTGCCAATCGTGGCAGCGTCGGTCCTTTAATAACCTCTGATAAGGTAATGCGGCCAGCCAATCACAGTAATTCCACTACCAAGATGGCTACAGCATTACAGTGACTGGCAGGCAATCCCCGCATATTTAGTGGCGGTGTAACAGGCGCCAAACATGGAGACCGGGATTCAATCATTAAATCTGAGCACAGCCAATGTTTTTCAAGTGCAAGCATATCCGAGCACCCATATAGTTGAGTGATATCCAAGTATCACCCTGCCCGTTCACTCATTATTAGTTCTGAACACAAGTATGTGTCTTGCTTTCCATGGGTGTCTGACTTACATGAATTGGTCATTGAGAAAAGGTAGTTTTAGATGGATAAAGTAAGGACGTAGTCAGGAGCTGGAGCATATTTTTTGTCATAATTTACCAAACTTTCATGAGCGACATGCCCATGAAAGGTTTAGTACTTAAAGTAGAAGGCAAACATTTTTATCAATTGTTCATTTAGGATCTCTATTGAGCGAGTCAATTCGACTCTTGATCTATGATGAAATGCATCTGAAAACTCTCATGTCCCTTCTATTGTTTAATAGATTTGCTATAAAGATTATTTAATTTTAAACCACCTGAACTTCAAACTCTCATTTTCAAGTACCACCAGCTTTGTCCGTGCACAACACTTGTCGCCGGCTGACTGCATCAACACATGCACATCAATTCATAATGAGCTTTAGCTAACAATGCAATTCATCTACATCTCTTTTAATGGGGTCAAGGTGATTTTTCATGCAGCTACATGTCTTTTACTTAAGTGTAGTTTTAATAATCACAATGACTAAGCTTTTCTTTTTCTCAACCAAGTAACGCTGAGCTATGAGAATAAATGTTTGCTCCTGGCTACAATCTGACTAACTGAAAATAATGCTGTTTACATAATACAGTATTTGGAATGATACTTGTGCTCCACCCGCCTTGCATACTGGCAGGCATATTTCACTTATATTTGTAAGTGCAAGGCATTGTCTTGCCAGGGCATGATATTACTTGATAAAAAAATATGCACTGTCATTAGAAGGGTTGCGTAAATTATTTTGGGTCGTATCCCAACTGAACTTTCCAGAAAGAGGGTGGAAAAGGTGGGTGTGGGGCTGAACCCATGGTAGTTTAGCTCTGTTTAACTCACTGAGCTATAAACTGCAACAATTGTAAAGGCCCTACTCATGTGAAATGTAGTTAATAAAAGATGAGAAAATTTGTCTGAAGCAAATTGAATTCACCATGAATTTTGCAAAAATAAAATCAAACTCTCCGGTAATCCGGGTGCAAAAAATATTATTCACCTAGACGCTAGAGAAGATCAAATTGATCCAATGCAAAGAGACCTTGAATCGAATTTCCTGGAATTTGCAGGTGACTGTAAATTAAAATAATTTGCTTCCAATGCGTGGATTGCAAAAAAGAAAGTCCAGCGTCATTTCACACATTGATGAAGAGACTGTAGGCTCACATGACCCCCAACGTGGTTGCACAGGCATCCCCAACATCAAATGGTCTAGCACAACAAATCAGTCAGAACTATTATAGGGACTATCAAAGATGTGGGAAGAAAAAGCAGCCATTTTAGAGTTTTACAACCTAGAGATAGGAGGTGAGGGTGCTCCTCATTACACTTAGGTTTAGAAAGGCCTGAATCAGTGTTGTGTACTACTGCAGCACTGAGAAACAGAAAATAATAGTTGAAGTCACAGTCAGTGAATGCTGATACAAAGGTAAACAGTTTATGTCTCATCAGTGCTAATTTTTGTAACAAAAAAAAATACTGTAACTAAGGCTTTTCTGTCATAAAAAGTGTGCTTCCTAGCTTGTGAGACAGACAAGACATGATATATATTTTTTGGCATTTCTTTTGCATTTTGTTAGAATCTGTTCTGTTATGAATGGGTCACCGAGGAGGATGGCAGGGACAGGCTAAGCCACCAGAAGACCAGAGAGGTAGGTAACTAAGCGGATTGCAGACCCCTGATCCTATCCACACAACTAGCAGTAGCCGTGGAGCATTCCTACGATGCCCTAGACGCTTCGTCACAGCTGGAGGACTAACTAAGCCTAAAGACAGAAAGATGAAATCTAAACAGCCCCGGAGCAGATTCCCAAAGGAATAGACAGCCCCCAAACATATATTGTCGGTGAGACAAGATGAGACACAAACACAGTCAGAGAACAGACTGGGCAAACGGTGGGGCCCAAGTTGTCTAGACAGGACACAATAGAAAAGATACTGTCTGCAATCACGCACAAAACCCTGAAAAAGTCCAACACTACTGATATACAAAAAACCTGAGATCACACGATCTCACCCCCGGTAGATCAGCACTCTGGAATAAACTGGCAGCAAAGCAAAAAGATACTAACATAATAGGGGACTGAACAAGCGGCAACATATGAAGCAGAGCCCAGGGCTGCCCCCAGCAGGGAGCACGCTGAACCCTAGCAGCAAAACAGAAAGCAAAAAAAAAAGACACAACCAGATTAGATGCAAAGGATTAGCAAAATAATCACTTACCTGAACCATGCAGATCAGGCAGGGGACAAAAGAGCTCCAAATGCACACTGAGGAAATCACCAGCAACCTCCAAGAGCAGCCAGCTCAATTATATGCTCCCAGCCAGTAATCCCAGGTTTCCAATTATCATCGTCAGGTGGGGAACTTCCATCCACCTGGTCAGCTCCGCTACTCTCAGCAACCACCAGAGGGAGGAGAGGGAGCTTCGGCTCAGAATTCCGAGCAAGAAAATTCACAACACTGTTCAGTTTGTGACATCCACCATTTTCTTGTAGTGTTCGGGCGGCTGGTCTTTTTCCCCTGGTGTTGGGTTGTCTTTGGTCAGGTTTTTGTATCACTCTTTTTTAAGCTGCACCTGTCTCCCATTCCTTGCTGGACAACAGTGTTAATCTGCTTGAAGTCTGGCTTGGAGCCTTGCTTTGCCTTCTGTGTGTTTAATTAGTGCAGTTCTGGGACCTCTGGTTCTGCTAGTCTTAGTTTCTGTTTTCAGATTGTTTCTGCAGCCTGCTCTTTGTTTTCTATTAGGAGGTGACCCGTTTTTGTACCCAGTCCTTAGATCTTTCAGGGACCCCCTTCCCCCAATCTATAGGTCTTCGCCTGAGATTAGCCTAGGATTGTCGGTGGGTCTATTCACAAGGAATGGGTCGCCCACTCCATCGTAGGGTATCAGCCTAGTCGCAGTGCAGGGTCAGTTCTCCCCTTCCTACCCTAGTCCTGTGCTGCAGTACTGAAACACATTTTTTGTATACAAAAGACAGAGACCTCTATTCATGAAATCTGATATTTTCCAAGTTGGTCTTTATTAGAGGTTATGTTGTAGTCAGACACTCCTGATTCATTAACCCCTTCACTCCGAAGCCTGTTTTCAACTTCCTGACTAAGCCATTATTTTCAATTCTGATCACTGTCATTTTATGAGGCCATAACTCTGGAACGCTTCAACGGATCCCAGTGATTCTGAGAATATTTTCTCGTGACATATTATTATTATACTGGCAAAATTTCTTCGATATGACTTTATTTGTGGAAAAAATGGAAATTTGGTGAAAATTTTGAAAATTTAGCAATTTTTGAACTTTGAATTTTTATGCCCCTAAATCAGAGGGATATGTCACAAAAATTAGTTCATAAATAACATTTACCACTTGTCTACTATACATCAGCACAATATTGGAACCAAAATGTTTTTTATTAGGAAGTGTTAAGGGTTAAAAGTTGACCAGCGATTTTTCACTTTTTCAATAAAATTTATGAAACTAATTTTTTCACCTCACATTTGAAGTCACTTTGAGGAGTCTATATGACAGAAAACACCCAAAAGTGACACCATTCTAAAATTTGCACCCCTCAAGGTACTCAAAACCACATTCAAGAAGTTTATTAACCCTTCAGGTGCTTCACAGGAGCTGAAGCAACGTGGAAGGAAAACATGAACATTTAACTTTTTAGTCACAAAAATGATATTTCAGCAACAATTTTTTTATTTTTACTAGTGTCAAAGGAGAAAATGGTCCACTAAAGTTTTACAGAAAAAGTAGAGCAATTTCTCCGGAATACGTCGATACCCGATATGTGGGGGAAAACCACTGTTTGGGCATGCGGCAGGGCTCGGAAGGGAAGGAAAACCTTTTGAACGCAAAATTGGCTGGAATTGAAAGAGGACGCCATGTCACGTTTGAAGAGCCCCTGATGTGCCTAAATAGTGGAAACCCCCCACAATTGACCCCATTTTGGAAACTAGACCTTTTAAGGAACTTATGTAGGTGTGTGAGGAGCACTTTGAACCCCAATCCAAGTTGCTTCACAGAAGTTTATAACATAGAGCCGTGAAAATAAAAAAATCACATTTTTTCCACAAAAATGATATTTAGCAATGATTTTTTTATTTTCACAAGTGTCAAAGGAGAAAGTGGTCCACTAAAGTTGTTGAGCAATTTCACTTGAGTACGCCAATACCCCATATGTGGGGGGAAACCACTGTGTGGGAGCACAACAGGGCTTAGAGTGGAAGGAGTGACGTTTTGGATTGCACACTTTGATGGAGTGGTCTGCGGGCATCATGTTGCATTTGCAGAGCCACTGATGTGCCTACGCAGTGGAAATCCTCCACAAGTGACCCCATTTTGGAAACTACACCCCTGAAGGAATTTATCTAGAGGCATAGTTTTATAGTAATTATTATAATGCTTTTAGTTTTACTGGTGTATGAATTTATAATCTGCTGTTATGTGTAAAATGTGCGGGGTACATCAGATTATAAAAGTGTGTTGTGTCAACAGGGTATAAATTAATTTTAGTAATTTGAGGACGTATGGTACAGATTGAACCAATCCTTAATGCAAACTCCAGGTTTCTCAGGGCAGGTTTCACAATGGTAAGTTGTGTCCTTTCGGTTTCCCCTCTTGGAGCATACTCTGCACCATTTTTGTGATATGCCTGTCCTCGCTGTTTTGGGAACCTGTCCTGGGAAATGTTGACCTGGGACAATACGAGCACTATCAGATTCAGAAGTACTGGGGTCTTCATCTTCCTGAGTGCCAAACATTAGGGCCTTGATGAATTCCTTCTGAAACTGAAGGAAGGTCCCCATATTGTTTGCAGATCATAACAGAACACAAGCATTGTACTGTGCCATCTGTACAATGTGCACGGCCAATTTTTAGTACCATACTTTGGCTTTTTGCATGTCACTATATGGTTGGAGGAACTGATCTGAAAGATCCATACCCGAATGTAATGATACAATCTGGCTTTGGGACTTGTGTAGTGGTCCCACGATCAGTGACAAGGGTGCTGTTGTCACGGTGTATAGTGGTCAACATAAGGACAGTTTTTGCTTAATTAAAGGCTTAGGGAGGCCTCGCTGATTTTTTTTTCTCAATGTGCCTCATGCAACTGTACCTCTGGCAGAGAGGGCCTTGAAGAGTGGGATGCTGGTGTAAAAGTTATTAATGTAGAGGTGATAACCCTTATCCAGCAGTGGGTGCAGCTATTCCCACAAAATTTTCCCACTCACCCCCAGGACGGGGGGAACATTCAGGGGATTAATCTGGGTGTCCTTCCCCTTGTAGACCGTAAATCTGTGGGTGTACCCTGAGGTACTCTCACACAGTTTGTACAGTTTTATTCCGTGCCTGGACCTCTTGCTGTGTCAGAATTTTAGCCTCCCTTCGAAGTGAATGAGAGATTCATCAATAGCGATCTCCCTCTGGGGTGTGTACGCCTCAAAAAATTTTCTGCTGAAGTGTTCAACCACTGGCCGAATTTTATATAGACGATCAAAGTTTGGAGGACACTACGCATTATCACTATAAGGCCGGAGTCACACTAGAGAGAAACACGGACGAGTGCTATGCGAGAAAAATTCGCATAGCACTCGGACCAGTGTTAATCTATGGGGCAGCTCCCATCATCCATTTTTTTCTCGCCCGTATTATATGTGCGAGAGAAATCGCAGCATGCTGCGATTTCCACCATATCTATGGGGGCGATTTCCACCATATCCACCAAGTCTATGGGGGCGAGAAAAATATGGATTACATACGGACCACGCGTGTGACTTGCAAGAAATACGCACCGGTGTCCTTTAGAAAAGCCGGCAATTTGGTGCTCTATACTGTAAAATAACAGACAGGTTAAAATAAAAATAGATAGAATACATGTATACAAATAGTATAGCTATATATATATATATATATATATATATATGTATATATCAGTGAGACACACACATATATATTTATATTTCATAGAGATATAGATAGCAGAATAAGTTAAAATTCAATTGTCGGCATCTGTAAAGTCATTACAGAACCCGACAGGATATGAGACATGGTTTACATATATTAAACCATTGCATATCCTTTATTTTTTTATATGTCCCTCACTAATAATCTTAGTAGTGTATGTGTGTTAAATTTTGGAGCTGTAGGTGTTAAATTAATGGATTAATTCATTGAGAAAACTGGCCTGTGCTCCCGCCCAATTTTCTTTGCCAGAAAGGGAAAGCCAGTGACTGAGGGCAGAAATAAATACCAAAGAGAGGGACCATTGTTTTTGGGCCCCCCTGGCTGAAAAAATCTGTCCCCAACCACCCCAGAAATGGCGATCTGTAAGATGCGCCATTTCCGGCACTTACCCGCTCTCTTCCCATTGCCCTGTAGCAGGTGGCATATGGGGTAATAAGGGGTTAATGTCACCTTGCTATTGTAAGGTGACATTAAGCCTGGTTAATAATGGAAATGTGTCTTATCCATTATCATTATTAATCCACTAGTCTGAAAGGGGTTAAAAAAACACACACATTAAGAAAAAAGACTTTCAATGAAATAAATAAACACACGTTTTCCATCTTTTTTACACTCCCAATCCATTCGAAGCCATCGTTCTCCTGTAAAAAAAGCAACACTATCCCATACCTGTCTGCCGTACAGTCAAGTCCCACGTCGCAATCCATCTGAAGAAGTTAAATAGTTTACAACCGGGAACGGTGCTAATGCGACTGGCCCGGCTGTAAACCATGGAAGAATGACTGAGAAGCTGCCTGCGCAGCCTCCCTGCCTGACAGGAGATGAACTGATCAGCGTGGGAAAGTTTCTGAACATTTTCCCACGCTGGTGAGTTCACCTCAGGTCAGGCGGGGAGTTTGCGCAGCCTCACTGATATCAGCGGTATTCACTGAGGGTGCGCAGACTCCCCGTCTGACCCACAGTGAACTGACAGCGTGGGAAAATGTTTTGAGAACGTTTTGAGATTTTTGAGAAATTTTGAGAACATAAGGGTGACAGGAAAGGCAGCATAATGTAAACTCAGCCATGCGTGCAAGACTGCTAACAGTCAATACTTCCGTGTCCTCACCAAGAGGATGACTGACCATTATCTCGTCCTCCTCCTTGTCCTCATGCCTCCATGACTTTTAAGCAACCTCAGTAATATCATTGTAAATACATCATTGTAAATACATTCTTGTAAATACACCCCTGTAGTTTTTATCCTCACCACCTCATTGTAGATTGTAAGTTGTCACGAGCAGGATTGTTTTTTTGGGTTTAATTATTATCGTTGCTACTTAGTGTAGATTGTAAGCTGTCACGAGCAGGGTTGTTTTATTTCAGTTTAATTATTGTATTGTTATCGTTGTTACTTAGGACTGTTGTGTTTGAAACTGTTAGGCTACTTTCACACATCAGTTTTTCGCCGTCAGGCATGATCCGCCCTCGCGTCGGATCCGGCAAATGTTATGTAAAACTGGATGTGACGGATCCGGTTTTCTGCCGGATCCGTCTTGGTCATCAGACCAAACACCGGATCCGTCTCATCCGGTTCATCCATTTTTCCATCTGTTTTCCGCCGGATTACGCCGGATCCGGTTTTTAAAAACGCCCCTTGGGGGCTTCGAAACAGGATTGGCTGCTGAAATCTATATATATTGTGTTCCTACAGCCCATCTTTGACAGGTTGTAGAGGAGAAACTGAAGGTTGGAGAGAAGAGCAAGTGACTGGTGAAGATGGATGTTGTGATTGCAAATATTTTCAAGAATTTGGTGGATTTTACAGCGGAGGCAAACCGTTTGAGGGTGATTGTTCTGGAGAAGGAGAGAGCGAGACAGCAGCACATCATGCATCAGCGACGTCGACGCCGTTTGTGGATCCACCCCATCACAGCCAAGAGAATGACGCATGGGGTCTATTCTACACTCTGCATGGACCTTAGACGAAACTCGGAGAAATTTTTTCGATATCTTCTGATGAAAATGGAGAATTTTGATTACTTGGTGGAACGCATTGCACACCTCATAAGAAAATCGGACACCTATTGCCGCTTCTCCGTTTCACCCGCAGAGCGTCTGATGGTGACCTTAAGGTAAGCCACATTTATTGGATATGCTCGCATCAGAGCACACTTTCACTGCAATCTTGTTCGTGGTAGTTTGTATCTCCAAGTGTTATAGCTGAGTTTTGGTATGTAATGCTGTGATTTTTAACTAATTTATTGTTTTTTAATTTCCCACAGATTTCTTGCAACTGGAGAATCCCTTTCGTCACTGCATTTCCAGTACAGACTTGGGATTTCCACCATATCTGGAATTGTCAAGTACACATGCCGTGCACTGTGGGACTCCTTAGTTGATGAGTTTTTACCAGAGCCCACAACAGAGAGGTGGATTGAAATTGCTGAAAAGTTTCTGCAGATATGTCAGTTTCCGAACTGCTTTGGCGCTGTGGACGGGAAACATATCCGCATTGTAAAGCCAGCAGGATCGGGATCGGAATATTTCAATTACAAGAATTTTTTTTCCATTGTCCTCATGGCCATCGCTGACATGGAATACAAATTTATTGCTGTTGATATTGGGGCCTATGGCTGCTCCAATGACTCTCAAGTTTTCAAACTGTCTGCCATGGGGCGTAAACTGTATGGAAACACCTTCCAGTTCCCAAACCCTAGACCGCTGCCGTAAACATCTGGTCCACCTATGCCTTTTGTCTGTGTAGGGGATGAAGCATTCCAGCTGTCAGAACACCTTTTGAAACCATACTCTAGCAGAGGATTGACAACAACAAAACGCATTTTTAATTACCGCCTAACAAGAGCAAGAAGAATGGTGGAATGCTCCTTTGGTATGCTGACAGCCAAATGGCGTGTCCTATTGACTGCGATCAACCTCAAGACTGAAACTGTGGACGAGGTGATCAAAGCTTGCGTGGTACTCCACAATTTTGTTATGTGCAAGGAACCCATTTCCATTGAGGACACCTCTGAAGAAACCACCTTGCAAGATTACCAGAACATTACCAATAGAAGTTCTGTGGCGGTGTCACGAATGAGGGACAATTTTGCACAATACTTTGTCACCTCAAGGCAGAATAGACTGGCAGGATGACAGAGTTTGATAAATTTCTGCCCTTAACCAAAGTTGTGTACCTTCTCTACCAACAGTATATACCTTTTCAAAACAAAGTTGGCTATCTTGTCGTCTATCTTGTCGTGGTTTAACTATTTTTACCTTTTGTCCACAGTTGTGTACCTGGTTGTGTTTTAGGCAAAGTCTTTCACCTTTTAACAAAAGTTGTGTACATTGTTAGGAAATCCCCACCAAGATACACAACTTTTGGTAAAAGGTGAAATACTTTGTCTAAAACACAACCAGGAACACAACTGTGGCCAAAAGGTAAAATTTATTTACCTTTAACCCACAGTTATGTACCTGGTTTTGTATACCTTTTTACCTTTTGTCTACCCTGTACTTAACCTTTTTTTAGACCATAGTTCGCCGCAGAAATAAAAGACAGACAACCAGTGTAAACCAATAATTTAACTTTTATTGAAAAAATTATTTTTTTTAACCCCTTCACCCCCAAGGGTGGTTTGCACGTTCATGACCGGGCCAATTTTTACAATTCTGACCACTGTACCTTTATGAGGTCATAACTCTGGAACGCTTCCATGGATCACGGTGATTCTGACACTGTTTTCTCGTGACATATTGTACTTCATGTTAGTGGTAAAATTTCATTCAAATAACTTGCGTTTATTTGTGAGAAAAACGGAAATTTGGCGAAAATTTTGAAAATTTTGCAATTTTCCAACTTTGAATTTTTATGCCCTTAAATCACAGAGATACGGCACACAAAAAACTTGATAACTAACATTTCCCACATGTTTACTTTACATCAGCACAATTTTGGAACCAAAATTTTTTTTGTTAGGAAGTTATAAGGGTTAAAAGTTAATCAGTGATTTCTCATTTTTACACCACCATTTTATTTTTAGGACCACATCACATTTGAAGCCACTTTGAGGGGTCTATATGATAGAAAATACCCAAAAGTGACACCATTCTAAAAACTGCACCCCTTAAGGTGCTCAATACCATATTCAAGAAGTTTATTAACCCTTTAGGTGCGTCACAGGAATTTTTTTGAATATTTAAAAAAAAATGAACATCTAACTTTTTTTCACAAAAAAAATACTTCAGGTTCAATTTTTTTTATTTTACCAAGGGTAACAGGAGAAATTGGACTGCAAAAGTTATTGCACAATTTGTCCTGAGTACGCTGATACCTTATATGTGGGGGGAACGACTGTTTCGGCGCATGGCAGAGCTCAGAATGGAAGGAGCGCCATTTGACTTTTTCAATGCAAAATTGGCTGGAATTCAGATCGGACGCCATGTCACGTTTGGAGAATCCCTGATGTACCTAAACAGTGGAAACCCCCTACAAGTGACCCCATTTTGGAAACTAGACCCCCCAAGGAACTTATCTAGATATGTGGTGAGAACTTTGAACCCACAAGGGCTTTACAGAAGTTTATAACGTACAGCGGTACAATTAAAAAATCATATTTTTTCCACAAAAATGATCTTTTCACCCCAATTTTTATTTTCCCAAGGGTAACAGGACCCTAAAAGTTATTGTGCAATTTGTCTTGAGTACGCTGATACCCCACATGTGGGGGTAAACCACTATTTGGGCGCATGGCAGAGCTCGGAAGGGAAGCAGCGCCATTTGACGTTTTTGGCTGGAATTGAGATCGGACATCATGTCGCGATTGGAAAACCCCTGATGTACCAAAACAGTGGAAACCCCCCACAAATGACACCATTTTGGAAACTAGACCCCCTAAGGAACTTATCTAGATGTGTGGTGAGAACTTTGAACCCCCAAGGGCTTCACAGAAGTTTATAACATACAGCCGTACAATTAAAAAATCATATTATTTCCACAACAATGATCTTTTCACCCTCAATTCTTATTTTTCCAAGGGTAACAGGACCCTAAAAGTTATTGTGCAATTTGTCCTGAGTACGCTGATACCCCACATGTGGGGGTAAACCACTATTTGGGCGCATGGCAGAGCTCGGAAGGGAAGCAGCGCCATTTGACGTTTTTGGCTGGAATTGAGATCGGACACCATGTCGCGATTGGAAAACCCCTGATGTACCTAAACAGTGGAAACCCCCCACAAATGACCCCATTTTGAAAACTAGACCCCGTAAGGAACTTATCTAGATGTGAGGTGAGCACTTTGAACCCCCAAAGGCTTCACAGAAGTTTATAATGCCAGGGCATGAAAATAAAAAAATCATATTTTTTCCACAAACATGATCAATTAGTCCCCAATTTTTTTATTTTCCCAAGGGTAACAGGAGAAATTGAACCCCAAAAGTTGTTGTCCAATTTGTCCTGAGTACGCTGACACCCCATATGTGGGAGAAAACTACTGTATGGACACACGTCAGGGCTCGGAAGGGAAGTAGTGACGTTTTGGAATGTGTTGTGAGTTCATTTTCCCCTTTACCACTGAGGCCTGATGAACTCCCTCTTCTAGTAAAGAAAGATAGTGAGCCTGATTATCAGGCATCTGGGTCTAATGATGAGGATTGGCTGAGTGGAGTTTCTCACTGGATATAAGGCTGTCCACGCCCGTCTGCTCTGCGGGTGATTTCTCTGTGGATCCTTGGATACCAGTCTGAATTCCTGCTCTCCAAAAGCTAAGTTTTCTGCTCTTCCATTTGCATTTGTACGTTGTTTTTGTTTTGCTGGATTTCTGTCATTCCCTGCTGGGGTGATCTGAATTCCTTTAGCTCTGTCTTCAGAAAATACCTGAGTGCTGATATAGTTTTTGAAGCCTAGCTGCTTCAGGGCCTTTTTCCATATCAGCCTGTTGGCTTATGTCTTTTCAGGGTTTTTGCAGATTGCAGACAGCAGCTGTCCTATCCTGTCCTATTTTAGTGAGTTTGGGCCCCATTGTTTGCTCAGCCTATCTTTCTATCTGTGTGTGTGTTTTTTCATCTTGCTTCACCGTCATTATATGTTGGGGGTGGCCTTTTACTTTGGGGTCTGCTCTGGGGCAGTTTAGTTTTCCTTTTCTGTCTTTAGGCTATTTAGTTTCTCCGGCTGTGATCGAGGGGTCTAGGGCACCGTAGGAACCCCCCACGGCTACTGCTAGTTGTGTTGTTAGGTTCAGGGGTCTGCAATCTGATAGATGCCAACTTCTCCGGTTTTCTGGACTTAGCTGCTATTTTTGTGTCTGCCTCCTACGGTGACTCATTCATAACAGAATCACCCACCGAACTGCAGATCCTAGGGTACTCAATAGCAGGAAAGAATTGTAAAAAAAAAAAATGTGTATATTTTTTCCTCTATATCTCTGAGGCCGTAGGGGGATTTTTTTTTCTCTCAATGGAGATAAAGCAATTGTCTGATCGTGTGGAGCAGCTCGCTGCGGAAGTGCGGGGAATTTCCGCCTACCTTGCTCATTCTCATACTGCTGAACCAAAGATTCCCACACCTGATGTATTTTTTGGGGATCGGTCTAAATTTTTGAATTTCAAAAATAATTGTAAATTATTTTTTGCCTTGAAGCCTAACTCGTCAGGGAGCTCCGCGCAGCAGGTTAAAATTGTCATCTCTTTGCTGCGTGGCGATCCCCAGGATTGGGCGTTTTCTTTGAAACCTGATGATCCTATTCTGACTAATGTGAACGCATTTTTTCAAGCCTTGGGGTTGTTGTATGACGAACCTAATGCCATTGATCAGGCTGAAGAGACCCTGCTGGCATTGAACCAGGGTCAAGATTCTGCAGAATCGTACTGTCAAAAATTCCAAAAGTGGGCGGTACTTACTACCTGGAATGATAATGCCTTGGCTGCTCTCTTTCGGAAGGGTTTGTCAGAAGCTGTAAAAGATACTATGGTGGTATTTCCTGTTCCCTCTGGTCTTGACGATTCTATGTCATTAGCCATTCAGATTGATCGGCGTTTGCGCGAACGCAAAACTGCACGAGTGGTGTTGCCACTTGTTGAACGAGTGTCTGAGCCTATGCAATGTGATAGAGTTTTGTCCAGAGAGCAGCGTCAGGAGTTCAGAAGGCGTAATAAGTTGTGTTTTTTCTGTGGAGATGCCTCGCATATTATTTCTGTCTGTCCTAAACGAGAGAAACGCTTTGCACACACGTTTTCTGTTGGTGGTGTTCAACCTAAGTTTCTTCTGGCTATTACTCTGATCTGCTCACTGTCCACATTTTCCGCCAAGGCTTTTGTGGATTCGGGAGCAGCTCTAAACCTAATGGACTTGGATTTTGCTAAACGTTGTGGATTTCCGATGACACCTCTGCAGACGCCTATTCCTTTGAGGGGGATTGATGCTACTCCTTTGGCAAAAAATAAACCTCAGTTTTGGACCCAGGTGGTAATGCGGGTCGCCCCAGACCATCAAGAAAATTGCAGATTTTTGGTGTTGCATAATCTGCATGATACCATTGTTCTGGGGTTTCCCTGGTTGCAAATTCATAATCCAGTTTTGGATTGGAAATCTGTGTCTGTGGTGAGTTGGGGTTGTCGGTGTGCCTTTAGTGAGGCTCCAGTGTTTTCCACCTCTCCTCAGTCGCATGATGTTCCTGATTATTTGGTGGACTTTTATGATGTATTTAGTGAGAATGAGTCTGCGTCTCTGCCTCCTCATAGAAGTTATGACTGTGCAATTGAACTGAGCCCGGGGTGTAAATTCCCCGAGGGTCGGCTCTTCAATTTATCTGTACCCGAGCACGAGGCTATGCGATCCTATATTAAGGAGGCGTTGGAGAAGGGTCATATTAGACCATCCTCGTCACCCTTAGGTGCTGGTTTTTTTTTTGTAGCCAAAAAAGATGGATCATTAAGACCTTGTATTGATTATCGTGCCCTCAACAAAATTACTGTTAAATATCAGTATCCGTTACCCCTGATTTCGGATCTATTCTCTAGAGTTAAAGGTGCTTGTTGGTTTACCAAGCTTGACCTCAGGGGGGCGTATAATCTTATTCGCATTAAGCATGGGGATGAATGGAAGACGGCGTTTAATACTCCGGAGGGACATTTTGAGTACCTGGTGATGCCTTTTGGGCTCACTAATGCCCCTTCTGTCTTCCAGTGCTTCACGAACGATATTTTCCGAGATTTTGTCGATACATTTTTGATTATCTATCTGGATGATATTTTGATCTTCTCCAAGGATTGGGATTCTCATGTGGAACATATTCGGACTGTGTTCCGGATCTTGAGGGAGAATTCCCTGTATGTCAAAGGATCTAAATGCCTTTTTGGAGTACAGAGGATTTCTTTTTTGGGATTTATTTTGTCTCTGTCAACTATTGAAATGGACCCCGCCAAGGTACAGGCCATTCACGATTGGGTTCAGCCCACTTCTTTGAAGGCCCTTCAGAAGTTTTTGGGTTTTGCTAATTTTTATCGGAAATTTATAGCAAAATTTTCTAGTATTGCCAAGCCATTGACTGATTTGACTAAGAAGGGTGCTGATGTGTTAAATTGGTCTCCAGAGGCTGTTTCTTCCTTTCAGGAGCTGAAGCGAAGATTCACCTCCGCCCCGGTTTTGCGGCAACCTGATGTCTCACTTCCGTTCCAGGTAGAGGTGGATGCTTCTGAGATTGGTGCAGGAGCTGTTTTGTCCCAAAAGGATCCTGTAACATCTAAAATGAATCCCTGTGCGTTCTTTTCCCGAAAGTTCTCTCCATCTGAACGTAACTATGATGTGGGGAATCGGGAACTGTTGGCCATGAAATGGGCATTTGAGGAGTGGAGACATTGGTTGGAGGGAGCTAAGCATCAAGTCGTGGTCCTCACTGACCACAAGAATTTGATTTACCTAGAGTCAGCTAAGCGCTTGAACCCTAGACAGGCTAGGTGGGCCTTGTTTTTTACACGTTTTGATTTTGTGGTTTCTTTTCTTCCTGGAACTAAGAATGTCAAGGCAGACGCCCTCTCTAGGAGCTTCTTTGCTTTATTCTCCTGTGGTGACCAAACCTGCTACCATCTTAGGCGAAGGGGTAGTTCTTTCTGCCATCTCGCCCGATTTGAGATGTGCTCTGGAAGAGTTCCAGGAGGAAAAACCTGAGCGTTGTCCCAGTGGAAAGTTGTATGTTCCTGACCAGTGGAAGAGGAGAGTGATGTCTGAAGTTCATTGCTCTGCTTTGGCTGGTCATCCAGGTATTTTTGGTACTAGAGATTTGGTGAGTCGGTCTTTTTGGTGGCCCTCCTTGTCTCGTGATGTCAGGAATTTTGTGCAGTCCTGTGGGACTTGCTCCCGGTCTAAATTGTGTTCTCGCTCTAGTGGGTTGTTGATGCCTTTGCCTGTCCCCAAGAGGCCATGGACCCATATTTCAATGGATTTTATCTCTGATATGCCTGTCTCTCAGAGAATGACTGTTATTTGGGTGATTTGTGATAGATTCTCTAAGATGGTCCATCTTGTACTACTCCCTAAGTTGCCGTCTTCCTCTGAGTTGGTACCCCTGTTTTTGCAACAGGTGGTTCGCTTGCACGGGATTCCTGAGAACATTGTATCTGACAGAGGAGTTCAGTTTGTGTCTAGATTTTGGAGAACTTTCTGTTCCAAGCTGGGAATTCAGTTGTCCTTCTCCTCTGCTTTTCACCCTCAGACCAATGGGCAGACAGAGAGAACAAACCAGACCTTGGAGTCATATTTGAGATGTTTTATTTCCGCTGATCAGGATGATTGGGTTTCATTTTTGCCCTTGGCCGAATTTGCTTTAAATAATAGAGCTGGTTCTGCCACTTTGATGTCACCTTTTTTTTGTAACTTTGGGTTTCATCCTCGATTTTCTTCAGGGCAGGTGGAGCCCTCTGCCTGCCCAGGTGTTGACACTGTGGTGGAGAGAATGCACCAGATCTGGGACCAAGTGGTGGATAAGTTATCTCTCTCCCAGGAAAAGGCCCAGCGGTTTTCCTACCGACATAGGACCATTGGTCCCCAGTTTAAGGTTGGTGATATGGTGTGGTTATCATCAAAAAATATTGCTATGAAGGTGGCTTCTCCTAAGTTTAAGCCTAGATTTATTGGACCTTACAAGATTTTGGAGATTATTAATCCAGTCTCTTTTCGTTTGGCTCTTTCTGTCACATTTAAAATCCATAATGTGCTCCATAAGTCTTTGTTGAAGAGGTTTGTTGAACCTGTTGTTCCTGGGGTGGCACCTCCAGACCCTGTATTGGTTGAAGGTAACATGGAATATGAGGTAGAGAAGGTACTGGATTCCCGTCTGGCTAGACGGAGACTCCAGTATTTGGTTAAGTGGAAGGGTTATGGTCAGGAGGATAATTCCTGGGTCTCTGCCTCTGATATTCATGCCAAAAGATCGATACATGCCTTTCATCGGGCTCACCCTGATCGCCCTGGTGGCATGGTTGAGGGTTCGGTGACCCCTCCTCAAGGGGGAGGTACTGTTGTGAGTTCATTTTCCCCTTTACCACTGAGGCCTGATGAACTCCCTCTTCTAGTAAAGAAAGATAGTGAGCCTGATTATCAGGCATCTGGGTCTAATGATGAGGATTGGCTGAGTGGAGTTTCTGACTGGATATAAGGCTGTCCACGCCCGTCTGCTCTGCGGGTGATTTCTCTGTGGATCCTTGGATACCAGTCTGAATTCCTGCTCTCCAAAAGCTAAGTTTTCTGCTCTTCCGTTTGCATTTGTACGTTGTTTTTGTTTTGCTGGATTTCTGTCATTCCCTGCTGGCGTGTTCTGAATTCCTTTAGCTCTGTCTTCAGAAAATACCTGAGTGCTGATATAGTTTTTGAAGCCTAGCTGCTTCAGGGCCTTTTTCCATATCAGCCTGTTGGCTTATGTCTTTTCAGGGTTTTTGCAGATTGCAGACAGCAGCTGTCCTATCCTGTCCTATTTTAGTGAGTTTGGGCCCCATTGTTTGCTCAGCCTATCTTTCTATCTGTGTGTGTGTTTTTTCATCTTGCTTCACCGTCATTATATGTTGGGGGCTGCCTTTTACTTTGGGGTCTGCTCTGGGGCAGTTTAGTTTTCCTTTTCTGTCTTTAGGCTATTTAGTTTCTCCGGCTGTGATCGAGGGGTCTAGGGCACCGTAGGAACCCCCCACGGCTACTGCTAGTTGTGTTGTTAGGTTCAGGGGTCTGCAATCTGATAGATGCCAACTTTTCCGGTTTTCTGGACTTAGCTGCTATTTTTGTGTCTGCCTCCTACGGTGACTCATTCATAACAGGAATGCAGACTTTGATGGAATGGTCTGCGGGTGTCATGTTGCTTTTGGAGAGCCCCTAATGTACCTAAACAGTGGAAACCCCCACAAATGACCCCATTTTGGAAACGAGACCCCCTAAGGAACTTATCTAGATGTGTGGTGAGCACTTTGAACCCCCAAGGGCTTCACAGAAGTTTATAATGCCCGGGCATGAAAATAAAAAAATCTTATTTTTTCCACAAACATGATCAATTAGTCCCCATTTTTTTTATTTTCCCAAGGGTAACAGGAGAAATTGAACCCCAAAAGTTGTTGTCCAATTTGTTCTGAGTATGCTGACGCCCCATATGTGGGAGAAAACTACTGTATGGACACACGTCAGGGCTCGGAAGGGAAGTAGTGACGTTTTGGAATACAGACTTTGATGGAATGGTCTGCGGGTGTCATGTTGCTTTTGGAGAGCCCCTAATGTACCTAAACAGTGGAAACCCCCACAAATGACCCCATTTTGGAAACGAGACCACCTAAGGAACTTAACTAGATGTGTGGTGAGCACTTTGAACCCCCAAGGGCTTCACAGAAGTTTATAATGCCCGGGCATGAAAATAAAAAAATCGTATTTTTTCCACAAACATGATCAATTAGTCCCCAATTTTTTTATTTTCCCAAGGGTAACAGGAGAAATTGAACCCCAAAAGTTGTTGTCCAATTTATTCTGAGTATGCTGACGCCCCATATGTGGGAGAAAACTACTGTATGGACACACGTCGGGGCTCGGAAGGGAAGTAGTGACGTTTTGCAATGCAGACTTTGAGGGAATGTTCTGCGGGTGTCATGTTGCCTTTGGAGAGCCCCTAATGTACCTAAACAGTGGAAACCCCACACAAATGACCCCATTTTGGAAACGAGACCCCCTAAGGAACTTATCTAGATGTGTGGTGAGCACTTTGAACCCCCAAGGGCTTCACAGAAGTTTATAATGCCCGGGCATGAAAATAAAAAAATCGTATTTTTTCCACAAACATGATCAATTAGTCCCCAATTTTTTCATTTTCCCAAGGGTAACAGGAGAAATTGGACCCCAAAAGTTGTTGTCCAATTTGTAATGAGTACGCTGACACCCCATATGTGGGAGAAAACTACTGTATGGACACACGTCGGGGCTCGGAAGGGAAGCAGTGACGTTTTGGAATGCAGACTTTGATGGAATGGTCTGCGGGTGTCATGTGCGTTTGGAGAGCCCCTGATGTACCTAAACTATTGAAACTCCCCACAAGTGACCCCATTTTGGACATTAGACCCCCCACGGAACTTACTAGATGTGTGGTGAGCACTTTGAACCCCCAAGTGCTTCACAGAAGTTTATAACACTCGGACGTGAAAATAAAAAAATCATTTTTTTCCACAAAAATGATATTTTTGCCCCCAATTTTTTATTTTCCTAAGGGTAACAGGAGAAATTGGACCCCAAAAATTATTTTGCAATTTGACCTGAGTATGCTGATACCCTACATGTGGGGGTAAAACACTGTTTGGGCGCATGGCAGAGCTTGGAAGGAAAGGATCACCATTTGACTTTTTCAACTCAGAATTGGCTGGAATTGAGATCAGATGCCATGTTGCATTTGGATAGCTCCTGATGTGCCCAAACAGTGGAAACCCCCAATTCTAACTCCAACCCGAACCCCAACACACCACTAACCCTAATCTCAGCCCTAGCCCTAACCCTAGCCCTAACCCTAACCCTAACCCTAACCCTAGCCCTAACCCTACCCTAACCCTAGCCCTAGCCCTAACCCTAATGGAAAAATGGAAATAATTTTTTTTTTTTATTTTATTATATTTCCCTAACTAAGGGGGTGATAACGGGGGGTTTGATTTACTATTTAAGGAGGTTTTTATGTTTGGCGGCTGTCGCACGCTAAAAGACGCTTTTTATTGTAAAAATAGTTTTTGCATCACCACATATTGAGAGCTATAATTTTTCCGTATTTTGACCCACCGAGTCATGTGAGGTCTTATTTTTTGCGGGATGAGTTGATGTTTTTATTGGTACCATTTTCAGGCACGTGACATCTTTTGATCACTTTTTATTCCGATTTTTGGGACGCAGAATGAACAAAAACCAGCGTTTCATGAATTTCTTTTGGGGGGGTGCGTTTACACCGTTCCGCGTGTGGTAAAATTGATATAGCACATTTATTCTTCGGGTCAGTACGGTTACAGCGATACCTCATTTAGGTCGTTTTTTTATGTTTTGTCGGTTTTATGCAATGAAAACTATTTTATATAAAAAATAATTATTTTTGCATCGCTTTATTCTGCGAGCTATAACTTTTTTATTTTTTCGCTGATGATGCTGTGTGGTGGCTCATTTTTTGCGGGACAAGATGACGTTTTCAGCGGTACCATGGATATTTATATGCGTCTTTTTGATCGCGTGTTATTACACTTTTTGTTTGGTGGTATGATAATAAATCATTATTTTTTGCTTCGTTTTTTATTTTTATTTTTTAAGGGGTTCGCTAAAGGGGTTAACTAATGGGATAGTTTTATAGGGCAGGTCGTTTCGGACGCAGTGATGCCTAATATGTGTACTTTATTGTTTTGTTTTTTTTTTATTTCCAAAAAAAGGATTTATTTGGGGGAATATTTTTTTTTTTTTTCTAATTTATTTGGCGATTTTTTTAAATTTATTTTAACACTTTTTTTATTTTTTTTTTAACTTTATTACATTGTCCCAGGTGGGACATCGCTGTCCTGTGACAGATCGCTGATCTGTCACATCACAGATCACTGTGACAGATCAGCAATCTGTCACAGGCAGTGCAGAAGGCTTCCTCATGCCTGCGCTTTGCAGGCACTGAGGAAGCCAACTTCCTGCAGGCCCCCGAAGGCCCCCGTCGCCATCTTGGATTCGGGGGCCTGCAGGAAAGGAGCCCCCCGCAGCAGCGCTGCACATTGCGCTGCCGTGGGGGGCTCAGGGAAGCACGGAGGGAGCCCCCTCCCTGCCGATGCTTCCCTTTAACCCCCGGTACACCGCGATCGTGTTTGATCGCGGTGTGCAAGGGGTTAACGTGTCGGGGGCGGTCCGTGACCGCCCCTGACACATTGTGCCGGGTGTCAGCTGTGATAATCAGCTGACACCCGGCCCCGATCAGCGGCGCTCACCCCATGGGTGCCGCTGATCGCGGTAGACGTACTATCCCGTCCATGGGCATAGGGGTTCGGGTCCCATGGACGGGATAGTACGTCGGATGTCAGAAAGGGGTTAATAAACTGTTAATTGCAAAAACCTTTTTTCATTTTTATTTGAATACACACATTTATAAATTAGTGTAGTGTGGGGTGGAAATACTGCTGGAGGGGCTGCGGGACACTTCGACACTGGGAGTGTGGAGAGGGGACACTTCGACACTGGGAGTGTGGAGAGAGGACTGGGATCGTGGTGGGGAAGGAACAGTTAGAGCGGAAGGGGTGGAAAAAGCAAGAGAATGGGTGGACATGTGGGTGGCAGAACAGGTGGTGGGTGTTGGAGTGGAGGGTTGGGCAGGGACTAGAGGAGCAGATGATGTGTTTGAGAAGTGGTAGGGGTAAGGAGTTTGGTATGGGGCAGGTTGCTGGAAGTAGGGAGGTTGCTGGAAGTAGGGAGGTTGCTGGTACTGGGGAGGTTGCTGGTACTGGGTAGGTGGCTGGTACTGAGGAGGTGGTTGGTAATGAATAGGAGGGACAGTGGCTGGAGAGGGTGCAGGTGGAGGAACTACTGTGGTGGGAGGTGGAGTTTGGGAGGTAACCTGCTGTAGAGCACCGTGGCATGAATGCATTACATGCATCTGCTGGGTAGGAGATAGCGTTGCCATGCGCTCCACAACAGACCTGAAAAAGGTGTGGTTTGGAGAAGATCTTGCTTCTGAATGCATTGTTTGCAGAAGTGTCTTCAACTCAAGATTGGCGGAGTTGATCTGCTGAAAGCCTGTGGAGATTTGCTCTGACAAGACTTTGAGACAGTTCTGGAAGGATGCATTCAGATGCAAGAACTCTGGGGCATAGCTCTTTTCCTGACCCCTCTGCCGCTGCCTCCCAGTACCCGCAGGTGTACTAGAGGTGACAGGGGCAGAAGGGTGGGGTAAAGGGAAAGCGATCTCCTCACCAGCAGCTTCATGTAATGTAGGCGGCCACGATGCTCCTGTGCTGGTGGATGGGACAGATGGGTCGAATGTGAGGGAAGGTGCAGATGTGCCGGGGTGCTGGAAGTGTCCCTCGGTGCCGGTCTCCTCAGGGATCGCTGCAGGAGGGTCCAACCGTGCAGGCTCTCGAGTGCTGGTCACCGTGCTGTGGAACAACGAGAAAAAAATACAATTAATATACTGACATGCCATTTGCTCTGGCTATAAAAAAACTTAGACATGTTAGCATTTTTTTTTTTACGTGGGAGGTTTCATATTTACCTTCTGGTGACCATTGTTTGCAGGAGGAATGACAGGGCTCGTGCGTACTTGTACTTGCTCCTGCGTCCTCCAGATCCACTCGGGGCCCGCATCTCTTTGTTGAACTCCTTCTTGAAACGATCCCTCACAGACCGCCACCGCTTCACAATTCTCTCCCCTGAAACGAGAAAGCACAAAGTGGTTAGTATACAACATCAGTGTTTCTTAAACTCCAGTCCTCGTGGTTCCCAACGGGTCATGTATTCAGGATTTCCATAGTGTTACTCAAAAGGAAATCCTGAAAACATGACCCGTGGGTACCACGAGGACTGGAGTTCGGAAAACACTGCTTGACATCAAGCAACGGGAACTGTATATACTTACGCTCTTGAATCTGGGCCCGAGCATCAAGGTCCTCCCAGCGGTCCACAAGGAGTGAACAGATTTCCTCCCAGAGCCGTCGGGTCACAATTAGATCAGCATGCCGGCGGTCAGCCATATTCCAAAGTGGCTCCCTTTCTCTAACAAGATCGATGAGGTGGTCCACATCAATCCCTCTATCCTCACCGTCAGAGTCGGGAGCACGCTGTGAAGGCTGTTAGAGAAAAAGAGAAAATTAACATAATTTGCCTCCACACTTAAAGAAATGAAATAAAAAGTGCCAAAAAAAAGCAAAAATATTATACTTACACACTGATGACCGCCGCATCGCTGTCGTCGACGACCCTGGGAGGCACTGCGAGGACCTCTTGGCCGAGCACCAGATTGGGAAGACTAGAAAAGAAAATCAAAAAAATTATGTGGTTGGATTTAGGCATATGTGTTTGCTGTGTGATATCTGCACTACATTGTTTTCTATGTGTTTTGTGTAGTGTGATGTTGTGTTTCTGCGTTTGCTGCAGGAAACTTACCAATTGCGAGCCCACTCCAGGTATCTGTCCACCCCTTCCTTCTTCTTCTGGGAGCTCCTCTTCAGCTTGTGATTCCTGTTTTGAAATAAAAGCCAATGAATACACATATATTCCAGAGATGATGGATTTTGGAAATCAAAACTTACCGTCAAACGCTGACGATGTGAGGGAGGGCTCCCAGAAGAAGATGTGGTGTCCTCCTGCTTGCTAGTCTCCACTCCTGCTGTTGCTGCTGGTGCTGCTGTTGCTGCTGGTGCTGCCGCTGCTGCATCTATAGGGCGTCTTCTGCTGGTGAATAAAGAGAAACAAAGGGCCACTGAATATATTGATATTCCATGGCCCTAGTTTTGAGGAATGGGGGATTTGATAATTACCATCTGTTATCTACTGGTGGACTCCCCTCCGCATGGTCACCATGGTCCCTTCGCTCCATATGGGGTGGTGTTGCTGGTGGTGCAGTAGTCTCCTGCCTTCTCCTGCGGCTGGCTCCTCTCTTGGGTGGCATGTTGGCTGTGGCTGAGGGTCCCACTGTCATGGTTTTATATATGTTTGCTGTGGGCAGGGCTACTGAGCATGCTCAGACCAAAAAAAACGGATCCGGCCACCGGATCCAGCTTTTGCCGGATCTGGCACATTGCGGCGCTCATAGACTTTCATTGTGTGAAATAGCTGGAAGCGCCGGATCCGGTGGGTCCGGCTTTTTCGCCGGAGACAAAAAACGTTACAGTTGCCGTTTTTTCCAGACGCCGGATTGCGAAACATTGCCGGATCCAGCCAAAACCGGACGAAACGCATGACCATCCGGCGCTAATGCAAGTCAATGGGGAAAAAACGGATCCGACATTGCATTTCGCCGGATCCGGTTTTAGTAAAAATAGCCGGATCGCGCCTGACGGCGAAAAACTGATGTATGAAAGAGACCTTAAACTGTAAATATGTTTGCTCTATATAAATAACTATAAATATTTATTAATATTAGAACACAGAGATGCAGGATGGAGACGTTAATTATTGCGTCATTGCCACTCATCATCTTGTTGGATTCCTCAAAGTTTTGGAGGATGGTACATATGTCTGACATCCATGTCCACGCCTGAGATCTTATGTGTGAAGTCAAAACTGAATACTGACAACTTTGTTGATGCTGGTAGACTAGTCACCAACTGCCCTCTTCAGCTCACAAATCATTTCCAACATCTGCAGTGTAGAGTTCCAATGCCTCAGGATATCACACACCAGTCAGTGTGCCAGAAGCTGCAAGTGCTGCTGAAGCACAGCAAGGGAAAAGCTGTAGCTGACTTTCTAAAATGGGTACACAGAGCATTGTACTTTTCCTAGCAGATATGGCAGCTCTGTGTCGCTTTTCAGAAAACGTTGACCAATGAGCTTAAGCGTATGAGCCAGGCATGGCATGTGTGTGAGCTCGCCTCAACACAGAGCAGCCACCAGGTTCCAGCCATTGTCACACACAACCATGCCTGGCTGTGGGTTCAGCGGTGTCAGTCACAGATCTGCCTGCTCTTTGAGAGCTGTCCACAACTCTTCATCATTGTGCGGTTTGTCACCTGAGCATATTTGTTGTGAATTCTCTCTCTGGCTTCCCTCTGGTGATTACTAAAGATAGTGGAGCTGGTCAGATTGAGAGTTCTCTTTCTGGGCTCCCTCTGGTGGTTACTGGTGGTAGTGGAGCTGATCTGATTGACAGAGGCTTGCCACCTGATAATGAGGAAGATGATTGGAGATCTAGGGTTTCTGATTGGGATTTAAGACAGCTGACTCCCTCTATCCCTGCTGGTGATTTTTTTTCCTGTGCCGCCTGAGGTCTGATGTCTCCTGCTCTTTCCCTGCATGTTCAGCTAAGTGGTTCATTTGCTATTCTGCTTGCATTTGATCTGGTTTTGTTTATCTCTCCTTTGTGCGGGTCAGCTAGCTCCGGCTGGGGCTGTGCTGAATCACCGCCCACATGTTACTGCATGTGCCAGTTTGTTTTGTCCCCTTTTATATTGGTCTCTTTATGCTTTGCTTTCAGAATATACCAGAGTGCTGATATAGTGGGGGGCGAAGTCGTGTGACTTCAGTGTTTTTTTGCATCAGACGTGTTGGACTTTTGCAGGGTTTTTTGCGTGATTGCAGACAGTGTCTTTCCATTCCAGTCCTGTCTCGTCAGTGTGGGCCCCATCGTTTGCTCAATCTATTTTTCTGCCTGCGTTTGTATTTTCATCTTGTCTCACCGACAATATATGTTTGGGGGCTATCTATTCCTTTGGGGTCTGCTCTGGGGCAGTTTAGATTTCCCCTTTCTGGCTTTAGGTTTAGTTAGCTCTCCGGCTGTGCCGAGGCATCAAGGATCATCGTAGGTACGCTGTTATGAATGAGTCAACGGAGGAGGAGAAACAAAAATACAAGCTAAGTCCAGAAAACCGGAGAGGTTGGTAGCTGTCGGATTGCAGACCCCTGATCCTATACACCACAACTAACAGTAGCCGTGGGGGGTTCCTACGGTGCCCTAGACCCCTCGTCACAGCCGGAGAACTACATAAGCCTAAAGAAGGAAAGGGGAAAACTAAACTGCCCCAGAGCAGACCCCAAAGCAATAGACAGCCCCCAACATGTATTGTCGGTGAAAAACAGATGAAAACACAAACACAGACAGAAAGACAGGCTGAGCAAACGATGGGGCCCAACTAACTAGATAGGACAGGATAGAAAAGATGCTGGCTGCAATCCGCAAAAAACCCTACCAAAAATGTCCCAACCGTCTGATAGGAAAAAAGGCCCTGAAGTCGTTAGACTTCAAAATCACTATACCAGCACTCAGGTATATTCTGAAAACAGAGCAAAGAGATCAACTGATCAGAGACAAAAATGGAATTCAGCCAGTCCCAACCAGGACTGGCTGAATACAAACACTAAGGAAACCAGACAAAATCTCATGGAATAATAGCAGGGCAAAAACTTAGCTTTTAGTAGACAGGAACTAAACTGGATGCAAGAGCTCAGAGCAGAAAGGATCACCAGCAGCCCTGCAGGGCGTCGGCTGCCTTATATCCACTCAGAAATTCCAGATGTCCAATCACACTCCGCCTGTTCAGATGACAGGTTCTTTCCATCCCAATCAATTTCACTACCTCTCGTCACCAGCAGAGGGAGTTCATCAGACATCAAAGGTAAAGGGGAGAATGAACTCACAACAGTACCTCCCCCTTGAGGAGGGGTCACCGAACCCTCATCCACGCCACCAGGGCGATCAGGATGTGCCCGATGAAAAGCACGAACCAATCTTTTGGCATGAATATTGGATGCAGGGGCCCAAGAATTATCCTCCTGGCCATAACCCTTCCATTTAACCAAATACTGGAGTCTCCGTCTAGCCAGACGAGAATCCAATATCTTCTCAACCTCATATTCCACATTACCTTCAACCAATACAGGGTCAGGAGATGCCACCACAGCAACTACTGGCTCAACAAACCTCTTTAACAGAGACTTATGAAACACATTATGGATCTTGAATGTAACAGGAAGAGCCAATCAAAAAGAGACCGGATTAAGAATCTCCAATATCTTGTAAGGTCCAATAAATCTAGGTTTAAACTTTGGAGAAGCCACCTTCATAGAGATATTCTTTGATGACAACCAAACCATATCACCCACCTTAAACCGGGGACCAATGGTCCTATGCCGGTTGGAAAACCGCTGGGCCTTTTCCTGGGAGAGAGACAACTTATCCACCACTTGGTCCCAGATCGGGTGCATTCTCTCCACCACAGTGTCAACACCTGGGCAGGCAGAAGACACCACCTGCCCTGAAGAGAATCGAGGATGAAACCCAAAGTTACAAGAAAAGGTGACATCAAAGTGGCAGAACTAGCTCTATTATTTAAAGCAAATTCGGCCAAGGGCAAAAATGAAACCCAATCATCCTGATCAGCAGAAATAAAACATCTCAAATACGACTCCAAAGTCTGGTTTGTTCTCTCCGTCTGCCCATTGGTCTGAGGGTGAAACGCAGAGGAGAAGGACAACTGAATTCCCAGCATGGAAGAGAAAGTCCTCCAAAATCTAGAAACAAACTGAACTCCTCTGTCAGATACAATGTTCTCAGGAATCCCGTGCAAGCGAACCACCTGTTGCAAAAACAAGGGCACCAACTCTGAGGAAGATGGCAACTTAGGGAGTGGTACAAGATGGACCATCTCAGAGAATCTATCACAAATCACCCAAATAACAGTCATTCTCTGAGAGACAGGCATATCAGAGATAAAATCCATTGAAATATGGGTCCATGGCCTCCTGGGCACCGGCAAAGGCATCAACAACCCACTAGAGCGACAACAAGGTTTAGACCGGGAGCAAGTCCCACAGGACTGCACAAAATTCCTGACATCACGAGACAAGGCGGGCCACCAAAAAGACCGACTCACCAAATCTCTAGTACCAAAAATACCTGGATGACCAGCCAATGCGGAGCAATGAACTTCAGACATCACTCTCTTCCTCCACTGGTCAGGAACATACAATTTTCCAATGGGACAACGCTCAGGTTTGCCCTCCTGAAACTCTTCCAGAACACGTCTCAAATCGGGTGAGATGGCAGAAAGAACTACCCCCTCACCTAAGATGGTAGCAGACTTGGTCACAATAGGAGAATCAGCAAAGAAACTCCTAGAGAGGGCGTCTGCCTTGACATTCTTAGTGCCCGGAAGAAAAGAGACCACAAAATCAAAACGTGTGAAAAACAAGGCCCACCTAGCCTGTCTAGGATTCAAGCGTTTGGCCGACTCCAGGTAAATCAAATTCTTGTGGTCAGTAAGGACCACGACTTGATATTTAGCTCCCTCCAACCAATGTCTCCACTCCTCAAATGCCCATTTCATGGCTAACAGTTCCTGATTCCCCACATCATAGTTACGTTCGGATGGGGAGAACTTCCGGGAAAAGAAAGCACAGGGATTCATTTTAGATGTTGCAGGATCTTTTTGGGACAAAACAGCTCCTGCACCAATCTCAGAAGTGTCCACCTCTACCTGAAACGAGAGTGAGACATCAGGTTGCCGCAAAACCGGAGCAGAAGTGAACCTTCGCTTCAGCTCCTGAAAGGAAGAAACAGCCTCCAGAGACCAATTCAGCACATCAGCCCCCTTCTTAGTCAAATCAGTCAATGGTTTGGCAATACCAGAAAAATTAGCTATAAATTTACGATAAAAATTAGCAAAACCCAAAAACTTCTGGAGGGCCTTCAAAGAAGTGGGCTGAACCCAATCATAAATGGCCTGTACCTTGGCCGGGTCCATTTCAATAGTTGGCGGAGACCAAATAAATCCCAAAAATGAAATCCTCTGTACACCAAAAAGGCATTTCGATCCCTTGTCATACAGGGAATTCTCCCTCAAAATCGGGAACACAGTCCGAACATATTCCACATGAGAGTCCCAATCCTTGGAAAAGATCAAAATATCATCCAGATAGATGATCAAAAATTTATCCACAGTCTCGGAAAATATCATTCATGAAGCACTGGAAGACAGAAGGGGCATTAGTGAGCCCAAAAGGCATCACCAGGTACTCAAAATGTCCCTCCGGAGTATTAAATGCCGTCTTCCATTCATCCCCCTGCTTAATGCGAATAAGATTATACGCCCCCTGAGGTCAAGCTTGGTAATCCAGCAGGCACCTTTAACTCTGGAGAATAGATCAGAAATCAGGGGTAACGGATACTGATATTTAACAGTAATTTTGTTGAGGGAATGATAGTCAATACAAGGCCCTAATGAACCATCTTTCTTGGCCACAAAAAGAAACAGCACCTACGGGTGAAGAGGATGGTCTAATATGACCCTTCTCCAACGACTCCTTAATATAGGATCGTATAGCCTCGTGCTCGGGTACAGATAAATTGAAAAGTCAACCCTTGGGAAATTTACACCCAGGGCTCAGCTCAATTGCACAGTCATAACTCCTATGAGGAGGCAAAGACGCAGACTCATTCTCACTAAATACATAAAAAAAATCAGCCAAATAGTCAGGAACATCATGCGACTGGGGAGAGGTGGAGAAAATAGGAGCGTCACTAAGGGCACACCGACAACCCCAACTCACCACAGACACAGATTTCCAATCCAAAACTGGATTATGGATTTGCAACCAGGGAAACCCCAGAACGATGGTATCATGCAAATTATGCAACACCAAAAATCTGCAATTTTCTTGATGGTCTGGGGCGACCCGCATTACCACCTGGGTCCAAAACTGAGGTTTATTCTTCGCCAAAGGAGTAGCATCAATACCCCTCAAAGGGATAGGCGTACGCAGAGGTGTCATAGGAAACCCACAACGTTTAGCAAAATCCAAGTCCATCAGGTTCAGAGCTGCTCCCGAATCCACAAAAGCCTTAGCGGAAAATGTGGACAGGGAGTAGATCAGAGTAATTGCCAGAAGAAACTTAGGTTGAACACCACCCACAGCAAATGTGTGTGCAAAACGTTTCTCTCGTTTAGGGCAGACAGAAATAATATGAGAGGCATCTCCACAGAAAAAACACAGCTTATTACGCCTTCTGAACTCCTGACGTTGCGCCCTAGACAAAACTCTGTGACATTGCATAGGTTCAGACATTTGTTCAACAGGTGGCAACACCTCTCGTGCAGTTTTGCGTTCACGCAAACGCCGATCAACCTGAATGGCTAATGACATAGAATTGTCAAGACCAGAGGGAACAGGAAATCCCACCATAGTATCTTTTACGGTTTCTGACAAACCCTTCTGAAAGAGAGCTGCCAAGGCACCATCATTCCAGGTAGTAAGGACCGCCCACTTTTGGAATTTTTGACAATACATCTCTGCAGAATCCTGACCCTGGCTCAATGCCAATAGGGCCTTTTCAGCCTGATCAATAGCATTAGGTTCATCATTCAACAACCCCAAGGCCTGAAAAAATGCATTCACATCAGTCAGAATAGGATCATCAGGTTTCAAAGAAAACGCCCAATCCTGGGGATCGCCGCACAGCAAAGAGATGACCATTTTAACCTGCTGCGCGGAGCTCCCCGATGAGTTAGGCTTCAAGGCAAAAAATAATTTACAATTATTCTTAAAATTCAGAAATTTAGACCGATCCCCCAAAACACATCAGGAGTAAGGATCAGCAGCATGTGAATGAGCAAGATAGGCGGAAATTCCCCGCATTTCAGCAGTAAGCTGCTCCACACGATCAGACAATTGCTTAATCTCCATTGAGAAAAAATTCCCCCTACGGCCTCAGAGAAATAGATGAAAAAATATACACAAAAAAAAAAAAAATTCTGACACTTTTTTTTTTTTTTCAATTCTCTCCTGCTATTGAGTACCCTAGAATCTGCGGTATGGCTGTTGATTCTGTTATGAATGAGTCACCGGAGGAGGAGAAAACAAAAATACAAGCTAAGTCCAGAAAACCGGTGAGGTTGGTAGCTATCGGATTGCAGACCCCTGATCCTATACACCACAACTAACAGTAGCCGTGGGGGGTTCCTACGGTGCCCTAGACCCCTCGTCACAGCCGGAGAACTACATAAGCCTAAAGAAGGAAAGGGGAAAACTAAACTGCCCCAGAGCAGACCCCAAAGCAATAGACAGCCCCCAACATGTATTGTCGGTGAAATACAGATGAAAACACAAACACAGACAGAAAGACACGCTGAGCAAACGATGGGGACCAACTAACTAGATAGGACAGGACAGAAAAGATGATGGCTGCAATCCGCAAAAAACCCTACCAAAAATGTCCCAACCGTCTGATAAGGAAAAAGGCCCTGAAGTCGTTAGACTTCAAAATCACTATACCAGCATTCAGGTATATTCTAAAAACAGAGCAAAGAGATCAACTGATCAGAGACAAAAATGGAATTCAGCCAGTCCCAACCAGGACTGGCTGAATACAAACACTAAGGAAACCAGACAAAATCTCATGGAATAATAGCAGGGCAAAAACTTAGCTTTTAGTAGACAGGAACTAAACTGGATGCAAGAGCTCAGAGCAGAAAGGATCACCAGCAGCCCTGCAGGGCGTCGGCTGCCTTATATCCACTCAGAAATTCCAGATGTCCAATCACACTCCGCCTGTTCAGATGACAGGTTCTTCCCATCCCAATCAATTTCACTACCTCTCTTCACCAGCAGAGGGAGTTCATCAGACATCAAAGGTAAAGGGGAGAATGAACACACAACAGTAAGCTCCACATCTACTGCTAGTTGTGTGGACAGGATCAGGGGTCTGCATCTGCTTAGTTACCAACCTCTCTGGTTTTCTGTAGCTTAGCCAGGGCCTGCTATACTCCTCAGTGCCCATTCTTAACACACATTATTTTCAGCACAGCCTGTTGCCGCTTTGATGAAGCAGTGCTGTGGTGCTTCCAGCTTGTAACTGATGTGCTACTTTTGGAGATGAAGGCTGAAGAGGAAGCAAAGGAGAAGGAGGAGGTGCAGGAGCTGTAGACTGTGGGGGCAATCCAGATTGACGTAGGGCCTGCAATACTTGCGGTTGATAGGATGTGCACCATAACAAGGTCGGAGTGGGTCCCGGCTTTCACTATGTTGTGACGGAGTCAGCTTAAACTTAGTCGCTTTCTTTAGAGTGGACCCTCTGGATCGTGGCACCCACCCACCTAGGGCTAGCTAACCTTGTGAGGAACCACCCCCTATACAGGAAGTGTGAGGGGCAAGACCAAGGGGGAGAACCACCACGACTGCTGGAACCAGACGGCCGGCTCAGGTAGACACTAAGAACGAGTGTCTGATGACAAAGGATGTGCAGGAAACAAGACAAGACAGGACGTGAATTCAAAGGTATCTTCATTAAGGCAAACTCAAGGTTACATCAGGTGCAAGACGTGTTAACAGGGAAAACACAGCAAGGTGCGTGCGACGGCACGCCAAGGTCCATGGCATGGTACGTGCCAGGTGGCATGCCTGGGTACAGGCAAGTGCTCAATGGCATCAGACTCCGGACAACTGGCAACGATCGACAGGATCAGGGCATCAGGCTGCAGACATCAGCTCCGGACATCAGGCCGCAGTCATCAGGCTTACAATCTCTGGCAGCTATCGGCAGGTTCCGGGCATCTGGCAGGCAAACCAGGGTTCAGGCAAGGAGGCATGACAGATCTCCAGACACGGTGCGTGTTAGAGTACACGCCAAGGTCCAAGGCAAGGTTCCAGGCAGGGTGCGTGTTAGGGGCACACCAGGGTCCAGGGCAAGGTGCAAGGCAAGGTGCGTGTGTAGGAGACACGCCAGGTTCAAAGTACAAAGCACGGTGTGTGTAGGGGACATGCAAGGGTTCAATGTTCAAGGCAAGGTCCTGGGCGTGCCGAGGGACACACCAGTGTAAGGGTTCAAGGCAAGCTCCTGCGCATGCCGAGGGACACGCCAGGGTCAGGTTCAAGTCAGCGTGCATGCTAAGAGACACGCCAGGGTTCAGGCTACAGCAAGGGCCTGCGTGTGCTAGGAGGCATGCCAGGGTACAGGCTAGGGCCTGTGCGTGCAAGAGGGCACGACAGGGTACAAGCTAGGGCCTGTGGATGCAAGAAGGCATGACACGGTATATGGCAAGACCTGAACGTACTTTTACAGAAGCACGGGAAGGTATGACAAGAAGCAGGCTAGGGCCTGCGTGTGCCATTAGAGAAGCACGCAAAGCACAGTGCAGAGACAGCGTGGGTGCAAGGAAGCACAGAGAGCACGGCTGGGGCACTGGCTAGTTGGTCAGGCTGAGGCACAGACAGTCGGGCAAAGCTGAGGCAAACCCAGCTGAGGCATAACAGGCGACACAGTTGTCACTGGCCGACGAGCACGGCTGAGGCACAAGCAGGAGGGCACGGCTAGGGCGGGCACGGCTGAGGCACGGACAGGAGGCTAGGAAGGCCAGGCGCATGCAAAGGGCACACGAAGAAACAAGGCAAGGCAAGAAACAAGGCAAAGCTAGACAAGGTACGGAACAAGGAGCGTAACGTAGGCAGAAGCACAGAGCGAGAGAGAAAAGGGCTAGCAGCGGAGCGTGGGCCAAAGCCCAGAGCCAGGTCAAGGGAGAACCTTGAGACTAGACATGGAATGTGCAAGAGAGCACCATAAGAGAGAATAAGGAAACCCAGGCAGAGACAGAGAACGGGGAAGCACTACAAGGCTCAGAATAGCAAAGGCCAGACATGGTGAAACAGGCAAGGCAGAGAACATGGGAAGTACTACAAGGCAAAGCGTAGCAAGGACAAGACATGGCGAAAGCAGGCAAAGGCAGAGAACACAGGAAGGACTACAAGTCCAAGCATGACAGAGACAAAACATGGCACAAAGGACAACACAAGACATGGCACAGGACAAGAGGCAGAATACAAGCACAGAGCGTGTGCAGAGAAGCACTACAGGGCAAAGTGCAGGGGCACAGAACACAGGGAGTGACCGAGCAGACCAAGCAGCCATAAAGGGAAGCAACACGATGCTCAGGCCCCGACCATAGGAATGGGTGGTCTGATATAGCACCATAGCACCTGCGCTTCCGGGTCAGGACCAGGGAAGGACTTCTGGTTCAGATCCTCCAGGGTCATAGAAGGCATTGCTAGATCAGACTGGGTCTGGACCATAGAGAAGGTCACATGATCAGGGGCTCCAGAAACACTGAGAGGTTAGCTGGGTCAGACAGTGCTGGAACATAGGAAAGGTCACATGATCAGGGGCAGGACCACAGAGACAACCACAGCAGGCAGAGCAGAGACGGGTGCACACACAGCAACGGCGTGCAGCCATGAGGTACGAGTGCGCATACACGCTGCTCCAGGAGTCACGCAGCACAGCAGTCATGAGGTGCGCAGGCACACTGCTCCAGGGATCTTGCAACATAGCAGACATGCTCGGGGGATCTTGCAGCATAGCAGACATGAGGTGCACGTGCACACTCCTCCGGGGATCTTGCAGCATAGCACACATGAGGTGCGCGTGCACACTGCTCCAGGGATCTTACAGCATAATAGACATGAGGTGCGCATGCACACTACTCCGGGGATCTTGCAGCATAGCAGACATGAGGTGCACGTGCACACTGCTTCAGGGATCTTGCAGCATAGCAGACATAGCGCGCATGACAATTGTTAACCCATTGTGCCCTTTGTACCGTCCCTGACCACAAGCACTTGTCCACGTGTTTGTGGTTAGGTGGACTTTCCAAGTAACAGCATTTTGGAGGGCATGGGTAATGTTGTGGGACACGTGCCTGTGTAATGCAAATCGGGATAAATAGTCCCGCATGTTCGTGGCCTTGGGGTGATCCTCCACTATGCCCTCTCTTTCAAGCTACATATCCAAGCCCTTGCCTCCTCCTGCCCACTACAACTCAAAAGCATTTCCTGGATCCGTATATTCCAAGAAACATCAAAAGGGTTTGTGCACTCCATGATGATCTCCCTCCTCGACTATTGCAACCTTCTACTCTCTGGCCTCCCCTCTAGCACTCTTGCACCACTCAAATCTATCCTAAACTCTGCAGCCAGAGTAATCCAACGGTAAAAATGCTTGGGTCTTCTGTTGTGAGTTCATTCTCTGGTCCACCAGTTGTGAGTTCTCCTTCCAGGCTCCCTCTGGTGGTAACAGGAGGTGGTGAGGCTGATTTAATCAGTAGAGATCTGCCACCTGATAAGGAGGATGACGATTGGACCTCAGGAATCTCAGACTGGATTTAGGACAGCGGACACCCTATTCTGGTGCTGGTGATTCCTTCTGGCTTGTCAGGTCTTGCATTTCAGCTCTGTTCCAGTCATCTAAAGCTAAGTTTTTCTGCTAATGTTCACACTTGATTTTGTTGGTCTATTCAGTTTTTTGTGTGGTCAGCCAGCCCTGGCTGGGGCTGCACTGAATTTCCACTCTTATTTATCTGTATTTGCCAATTTGCTTTTTGTCCCTTATTAGATTGGCCTCTTTTTGCTCTGTCTCAGAATATTTCAGAGTGCTGATATAGTGGGAGAAGTCTATTGACTTCAGGATTAATTTTGCTATCTGAAGTGTTGGACATTATTTTTGCAGGGTTTTTTGCAGATTGCAGACAGTGTCTTTCCTTTCCTGCCCTTTCTAGTTAGTTTGGGCCCCATCGTTTGCTCAGCCTATTTTCCTGCCTGTGTTTGCGTTTTCATCTTGTTTCACCGTCAATACATGTGTGGGGGCTGTCTATTCCTTTGGGGTCTGCTCTGGGGCAGTTCGTTTTCCCCTTTTCTGGCTTTAGGCTTATTTAGTCCTACGGCCGTGACGAGGCGTCTAGGATCATCGTAGGAACGCTCCACGGCTGCTGCTAGTTGTGTGGTTAGGATCAGGGGTCTGCAATCTGCATAGTTACCAACCTCTCTGGTTTTCTGTGACTTAGCTTGTTTTGCCTTTTTCTCCTCGGTGACCCATTCATAACAGAATCACCAGTCATACCGCAGATTCTAGGGTACTAAAAAGCAGGAAAAAGTTGCTAAAAAAAAAGAAAAAAAAAGTGTCAGAATTTTTTTTTTTAATTTTATATTTTTCCTCTTTTTTTTTTCTGGGGCCGTAGGAGGATTTTTTTTTTTCCTAATGGAGATTAAGCAATTGTCTGATCGTGTGGAGCAACGTGCTGCTGAAGTGCAGGGAATTTCCACCTACCTCATTCAGTCACATGCTGCTGAACCTAAGATCCCTACTCCTGATGTGTTTTCGGGGGATGGTTCTAAATTTCTGAATTTTAAGAATAATTGTTAATAATTTCTGGCCTTGAAGCCTAACTCATCGGGGAGCTCTGTGCAGCAGGTTAAAATTGTCATCTCCTTGCTGCGCGGCGATCCCCAGGATTGGGCTTTTTCTCTGATACCTGAAAATCCTATTCTAACTAATGTGGATGTACTTTTTCAAGCCTTGGGGTTGTGGTATGATGAACCTAATGCTGTTGATCAAGCTGAGAGAACCCTGTTGGCCTTAAACCAGGGTCAGGATTCTGCAGAGTTATACTGTCAAAAATTCCATAAGTGGGCGGTCCTTACTACATGGAATGATAGTGCTTTGTCAGCTCTCTTTCGGAAGGGTTTATCAGAGACCGTAAAAGATGTTATGGTGGGATTTCCTGTTCCCTCTGGTCTGGATGATTCTATGTCATTAGCCATTCAAGTTGATCGGCGTTTACGTGAACGTAAAACTACACGGGAGGCGCTGCCACCTTTTGAACCTATGCAATGTGATGGGGTTTTGTTTAGGGCGCAACTTCGGGAGTTTAGAAGGCTTAATAAGCTGTGTTTTTTCTGTGGAGACGCCTCTCATACTATTTCTGTCTGCCCTAAACAAGAGAAACGCTTTGCACACACATTTGCTGTGGGCAGTGTAGAACCTAAGTTCCTTTTGGCAATTACTCTGATCTGCTCCTTATCCATGTTTTCCACTAAGGCTTTTGTGGATTCAGGAGTAGCGTTGAATCTGATGGATTTGGACTTTGAGGGGTATTGATGCTACTCCTTTGGCGGAGAATAAACCTCAGTTTTGGACCCAGGTGACAATGCGAGTTGCTCCAGACCACCAAGAAAATTGTAAATTTTTGGTGCTGCATAATTTGCATGATACTATTGTTCTGGGTTTTCCTTGGTTGCAAACTCATAATCCAGTTTTAGATTGGAAATCTGGGTCTGTGGTGAGTTGGGGTTGTCAGTGTGTTCTTAGGGACGCTCCTGTTTTCTCCACCTCTCCTCAGACTCATGATATTCCTGATTATCTGGCCGATTTTTCTGATGTATTTAGTAAGAGCAAGTCTATGTCTTTGCCTCCTCATTGGAGTTATGACTGTGCAATTGAGTTGATGCCTGGGTGTAAATTTCCCAAGGGTCGGCTTTTCAACTTATCAGTACCCGAACATGATGCTATGCGATCCTATATTAAGGAGTCGTTAGAGAAGGGTCATATTAGACCATCCTCGTCACCTTTAGGTGCTGGTTTTTTTTTTGTGGCTAAGAAAGATGGTTCATTAAGACCGTGTATTGATTATCGTTCCCTTAACAAAATGACGGTTAAATATCAGTACCCGTTACCTCTGATGTCTGATTTATTCTCCAGAGTAAAGCCCCCGTTACACACTGCGATATCGCTAGCAATATCACTGTAAAGTCACCGATTTTGTGACGTTGCAGCGATATTGCTAGCGATATTGCTGCATGTGATACTTACCTCCGACCGCTCCCCCGCTGATTATCGCTGATCGCGCGAGAAGCTCCTGGATCATTTCTCGTCGGTCACTTCCTGCGGCGCTTCCTGTGGCGCCGACGAGCGACGCGTGGAGCCGGGTGGGAGGACGCAGGATCGCCGCGTCTGACAGGTAAGTAGCGATCCCCGTCCCCAGCGATGTTGCTGGTGAGATCTGCCTGTGTGGCAGCTCACTAGCGACCACCTAGCGATGTACCAGCGATCCTGACCGCGTCATATCGCTGGTCGGGATCGCTGATGCATCGCTAGGTATAACGGTACCCTTAAGTGTGCCTGCTGGTTTACTAAGCTTGACCTCAGGGGGTGTATAATCTTATTCGCATCAAGCACGGGGATGAATGGAAAACGATGTTTAATACTCCGGAGGGACATTTTGAGTACCTGGTGATGCCTTTTGGGCTCACTAATGCCCCTTCTGTCTTCCAGTCCTTTATGAATGATATTTTCCGTGACTTTGTGGATAAGTTTTTGATCATCTATCTGGATAATATTTTGATCTTTTCTAGTGATTGGGATTCTCATGTGGAACACGTCCGGACTGTGTTCCGGATTTTGAGGGAGAATTCCCTGTTTGTTAAGGGATCGAAATGCCTCTTTGGTGTACAGAGGATTTCATTTTTGGGATTTATCTTGTCTCCATCGACTATTGAAATGGACCCGGCCAAGGTACAGGCCATTTATGATTGGGTTCAGCCTACTTCTTTGAAGGCCCTCCAGAAGTTTTTGGGTTTTGCTAATTTCTATCGTAAATTTATAGCTAATTTTTCTGGTATTGTCAAACCACTGACTGATCTGACCAAGAAGGGCGCTGATGTGCTGAATTGGTCTTCTGAGGCTGTCTCAGCATTTCAGGAGCTTAAGCAGAGATTTACTTCAGCTCCAGTTTTACAGCAACCTGATGTCTCACTTCCATTTCAGGTGGCGGTAGATGCTTCTGAGATTGGTGCAGGAGCTGTTTTGTCCCCAAAAGACCCTGTGACTTCTAAGATGAATCCCTGTGCCTTCTTTTCTCGAAAGTTCTCCCCATCTGAACGCAACTATGACGTGAGGAATCGGGAATTGTTGGCCATGACAGGGGCATTTGAGGAGTCGAGACATTGGTTAGAGGGAGCTAGACATCAAGTTGTGGTCTTCACCGATCACAAGAATTTGATTTATCTGGAGTCGGCCAAATGCTTGAATCCTAGACAGGCTAGATGGGCCTTGTTTTTCACGTGTTTTAATTTTGTGGTCTCTTTTCTTCCGGGCACTAAGAACGTTAAGGCAGACGCCCTTTCTAGGAGTTTCTTTGCCGATTCTCTTAAAGTGACCGAGCCTTCTACCATCCTAGGTGAAGGGGTAGTTCTTTCTGCCATTTCGCCCGATTTGAGATGCGCCCTGGAGGAATTTCAGGAGTATAGACCTGAGCATTGCCCTATGGGAAAATTGCATGCTCCTGACCAGTGAAGAAAGAGAGTGATGTCTGAAATTCATTGCTCCACATTGGCTGGTCATCCAGGTATTTTTGGTACCAGAGATTTGGTGAGTCGATCTTTTTGGTGGCCTGCCTTATCTCGTGACGTCAGGAATTTTGTACAGTCCTGTGGGACTTGTTCTCGGTCTAAACCCTGTTCTCGTCCTAGTGGATTGCTGATGCCCCTGCCGGTGCCCAAGAGGCCATGGACCCATATCTCAATGGATTTTATTTCTGATCTTCCTGTCTCTCAGAGAATGACTGTTATCTGGGTGATTTGTGATAGATTTTCGAAGATGGTCCATCTTGTACCACTCCCAAAGTAGCCATCTTCCGCTGAGTTGGTGCCCTTGTTTTTACAACAAGTGGTTCGGTTACATGGGATTCCTGAGAACATTGTGTCCGATAGAGGAGTCCAGTTTCTTTCCAGATTCTGGAAAGCCTTTTGTTCCAATCTGGGAATTCAGTTATCATTCTCCGCGTTTTATCCCCAGACCAATGGACAGACTGAGAGAACAAACCAGACCTTGGAGTCTTATTTGAGATGTTTTATGTCTGCTGATCAGGATGATTGGGTCTCATTTTTGCCCTTGGCCGAATTCGCACTGAACAATAGAGCTAGTTCTGCCACTTTGATGTCACCCTTTTTCTGTAATTTTGGGTTTCATCCTCGATTCTCTTCAGGGCAAGTGGAATCTTCATCCTGCCCAGGTGTGGACACTGTGGTGGAGAGAATGCAGCAAATATGGGACCAAGTGGTGGATAAGTTGTCACTCTCTCAGGAAAAGGCCCAGCGATTTTCCAACCGGCATAGGACCATTGGTCCCCGGTTTAAAGTGGGTGATATGGTTTGGTTGTCGTCTAAGAATATTCCTATGAAGGTAGCATCTCCAAAATTTAAGCCAGGATTTATTGGACCTTATAAGATTTTGGAGATTCTTAATCCTGCTTCGTTTCGATTGGCTCTTCCAGTTACGTTCAAGATCCATAACGTATTTCACAAATCTCTGTTGAAGAGGTTTGTTGAGTCAGTGGTTCCTATGGCAGCACCTCCTGACCCTGTGTTGGTTGAAGGCAATGTGGAATATGAGGTAGAGAAAATATTGGATTCTCATTTGGTTAGACGGAGACTCCAGTATTTGGTCAAATGGAAGGGTTATGGCCAGGAGGATAATTCTTGGGTCTCTGCCTCTGATTTTCATGCCAATAGATTGGTTCGAGGTTTTCACCGGGCCCATCCTGATCGGCCTGGTGGCGTGGATGAGGGTTCGGTGACCCCTCCTCAAGGGGGAGTACTGTTGTGAGTTCATTCTCTGGTCCACCAGTTGTGAGTTCTCCTTCCAGGCTCCCTCTGGTGGTAACAGGAGGTGGTGAGGCTGATTTAATCAGTAGAGATCTGCCACCTGATAAGCAGGATGACGATTGGACCTCAGGAATCTCAGACTGGATTTAAGATAGCCGACGCCCTGTTCTGGTGCTGGTGATTCCTTCTGGCTTCTGAGGTCTTGGATTTCAGCTCTGTTCCAGTCATCTAAAGCTAAGTTTTTCTGCTAATGTTCACACTTGATTTTGTTGGTCTATTCAGTTTTTTGTGTGGTCAGCCAGCCCCGGCTGGGGCTGCACTGAATTTCCACTCTTATTTATCTGTATTTGCCAATTTGCTTTTTGTCCCTTATTAGATTGGCCTCTTTTTGCTCTGTCTCAGAATATTTCAGAGTGCTGATAGAGTGGGAGAAGTCTAGTGACTTCAGAGTTAATTTTGCTATCAGAAGTGTTGGACATTATTTTTGTAGGGTTTTTTGCAGATTGCAGACAGTGTCTTTCCTTTCCTGCCCTTTCTAGTTAGTTTGGGCCCCATCATTTGCTCAGCCTATTTTCCTGCCTGTGTTTGCGTTTTCATCTTGTTTCACCATCAATACATGTGTGGGGGCTGTCTATTCCTTTGGGGTCTGCTCTGGGGCAGTTAGTTCTCCCCTTTTCTGGCTTTAGGCTTATTTAGTCCTCCGGCCGTGATGAGGCATCTAGGATCATCGTAGGAACGCTCCACAGTTGCTGCTAGTTGTGTGTTTAGGATCAGGGGTCTGCAATCTGCATAGTTACCAACCTCTCTGGTTTTCTGTGACTTAGCTTGTTTTGCCTTTTTTTTCTCGGTGACCCATTCATAACTGTCTCCCATAGACTTACATTGGGCTCGTTGTTTTGTCCGAGTACCCGATTATTCCAATTTGCTCACCCCGAGCAACGAGCACCCGAGCATTTTAGTGCTCACTCATCTCTAATAGTGAAATAACAGTGGCAAAAGGTCACACGGGGGTGTAGCATGTTTGTACATGAAATTAGATTAATGAAAAAGATGTGCAAAAAATCAGTAGTCTTTGGGATTTTCACATTTTGTTAAGCAGTCACAGAGTTAGATGACTGTGTTTTTTACTTCTCTTTTGTTTTTATTAACACAATTTCCACCTTCCCAAAAAGGAGAAAAAAGAAATGCTATTATTATGACTGCTAAAGCACATTCACACGGGAAGCAGAAAAATCAGGGAGAGAAATACAGGAATCTGACAGATCCCTGCTCAGACTAGGAGCAGACCTTCTCTTACCCTGGTCTTTCCCTGCCTGAAGGCAGAGGCTTCTACCCTAAGATAAGGCAATGGTGCCCTCACTCGACGACGGCTCACCCTGAATGTCTTTAGCAGCTCTTAGGATTGTTAGAGTAGCAATAAACTAAGAAATTAAGAAATCACACACAAACAGCTGCAACCAACATCAACTACAGCAAAATGATTGAAACCAACAAAGACTATCATCAGCTGGAAACACCTGTAGGGGAAGGTATATAAAGCTGCACTCAAAAGGTGATAGGGCAGAAAAACAGAGTTAATGAAAAACATCTGTTATCCAAAACCGACAGAAACAAAGGTAACACAACTAAAACACCCAAACAAAAAGTGTATCTGTTGTGGCTCAGTGGAAAGAGAGGCTTACCACATGATCAAGGTTTCCAATCCAGAAGCATGACAGCTACAGTTGTGCTCAAAAGTTTACATACCCCAGCAGAATTTTTGCTTTTTGGCCTTTTTTCAGAAAATGTGAATGATCACACCAAAACTTTTTCTTCATTCATGGTTAGTGGTTGGGTAAAGCCATTTATTGTCAAACTACTGTGTTTTCTCTTTTTAAATCATAATGACAACCCAAAATATTCAAATGACCCTTATCAAAAGTTCACATACCCTATTTGTATTGTCCGCTCTAACATCAATTACAGTTTGAAATCTTTTGTGGTAGTTGTGGATGAGGTTCTTTATTTTCTCAGATGGTAAATCTGCCCACTTTTCTTGGCAAAAAACCTCCAGTTCCTGTAAATTTTTGGTTGTCTAGCATGAACTGCGCACTTAACATCTATGTTGGTTTCTGCTTGGGCTGCTGGTCGACATTGCACTTTTGTTGCATGTGGTATTAACAGCATCAATCCTGTATTTTTTCTGGGAGATATGGCTTTGGCCAGTTCAGAAGCTGTGGGGTTAATTCTTTTGGGTTTCTATCAGCTATAAGCACTGGGTGGGACTGTTATTATATAAACCCTTGATAGCCAGTTCCCATTGCCGGTCAATAGTTTAGCTATCCTCCTTTATACCACTGTGCTCCTGTGTTTTGTCCTGATTTTTCTGTTCCTGGCGTAACCTCTTGGATCTGACCCGGCTACCTGACTATCCTTCTTGCCATGTTGCATCACCGAACAGTAGCTGACTCTGTGATCCTTGCTCAGAGACCCCTGTGTATGTCCAAATGCCTGTACAGGGGTTAAAAGGTGAAAGTCAGGGCAACACCTGTGCTTTGGGAAACGGAATAGTTTGTTCTAAGCCTGTTTGTGATTGCCATTTTGGAGCTGCCAGGTGACTTTGAACAGTGACACATGTCATGATGAGAGGAAATTCTTTCCTGACTGGAGCAAGGATTTGTATAATGGAAATCTTCATCAGCACGGTGACTCAGTGGTTAGCACTGTTGCTTTGCAGCGCTGGGGTCCTGGGTTCAAATCTCATGCCGGGCAACATTTGCAAGAACTTGTATGTTCTCTCGGTGTTTGAGTGTATTTCTTCTTACACTCCAAAGACCTACTGATAATCTATATAATCTGATAATCTATATCCCTTATGAGCCCCAAAGGGGACAGTGATGATGATGTCTTTAAAGCGCTGTGGAATTAAGGGACTTATACAGGCAGGTGAATTAAATAAAGTCAGTTAATTGAAAATGACCAGTCTATTATTGGAGTCTTTATTGTACCTAATTTATTTGCAAATCTCTTACATCAGAGGCAGCTGTCTGCCAAAATTTTATCTCTCAAAGGGAACCTGCCATAAAAGTACATAGTGTGCATCAGCTGTAACCATGTTAAGGCACTGTTGTCATCAGCAGACCCTCGACTGTCATGACAACTCATCGGTGTCACGCGATCATGTCACAAGCGAGTCGATAGGAATGTGGAATGACGAGGGCCCCTTTCAGTGCTTGTTAAATCCTGCTATTAGGAACTGAGAGTGGGATTTAACAGGCTAACAGCCTCGGGTGGAGCACTTCTCCTTCTGCGGCTGTTAAAGGCATGTGATGACTGTTTAGCTCAGTTGGTAAGCCCGCATCCAAGTCAGGGACATGACAAATGATGTCAATATACATCATATGTCTTGAAGTGGTTAAACTGCATTATAGCCCCTGAGGACCTTGGTAAGGGCTCATACTCACATGCAAGAAACTCGGATGAGTCTCGCAAGTCAATACCCGGCACTGCCGCCGGCACTCAGACCAAAGCGTTCAGCTGCATGTCTATGCGGCGGCAGTGCTGGGTATTGACATGCAAGATTGTCCAAGTTTCTCGCGTATGAGTATGAGCCCTTAGAGAAACACTTTGTGGAGGCTATGTGTCATAAATGATGTGATACATAGGACCTAGATGTGATACCCACATTTAGAAAACATTTATGGTTAATCCTTTGCCCATTTTACAACTTTAATCAATTAAAAAAAATAAGGAAAACTATAAGACTTTGAAACCATGATCATATATTTTATTTTTTGTGCTAAGAAAGTTAGTAAAAGAAATGACTATTAAACGCCAAATATTTCTGATCACTTTATATAGAAATATCATCTAAAATATAAGAGCAAAGTCACCAAACCCCACATATGAAGCAACTAAGCCAAAGTGAAAAATACATTTTGATTCGTTAACATAAAACTGAAATGAAAGTGTGGTATATTGTGTTTCTCAGTCACAGGCAATGTGTTGATTGAAACTTCTTTATTGCTTTCACAATGTAATGACTGTACGGATGCTGTAAAAGAAAATAAAGATTTGTATTAGTATTTATATTTTATAGCAAATAATCAGCAATATTATTTGGAGAAGCTTTAATGTACTGTAAAGCTGAGCTTTGGCCATAATTTTGTTTTTACGGGTTGTTTTTTGTATTATTCTCTATGAGCGGAACAATAACTTTTTTTTTTCCTCCATTTTCTTTTTTTTATCCGGGTTGTCATGGGATGTGCTGTTATTTTTTTTTTTTTAAATATATTTTTAAAATTTTTAATATTATTGTTTTGTTTTTTTCCACCCACTGTTTAGTGTAACATATTCACCAAGCAATGAAATCTGACAATAATACTATTTTAGACACTATTTGGTTAATAGCTGAAGATGCCAAAGCAGTGCCTATTATGGGGGAGAATTAGCCCTGATAATATAACAAGAGTTTTGCTAGGTCTAATTAGCAGGTAAGTCACATGACTAGTTTGCCGCATCTTCGGGGACACTGTTGTTTGCTCCATTATATTTGCAATACTTATTTACATTACAGACGTTAATAATGCTTAAAAAAAGTTTGTATTTTTCCCTGGATGTCTATCCTCTGGTCTATGACAGCTGGTCAAGGGCTCCCTAACCATCGGATGCATGATTTCTCATAAGGTTCCTGTTTGTAATACCATCTGGACTTTTTATGTGGGTCAGCAATACATGCTGTTCTATAACTCTAGGATGTTGCTACCTTCCCTACTTCTCATGTATCTGCACAAAGTTTTTGTGTACTGCTTTCTCATTACTCAGCCCCTGAGGCTTCTCTTCTCCTTCGTGTTGACAGATATTAATGCTGAAGAATTTGTGGTTTCTGCCTTCCTTTCTCTGTAGAGTCTGCATTGGGCTTTCTCATTCCACAGTTTGGAGGATGTATTGGATAGGATACACTACCTGTGTGATTTTACTTTCTCACCCCACGCATACTCCCACATATGTGCTGTTTTCCCTATCTACACCCTTACATACTGCAGCCAGTGGGATCTTCTCTTCTGGAAAACTTGGATGCTTCCCTTCTACTACACATTGTTATCTGCTGTTCACAACAAACTCCTCGTAGTGTATGTCTGAGGCCACGTTCACACGTCAGTATTTGGTCAGCATTTCACATCTGTATCTATAAAACCAGGAGTGGGTGAAAAATGTAGAAGGGGTGCACGTGTTTCTCCTATACTTTTCCTCTGAGTGGTGTAATAATTTTTATTTCTATAGCGCCAACATATTCCGCAGCACTTTACATTTTACATTTACATTACATTAGGGGGACTTGTACAGACAATTAAGACATTATAGAACAACACATAACTCAGATACCAAAAGGAGTGAGGGTCCTGCTCGCAAGCTTACAATCAATGAGAAAATAGGGGTAAAAAAATGCCATCAATAAAATACATAGGGGATTCACATAATGCTGCAAGCACCAGTCAGCAACCAGTATCAGAATAAGTACAGACACAGAGGGCTAATAAGTGAATGGAATGTGTGTGTGAACAAATGCTATGAGGTCTTGATTTTGAAGAAAGTTTTGTACAGGCAAACCAGGGATAGTTAGATAAGTGTGGCGAGGGGATAGGCCAGTCTAAAGAAATGCGTTTTTTTACAAGGAGAATGGAGAGAGTGAACAGATGGTTGAGTGATTTGTGAAGGCGTCTGTTGTATGGTGATAGTGAATAGATCAGTGTGGTTTAACCCCTTAACGTCCAATAACGGACACAGTCCGTCATAGGACGTCTCCCCCTCATTGATGAGGGCTTTGGCGGTGTGAGCCCGCATCAAAGCAAAAAAGTTGTGGCTCTGAGAAGGGGAGGGAAAAATGAAAATGCAAAGCCAAAAATACTCCTGGTCGCTAATGGGTTAAGATTGTGAAACGAGGGTGAGAAATGTACATAGAAGAGGAGAGAAGAGAGGTGCTGATAAGGATCATCCTCTCTGATATGGAGTATGTAAAAGGGTGGTAGATGAGAGTGATTGCAGCAGCTAAAAGGGTAAATTACACCAACATATTTTGTAATGCAAATGACCTGGAAACAAGTTTCTTTTAATGTCTTGCATGACTTGTCTTCTGCCCTGTCCAACTGCCATGTTTAACTGCCCTGGTACTTCAATAAAATCTGTATAAATGCCCCCAACATAAATGCTTCCCCTTAGCTGTGTCTAAACTAATAGGAGGTATGATCTTAGATCTAACACTAAGGGCCTCGTCACACTTAGCGATGCACCAGTGATCCCGACAACGATATGACGCGGTCAGGATCGCTGGTGCATCGCTAAGTGGTCGCTAGTGAGCTGCCACACAGGCAGATCTCACCAGCGACACAGCAGCGGTCGGCAGTCGTTGCTTACCTGTCAGACGTGGCGATGAAGACGTCCTCCCGCCCGCGTCCACGCGTCACTCGTCTCCACAGCAGGAAGCCGCCGCCGAGAAACGGCCCAGGACGATCTCGCGCGATCAGCAGTAATCAGCGGGGGAGCCGGTCGGAGGTAAGTGTCACATTTAGCGATATCGCTAGCAATATCGCTGCTACGTCACAAAATCGGTGACGCTTAAGCGATATCGCTAGCGATCTGGCTTAGTGTGACGGGGCCTTAATTGAACTCTTTAGCAATAAATTAGTTAACTTAAGACAGTGGGAGGCAATAAAATGCAGAGACAACCAAACAATCTTGCAGCTCAATCTTTTTCATCTCCTGATTTTGGCTTACAAATACTGATTTAAAATACTGAATGTGTGAATGTGGCCTAATACTGAGGCAAGGAAGAAGAAAGAGCTGACACAACCAGGAACAGTGTGGCGTAGAATACATGTCTGAAGCAACAGCATTACTATCTATGTGCATGTGGCAAGGCCCTTTAAAGAGTCAATATTGACATTTAATATTGCTACATCCAGTAGATGGCACAAGAGTTCCAGTCTTCTTCCTCTCTATAAAGGCTATTTGCTTATTTAATTTCCCAGAGGATTATAAATCTCCTTGCATAAAGATACATTTTACTCTTTAGTCAATGCGTTTGCACTGATGAGGGGCAAACAGTGTAAAACACATTTCTGCAAATGGAGTTTCTGGTTTGGCTTCTTACCCAAAGTTATATAGCAAGGATATTAAAAGAGTCATTCTAAAAGTGGGTGAAGCTTTATGGGGGCAAGTCACATGTGTTGTAACAAATGTACCATGTTTTACACCAGAAATGTAGCTAGCCATTTTCACATCAGTCCAACAGACTTTTTATTAATGCTGGTCTTTATAAAGTCCCACTATTGATTATCATTTTGTTAATGTCACTCTTACAGATCCACTTACCTTTTTCCTTTTCTCATTAGATCAAAGCCTTCATTGATCTTATCCAAAGGCAGTCTGCAACTCACCAGGGCAGCAAGGTCAATTTTACCAGACAAGACATCATTGACTAATCCAGGGAAATCTAGAGATGCCTTGTAATCTGCAAATAAAATGAAACAGGTTTTATTTTTTTAAACCATTAAATATAAATGGTTATAATTGACAGAAAAACAACATTCACAGTATTGTTAGATGTCACTTAAATTTAATATTTCTAGAACTTACCTCCCAAGAAGGCTCCTTGAACTGAGCGTCCAGTTAGGAACCACATCGGATCAGCGGATAGTCTGTCTGTGTAAACGGGAACACCAATAATATTGGCAGATCCGTAGGCATAATGAGTGGACTGAATCATGGATGCCTAAGTATAAAAAAATCAATAAAATGTATTGCTGCATATGTTAACACAGGAATAAACTTCAAATGCTGCATAGACTAATGTATCCCGAATGTATCCAGAAACAGTAACATTTTCATGCACTGTAGCTTGCTCTGCATTCTTTAACATGGTCAGTTCATCTTTATCAGCATTCTACCAGCACAATAGGTGCTGGAACTGCCCTGAAGTAAAAGTTTGCCTCCCTATTGTGCTTGTATATAGTTTGACTGATATATGAGCAGAAGAAGAGAAAGAAAAACGTTCCCCATTTCCTTTAATCAATCCTAGTGACTCTTCTGCTAGTGACAGATTACACATGTCAACTGACAGAGGACAGCATGCTAGGCAGATGAGAAATTGCTGGGAGCCAGGACTTTGTGGTAATTTGAGTGCTAACAATGTCACTTTTGGTAAAACTTTGACATTTTGTAAATCTATAAATGATTAGCATTAGTTGAGTTTTTGCTCTCTTGATGTCAATGACACTCCATCATGAATTGATTGCTTAAGAGCTGTGTGTATCCACAATTAAATCTTTATGTATTGCGCTAAGGTAGAAGGAAGGAGATAACCACCACCGCCATATGACATTATTTATTCTAGTTTCTGTTAAAGGGAATCTGTCACCAGAAAAAACGCTATTAACCTGCATATATGGGGTCCCATCCAAATGCTGCAGAGAGAAAATTAACTTTATTCCCCCTGCAGCATTCCAGTTTCAGTCTTGGGGCTGCGCCGGTGCTGGTTCAGTCACTACTCTGAGTGGGGGGCCCTGATGGATGCGTTCCCCGTGACTGAAAACGGAAAACTGTGGGGTGAATAAAGTTAATTTTCTCCCAGCAGCCTTCAGCTAAGTGCGGGCGCTGGGCAGGTTAGTAACACTATTAACCTGCAGATTAACTCCATATCTACAGGTTAATAGCATTTTTTCCTGCTGACTGGTTCCCTTTAAATTGTGTGTCCCACAGATATCTAGTTGATAGTTACAAGGTCTTGCATGACAATGTAGTTTTATTGAGCCTTAACTGATTAGTATTATAGCTGTTCAATAAGATTAGGAGAATAACTGTCCTCTACTTTTATGAATAAGGATGTTTCGCAAATGTCTAGTTTATAAAGGTTTACAGCTTTATAACAAGTATTTTTTTTAATTATTGAAATAATATGAATCTACAGTATTTATAGGCAGTGCGTTGTTAGAACCTTCTGAACTACTGTTAATTTCAGGTTTTTATCTTAAATGTTTTTATTAATGGTTGTTAATGTTTCTTGCTTTTTTCCATATCTTAATCTGCATTGAATAAAGTTCATGCAATTTTCATAATGGCCACTGGGGCTATTGTAAATGTATACTTCCCACTCTTTAAAAATATCCACATTGAAAAAAAGAAAAAAATTCACATTCACAATAGCAGCAATAGACTGAATCAGACCTAGTGCCATTGCTTTGAAGCATTTAATAAGCGTGTGCAAAGATCATTCTGAAGGGAAGGGACCAGGGGAGGCTGGGAAATCGCCATTTTGAATGGAGAGTTTTGTGTTATTGAGAGTCACAGTATGTTTTCACTCTGTGCTTGGATATAAAGTGGGTCCTGCGTGAGGGATCCCTTTCTCTGAAGTCTATAGAACCTAGTAGAACTTATATAAAGTGCTTATTGCATTAAGATGAAGAAAAAATTTCAGCCATTGCCTCAAAAGTGCTGTTTGGCTGCTTTTTAGGTCAACTCCATTGAGGCAGACCTGTAACATGTGAGTGAAGTTTAGCTATACTGCCTACAGGCAATCTGAGGTAGTCTGAGACACATCTCCATCATTGGCACATGCTGTCATAAATATACTGGGGCGAAAGAGCCTTGGCAAGGGGAAGCTTGGGACTCATTTGAAGGATACTTTGAGAAAAGCATAGTAAATTGATTTAAGGACTAGTTATCACCCTAAAACATTATTGTACCAATACTAATCACTGTATTTATACTATCTAGGAAAGAAACTGCTACATTCTCTATGTCCTGAATGTGAAATTGGAAACTGTTGATTGGTTGCTAAAACTTCAATATCGTCATATGAAGGAAATCTTACCATCACATCAACGTTGCCAATGCATTCAAATGCATAATCAGCTCCTCCATCGGTCATCTCTGTAATGACTTCATGGATTGGTTTGGAACAATCTTTTGGATTCACACAGTCAGTGCATCCCAGCTCTTTAGCTTTGGGAAACTTAGTTGGATTGATGTCAACTCCAATTATCTTTGTGGCACCAGCAACTTTGCAGGCCATGACAGCTGACATGCCTATTCCGCCCAGACCAAACACCACGCAGGAGCTTCCTGGCTTCACCTGTCAAAAAATAAAAGACGAAGCAGATCAGCCCAATTCACTTTTCAGTTATCCTCGAACAAGAGTGGTCAACCGCAAGAAAAAACTGAAGATCTTTTATTCTATTTGACGGTCTCAACACTTTACTTTTCAGAAATACAGATATTCAGGTAATTTTTATATTTTTAATCCTTAGTGCTAAGTAGTATTTTAATAGGCATTTTAAGCATGGATATATTTAGCCTAGTGTGGTGATCTGCTGCATTCTGGCAACATAAGGGTTAATTACACTCAGATCACCTACTTTTGCAGTGTTGAGAACTGTTCCATAACCTGTGGAAAAGCCACAGCCGATCAGGCACACTTGGTCCAGAGGAGCAGCTTTGTCAATTTTACAAATGGCAAATTCATCCACAACAGTATATTCGGTAAATGTACTTGTGGACATGAAGTGGTGGATCATTTTCCCCTTGATAGAAAATCGGGAGGTTTTGTCAAGCATGAGTCCAACATTTTTTCCAACACTAAGAACAAATACAAATTAGTTAATAAGCAAAACATATATCCCAAAACTATTCAATGCAGTCATTTTGCATTGCTTACATAGCTCTAATATATTCTGTGACACTTTAGATTTTCATGGCCCACATCAGTCTCTCACAATAGGATTTATGCCACACACAGACATAAGGGACAATTTCATAATTAGCCCAGTAACACATCAGTGCGATTTTGAAGAATTAAAAGCCATTCAAAAATGTACAAGCTTAAAGGGGATATCTATCACAAGATATTGATAACCTATACTTTGGGGCCAGCACCTGAACTTGGGGCTCCATAGAACAGCTGTTGTAAGCTCCTGGGAGTACCAAAAAGAGACAAATTCAATGTGCAGTGTTCAGTGTTTACATCCGGATACCACCGGAGATAATAGTTACTGATCAGGGGTGTTGATGGGTGCTGACTGTCCACTGATTTGTTACCGGTGACCTATCCCAAGAATCCTTATTAATATATTGTGATCAGACAACACTGGGCACAAGCTTAGACACAACTTTTATGGCATCTAATTGTGAACTAATGCATCCTATGTCTGCAATATACAGTCGAGATCAAAACGTGTTGGCACCTTTGAAATTGTACAACAAAATTAGGTTTTTTTTCCTAGAAAATTATTGCAGAAAGACAAGTTTTACTATATATACATGCTTATTTCCTCTGTGTGTATTGGAACAACACAAAAAGAGAAAAAAGGCAATAATTTTACACAAAACACCCAAAATGGGCCATACAAAATGTTGATACCCTCAACTTAATATTCGGTTGCACACCCTTTGAAATAAATAATTGCAATCAATTGCTTTCTATAACCATTAGCAAGCTTCTTACACCTCTCAATTGGAATTTTGGACCACTCTTCTTTTGCAAACTGCTCCAGGTCTCTGATATTTGAAAAGTGCCTTCTCTCCACAATTGTTCAATGGGATTTAGATCCGGAATCGTTGCTGGCCACTTCAGAACTCTCCATCGCTTTTTTACCATTCATTTCTGGGTGCTTCTTGAAGTTTGTTTGGTGTCAGTGCCCTGCTGGAGGACCCATCACCTAGGATGCAAATGTGTAGCCCCTGAGGGTTCTGTCACCACAGAGGTACTGCAACTCACCCAGAAGTGTGGTATCCCACTTTCCAGGTAAGGTGGGGGCACCTAACAGTACTCTTACACTTGCACCCAACACACACCCTAGAGCAGCAGGGCACCCTGGATGGACCTTACGGGAGGAGGATCTCAACCCTGCCTGGGTAGTAAAGAGTGTGGGGAAGTGGGTGGAGCTTGAAGGTTCAGAGTGGGAGAGTAGGAATTTTAGTTAGGACTGTCTTCCCGTAGGGGAAGAGGTGAACAGACGTGAGTGTAGAGTAACTCCTGGTCAGAGGAGCTGCTGGAAAGAAAGAGACAGAGGGAAGCTTCCTGAAAAGGGATCCTAGAGGCACGTGTGGCACCCCTGAGGGTTCAGTCACCACAGAGCTACTGCACCTCCTCCTGAGGTGTGGTACCCCACCATTCAGGTAAGGTGGAGACACCTGACCACACTCCAACACCTGCATCCCACACAACATAGTAGTGTAGCAAAACACCCTTTGGTGGCTCCCTGCTTGGAACACGAAGCGTGCTGGGAGGCGTGTGGAGTTTAGTTTGCACTCAAAAGAGCGGGAAGAGTGTAGGATTTAGTTAGTTGGTCACAGGAGTCTGAAGAGGACAGTCTGTGCAAGGAGATCCCCTGAGTGGGATGGATGGAAGGAAGTGCTGCAGCCGACCTCAGTGACCTGGGTCCGCTAGCACAGGAAAGGAACATGAATAGAAAGCCTGACTCTCCATAAGAAGGAAAAGGATTAGTACGGAACGTGAGGAGAAGAAGAGAACTAAGGATTAGGGTTAGAGGAGAACCCTTCCCAAGTTCTAGGCGCAAGGCCGGGGTCCGGTCCCCGAGGTTGTATGGATACTAATAGTCCTGCAGCAGACACTGGAGGAATAGAAGTTGTCACCACTTTATTCCCACACCAGACCTGGGGGCACAACAGCAACGATAGTGAGCCGGGACTAAGTAGCAAGGAGTCCCCGAAGCAGGCTACAGCTGTCAGCCATACAAGTAGAGTTCTAAGAACATCTGACAGGAGGAACTCCAGTGTAACGCAGTACTGCATGTACCTCAAGTAAGCGCTAGGAAGGAGACTACACAACCCATCTGCATAGAGAGATTCCTGAGTTGCTTCCAGGCTAATCAGCTCCTGTGCCATCTGTAATCGGGACCCTGGACTGCATTTGCCAAGCAAAGTAAAGGTAAAGAAACTGCACCCTGTTGTGTCCTTGCCTCCTTCCTGCAACCTTTTCAGCACTGTTACATCTCTGTGCCAAACACCGCACCCTCTTCCTAAACACCTATCCTCACTGCCCTGGGACTACAGCCCTGCCTGTGGAGGGCTACAACATCATTGCTGCACTACACCATCTGTCCCAGAGGATCTGTCTGCAGCATCGGCTTAATACTTCCCTTGCCGAACACCACAGGTGGCGTCACAAATCATCCACTCATAAACTTTATTCCCATCACTCAATCCCTTTTACATGGGCGCCCAGGGCCACGGACCGGGTCACCGCTGCTGTGACAATCCCCTCTGAGATACCGGCCCGGTACCGAGTACCCCACAGCGCTGGGAGGGCGACCCACACGGCTCAGTGACCATACTGCCCATGGGGCTCGTTCCATGCCAGCAGACGTCGGGTGGAGAGATCAGGTCGCAGAGGGGTACTGGTCCCCTATCCTAGTGGAGATATCATCCGACTCAACTAGCAAGCCGGAGGTAGAGGCACCATTAGGTACCTTAGATGCAAGCTAGAGTTATCTTCACCAGAAAAGCAGCCATAAGTGAGCAAGGGAACGCAGTGAGGACGTTACCCGACAAGGTCCGCGGCTGCTGGCCTGGGACACTGACTGTGAGGTGTTGGGCAGGAAGAGGCAAGAAAGAAACACAGTGAGATGGCCAGGAAAGGCACACACTGAAGGGAATGCTGGAACGGTGTTTTCCATCTGCCTGGGAGTTGACTGAGCCCCTCACCTGCAGGACACAGCACCAAGTGGGCATCTGTGCGCGCACCAGAACTGTGAGTAAAGTTTTGGAGTAAAGTTTTGGAACTGCACCCAGCTGTGTCCTCTGAATTCTTTCTGCAACACCTATTCAGCACTGCTACATCTATCATCATCAAACACAACATCTTTATTCCATCACAACTGCCCTGGGACAACAGCTTTGCCTGTGGAGAGCTATTCCAACTCTGCTGCATCACACCATCAGTCCCAGAGGATCTGCACTGCAGCGCTGGTCACCTCTGACCAGAAATCACAGGTGGCATCATGAACACTTTACAAACTCTTTATTTTTTTCCCTTGTAAATATCCCCTTTTATTGGACACCCAGGTCCACGGACCGGGTCACTGCCACTGCCGTGACACCACTCCTTTAAGAAGCGGACTGTGTTGTGAGTTCATTTTTCCCTTCAACACTGAGGCCCGAGGAACTCCCTCTTCTGGTAAGGAAGGGTAGTGAGCCTGATTATCAGGCATCTGAGACTAATGATTATGACTGGCTGAGTGGAGTCTCTGACTGGATATAAGGCGGACGACGCCCTTCTGCCCTGCGGGTGATTTCTCTGTGGACTTCTAGGACACCAGTCTGATTCCTGCTCTCCTAAAGCTAAGTTTTTTGCTTTGCCTGTTGCATTTGTGTTTTGTTTTTGTTTTCCTTGCTTTTCTGGATTCTGCCATTCCCTGCTGGGGTGAGCTGATTCCCCTTGTGCCTATTGCTCTGTCTTCAGTATATGCCTGAGTGCTGACATAGCTTTTTGAAGCCTAGCGTCTTCAGGGCCTTTTTCACTGTCAGTCTGTTGGCTCTTATTTTCATAGGGTTTTTCACGGATTGCAGACAGCAGCCTTCCTGTCCTTTCCTATGTAGTTAGTTTGGGCCCCGTCTTTGCTCAGCCTATCTTTCTGTCTGTGTTAGTGTTTTCATCTTGCTTCACCGTCATTATTTGTGGGGGGCTGCCTATTGCTTTGGGTTCTGCTCTGGGGCAGTTTAGATTTCCCCTTTCTATCTTTAGGCCTATTTATTTCTCCGGCTGTGATCGAGGGGTCTAGGGCATCGTAGGAACCCCCCACGGCTACTGCTAGTTGTGTTGATAAGTTCAGGGGTCTGCAATCCGATAGCTGCCAACTTCTCTGGTTTTCTGGACTTAGCTAGCATTTCTGTTTTTGCCTCCTACGGTAACTCAATCATAACAGAATCACCCGCCGGGCAGAAGGGCGTCGTCCGCCTTATATCCAGTCAGAGACTCCACTCAGCCAGTCATCATCATTAGTCTCAGATGCCTGATAATCAGGCTCACTACCCTTCCTTACCAGAAGAGGGAGTTCCTCGGGCCTCAGTGTTGAAGGGAAAAATGAACTCACAACAGTATAGCTGACAGAGGAGTTCAGTTTGTGTCTAGATTTTGGAGAACTTTCTGTTCCAAGCTGGGAATTCAGTTGTCCTTCTCCTCTGCGTTTCACCCTCAGACCAATGGGCAGACAGAGAGAACAAACCAGACCTTGGAGTCATATTTGAGATGTTTTATTTCCGCTGATCAGGATGATTGGGTTTCATTGTTGCCCTTGGCCGAATTTGCTTTAAATAATAGAGCTAGTTCTGCCACTTTGATGTCACCTTTTTTTTGTAACTTTGGGTTTCATCCTCGATTTTCTTCAGGGCAGGTGGAGCCCTCTGCCTGCCCAGGTGTTGACACTGTGGTGGAGAGAATGCACCAGATCTGGGACCAAGTGGTGGATAAGTTATCTCTCTCCCAGGAAAAGGCCCAGCGGTTTTCCAACCGACATAGGACCATTGGTCCCCAGTTTAAGGTTGGTGATATGGTGTGGTTATCATCAAAAAATATTGCTATGAAGGTGGCTTCTCCTAAGTTTAAGCCTAGATTTATTGGACCTTACAAGATTTTGGAGATTATTAATCCGGTCTCTTTTCGTTTGGCTCTTCCTGTCACATTTAAAATCCATAATGTGTTCCATAAGTCTTTGTTGAAGAGGTTTGTTGAACCTGTTGTTCCAGGGGTGGCACCTCCAGATCCTGTATTGGTTGAAGGTAACATGGAATATGAGGTAGAGAAAGTACTGGATTCCCGTCTGGCTAGACGGAGACTCCAGTATTTGGTTAAGTGGAAGGGTTATGGTCAGGAGGATAATTCCTGGGTCCCTGCCTCTGATATTCATGCCAAAAGATTGGTGCGTGCCTTTCATCGGGCTCACCCTGATCGCCCTGGTGGCGTGGTTGAGGGTTCGGTGACCCCTCCTCAAGGGGGAGGTACTGTTGTGAGTTCATTTTTCCCTTCAACACTGAGGCCCGAGGAACTCCCTCTTCTGGTAAGGAAGGGTAGTGAGCCTGATTATCAGGCATCTGAGACTAATGATGATGACTGGCTGAGTGGAGTCTCTGACTGGATATAAGGCGGATGACGCCCTTCTGCCCTGCGGGTGATTTCTCTGTGGACTTCTAGGACACCAGTCTGATTCCTGCTCTCCTAAAGCTAAGTTTTTTGCTTTGCCTGTTGCATTTGTGTTTTGTTTTTGTTTTCCTTGCTTTTCTGGATTCTGCCATTCCCTGCTGGGGTGAGCTGATTCCCCTTGTGCCTATAGCTCTGTCTTCAGTATATGCCTGAGTGCTGACATAGCTTTTTGAAGCCTAACGTCTTCAGGGCCTTTTTCACTGTCAGTCTGTTGGCTCTTATTTTCATAGGGTTTTTCACGGATTGCAGACAGCAGCCTTCCTGTCCTTTCCTATGTAGTTAGTTTGGGCCCCGTCTTTGCTCAGCCTATCTTTCTGTCTGTGTTAGTGTTTTCATCTTGCTTCACCGTCATTATTTGTGGGGGGCTGCCTATTGCTTTGGGTTCTGCTCTGGGGCAGTTTAGATTTCCCCTTTCTTTCTTTAGGCCTATTTATTTCTCCGGCTGTGATCGAGGGGTCTAGGGCATCGTAGGAACCCCCCACGGCTACTGCTAGTTGTGTTGATAAGTTCAGGGGTCTGCAATCCGATAGCTGCCAACTTCTCTGGTTTTCTGGACTTAGCTAGCATTTCTGTTTTTGCCTCCTACGGTGACTCAATCATAACAGGACTGGTACTGAGTACCCCACTGCCCTGGCGGGCGCTCCACAAATCCCAGCTGTGTGTCACTGGGCAGTACACTGCAACCCAAAATCTGTTGGTAATATTCAGATTTATGATTCCTCGCACACAGTCAAGGCATCCAGTACCAAAGGCATAAAAACAACCCCAAAACATTTTTGAACCTCCACCATACACTTTGGCAAACTGCAGTCTAGCTTTTTTATGTCTCAGTGTCAGATGTGAGGTCCTCCAGGGTCTCCTGCCATATTGTTTAATTTAATTCAAATGTCGACGGATAGTTCACACTGACACTGCTGGACACTGAGCTTGCAGGACAATCTCTTTGCAACTTGATTTGGGTTGCTTATCTATCATCCAGACTGTCCTGCATTGCAACCTTTCATCAAAGTTTCTCTGCTGTCCACATCCTTGGAGATTAGCTACAGTGTCATGGGTTGTAAACTTATGGATAATGTTGTGCATCATGGACAAAGGAACATCATTATCTCTGGAGATGGACTTGTAACCTTGTAAGCTTTTCAATGCGCAGTATGGCACACACAAACAATGCAAAGATTGAGTCAACTTCTCTCTTTTTATCTGATTTCAGGTGTGATTGCCCACACCAGAAAGGCCGTACTGGGCCCCCGGCCATGAGGGGAGGCCGGCATGACAGGGTGACGTGGGAAGATAGTGAGCTGACAGGGCTATGGGTTTTTTCCTTAACGGGGTTAATGTTACATGCTGGGAGGGGTATTGGTTTGGTCAAAGAAGGAGGGGGTGGAGGAGGGGTTACGGGGAACACTATAAGAGGGGGCAAACATCTTGTTCGAGCAACCATTTTGCGCACCCACCTTTGTAACAAGAAGCTGTGAGGTACTTCTGGGATGGAGGTTGAAGCTCTGCTGCAGCATTTGCTGACCCAGTGGGGACACAGAACGCAGAATGGCTGCAGGCCTCAATCAACAGCCTGCTACAGGGGGTGGTGGCCAGAGCTTCCCAGGCTCCTTTGGACGGGCAACGTCCGCGGAGGTCTAGGCTTCCAGCGTGCTTAAGCCCCGATGTCACCCCCTGGGTCCGGTGCCGAAATAGGAGCCCCTCCGGATACCCTCTGGTAAGCAACGCAGGCACTGGGCCGGCGGCCTCGCATCACGCTGCTGGAAGGAATCCTTCCCGGCAGTCGGCCAGCCCTGGTAGCAGCGTGCTGCCAGATGCAGTGCAGAATATCTCTGGTCAGCGCAGTGAGGCACCGGCACATGCTGACATTTTTGGCGCTACACACATAGATGCCACGTATGCAAATGGTTTTTAAATGTGTTATTCGCCAATGTGATTGACCAGTTTCTCATGGATCTAACCACCATACAGTAAATAACATATTGGGAAATAAAATATTAAAGGGAAAATAACATACTCATTCTTTTCACAGAAGTTGCTGTCTTCATGCAGGCAGGCTTTACACTTCATGCACATTGGACTGCACAACAGAATAACATGATCTCCTAAAATAAAGATAGATATAATAAAGATAATTATTAATATGGTAACAATAATGACTCTTGTGAGTTCTACATAGTTGAAAAACTCTCTTTTTCCACGAAAGTAAATATAATGTGCCACAATTTCTTGAAATGCTACAGAGATTCCTGATAACAATGTCAGGGTATTAGGTTTATGCTTATTTCACTACTAGATGGAGACCCGATGCTATTGCATCGGGAGGGCGGTAATGTCACGATGGGGGCAGGCTTTGCAGCATTGAGAATCATCCCCCATGTGCTCACCCACCTATCCACTCTCTCTTTCCCCATGTGCTGACTTCTCCCGTCTTTGCTCTCTTCTTTGACCTGTCTATCCCCTGTGCTATCCCCCTTGTCTGCTGTGTCTCTCCTTCCTGTGCTGTGTTCTCCCCTCATGTGTTGTCCCATTTGAGCTGTCTCCCCCCTGTGCTCTGTCTCTTTCACCCCTGTGTCTGACCGTGTACAGAACATACCACAGCTCCTGGGCAGGGGAAGAAGCAAAAGACAATACTGACATTACAGCAGGGGATCACAGAGGATACATTTTGTGAGGTAAAATATTGTTTAAAAACAGTCAGTGAAATATTTTACCTCACAAAATGAATCCTCTCTGATCCCCTGCTGTAATGTCAGTATTGTCTTTTGCTTCTTCCCCTGCCCAGGAGATGTGGTATGCTCCATACACGGTCAGACACAGACAAATTTTAAAATTAACTTTCGTTCATGGGAAAACCCCTTTAATGTGACCGGTTTCCTCGTGCCTGTAGACACGTCTCACATCTGCTACCAGGATCAGCCAAATGATTCACTGCGCCTGCACGGAATTTGCGCAGGCGCAGTGCGACGGTGTTCCACTGCTGGTACCACAAGAGGCTGCGTAAGTGTGAGAGTGTGAGTCTGAGTGTGTGAGTGTGAGAGTGTAACTGTGTGAGTGTGAATATCAGTGTGTGTGTGTGAATGTGTGTGTGTGTTGTGCGACGGTGTGCCGCAGCAGTGTGAGCATAAGAGGTTGAGTGTGTGAGTGTATGAGTGAGTTTCAGTGTGAGTGTGTGTGTGTGGTGTGTACGGCGTATAGAGTGTGTGTGTGTGTGTTGCGACGGTGTTCCGCTGGGGGTACCGCACAATAGGTTGGTACTAGCAGCAGTTTCCATATTGGGACACCCATCACTTGGGTGTCCCAATATGGCGATCGGTGAACTTCCTCCGATTGGAATTCTGGGATACGGTGACATCTGGACAGAACAGGAAATGAAAACATTACAAGGCAATTATATAAATAGATGAATGTGACTAACTACTTTGGGGTCAATACAAGAATACAGGGGCCATTTAGGAATTTATTGATGTGTTTCTGTATTAGGTAAGTTCAAGTTGAAATTAGTCGCCAAGTCATTAAAGTGCATCTTGACATCAAAATGAACAGCCCACAGAGAAAATTGAAATTGTGAGAACTTGGATGTTTAGGAAGTATTAGAGATATTTATTGCATTGATTTTAATATAACAGTTTAATTAGTTACCTGGCTGAACTTTGACTACACCTTCCCCAACACTCTCAACAATTCCAGCACCTTCATGCCCCAAAATTACAGGAAAATTTAAACTAGCCATTCCACCACTCAGGGCATGGTCATCAGTGTGGCAAATTCCACTTGCACAAACCTGTAAAAGAAACATTAGTTTGCATAATGGAGATAGTTATTTTTCTCAGTCTACCAGTAGAAGATACACTGTGTATCGTCCTCTGGTTCACTTGTTATATTTGTTACCTGGAATGTCAAACTAAAGCTATAAATCAGTACCCAGCTGGCCACTCAATGATTGGAGGTGTCACTAAAAGCAATACAACTTCACTGAGAGCAGGATGGTACAAGGGTATATTCACATGATCAGGGTTTGCACTGTTCAAATCTCCATGGGTTGTAAATAGAGATGAGTGAATAGATTTACAGGGCCCTGTTCCAGTGGCCAGGTTGGGAACCCTACACTTAGCAATTAGCTTCCTACCTGCCGGAATTCCTGAGTCCTCTGATTTGTAGGCCTGGCATGATGTTATATACGTAGCTAATGAGTGGTAACCCAGAGAGTATATCAATTGATGTAGCAGTTAGGGTCGAATATTGACTTTTAATAAACCTGTTTAAAATATAGACCACATGAAACCCAAAGTGCAATATACAAGGACAAACATACAAATAAAGTGTATGGTGTACACAATAGTTTCCAATTTCCTTCTATTACTCTCTAGTATATTACTGTGGTATAAGTTAATTTGGAGATAAGTAGATGCTTTATACCTATTCATCATTCAAGCATGAACCACCTCTACAACCTATATGCCAGGTTCTGCTATCTTGGAACTAGGCACGTTATGAGGCATGAGGTTATCAGTGCACATAATGCACACATGGTAATGCACACATGACATCGCTCCGGACCCACTAATCGGAAGATATGTCAGAGATGCTGGCAGGTAGAATGAGGTTTGCAGGGCTTCTGTCTGTTAGTCATGTACTGGAGACATGGAGACATGGCTGAAGGGTCCTGTGAATTGATTCACTCTTCTATAGTTTTAAACAAAATTCACAAGACAAATCTACAGCTGAACTCTGATTTCTGCCACAAATAGTGACGCTGATCCACCTCATTTTAGGGCTTTTGCACTGTAGTTAACTGCATCCGAGTGCCCTCTTCCAATAGGCTTATATGCCCTAAAATTTACATGACAGCGCATGTTGACTCTGTTGACACCATTATAGTCAATGGCCCCATGGACGGATACGCCTGAATCCTGTTTTGTGACCTACATTAGTCCCAACGGGACCACTGAGTGTAGCACAAAGCGCAGTGCCAGAGCTCTTTAATATTGACATTTTATGGCTTTTCAGTGGGCAATGTGGACAAACGATGAACATACTGCACATTTCAAAATGAGCTGTGCTTTTATTATTCCATGCCAAACTTTTATAGATCATAATTGTCACATTCATGTAGCTTGAATGTAAAATGCTACTGGATTCATAGAAAGACCTTATTCCAGCTCAGTGCTATAATGATTTCAGAATATGTTTAAAATTCAAGGACAAATTTGATTCATTTTAACAATAATAGCATTTAACAATAGTCAATGTTCTATCGTGTTTACCATAAGCTAACTAAAGCTGTAGAAGTTTTGTCATTGGATTGTGATGCACTATGTAAAGGTAAAATAGGGTGGGGGCAGGTTCAATTTACTATTGGCCAAAATAATCAAAATATTGTGCCGTTTGACTAATATGCGCGATCACAGAATGCATCAGAGTAATAGTTATGAGTCTGATGAATTTGTGCAGGGAGCACACCCCATGCCCCTCCACGCCGTCTACACGGTTACTGACACAGCAGCGCGCTGTTAGGAGGTGGTTCAGACCCCAAATTATTTTGGAGAACACTGAATTAAATGGTTTTAGGCTCAACAGTTTATTCAATATATCATAATTAATAATTTACTTAATCAATTCCAAAATGTGATTGCCTTACAAGCCAATGACAACTGAAATCCATGACAGATCAACCATAATTAAGTGCACTTTAAGAATGAATAGAGTATCTCAGCAATGCATGTAATTATTCTACCTATTATAACTAAAAGAAGAACAATAGATCTGTTGCCTATGCAGGGCTTCTACTGATGCATCTGAAAAAAAAGGAAATTCAAATATACCATTTGTTACAGTGGGCACTATAGGAAAGGTCTGCGGCTTCATTCATATCTGCAATATGATCCATACAACTTGTAGTCGAAAGTTGTCGAAATCGCAATGGAACCCCTAAGAAGGATGCCAAATGCAGATGTGAACAGAGAATAACTTCATTAACTCCTTAGTGACAGAGCCAATTTGGTACTTAATGACCAAGCCAATTTTTACAATTCTGACCACTGTCATTTTACAAGGTTATAGCTTTGGAACGCTTCAACGTATCCCACTGATTCTAAGAATGTTTTTTTAGTGACATATTGTACTTCATGTCAGTGGTAAAATTTCTTCAATATAACTTGCATTTATTTATGAAAAAATGGAAATTTGGCAAAAATTTCGCAATTTTCAAACTTTTAATTTTTGTGCCCTTAAATCAGTGAGTGGTGGCACACAAAATAGTTAATAAATAACATTTCCCACATGTCTACTTTACATCAACACAATTTTGGAAACATAATTTTTTTATTAGGACGTTATAAGGATTAACAGTTGACCAGCGATTTCTTACTTTTCCAAAAAAATTTACAAAACCATTTTTTTTAGGGACCACCTCACAGTTGAAGTGAGTTTGGGGGTCAATATAACAGAAAATACCCAAAAGTGACACCATTCTAACAACTTCACCCCTCAAGGTGTGCAAAACCGCTTTCAAGAAGTTTATTAACCCTTCAGGTGCTTCACAAGAACTAAGCAATGTGGAAGGAAAAAATTTACATTTTACTTTTTTTCACAAAAAATTTACTTTGGCACCATTTTTTTTATTTTCATAAGGGTATCAGGAGAAAATGGACAGCAAAATGTGTTGTGCAATTTCTTCTGAGTACGCCAATACCCCATATGTGGGGAAAAGCCACTGCTTGGGTGCATGGCAGAGCTCAGAAGGGAGGGAGGAACGTTTGACTTTATGAACGCAAAATTGGCTGGAATCAATGGTGGCGCCATGCCGCGTTTGGAGACCCCTTGATGTACCTAAACAGTGGAAACCCCCCAATTCTAACTCCAACCCTAACCCCAACACACCCCCAGCCCTAATCCTAACCATAACCCTTACCACAACCCTAGCCCCAACCCTAACCCTAGCCCCAACCCTAACCCTAGCCCCAACCCTAACCCTAGCCCCAACCCTAACCCTAGCCCCAACCCTAACTTTAGCTTTAGCTCTAACCCTAACTTTAGCCCAACTCACTTTATCCCAACTCTAACCCTAATGGGAAAATGGAAATAAATACATTTTTTTAATTTTATTATTTTTTCCCTAACTAAAGGTGTGATAAAGGGGATTAATTTACTATTTTTTTTATTTCTATCACTGTGATAGGGTCTATCACAGTGATCAAAAAGAACCCATAGGCAAAATGTTCCAATTGTTGCTGGGTGCCGGCCAACAGATCTCGATGGGCGCACTGCACCTGCCATTTTCTCCTGGAAGAAGATTCTGGCAGCCCAGGGGACTTCACGGGGGGTTGTAGGGACAACGGAGGTACCAAGGGGGATTGAGGGACCCTATTTTTCTCTCCTCTGATGTGCGATCACATCAGAGGAGAGAGAAATTAAATGGAAAATCAGACTTTTCTTGTGGTCACTGTTATACCGTTAATAACGGCATTCGCAACACTGGGGGTCGGTAAAAACTTACCCGAATCATGTTCTCTGGGGTCTCAGCTACCCCTGATAGCCAAAACCCCGGAGAAATTCCAACTCTGGGGGGTGCTATACCCAAATTTCTCAGCACCATTAAAAAGTGGCTCTGGTTTAAGTACCCTTAACTGCCGCCCTTAAAAGGTGTATTGGCAGTGATTAAGGGGTTAAACAAGATGGAGGAAAATAAAAGACTGACAGCCATTTAAACTAAAGGTACATTTAAAGTGTTAAATCTTAATTAAAAGCAACAAAATTTTAGCTGTAAGATTGGAGTAAACTCCAATTACCTTAACCCGAATTTCATGAGCCTTGGGTGGAGCAACTTCAATTTCTTGAACAACCAATGGCTGTTTGAATTCATATGCAACTGCAGCCCTGCATTTTATGATCTAGAATAAAAGCAAAGAATTGTATTGACAGGTAATATATTTTTTAGCTGTAATTACTCAAATTATATTACCCAGAGAACCTATTACTCCTGTGCATGAATGTTTCAATAGACATTTATGATTTACTAGCTGTACCCAGTCACAGGTTATTGTGGCTCAGTCTGAATAAATGGAAAAAAAAGAAAAGAGAAAACGCATATTTCTAACATGTTTAATTTTACAATGCTTGAGGTATACAATATTTTTTGTCTGTAAAGATACAGAGATTGTCTGGTTTGCCGACTCTAGAACACGCAATGTATAATTGTCCATGTGAGAAGCAATCCGTGTCTAGATCTAAACCGCACAACTCTAAAGATTGGTCCTGAGCTTTGTTGATGGTGATTGCAAACACCAATCGAATTGAGAATTGCAATCTCTTAAATTGAAAGGGCATATCAATTGAAATCATAGGAATGTGAGGAATAAAGACATCATCGCCTTTGAAAGGTCCTGTCAAGATTGTTGCTTCTATGATGTTGCCGAGAAGAAGCAATTCTCCTTCATTTTAAATGTGTTTATTTCTTCTGGCAGAATAGGGGTTAATCAGCCATGTTGGAAATGCCTGTGTTCACAGCTGTGCTTGGTTAACCATTTCTTTCCCCTTATAATAATCTGGGCTGTGTTACAAATCCTTGTCAGATATAGCTTTATTGCTGCATGGCTAACGGAGGGAGAGAAGTTGGTATGAGAAGGAGAGTTATAGGAGTTATTAATGACTGTTGCTTGGTTTAAGGCTAAGTGCACACGTACCGGAACTCTCGCGGAAATTACCTCGAGAATTCCGGAATTCCAGTCCGCGGGAAAATCGCATTTTAAATTCCCGCGATTTTCCCGCGGAAAAACTAGCATTTTGCAAGCGTATTTAGCTTGCAAAATGCTAGCGTTCTCCAAGCGATCTGTAGCATCGCTTGGAGAACTGATTGACAGGTTGGTCACACTCGTCAAACATAGTGTTTGACAAGTGTGACCAACTTTTTACTACTGAGGCTGCCTATGCGGCATCAATAGTAAAAGATAGAATGTAAAAAAAAAAAAAAAAAGTGTTATTCTTACCCTCCGACGTCCCACGCATCCGTTCCCAGTAATCCTTTGCGAAAATGCCCGCGATGACGTCAGTTCTCGCGGGATCGCGACGTCTCACGAATGACCGCGAGACTTCGCGATCCCGCGAGAATGGACGCCATCGCGGGCATTTTCGCAAAGGACTACTGGGAACGAGAGCGTGAAGAGAAGCAGGAAGACTGCGCGGGACGTCGGAAGGTGAGAATAACAATATTTTTTATTTTTAAATTCTATTTTTTGCAGGGATATGGTACCCAAAGCCCGGAGGACAGTCTCCTCTCCTCCGGACCGTGGGTACCATCCGCAATTGTTCTGCTTACTTTCCGCATGGTGTGCACAGCCACATGCGGAAAGTAAGCGGAACAATGCATTCCTATGGGTGCGGGATGGCCGCGATTCCGCAAATTAATGAGCATGCTGCGGTTTTTACCGCGAAGCGATTCCGCCACGGTAAAAACCGCAGCATTAGCACAGCATTGCGGAATCCCATAGGAATGCATGGGATGCTTATTTTTCGCGTTTTCGCGGCAAAATCGCGCGGTTAAAACCGCCGCGGAAACGCGAAAAAAACGCCACGTGTGAACTCAGCCTGAGTGTGTGGTTATTCCTTATCCTTCTCTATTTTGGTTTATTCCCCTACCTTCACACCCTGGTGCATTCCTCTGTTATATGTGAATGAATATTTTCTATGACTGGAGTTTTCTGTTAGCCCTTGTTTGTGTTGCCTTGTTTGTCAGGTTGGTATACTACAGTGCACAGTAGCACCCCCTCTTCCCTGGGTGGGGGAAGAGAACAGACAGAGGGCTAACTTAGGAGACAAGGCAAGGGCGGGGGCCAGTGGCGTAACTACAAAGTTATGGGCCCTGGTGCGAACTTTCAAATGGGCCCCCCCATGCCAAAATACATGCACATCTCCACTCCATACACCTCGTACACATACGGCTCCACTCCGTACACCTCGTACACACGTGGCTCTGCTCCATACAGCTCGTACACACACGGCTGCACTCCGTACACCTCGTTCACACACGGCTCCGCTCCGTACACTTCGTACACACATGGCTCCGCTTTGTACACACATGGCTCTGCTCCGTACACCTCGTACACACACGGCTGCACTCCGTACACCTCGTACACACACGGCTGCGCTCCGTACACTTCGTACACACATGGCTCCGCTTCGTACAAACATGGCTCTGCTCCGTACACCTCGTACACGCACAGCTCTGCTCCGTACACCTCGTACACACATGGCTCTGCTCCGTACACCTCGTACACACACGGCTCTGCTCCGTACACCCCGTACACACACGGCTCTGCTCCATACACGCACGGCTCTGCTCCGAACACCCCGTACAGACGCGGCTCCGCTCCGTACACCTTGTACACACGAAGCTCCGCTCAGTACACCTCGTACACACGCGACTCCACTCTGTACACCTCGTACACACGCGGCTCCGTTCCGTACACCTCGTACACACGCGCTCTGCTCCGTACACCTCGTACACACACAGCTCTACTACATCCACCCTGTAACCCCCCCCCCCGACCTCACACATAAACTTACCCTCATCCAGCACCATGGCAACCAGCACAGCAGAGTCCTGCATCACCAATGTTTCTGATCATGTGACCCCTGACTCCTCCCCTCCTGTGACTTCATCACAGGTCCTGTGCGCACAGAGCAGCCATCGCAAAGCACGGAGCTGCACAGCCAATGAGCGGCTGTAGCTCCCAGAGCCTGCTACTCCTCTAACTCGTGATCGGGCCCCTAAGCACTGCGGGCCCAGTCGCAGCTGCGACTGCAGTGTTTACGCCCCTGGCGGAGGCCCCAGCCTCTTCACCATCTGAAGTATCCCAGGGAGAAGGGTGAGCTAGGGTGCCCCCTAGTGTTAGGGACAGGGAAGGAGCCCCTGTTCCCGGGTCACTCGACAGCTGTGTAGTGACACTCTGATGGGAGGAGGAGTGCTTCTTTAATCATGGACAACACAGAGTGCACACTGATTTCATCTTTGTGCTGTCCAAGATTTTCTCAGACCCATAGATTTATAAGGGTAATAATTACCTATGATTCCTATCACAAATGTACATGCCCCCATGAATTTTTGTTAAGCTCAGTGTTTGAAAAAATCCCTATGGACATGTAAATAGCTTCATAGACTATATTGGAAGCCTGTTCTTTTTTTAAATTCAACAGTCAGAACTACTACGCGAAAAATGGAAATCTTGATGGGGCCCAAGGCAGGATTTCTATATATCTTTCATCCGGTCAGGGTTTTTTTTTTTTTAATTTTAAAACTTTTATTACATTTTCATAACACAAATACAAGTGTCATTTCCATCACAATTTCAGTCGTGTCAAGAGTGAATCCATTAAACATATCACAATGCATATAGCATTAAACAGTAGGCATAACCGAAATTTGTACTTACAGTTGCATTAAAAATAACACTAAAGTGTAAAGAAGAAATCAGATTATAAGAGAGGAAAAGAGAGAGAGAGTAGACGGTCAGGTTTCTTTTAAGCCTGAGATAGATATACCTGATGCAAAGTTTAGCACAATGTGCAATGTGTAGCATCCATAACCACATTAAAAAACACGCATGCTGCATTATCTGATCACAGATGTAAAATCAACATGTTGCAAGAATTGATGCATTGAATGAAAGAGAACAATCCCATAAAAAACTATTAGCGTTTTCCATCCCACAGATAGGAGTGGATGGTTTGTGACTGGGAATGAGGTCTAACTGTGTAACTATGCTAAATGATATGTAGTATTTCAAACACTTATTACAGTCAAAAATGTCATTTAATAACTCTGTACTGACTTTTTGTCACCAGATTTCACAATATAAACTGCATATACTAGTAAATAGTTTACACCTGATAAGACTGGTGCACTGAGAATGAAAAACCATTGTGAGCAATCAGTTGTTGGGGAAGGGTTACACAGATTAGCCTGCCTGCTCTGCATATGAGACCCAGTCAGCTAGTGATAATATCCTGCTGTTAAATCACTCATTGTATCAAAACTACAGCACACAGCCTAATAAGCGACACATCCCTGGAATCTTGTTCCTAGTGCACTATAGTATGCTAGTCTCAGATTAAATACCAAAAATCTGCTGACAGGTTTCATGTAACGAATTGGCTCGTTTTATTCATGGTGTGTGCCTCCTTGCACCTTTCCACGGACTGAAGTAACACTTCTGGCGTAATGTGTTGTATCACTTTCAATGAATTTGATGCACTCCAGCTATTTTTGCCATAAGTCAAAACATATTTGCAACAATCTGAGTTACTGAAGAATTTTGGAACTTTTCTAAGTGTTTTACTCCAGTTTTATGGCAAAAACATTTTCATAAAATGCCACCTAAGCGTAAATCTAAGCCAGTCTGATTGACAACTGCAGCCCATACAGAGAACAACAGATTGTGGTTGTTTCCTGAGGAAGAAATTGACGACTTTGGAAAGCATTGGTAATGAAACACATGCACATGACAGCGTGGCAAACACTGGGTGTTTGGGTCCCTTATTCTAGTGAGTGGGGTCCGGGTACTGTTCTGGTACCCAAACTTTTTTTTTAAGGGTATGTGCACACGCTGCAGATTCTTCTGTGGATCCGCAGCGAATTTGGCCCTGCGGATCTGCATCAGTTCCGCAGGCAGTGTACAGTATAATGTTATCCTATGGGTTTTCAAATCTGCAGTGCACATGCTGCGGATTTTTCCGTGCGGAAAAACTGCGGCTTGTAATCCGCAGCATGTCAATTCTTTCTGCGGATTCCACTGCGGTTTAACACCTATTCCATTGTCCAGGTGTCAAACCGCAGGGGAAAACTGCTGGCCAATCTGCAGGAAAACCGCACGGATCCGCACGGGAAAATCCGCAGGTGAATCCGCAGCATGTGCACGCAGCCTAACTGTTCGCCCGAACCCGGTGGACCCAAACATTCAGGGGTCCGCCCTTCTCTAGTGCTGGGTAGGGAAAAAAACCTCAGGAGGTAGTGCATCTTAAGTGCTCTGTCACAACTTAGATCACTTAATGTTTAATATGTATATGTTGAAATTGCAAATTTATTAGGAATGCAGCAACAGATAGAATATATAAAGGTGTCAATAGAGTTTCATTTCAAAGATCTGCATGCTCATATATGTGGTTTGTTAAGGTTAAACTTACTGACAGATTCCCTAAAGATATCACACTCTTGACAGCATTTTATATACCTAGCATGGTTATGCACTATTACAATCATCTATATGTAAGGCGGAGATTGAGTGGCTTTTTGCAAAGTAGAACAAAACTAAACGACTGAATCCTGCGCTGGCTGCCTTATGCACATATCTATTTTTTTTTTTTTCATGCAAGTCAGTCACTACTAGATATGACCAGTGTACTAACTTTATCCTTGAACAACCTTAAGTGGCAACACTGTGCCTGCCAAAGATATTCATAACAAAGTAAAAGCTTTCCTGCCCCTCCTTCTTCTCCCGTTCTTATGTCGATGCCCGGATGTAATAGGAAGCCGGCATTCACACTACAGAATGGTTCTTGTGTGTGGTATATATTTATATATTTCCAACTAATGCGTAGAAGATTTCTGCTTCAAGTGTTGACATTTCTCCCCATCTTTCATGTCTAAGTGGCTAAAACATTAAAAATAGCTGCTGACCTATACACTTTGATTACCAGAAAATCTTCTAAGGCCGGGATCACACTTGCGATTTAAACGGCCGAGTCTCGCATGGTAATACACGGCGCTGCCGCCGGGACTCAGGAGCGGGGCGTGCAGCTCCATGTATTGCTATGCGGCCGCACGCCCCGCTCCTGAGTCCCGGCGGCAGCGCCGTGTATTACCATGCGAGACTCGGCCGTTTAAATCGCAAGTGTGATCCCAGCCTAAAAGTAGTAGTGTGCTGTAAGGTATTATTATTGAAACTACTATTTAAGAGACCACACACATTACGTTTTTTCACAGAGTTTGTGCATAGTCTAGTGTTTTTGGGAAAGGCTCGTGCATACAACCGACTATATCGGAAGAGTGTAATACGTGGCTTTAATGGATTTCACTCATACCCATGGCATTCTATGGGGTCGTGCACATGTCCGTTTTTTTCCACAGACCGTGTAGTGGTCTGATGAAAAAACACATGTAATCCTCACCTGTCTGTATCAGCAAAGTTTTGTCAAAGCCAAATACCAGGAAGTATAAAAAACAAAGCAGTTTTGTTTAAAACATGACATATCGACAAGAGACAAAACACAGTATCAAAAACGAGATAAAACACACTCAAAAACTCAATAAAAAAAACCCAAGTAAAATCTTGTTCTAAAATAAATGCAGAAATGGTGCAGAAAATCTGCAACCTTAAGGCTGTGTGCACACAATGCGTTTTTTTAAGCGTTTCCGCAGCGTTTGAGTCGGCTCAGACGCTGCAGAAACGCTTAAAAGATGCATCAAATTAATTAGCATGCGTTTTTGGCTTTTTGTGCCAATGCATGCGTTTTTAACCGCTCAGGAATCGCTTAGCGGCTAAAAACGCAGCATGCTCATTAATTTCCGCATTGCTGAGCGTTTTTAGCCATCCCCAATGATCCCAGAAATCGCGTGTCAAAAAACGCGTCAAAAACGCGTCAAAATCGCGTCAAAAATCGAGCAAAAACGCGCAGAAAAAGACGCGCGATTTCTGGGAAGGGGATCCTTTTCCTGAGCGTTTAAAAACGCTAGCGTGGGCACATAGCCTAAAACCTGGCCAATAGCTCATTGAGCGCACATAGCCTATAGGTCTATAAGTGCATGAATTGAATTCATATGTAAATGAGCCCTGATTCAGGCATTCTGTAGGGTGTGGCGGTGTATCACGAGGGTCACACAAACATATAAACTGGTCTAGTGCTATCTGATTTTTATCGGATAGCACGTCCCAATGTTATTCAATGGGGCAGTGTTGGTAATGACCAATTTTTTTTCACTTTTAAATTGGATGCCACTCATTCATCGAAGTCTATAAGTACATGGAAAACATCGGATATCACGGATGACATCTGAGTGCAGTCTGATTTTTGCAGACTCCCACAATGGAGAAGATGGAGGAATTTTGTTCTCCATCTTCTCCTCATCCAAGATGATCGGATCACACTAAGCTGACAGTCTGAGCAAAGACGGATCAGCAAACCCTTCCTTAATTCTCACAATCCACATTTGCTGAATGCAGGCACAGATTCCCTTTTCATCATCAAAAACACGCAAAATTCCCACATTCCTGCTGTCTGAGTGTCAGCCGTAAATATGGTTATCAGGTATGACAGAGAGCACTTACTCAGAAGGTGGATTCCAGCATTTAAAATAATAAATCAACGAACACATGTAGTGTCATGTAAAACGAATATATTATGCATGTGATAAAATACAATATGAATGGCTTCTGGATAGTACCGGATTATGTAATCAGAGATACAAGTCTATAATTAAAAAAAAATAAAGCTAATCCATGTTCTTCTCTATGTGCCGTTGTATTTAATCAGTAGATTATTCTAATCCCTATAGAAATGTAAATGGATTCCTGTTTATCTTCTTACTGTTTGCTTCTGTGCTCATTATAGTTCCATATAATTCTATTATTAAAACACGTACTGTATGTACAAAAAGTGTCTGAAAATACAGGAATTGGACAAGTCCAGAATTCTCTTTGAGATGGCCATCCAAAATGAGTTAAAAATGGTCTCCCAGATATGTGGTCTGAGAAGGGTTAATACTTGATGGAAGGAAACTGACGTCCTGCCACCTTAACGTCTGATCTAGATCAGTGGTGGTCCTCTAAATGAAGTGGTCTTAGGCTGAAGTTTTCGATGCTAAGCATCAATGTGACAGGGTCATGAATAGGAACATCTGTTATAACTTCGTGATTTCAGTCTGTTTTTTGTCTGCTTGATAATGTAAATGTAGTAATCTAGATAATACAACTATCCTAAACTGTGTGTTCCCGACGTTGTATGTGGGTGTATTATGTGTGTGGGCGCAAATGGTGCCCGTAGAGCTGTTTGCACAAAGCACAGATAGATGCCAGAAAGTGATCTGCTTAGAAAAACTGGGTATACATTTAGACTAAAACATGAGATCTATACAGATATTCACAATTATATAAACTTGGCATAGCTTTTACAGATTTTACCATATTGCACGTAAGCTACTCGTTCCACTAAACTTTATATATAGTTTTGATCTCTGTTATATATGATCCCTGATGGGTGCACACTTACCTTTCCTGCAGTTGACATCTCTGCTCAGATAGAAGTTCCTGAGATGACGGAAGAACAGATTATCAATCAGGTTTATTCTGCCTGACAAAACTTTTCTGCTATGAGACTGAACCAGGCACAGTTTTTATAGAGGACTGAGCCTAAATTTGAATACACCCATTAAAGAGCCTTCTCTTGGCAGCATTTATACAAACCAACATCAAGCAAGAAGACAGCTTCCACCAGGTGTGACAGACATACAGGTCCACACAAATATTTCTTCACTACTTATTATTTTTAGTCCTGCTGCATTTTTAGCAAAGTCAATCTGCTTGAAGTGTAAGGTTAAATTCCCATGATGACAGCATCTTACTGTTCCAGCAAGGTGGATGGGATTTGTAAAAGTCTCAGTTTCAAATCTGCAAGGTGCCAATTTCTCTTTTGGGTACTCTGAATTTTAAGCGCACATAGAATAGCATGAGATGCAAAAAATACAAATTAAAACAATGCATATGATTGTTTTTAGTGTAGTTCCACTGCAGAAATGCACTAATAATACATGTAATTCTGTCATGACCACGGTATATCAATAGAGTTTGGTCAAAGCCAAATACCAAGCAGTATGAGAAATAAAGTATTAAGTTACGTACCGGTAACGGTATTTTTCGGAAGCCCATGACAGCACCACGAGAGAGGGGATCCGCCCCATAGGAACAGGAAACCTACAGATACAAAAGGGCGGTACCTCTCCCACGCATCAGTTGGATTACAGAGCTTGAGAGGCTACCATGGTTAGTACACAACATATGATATATACAACCTATCTACCCTATTTAACAGAATTATTTCATACCATCTCCCACATAAGGTGATTCTATGAACAAACTTCTAAGGAGTGCACCCCTATATGTGAACAAGGGAGGGAACTAAGGGTGCTGTCATGGGCTTCCGAAAAATACCGTTACCGGTACGTAACTTAATACTTTATTCGGACTCCCATGACAGCACCACGAGAGAATTACAGAGATGTAAACTAATTTAGGGAGGGACTACAGCCTGCAGCACCCTTAGCCCGAAGGTGAGGTCTGAGGAGGCACCCATGTCTAACCGATAGTGGTTAAAAAAGGTGGAAGGAGATGACCAGGTGGCCGCCTTACATATTTGATCAATTGATACTCCAGATCTCTCTGCCCAGGATGATGCCATGGCCCGAGTGGAATGTGCCCTCAGGTTCTGTGGAGCCGGACCGCCACCTGCTGTGTAGGCAAGAGAGATAGCCTCCCTAATCCACCTTGCTAATGTGCGTTTTGATACTCTGTATCCTTTTCTGGAACCTTGGAAGGATAGGAATAATGCGTTCTCCTTCTTCCAAGGATCCGTGGCTGCTAAATATGTCAGTAAGCACCGCCTAATATCTAATGCCTGAAGTTTCTGCTCTTTAGGGTTGGTTGGATTAGGGAGGAAGGAAGGCAGAACTATCTCCTGTGTCCTGTGGAATTGTGTTGCTACCTTGGGAAGGTATGCTGGATCTGGCCTTAGGATCACTCTATCCTGTAAGAACTCTGTGTAAGGAGGCAATCTGGAGAGTGCCTGTATGTCGCTCACCCTACGTGCGGATGTTATTGCTACCAGGAATGCTGTTTTAAGGGATATAATCTTTAGTGAGGCGGAATCTAAAGGTTCAAACGGACTTTCTGTCATGGCTGTAAGGACTAAGTTTAAGTCCCACGGTACGCATCTGTCTTTGTGTATAGGTCTCGATCTGGCCGCTGCTCTGATGAACCTTGCTACCCAATAATCTTTTGCAATATCAGCTGCAAACAGGGCCCCTAAGGCTGAAACCTGTACTTTTAGCGTACTTGTGGAGAGACCCAATTCGAAACCTTTCTGGAGAAATTCCAGAATATGTTTCGTGGGAATTCCATGTCTGATGTCAAAGTGAAAGGTGGATAGGAAGCGTTTCCAGGTCCTAGCATAAATATTAGTGGTGGTTAATTTTCTGCTTCTTAGGAGGGTGTCAATTAAGTTCTTGGAGAACCCTCTATTTTTTAATAGTGACCTTTCAAACACCACGCCGTCAAATGAAGTCTCGCTACTTGTGGGTGGCTGACTGGCCCCTGGTAGAGGAGATCCGGAAGGTTCGGTAGTACCCAGGGATCGCCTACCGACATGGTCCTCAACCACGCGAACCAGGTCCTCCTGGGCCAAAAGGGGGCAATCAGTATGACTCTTGCCTGATCCTCTCTGATCTTCCTGACTACCAGGGGAAGAAGATTCAATGGTGGGAAGGCGTATGCCAGAGAAAAGTCCCATCTTATCAGTAGGGCATCCACCGCCAGGGGATTTTCCCTGGGGTTCAGAGAGCAGAACAATCTTTCTTTTGTGTTTTCTCTGGTGGCAAAGAGGTCTACCTCTGGCTGGCCCCATCTGCGGACAATCTGGCGGTAAATGTCTTTGTTCAAAGCCCATTCTCCTTCTCTTAGAGCCTTGCGGCTTAAAAAGTCTGCTCTTACATTGTCCTTTCCGCTGATGTGGAGCGCGGTCAAAGATAGACAATTTCTCTCTGCTATCTGGAGGAGCCGTTCTGTTATCTGCATCAGAGCGCTGGAGCGGGTTCCACCTTGGTGGTTGACATATGCTACCGCTACCTGGTTGTCCGAGTGTATCCTCACATGATGGCCCTGCAGGTAGATAATGAGTTTCTTGACTGCTCGCTCTATCGCCAATAGTTCTCTCTGGTTGGATGAGATTTCAGAATTAGAATCCCACTGGCCCTGTACCACTATGTCCCCCATATGGGCTCCCCAACCAAAGGAACTAGCGTCTGTGGTTATAATACGGGTTATCTGTGCTATCCAGGGCACCCCTGATGCTAGGTTCTCGCTCTGAAGCCACCATCTTAGTGATGTAACAGTTGAGGGGCTTAGACACATCCGACCTTGTAAGGAGCCTCCAAGGGCCCTGCTATTAATCAAGACGTCGTTTTGAAGGGTTCTGGTATGGAACTGTGCCCACCTTACTGCTGGGATGCATGAAGTTAGAGAACCTAACAGGGACATGGCCTGTCTGAGGGTCATAGATGGGTTATCCATTGCCCGAAGAACCTGCTCCTGTATCTTTTGTAATTTATCTAGTGGTAGCAGGCACCGCTGAGTGTCTGAATTTAGTATCAATCCTAAAAATTTCTGTATTTTTAAGGGCTGGAGTCGGGATTTCTCGTAGTTTAAAATCCATCCTAGGTTTTCTAACCTGGATCTAGCCTTTTCTATCTGGGATTTACAATGACCCATCGATATTCCTACAATCAAGAAATCGTCTAAATATGGAATGATTAAGACGTCAACCTCTCGTAAGTGAGCCATAACTTCGGCCACTAATTGTGTAAAAACCCTCGGTGCTGCTGAGAGACCAAAGGGAAGGGCTCTATACTGAAAATGACGTACTGTGCCCTCTACTGAAACTGCCACCCTCAGGAACTGCTGGAAGTCTGTATGGATAGGTACGTGATAGTACGCGTCTTTCAAATCTATGACTGCCATAAAACAACCTTTAAACAATATTTTTATTGTTGTATTAATGGACTCCATTTTGAATTTATGATTAATCAAAAATTCGTTAAGGGAACGAAGGTTTATAATCGTTCTGAATGTGTTATCAGGTTTCTGGATTAGAAACAGGGGAGAGTAAAACCCTCTTCCTCTTTCAGCCTCTGGGACCTCTACCAGAACATTTTTCTGACATAGGCTCAAGACTTCCGCTTCTAAAGCCGCTTGTTCAAGATGAGAAGATCTTAAGGGGGTCAGTTTAAAGGTGTCCCGCGGGATCTGGGTAAATTCCAACCTAAGCCCGGTGGATATTACCTTGCGCGCCCAGTCACTATTCGTAATCTGCGACCATGCCGGGAAGAAGGATGACAGTCTACCCCCTACGGGAACCGCTAGTCATTGATTTGATTTCTTTTGATCTCTTGACGAGCGTGTAAACATATAGCCCGTACCTCGTCTCCTTCTGTCTTCCCATCTGGGTCGATCTCTAACAGGTGAAGAGTTGCGCCTTCTCCCCTGGCCAAATCTCCTTCTACCAAATGGGCGACGGTAGGACGCTGATGAAAGGTTTGGGAACTTTTTCTTGTCGTCCCCCGCCTTTTCAAGCAGCTCGTCTAGGACAGTTCCAAATAAGTATTCGCCCTCACATGGAATCGCACAGAGCTTTGCTCTGGACTGGATGTCTCCCTGCCAGCACTTTAGCCACAGGGCTCTGCGAGCTGCGTTAGAGAGACCTGCTGCTCTGGCGGCCATTCTCATTGCATCCGCTGAGGCATCTGCTAGGAAAGCTGCTCCCTCTTGGATGGTCGGTAGGGCCCCAAGAATTGTTTGTCTTGATGTACCCTGCTTTAGTTGTGACTCCAACTGGTCCAACCAGACCATCATGGACCTGGCCGTGCACGTTGAAGCCACTGCTGGTCTTAAGGACCCGGCCGCCATCTCCCAGGTGTTTTTCAGGAAGGTATCAGCTTTCCTGTCTAAGGGATCTTTAAGGGATCCCATGTCCTCAAAGGGGAGCGAGGATTTTTTTGATGCCTTCGCAATGGCAGCGTCTAATTTGGGGGCTCTGTCCCAAGAACTTACTGCCGGATCGTCGAAGGGGTATCTCCTTTTGAGGGCTGGTGGTAGCGACCCTCTTTTGTCCGGTCTTTTCCACTCTCTGTGGATCAGATCCTGTATCTTTTGGTTTAACGGAAAGACTCTCCGCTTCCTCTGTTCCAGCCCACCGAACATGACATCCTGCATGGATAAATGGGGCTTAGGCTCCTCTACCTCCATTGTCCCTCTGACTGCTTTGACCAGCTTGTCTACCCGGTCAAGAGGCAGACAAAATCGCCCCGAGTCCTCTTCTCCTGAAGAGGACGAGGGAGATGAAGCCTGGGAGTCTCTGCTTTTTCTCCACTCTGCTGAGGAATCAGACTCCGCCGGGACCTCGCCCCTTAGACTTTGCGGCTGAGACAAGGACTTTAGGGTTTCCCTCATTTCTACCCTGACAATGTCTCTCAAACTCGCCGCTACTGCAGGCGACTCTTCTGCCACCGTCTGCTGAATACAGGGGGGCACAATCTTTTGAGGCACGCGTCTGGTAATGGGCATGCACAGAGTGCGCATTCCCTATGTTTATTTTTATTTGTAGCTTTTTTTCCCTAGAAAAAGAAAAACACAGAAGGGGGGTCCCGTCACTGAGTGAACTTTCACGAAGATCACTTACCAGTGCCACAATCAAGTACCGGAGAACGAGGGGGATTTCTTTCAGCCGATGCTCCTGTCTGCCTGGAGGAGCTTTTACGAGTGGACTGGTCACTTCGTCCCGCATTACTGTCACGGGACCCTTTCTTTTTCTGTTTGACCTGCCGAAGGTCATCCAGGGGCGGCAGTGATGTCTGCCGCTGCTGCCCTTGCTTCTGTCGCTGCTGCTCTCGATCGCTTTCCATCACCACCGCTGCTGCTGCTGCTGCTGCTGCACACTGCTGCATGTAGTAATGTGGCCAAGGCAAGGTACCCTGCCCGGGTCCCGCCTAAATACCCCTCCTCCGGTCAGCAGTTTCCAGGCCGCGCCCCTCCCCCCCTTAATGGATCTCCCTACCCCAGCTGGCGCCCCACCGCGCGCCACCGGTGTTTCCGATGGGCGCCGCCATCTTGGGATCGCCGCGCATGCGCAGTAGCGCGCTGACCCGGAAGCGCCTCCTCCGCCTGCCCCCTGACGTCACCGCTACCCCGGAAACGCCGGAAGCTCCGGAGCAGCGCCCGGTCGCAGCCCTCTGCACAGCGCTGGCAACCTATCTGCGCCGCCGGAGCCGGGAATCCCGGGGGGGGAAATACTTACCGGCGGCGGCTTAATTCCGGAGACGGCCATCCTCCGGACGCCGCTCCCTGCTGTCCACGCCACCGCCGTGATACCCATCCTGGGCCACCGTGGCGTCTTCCAGAAAATCCGAACCAAGCCGAGGTAGGAGACCCCCTCGCTACCGGTGTCGGCTGGCCGGCCTGGGATCCCATTCTTCTGTAGGATCCCGTCCCCTCAGGAACAGGAAACCAACTGATGCGTGGGAGAGGTACCGCCCTTTTGTATCTGTAGGTTTCCTGTTCCTATGGGGCGGATCCCCTCTCTCGTGGTGCTGTCATGGGAGTCCGAATAAAACACTTTTATTTAAAACATGACACAAGAAATAAAAAGTGCAGCTTCAAAAGCACGATAAAAAATGAAAGTAACCTAATTTAATCAGCCATTTTAAGGTCTGGTTTTTGGTGGACAACCATAGAGCGGGTGAGAGGTTGTCCACCTTATCTCCACTCCAAGGTATGGTCTGAGGTTTAAATAGTAGGCCTCCAGAGGCAGTTAGTGTTTGGTAGGCCTGGATAGTAGAGCTCCAGGACTATGTGTCCTGCTAAGGAAAGCTGAACCTTTGTGTGCTGATTTCTCCTGAGCGAGCAGATCTCTGCAGATGCATGGACTATGATATACCATTTAGTTTTGTTTTTTTTACCCAAAGTGCTGAGTTAATTTTTACTTCACTGTGGTTTATGCTGCATGTACATAATAAACCAGTGTAGGATTTAAAGAGACAGCTTTCCTGTGCATACCTCTGTGTACAACTGAGTGAGCTGATCTACCACGATATATAAATATAAAAAATTATATAGTGACAGTTACACTGTGTCATTTGGGGATTTTGATTGGTGCAGGCTTTGCTATGTACGTAGCTTGTCTGTGTTATATATTGATGAGTGAGCACTAAAATGCTCAGGTGCTTGTTGCTCTGGTCGAGCAAATTAGAATGCTCGGGTGCTCGACCCGCGCAGCAAGCCCAATGTAAGTATACTGTCCTCATGCACAGTGTGTAGTGAGACATGTAGCTAAGCCCCCTGTCTTTAAGAAAAAGAGGCTGTAAGTTGTAACCCTCTTTTATTGATTGCAGATGTGACAGGAAAGGGTGAGACTATAGGATGCCATAACAGGAGAATTTCTGAATATATAACTGCACAGTGCATAAAATACAGATAGTCTGCAATACACAGTGATATGAGATAATATACAGGTAACATGAGGTAATACAAACTGCTGAGTACCTACTTAGTAAAGCAAATATATTGATAAACACAGGACTGTAATATATAGATAGCGCTTACCAATTATGCTTAGAGCAGTCTGTTTAAGGAGCATGAAGAAAACGAATGGTGTGATTTCTCCTCAGATGCATGGAAGAACAAAGGCTGTTGTTCCCTTCACAGTGTCATAATAAGACCACAATGCAACAGGAACAATCCCATAATGCCCTAGGAACTTCCCATAATGCATTGCAAATTAAACTAGAATCTATACATTAAACCGCCAGCATATGGTGCTGTTACCTTACAATATAAAATACAGGAAGGATTAATTCACACAAAAATACAATGTTTGTAATAATGGAGACATAAAAAAAGACTAAACTTTCTAGACAGCAATTATATGGCTGAACAGAACAGTAAATCTATGGGAAAACGGAGCATTTTTGCCGCGATCACCCCGGGGGTCCTTTTAGGGTCTAAAAACATCTTAAAACGATGGGAACAGTGCTCAAATGACACGAGAACATCATGGGGAAGGCCCCTGGTGGCATTTCTGACTCCTAGGTCACTGCTGTGAACAATGTTGTCAGAGTGTTACGCCACTTTTACTTTATTGCCACCTGATGAAGACAGACTAATCTGTCGAAACGCGTTGTGGACTATAATATTACAATAAATGAAGATTTGTTTAAAGCAGATACCTGTTCTTTGCGCTCCTGTGGACCGGGTATACCCAGTTTCCTACCTTAATCCTTCCTCATCCGATGCACCCGGCTGTAGTAGCATTGGTCTTCTACCCCTCACCTAGAAACGTGCAGCTGGCGCTCCCTCTGACAGTCTCTTCCACAGTCTATGCCACTTTTACAGGCGCACACTGAAACATACAAAAACTAAACCAAAATGGATTTTCCTGGGAAACATGTTAAGGAACATCCTTTCCAAGGTAAAAAATTTTATGTAAAGCAAAAGAAATAACCCCCCGCAAATTTTTTTTTACCTCCAACACTTGGGCTTTGTTCACACGTAGCATTTTTGATGCATTTTTCAACTGTAGCATTGCTTTCAACCAATACAAATGCATTCACTGGGACATACCATTTTAACATTTAACAACCATAGCTGGCCATGTGGTGTGTGACATCATCAGAAACATCTTATTTCATTTCTGAAGGAGGGACTCTGAAAGTCACAAAGCCAATTTTTATAGGGCCATGAGGCAGCATCAATATTCTTAGAGCGCCATTATTAAACAGTGGGTCTCCTATACTGTTATTGCATATGCAGTGAGTGGCTGGGTTGCCAAAAATTAGGACGCTCACTGATGCCCATTTGAGGAGACATACAGGAAGGCCTCATGAAAAAATGTTCCCATTATAAGTGGCTCTCCCATACTGTTTGCCTATGCATTGAATGTAAGGACTGCACTGCACCAAAGTTACACACACCCCAATAAGCCTTTGAACCCATGTACTGGATGACCACATGAAAACAAAGTTCCCATTTTTTTCATTTGGTGCTGCCACACTGTTAGCCTATGCATTGCATGCAAGGCCTGCCCTGCCACAAAGTTACATGCACCCCAATAACCCTTTGAACCAACGTACTGGATGGCTACATGAAACCAAAGTTTCCATTATTATGAATTTTGTGCTCCCATAAAGTTTGCCAATGAAGTGAATGCAAGGCCTGCCCCAAATTTGCAGACACCCCAATCCCTCTTGGAAGAAACGTGAAGGAGGGCCTCATAAAAAAATCCCCATTAAAAAGGTGCATGACTCCTATACTTGTAACACCCAAACACTTTATTATGGGCAGGCAAACCTTTCCCCTGGGGGGTACACATCAGCATAGTGTGTAAACTTATTTTTATGGGCATCATAAACACCCTTGAAAACAATAATGTGGTTTCCTACACAGTTGCTGCTGGGAAGGTGCAGATTTTTAGCAGAAATATGGTGGACGAGTCGTTCGATGAAGTGATCAGGAAAAGGAGCATGGTGACGGCAGGAATGGTAACATACAGGATTAATAATAGCTGGGGCTATGTGAGGGATGAGATCCAGGATCCAGCCTACAATGATTAGTCGTTTACTCACCCCCAATTACGAGAATGTGTTTGATGCCCGTCAGAAGATCAGTGTCACAGATGCGCGTCTGATGCTTGGCATAAAAGATGCCCGTGAAAAATAGGTTGGCAAAGATGCACATATCCATATAAAAGGTAAAGTGCAAGATGCTGGTGAGATGCTTTATTCTAGAAAGCAGCAGATCAGTGCTGAAGGAAAACCAAACAAAATGTTGGATTCTTGTGAAAAACTAAGTTTAAAGAGGAGTGCACCGGCTGTAACTATCAAGACACCTGTGGCACAAGGTTCTTCATCTTCACCCATACATATTACCAAGAATATACAAATGTCAAAGCCGAAAACTATTTTTTCTGGTGTAACGAACACTGTTAAAGGAATGCCAATAAAAGTAGTTAACCAAGACCCTGGGAAACAACAGTTTTCCTCTTAACAAGATATGGACTATGATGGTATTGATGACGACTTGGAACTTTCCAACATCACCACCAAGAAGATAAAGATCACAGCTGCCAATAATGAGCAAAAAAGGCCGTGAATGTCTGGAAATTCTTTTTCTCTTGGGTAAAATTTTGCTCTTACTAAAGTGGTACAGAATGATGTATACACAGCTCCCATGTCTACTCAGCATGATACTTTGACACCTTTATTGTACACAAAGGTTCTAACCAACGTGTCAAGGACACTTGTCACAAAGGAGGCCAGTTCATCAGTAGGGCCCACTCCAAAAGAGTCTGTCTTTAGCCCTTTAGAAGGCCAAAAAATGACCATTAGTAATTTGCATCCAAGAGTCACAGAGCAGGATATTGTGGAGCTTTTCTGTGTAGGCGGTGCCTTGAAGCGCACCTGCTTGTTGAGTTCCGGAGTTGCCGAGGTTGTGTTTGTAAGAAAGTACAATACAGTTGGTGCCTACAAAGAATACAACAACAGATACCTAGATGGACAACCAATGAAATGCAATCTTCATTTCAATGGTATTGTGATAATATCAGAACAGCCCATACTTCTACGATTAAGTGACACCCCATCAAAGAAGGAAGGTGAATCTAGAAGAAACACAACTTCCTGCTCCTTCAGTGTTGCTTAAAATCCACCAGCTGAGTTTATCCTGATACTATCTTAAAAGCACTCTTTACATCCTCAGGGTCATCATCAGTCGTCCAACCACCTGCATTTAAGATTAAGCTCTGATGACACCAACACAACTTGGAGACTATAATAAGAGAGAATCACAATTCACATATGGATCCAGAGACTACTTTAAAATAAAACATTCATTTTTCTTTTTGTTTAACGCTGATGTTCAGCAGCAGGTAGTTGATGTTTGAAGGAGTCTGGCATCAGACATTGGACAATTTATCCTGTTGCCAGCATTGTAGCACAGTTCACATTCGTTGTGGGGCATTTGCGTTATAGCATCATGAATTTCCATTTTCCCCTTGCTCTACTATTGTGATACAGCACGATTATGGTTCAACTGTACAAATGTAATCCAGACCTGTCCAATTGTAGGCAATACTTATTGACCTTCGGCTGAAGCATATTGTGATATCTGTGATCTGAAGACAGAGAAATGCTAAGGGAATTAGATCATGGTAATAGTGATTTAAATACTGAGATGTGTACAGAGGAATGCTGGGAGGACACAGATTGTGATTTTCTATCAACTTCATCTGCATTTAAAAATTTTTATGTAATGCAGGTAATTAAAAAAAAATTACTCTAGTGTTGACAGGGTGCAGTGCTATATCATGATTATCTATTTGGTCTTCCTGCCATCCCTATAATTTTTTTAAATTGATATTTATTTGGACTCCTCATTGGAGGGGGGAGACACAAGAAACGATAGGTGAACTCTGCTGAGACCAAAAACACCCCTTTGTAAACAATAATGTGGCTGTTGCATCATGGAACACGTTCACTCTGGTGTTCTAGTGGTGGTGTCTGAAGAGACGTGGAGGATGTATGGTATCCCACAAAGTGGCTATTTCTATGGGATACCGGATATATTGTGTGTTTTCATATAAATGCTGTGCATTTTTATGTGGACTCGGCATTTTAAAAACTTTGAGACCCGCTGACAAGCAACACAAAAAAGGGTTAATCTTCTCCTCCCAGGCTTCATCAGGTGACCAAGCTCTGTTTTAATATGCTGAAGGTTTCAGGCCTCCATAGAATTGTTTTGGTTGTGTCTTAGCCTACTTATTCACACATTTTTTTGGCCCCAAAAATAAAAAAAATACAGGCAAGATATTTGAAAATGGGCTAGCTCCGTCAGACACCTCATCTATCTGTGGGCTACAAATTGTGGCATTTGAGTACTCCATTGAACTGTTTTTCCTGTCTCTTACCCGAGTTATTAACACCAGTTTGCTGAAAAAAATTTTTTTTATCGACCGGACAGATATTTTCAACTGGGGTTTACACGCACACTGACCATATATCAGTTGGCTTAAAATTAAGCCATTTGTAGTGAACGTGGAAAATATTGTAGCCCATTTAAAATGGCCAAGGCATGTGGCAAAGGACGTGGAAGTGGACAGTGGAGGTGATGGCGATGGTGCATGCAGAGGCCGAGGCCATGGGCAAGCTGAAATTGGGCCGCAACAAACACCCACATCTTCTCGCTTGACCTTCCTGTCCCAATTTTTCAGGGATCTCAGCAACACACCACTATTGAAGCCAGAGCAGTGTCAAAAGGTTGTTGGTTGGATAGTGGATAATACTTCCAGTCACTTTGCCATAACCACCAGCACTCTATCTTCCACATGGTCATGTCTGAGTATCCGTGAGTCTGGATCGTATATTCCTCACCCTGAGCCTCATTCCCCCCACCACGCCGAGTGCCTGGAGACAATTGATCCCACACTTGTATCGATGCCCAAATATTTGACAGCCACCATCACACTAAGGCGACGGTGGGAACGTGTCACAAGTGGTGGACGATGATGAGGCACAATTTCCAGAAAGTCAGGAGGAGGACCAGGGTGCATAAGTGGAAGACGAGTTGGTGGATGATATTATTATTAGTCATTTTTATAGCACCATTTATTCCATGGTGCTTTACATGTGAAAAATGTGCATGCATAGACAAGTACACTAAACATGAGCAATACAAGGCACACACAAGTACAGAAGGAGAGAGGACCCTTCCTGTGAGTGCTCACAGTCTACAGGGGATGGGTGAGGAAAGACTAGTGGAGGGTAGAGCTGCGGCGGTTCAGTTGACTGAGGATTACTGCAGGCTGTAGGCTTGTCGGATGAGGTGGTTCTACAGGTTTGTTTTGAATGTTTCCATGATAGGCCAAAGTCTGATGTGTTGGGGTAGAGAGTTACAGAGTTACAGAGTATGGATGAAGCATGGGAGAAGTCTTGTATTCGGTTGTGGGAAGAAGAGATAAGAAGGGAGTAGAGAAGGAGATCTTGAGAGGAACGAAGTTTGCGTGTAGGTAAGTACCAAGAGATGTATGGAGGAGACAGGTTGTGGATGGATTTGTATGTCAAAATGTTAGGGTTTAGAGAGGAGAGGCTGGGGAATAACGATTAGACAGGTGAATTAGTCAGGCAGCAGAGTTTAGGATAGATTGGAATGGTGCAAGAGTGCTAGAGGGGAGGCCATAGAGTAGAAGGTTACAATAGTCGAGGCGGGAGATGATGAGGACGTGCATAAGCATTTTTGCATTTTCTTGGTCAAGAAATGTACAGATCCATGAAATGTATTTGAGTTGTATTCAGCAGGAGGAGGCAAAGGCTTGGATATGTTTCTTGAAAGAGAGGGCAGAGTCGAGGATCAATCCGAGGCAACGAACAGGCGGGACTGGTGAATGTGAGCAACCATTTACATTGATGGATAGGTCTGGTGGAAGGGTAAAGTGAGATGGGTGTGAGATGATGAATTCTGTTTTGTCCATGTTCAGTTTTAGAAAGCGAGCAGATAAGAAGGATGAAAGAGCGGACATACATTATGGTATTTTTGTCAGTAAGGAAGTGATGTCAGATCCAGATTGGTAGATCTGCGTGTCATCGGCATAGAGCTGATATTGCAAACCGTGGGATTCTATGAGCTGTCCTAGGCCAAAGGTGTAGATGGAGAAGAGTAGGGGTTCTAAAACTGAGCCTTGGGGATCACTGACAGACAGGGGGTGAGGTGAGGAGGTGGTGTGGGAGAGGGAGACACTGAAAGTCCCCATAACACCAACACAGCAGAAGTTGGCAATACAACTGTTATGTGTACCCGAGTCTGATTGTTTTTTAAAGACTCTGCCGATAACCCCGAACAGTCCATTTTCACCACCTGCCATACCCACATCATCACGGCTAGCAAAAATACCAGCCTGACCACCACCAGCATGATCAGGCACATAGCAGCAAAGCACCTGACTTTTTTGGCCGAACCCCAGGGTCCAGGAACAGTGTCTGCGGGTGATACCACTGCTTCTTCAGCTGTTGTGAGTGCAGCCAATCCCCTGTCCATAGTGCATGCAAAGATACCTCCTGCCCTGCATCTGTCGTTGCACACACTCAACTAACATCATCAAGAAGCACGTCCATGTCCTTGTCCCAGCGCAGCGTTCATCTGTATCTACCCCAGTTCTTAGAATGCAAGCAAAATTACGCAGCCAATGCCCCACTACTAAATTTCCACATTTCTCGACTGCTTGTGCTCTAAATGTTGCCTTTTAGGCTCTTGGAGATGGAAGTTTTCCACAACATTATTGCAGCAGCCATCCCAAAGTACTTGGTTCCCAGCTACCACTATTCCTCCCGCTGTGCAGTCCCGGCATTACATAAGCATATGTCCTACAACATTACCTGGGCCCTCAAGCACACTGTTACTGGGAAAGTCTACCTAACCACTGACACGTGGACAAGTGCTTGTGGGCAGGGATGGCACATCTCGCTGGCGGCACACTGGGTTTACATAGTTGAAGCCAGGACCCAGTCAGACCATGTTACAGATGTATGGAGGAGACAGGTTGTGGATTGCTTTGTATGTCATAGTTAGGGTTTTGAACTGTAGCCTCTGGGCAATAAGAAGCCAGTGAAGGGCCTGGCAGAGAGAAGAGGCTGTGGAATAACAGTACTTTGGATGGAACATGTCCTTACGACACCAAGGATTGTGGGGCCCACATCAATCTGGGTTGTCCCCACAGTCTACAGCTCCTGTGTTAGGCGTTGGGTTCCTGCAGCTGCACAGCTGGAATCCAGAGCCTTGCATCTGGTGGTCTCCCATTCTCCTCCGACCACTCAGGAGCCTGCACAGCAATCTCGGCATCCCAGACGCTCTGCTCAGACCAGTTCTGTAGGACTGGTTGTTGCTGTCACCTCTGGGTCAGCAATAGCAGCGCAGGCTGTCCTGCAGCAAGCCACTGCAGAGGCTGTCTTCTCATCCCACTACTGGGCATGCTCACGAGATGATCTCCCATTGGAGATCGGAAGTCACGTGCTCAGGTCCTTCTCCTGATCTGATTGGTCCATCTCAGAGATCTGGAAGGTCCCGACAGTGCACGGCTATAAAAGGCCCGCATGGCCGCTCGGCCATGCGCTAGTACAGACTCTTCTTGCTAGATGTGTGAATGGTGATGGATGTATGATTCTGGTTACTGACTTATTAAGATTCCCCTCCCTCTGATATTATGCATGTGGATAGGGAACTATAGAAAGAGTCAACGCCAGTCAGTGGCAAACCTTAGGCCACTGTGCACACCGCACCTCTACACTAGCGTCCGGTGGTGTCACGTCTCTCACGGCACTATCGCAGAGCGGCTGTGTCTGCCACCGCGCTGCATCCAGCAGCACTTGCCGGCGCCTGCAGTAGCGACGCCGCACGCACGGTAGGTCTAGACGGACACCGTCCCCTGTCTTGTGCCCGTGTCCTGTGACCAGATACCGTGCATGCAATTTCGCTGAGACCTGTGAGTCTAACAGGCTCGGTGTTTATGTTACAGCGCCTCTGTGAGTTAACAGAGTCCGCTCTGCACACATCGGGTGACGTTGAACCCGTGCGCACTATACCGCCATATAGCGCGTCTGCCATTGTCTAGCAGCGGTTTTAACACCTACTGCACGGTGGACCGCGGGCGGCGAACACACTTTCTATTATTTAATATTTAGTGCGTTCCGCCGTCCCTAACATCCTGCACCTCCTCATCCTCCTCTTTAGCCTTCATCTCCAAAATGACAACATCAGTCACAAGCTGGAAGCACTGCAGCACTGCCTCAGCCAAGCGGCAACAGGCTGTGCTGAAGCTAATATGCTTAGGTTACAAACCACACAATACTGAAGAGTTGTGGACAGCTCTGAAAAAGCAGGCAGATCTGTGCCTGACACCGCTGAACCTACAGCCAGGTATAGTCATGTGTGACAATGGCCAGAACCTGTTGTCGGCTCTGAGGCGAGGCAAGCTCACACATGTACCATTCCTTTGCCATGTGCTTAATCTCGTTGTTCAATGGTTTCTCAAAAGCTACCTGGAGCTGCCGTATCTCCTTGTGAAAGTATGCCACCTGTGTGCCCATTTTAGAAAATCAGCTACAGCTCAGCCACCTTTGCCATGCTTCAGCAGTGTTTGCAGTTTCGGGCTCACCGACTAGCGTGTGATGTCCCCACGCGTTGGAACTCTATACTGCATATGTTGGAAATGATTTGTGAGCAGGAGATGGCAGTTCAGACTCTACACATAAGACCTCAGGAGTGGACATGGATGTCAGACATATGTACCATCCTCCAAAACTTTGAGGACTCCACCAATATGGTGAACCGCGATGATGCCATAACTAGCATTACCATCCCGCTTCTCTGTGTTCTAATAATAATAATAATAATCATCATTTATGTAGTGCCAACATATTCCAAAGCGCTTCGCAGTTTAACGGTTTCAAACAATAAAGTCATAAGTAACCACGTTTACAATAATACAATAATTAAAGCAAAATAAAACGACCCTGCTCGTGAGAGCTTACAATCTACAATGAGGTGGGGGATATACAAAGTACAGGTGGGTATTTACAATGATGTATTTACAATGATGGTCCAGCTCTTGAGAGAGTAGGGGGTAGATAGAGATCGTGAATGGGCTACACACACACACATAAAATGACTTTGATTAGGGAACATGCTAGGCTGCTCTGAACAAATGTGTTTTGAGGAAGTGCCTAAAACTGTGCAAGTTGTGGCTAGTCCTAATTTTTTGGGATAGAGAATTCCATAGGATTGTTGCATTGCGGGAGAAGTCTTTGAGTCGGGAGCGTGAGGTATGGATTAGTGCAGAGGTTAGTCAAAAGTCGTTTGCAAAGTGAAGCGATTGGCTAAGCCGATAGACAGAAATGAGGTACGAGATGTGAGGGGGTGCTGCACAGTGGAAAGCTTTGTGGGTGAGAACAAGTACATTGAATTGGATCTATAATGAATGGGCAGCCAGCGTAATGACTGGTGAAGAGCGGACGCATCCGAGTACCAATTAGCCAGATGGACAATCCTGGCTGCTGCATTACGGATGGACTGGAGAGGGGAAAGTCGAGGGAGGGGAGGCCAATTAATAGAGCATTAAAAGCTCTCTGCTCAGGAGCAGAGGATGCATTGCTGGCTGAGCATGATGAGACGGACAAGGAACCATATAGGGTGATTACACAAAGCACAGCCTCATCTCATCCCAACGTGGTTTGGGTGACAATGAGGAAGAACAGGAGCTAGTTTCATGCGCTATAGACGGTACTGCAAGCACAACTGTCATACCGTGTGTTCAGTGTGGATGGACTGAGGACAGGGAGGAGAAGGAGAAGGAGGAGGAGGAGGAGAGCATGGTCAGTCATCCTCTTGGTGAGGACATAGAAGTCTTGCCTGTTAGCAGTCTGGCACGCATGGCTGAGTTTATGTTATGCTGCCTTTCCCATGATCCTCGCGATCTCCAAATTTTGGGTGACAGGCAATATTGATTGGTGACACTTCTAGACCCACGCTACAAGGAGAACATTATATCTCTTATTCCAGAAGCAGACAGGTGTACTAAAATGATGGAGTGCCAGAGGGCCCTTCTTGCAAAAATTCCCATCTGAAAACGCTAGCGGCAGAGGTCACAGTTCATTGGACAACCAAGGAATGCATGTGAGAGAGACAACTCCAATCCAGCAGAGGCAGTGGAGCACTAGCAGAGTTCTGGGAGAGTTTTTTCAGACCTTCCCAACGCCCTGAGGGGTGAGGTACTCTCACAAAGAGTGCAAAGTTTTGGAAGATGCTGATGGAATACCCTGCTGACCGTACCAACGTCCTCCATGATTCCTCTCTGCCTTATAATTATTTGTTATCCAAGCTGGACACGTGGCATGAACGGGCTCTCCCTACTGTGCACATGCGCTGTACTCACGGTCATGGAGCACACGGCGCCATGCTCTAAGGCGGTCACTGGGCACATGGCTCCTTGCTCTCTGGCAGTACCGCTGTTAGTGTTGGGAGCCAACTGGAACAGTCATTCATGGCAACACTTCTCTAAGGACCGAGCACGCTGCTCAGCCTCCTATGCACTGCTTGTTCCTGCAAAAGCTGCTGTTGTATGCACTTTCTCTTAGCCTCCCCCCACCTCTAGGTCACAGGGTCTGTCTACTGCAGTCCGTTGCAGCGCCAGCACTTTGGGTGCGTAGTGTACTGCCCCCCTTGCTGCTTGCACGCTGACAGCGGGGAACTCACTCCTGCATCCTGCGCTTTTTCCCCTCAGCTTCTGGCCAGGTTCCCTGTCTAAATACGCTACCTCTTCCTTGGTCATGGGGCCTTTCTGGTCCCTTATTCCTTCCCCCAGGAAACAGGGGACGCAGCCTCGACTGTTCCGGACCTGGCGCAGCACAGGTACCTGCAGCCCGGTCTACCTGCTTACAAATCTGTCCAATCAGTTCTTTAATGCAAGCATCATAGAAGGCATGTGATCCAATTTTCGAGTGTAAATTGTAGATTACATCCAGAACAGTTTCACTTTGAAGGACTTTGGGGCTCACATCAATCCACAAGATGATATTAGTCTCATACTTCAAAATTTCGGTGGTAAATCATTGCCACACAGATAGGTTGTGTGTTCTGACTTCTGTAACATCATTTGTGTGATAATTCATACCTTTTAGCTTCATATTCATCATCTTCTTCAGCCTTAGGAATATAATGTTGTAAAAGTGAAAGCAAGTTGATGAAGTTGGTGGTAAGTCATTTGTGAAAGAATTTGTAATCTTTACTATTTCTCCATTGCGTGTGCGGCTAACCAGCTCATTGATCTTATTTAGTTTCTTTGGCAAGAAAAAGCAGCTCCATCAAAATCTTGTGCTTTTCCTTTTAATTCATCATGCTGGTAAAGTAGAGGTGATATTAGGGATCTAGATTACATCTGTGGACTGTAGTCAACATTGTACTGTGACAAGACCCATTATCAATTTGACAGTTTGTGCACAGCTGAATAGAGTTGCGAGAAAAAACACATTTTGATTCAGTGACATGTTGTATGGATTGCCTAGTGGAAACACCCATGTCATGGAAGTCACATCTATGACCACCACGCTCTCCATTTGACACATCTTTAAATCCAGCCGAAATATGAAAATTTTCTAGCTTCTGTTTGGGAAACTGCAAGGGCTCCCTTTTGACGTCCTCGTCCAACAAGTTTAGTATTAGTAGGTGATGGATGGTCAGAATCCGGCCCAGGAACACCAGGTTTGGATAGTTGCGAGTCCTGGCCCCGTGCTCTTCCTCGTGCTCTTGCTCTTCCAGTAATGATTTACTCTAGGAGCTTTCACCATCGGAATCCGCTGACAGAGTACAGCGCCGCCCAAGCCTTCACCCTCTGCTTCTCAGACTTTCTGTGCAGTAAAGGCAGAAGATGATGTTGGTGGTAGTGGTTGGTGTATTTGAGACCCATTCATGAAGCAGCCATAATAATTTGAAACAGAAGTATTTTACCGAGATAGCACACTCTTATATATGTGGCCTGTATTTTGTTTTTTTTAACGCAAAATATTGTATAGAAAAAGGGTAAGACACAGGAAAAACAGTTAACTGGAGGCCGGAAATTAAAAAATTTGTAGGCCACAGATAGATGAGGCGTGTAACCGAGATACCACACTGTTCAATATGTGGCCTGTATATTTGTTTTTTTCAAGAAAAATAGTATATAGAAATAGGGTAAGATAGCAGAAACAGTTGAATGGAGCTCTCAATTACCACAATTTTTAGTCCACAGAGAGAAGAGGCATCTGACAGAGATGCTGTTAAATATGTGGCCTGCTTTGTTTTTTTGTTTTTAACCACAAAATAGTCTATAGAACTAGGGTAAGACACAGCAAAAAAAGGTGAATGTAGCCCTGAAAGGCCACAATTTGTAGGCCACAAATAGATGAGGTGTCTGACGGAGAAACCACACTGTTCAATATGTGGCCTGTATTTTTATTTTTTTTTTACAGAAAAATAGTGTATAGAAAAAAGGTAAGACACAGAAAAAATATTTAACTGGAGGCCTTCAATGCCACAATTTGTAGGCCACAGATAGATGAGGCGTGTGACTGAGATACGACACTGTTCAATACCTGGCCTATATTTTTGCTTTTTTACCACAAAATATTGTATAGAAATAGGGTAAGACATAGCAAAAACTGTTGAATGGAGCCCTCAATTGCCACAATTTGTAGCCCACAGATAGAAGAGGCATCTGAAGGAGATACAACACTGTTCAATATGTGGTCTGTATTTTTTTGTTTTTACTGCAAAATAGTCTGTAGAACTAGGGTAAGATACAGGAAAAAAAGGTAAATATAGGCCTGAAATGCCACAATTTGTAGCCCACAGATAGAAGTGGCATCTGACAGAGATACCACACTGTTCAATATGTGGCCTGTATTATTTTTTGTTTTTACCGCAAAATATTTGATAGAAAAAGGGGAAGACACAGCAAAATTCAGTTGAGTGGAGGCCTGAAATGCCACAATTTGTAGGCCACAGATAGATGAGGCATCTGATGGAGCTATCCCACTTTCAAATATCTGCCCTGTATTTTTATTTGGCCAGCAAAATTGTGTCAATAAGTAGGCTATAAATAACAGTAAAACTGACGGCACATCAAGAACTAGTCTGAATAGGTGCATACCAAAAAACAGCTTACATATCAAAATAAGAAAAATGGTTGCACTCAATTGTATTAAGACATGTCAATATGAAATATATGAAGTGTGAACAGCATAATGGCTTTTGAAATTTAGAAAAAACACATGAGATACTTAGCACAAAATTTGGTCAAAAATGTGAGCCCATTCACCTACGTCAAGGTAATCTCATGATCGAATGGGTCCCTAATCTCTCTGCTTAGTGTGAACACTTACCTCTGGCTAATAACTTGGTAAAGCCTATATTTATAGGGAGATAGGAACCAAATGTGCTTGGATGTAATTAAAATCACAGCTTGGTGAAGTGCGGAGTGCTCAGTCAGTGAATAAAGGCAGACAAAAGGACCTGGTCCCAACCACTGGACACCAGTCAGTATTTGTAAACCAAAACACGGAGTGGGTCAAACATGCAGAATTGGTGCACTTGTTTCTATTTTACCTTGTCCTCTGGTCACCTGGTTTTGGCTTACAAATGCTGAGAAAAAATACTGAACAAATACTGATAGTGTGAGCGTAGTCTTACTCTGGACTACATCTGGCCTCTATTCAGCAGAGTTCTTCTTTTCAGAAGTGCACAAAACTGGCCCACGGCACTTTTATGAAAATCCTACCAAGACAGACATCACCAGATCACAGGTCCTATGGTGTCCACAGTGCCTCCATCTGCCTTATTATAGGGAATCTTCCCCCATGGGTTTTATCTGAATCACATATTTCAGAGATTTACGTAGAAATCCCAGATGTAAGTGCTCAGCGCAGAGCACAGGATAAATGTGAGTCGAGCCTTACTGCGATCTTTGGAAACAGAATGAACAAATCAACAGCAGGTGAAGAATTGGTTTTATTTATTTTTTACGCCATTCCTTGTGCGGTATAAGTGATTAGGCGACTTTATTCTTCGGGTCGGTGCCATTACAGCAATACCAGATTTATATTGAGTATTTATGCTTAGCTGCTATCACACACTAAACTAGTTTTTGCAAACCCAGATTTTGAGAGCTATAATTTTTCCATATTTCAGCCAGCAGAATCATGTCATGGCTTGGTTTTTGTGGGACAAGTTGACGTTGTTATTGGTACCATTTTCAGGAATATCATTTTTTGATCACTTTTTATTCTTATTTTTAGGATACAGAATGAACAAAAACCAGCAATTCAGAAATAGTTTTTTTTTTAAATGTTCCGCGTGTTGTAAAATTGATAAGGAAGCTTTATTCTTCAGGTCAGTATGATTACAGCGATACCTCATTTATATAATTTTTTAATGTTTTGCTGCTTTTGTACAATACAAACTATTTAATAGAAAAAGGAATTATATTTGCATCGCTTTATTCTGAGAGCTGCAACTTTTTTTTCTGCTAATAGAGCTGTATTGCATCTTGGTTTTTCCCGGACAAGATGACGTTTTCAGCGGTAGCACTTTCATTTACATTCATCTTTTTTATCACGTTTTATTGCACTTTTTCAGTAGTATGACGATAAAGCATTGTTTTTTGTGTTTTTTTAGCTTTTTTTGGTGTTCACTAGAGGGGATAACTAGTGGGACAGTGTAATAGAGCGGGTCTTATGGACGCGTCAATACTAAATATGTGTACTTTTTCTGTTTTTTTACATAAATGTATTTATTGGAAAAATCTTTGTTTCCTTTTTTTGTTCTTTGGGGATTTAAAAAACACTTTTTTTTACACTTTTTAATAATTTGTGTTCACTTTTTACAATGTCCCAGGATGGGACATCACTGTACTTTGACAGATTGCTGATCTGATACTCTACAATGCCAGCCATCTTGGAACCAGGGGCGCTCCATGGAGTCCATCAGAACAACGCAATCGCATCATTCTGTTCTGATGGGAGCACTCAGGGAGCCCCCTCCCTGTGTGCAATCTCCTCGATATCGATGTCACTACTGACAGTGGCATCAGAGAGGTTAAGGGTATGTGCACACGTTACGGATTCTGCTGCGGATCTGCAGCAGTTCCGCAGACATTGTACAGTACAATGCAAAGCAATGGGATTTCAAAACCGCAGTGCACATGCTGTGGATTTTTCTGCGCGGATTTGCTGCGGTTTTAAATCTGCAGCATGTTAATTCTTTCTGCGGATTCCGCAGCGGTTTGACACCTGTTCCATTGTCCAGGTGTCAAACTGGAGGGGAAAACCGCAGGCAAATCTGTAGGTAAACCGCAGGTCACTTTACCTGCGGTTTTACCTGCAAATCTGCACGGAAAAATCCGCAGCTGAATCCGCACTGTGTGCACTCACCCTAAATGCCCGAGATCAGTGCTAGCACCGATCGTGGGCGTTGTTGCAAGGTGTCAGCTGTCACACAGAGCTGACACCTGCACCTGATCGCTGCAGCACTCAACTCCCGCAAAGGAGTATATGTACGGCGCACGTCGGGAATGGGTTAAAGAAGTGCTTATTTTACTGAATTAAACTGAATTGCAGCTTATGTAACAGCCTTAAATTTTGTCTTTTTTAAACATATTATAACAACTTACATGTAATGCATGTTTTGTTTATTATTAAAGATATTCTTATTGCGGTTTAGATAGTGAAACTTATCCCTGAAGCTGTACCCTTCTATGTCATTGTGTAATAAGTTGCTATTGCAAAAACTCAGTGTTTAGCATAAGTACAAGGAATATTACCGCACATTACATAAAGGAAGAGAATGTAAAAATATAATGAACAATGTCATAATCTTAAGAAGGTATTTATGATGGATAGTTTAGAGTCTGTAGAGATGCATGCCCAGATATTAAAGGGAATATGTTAGCAAGGTCACCTCACCCCTTCCAAATCAAATATCGTCCTACACCTTTATATCTTCTTTCTGTTGCTGCATCAACAAGTAATTAGCATTTTAATGCCTATGCATGAGGATTTTAAGTGGGCTGGATGTGACAGAGCACTTAGAAAGCTTTACCTCTTGAGTTACCTGCCTCTTTAGTTTGATTGACTGCTTACTGCAAAAGAGGTTGGAGGTGGGCATGGAGATAACCTCAGGAGGTAGCCTTTCATTAAGTATTCTGTCACACCCAATGCACTTAACATCTCATTTGCATGCAAGATAAAATACTAATTTCTTGGGAATGCAGCAACAGATACAATATATAAAGGTATCTATGGATTTTCATTTCAAAGACCCACATGCCCTTATATACAGTTTTAGGGGTTTGATCTTACTGACAGATTCCCTTTAAGCACACACCGCTCCCTACACTTTAACCCTCTAATTTCTGCGATCGAAAGCAATCAGCATTCCAGGAGCTGGCCAAAAAAAAAGTGGAATAAAACGCAACTAAAAAGACGGCTATAAATTAACACGGTGCCGCTGAAATTGTCATCTTGTCCCGCAAAAAACAAGCTGCCATACAGCTCCACCAGTGGAAAAATAAAGTTATAGCTCTCAGAATAAAGCAATGAAAAAATAATTATGTTTTTCTATTAAACAGTTTTTATTGTGTAAAAGCGCCAAAACATAAAAAAAACTACATAAATGAGGTATCGCTGTAATCATACTGACCCATAGAATAAGGCTAATGTGCCCACGTAGCGTTTTAATCCGGACACTGAAAACCGGACTTCTTCCCAGAAATCGCACAGTTTTTTTCGCGCGATTTTACCATGATTATGTTCGCGATTTTTGCCGCGATTTTCGCATGCGATATTCAAGCACTTTCCAAGCGATTTGAAGCATCGCTTGGAAAGTGATTGACAGGTTGGTCACACTCCTCAAACATAGTGTTTGACAAGTGTGACCAGCTTTTTACTATTGAGGCCGCCTATGCGGCATCAATAGTAAAAGATAGAATGTAAAAAATAATAAAAAAATAAAAAATCGGGGTATATTTACCTTCCGACGTCCCGCGCAGTCTCAGTGACGCTCCCGTTCCCAGCGATGCCTTGCAGGACCTGTGATGACGTTGGTCTCGCGTTGCTATAGCGATCTCACGAGACCGCTAGAGTAACGCGAGACTACGTCATCACAGGACCTTGCCGCAAGGCATTACTGGGAACGCTGAGGCCCGGGAAGGCAGCGCGTGACGCCAGAAGGTAAATATACCCCAATTTTTTATTCTTTTTTTACAGGGGTATGGTACCCAGGGCCTGGAGGACAGTCTCCTCTCTTCCACACCTTGGGTACCATCTGCACATGAGACGCTTAACTTCGCGCATGGTGGGCATAGCCACATGCGGGAAGTAAGCGGTTCCCATGCATTCCTATGGGTGCGGAATCATGGCAATTCTTTGCGATTCCGCAAAAAAGAATGAGCATGCTGCGATTTTTTTCTGCGATGCGATTCCGCTGCGGAAAAAAGAGCAGCATTAGCACAGCATGTGCGGAATGCCATAGGAATGCATGTGGTGCGTTCTGTACAAGATTTTTAAACGTTTTTGCGCCGAAAATCGCGGCAAAAACGCTTAAAAATCGCATCGTGGGCACACAGCCTAAAACTGGCTTATCAATTTTACCATGTGTTCATTCTTTCTGCCAAAAATCGGAATAGAAATCGATCTAAAAATGTCATGTGCCCGAAAATGGTACTAATAAAAACATAAACTCATCCCGCAAGAAACAATGCCTCACATGATTCTGTGGGCCAAAATATGGAAAAATTATAGCTCTCAATGTGGATATGAAAAAACAATTTTTTACAATAAAAAGTGTCATTTAGTATGTGACATCAGCCAAACATAAAAACCAGATATAAATCTGGTATCACTGTAATCGCCACTACCAGAAGAAAAAAGTTGCCTAATCGCTTTTAATAATAATAATAATAATAATAAATTTTATTTTTATAGCGCCGACATATTCCGCAGCACTTTACATTTCAGAGGGGATTTGTACAGACAATAGACATTACAGCATAACAATAATCACATACAGTAGATTATAACAAATACCAAGAGGAAAGAGGGCCCTGCTCGCAAGCTTACAGTCTATGAGGAAAGAGGGAGACACGAAAGGTGGGTGGTAACAGTTACCCTGATTGTATGGACCAGTCATAATGTTAAGTGTGTAACAGTACAGACACAGAGGGCTAATGGAGGCATAAAGCATGTGGGAACATGATGCGGGGAACCTGGTTATGGTAAAACTTTTGGCTCTGCCACACAGGGATAGATTAGGTTAATGTGTTGGGGTGGCAGGCCAGTCTGAATAAATGCGTTTTCAGGACACGCTTAAAATTGTGGGGATTGGGGACTAATCGTATTGACCTGGGAAGTGCATTCCAAAGAATTGGCGCGGCACGTGTAAAGTCTTGGAGACGGGAGTGGGAGGTTCTGACTATTGAGGATGCTAATCTCAGGTCATCAGCAGAACGGAGGGCGCGGGTAGGGTGGTATACTGAAACAAGGGAGGAGATGTAGGGTGGTGCTGAGCCATGGAGGGCTTTGTGAGTGAGGGTAATAAGTTTATACTGAATTCTGGAGTGGATGGGTAGCCAGTGTAGTGACAGGCACCAGGTAGAGGCATCGGTGTAACGATTGGTGAGGAATATGATCCTGGCTGCAGCATTCAAGACAGATTGGACGGGGGAGAGTTTGGTAAGAGGGAGACCGATTAGAAGAGAGTTACAATAGTCGAGACGAGAATGAATAAGAGAAACAGTAAGAGTTTTTGCAGAGTCAAAGGTAAGAAAAGGTCGAATTCTAGAAATGTTTTTGAGGTGCAGATGACAAGAGCGAGCCAGTGATCGAATGTGGGGGGCAAAGGAAAGCTCGGAATCAAGTATGACCCCAAGACAGCGGGCCTGTTGCTGGGGAGTAATAGTGGAACCACACACAGAAATGGCAATGTCGGGTATAGGTACATTAGTAGAGGGAGGAAACACCAGGAGTTCAGTCTTTGACAGGCTCAGTTTCAGATATAGTGAGGACATGATATTAGACACAGCGTTTAGACAATCGCCGGTGTTTTCTAGAAAGGCTGGCGTGATGTCAGGAGAAGAAGCGTATAATTGGGTGTCATCAGCATAGAGATGGTACTGGAAATCAAATCTACTGATTGTTTGACCAATAGGGGCAGTGTACAAGGAGAAGAGGAGGGGACCTAGAACCGATCCTTGGGGGACCCCAACAGTAAGGGGAAGATGAGAGGAGGAGGAACTGGCAAAAGATACAGTAAAGGAGCGGTCGGAGAGATAGGAGGAGAACCAGGAGAGAATGGTATCCTTGAGGCCCATGGAACGGAGCATAGTGAGGAGGAGCTGATGATCCACAGTGTCGAATGCTGCAGAGAGATCCAAGAGAATTAGCATGGAGTAGTGACCATTTGATTTAGCTGTTAGCAGATCATTAGAGACTTTAGTGAGGGCAGTTTCAGTGGAGTGTAAAGAGCGGAAACCGGATTGGAGAGGGTCGAGAAGAGAGTTTTCTGAGAGATAGCGGATAAGACGGGAGTGGACCAGGCGTTCCAGGAGTTTAGAGATGAAGGGAAGATTAGAGACAGGTCTATAGTTAGCGGCACAGTTTTGGTCGAGGGATGGTTTTTTAAGTAGTGGATGTATGATGGCATGCTTAAATGAGAAGGGAAAAATACCAGAAGAGAGAGAGAGGTTAAATATTTTAGTTAGGTGAGGGGTGACAGCAGGGGAAAGGGACTGAAGGAGCTGTGACGGAAATGGGTCACTGGTGCAAGTAGTTGGGCGAGAAGATGCAAGGAGCCTGCTTACTTCTTCTTCTGTGACTGGTTCAAAATCAGAGAGTGAGTTCGATGCAGTGGGGGAGGGAGGACAGTGCATGGTATGAGGTGATTGGGAGATAATTTCCTGTCGGATCTGGTCAATTTTTTCTTTGAAGTAATTGGCCAGATCGTCAGCTCGGAGCTCCGTGGTTGGGGCCTGTACTCTTGGATTGAGTAGAGAATGAAAAGTGTCAAAGAGACGTTTCGGGTTATTGGACAGTGAGGTGATGAGGGTGTTGAAATAGGTTTGTTTGGAGAGGTGAAGGGCAGTGTTGTATGTTCTAAGCATAAACTTAAAATGGATGAAATCTTCGGGTAGATTGGATTTTCTCCACAGACGTTCGGCGCACCTGGAGCACCGCTGCAGGAAACGTGTTTGCACCGTGTGCCAGGGTTGTCGCCGTCTGCGTTGTGGTGTTCTATTTATAGGGGGTGCAAATTCATCCAGGGCACTTTGAAGTGTTTCATTGTAATGCTTCAATGCAGAATCAGGACAGGAGAGGGAGGAGATAGGGGCCAATGAAGACTGCAAGTTCTTCATAAGTTTCTGGGTGTTAATGGCCTGTATGTTTCTATAAGTATGGACAGTGGGGGTGACCTGAGCAGCATGGCAGTTCTTGATAGAGAATGAAAGAAGATTGTGGTCAGAGAGCCGGAGAGGGGAGTTTGCAAAATCATCCACTGCACAAAGCCGAGAGAAGACCAAGTCGAGGGAGTTTCCGTCTTCATGCGTTGGAGAATTAGTAAGCTGCGAAAGGCCAAATGAGGAGGTTAGAGATAAAAGGTGAGTAGCAGATGGTGAGAGGGGAAGAGCAATGGGGATGTTGAAATCACCCATGATGAGGGTAGGGATGTCACAGGAGAGAAAATGTGGAAGCCAAGTGGCAAAATGATCCAGGAACTGATGGGAGGGGCCGGGAGGACGATACACCACCGCCACTCGCATGGAGAAGGGGGTGTAGAGTCTGACGGCATGGACCTCAAAAGAAGGGAAGACAAGTGAGGGTATTTGAGGGATAACCTGAAAGGTACATTTTGGTGATAGGAGCAGACCAACGCCTCCACCAGCTCTATTGTCTGATCTTGGGGTATGAGAGAAGTGAAGCCCCCCGTATGAAAGAGCAGCAGCAGCGGTAGTGTCTGACTGCTGGATCCAGGTTTCAGTAAGAGCCAGGAGGTTAAGAGAATTAGAAAGGAAAAAGTCATGAATGAAGGAGAGTTTGTTACACACTGAGCGAGAATTCCAAAGTGCACAATTAAGAGAAACAGATGGCATGCAGGGAATATTAATAAGATTAGAGGGGTTTCTGAGTGTAGCAGTCGGGAGGTTTGACTTTCTATAACATGGGGGACCAGGGTTGGGAGCAATGTCTCCTGCGACTAGGAGAAGGAGGATAGAAAGAGTGAGCAGATGGTTAAGTGATTTGTGAGAGCGTCTCTGATGTTGAATGGTGGGACTGACTGGATCTGTGCAGTTTAACAACGTGAAAAGAGCATGAGTGCTATACATAGGAGAGGAAAGAAGCGAGGGGCCAATGTGGATGGAGTGTAGAGAGTTAATGCCAGGGCGGTGGATGTGTGTGAATGCAGCGGCCAGGATTAAAATTACACAAATGCATATGGTATATATTTGTTGTACTCCAAATGTACAGGGAGTAGATGTATATAAATGTCTTGCCTGTCTAACTGCCATGTTATAACTGCCAGTACTTTGATAAACTGTACTTGGATAAAGTGTGCATAAATGCCCCCTGCATAAATGCTATCCCCAAGCTATGTCTGAATATATAGGAGGATAAGACTTAGAATTTTTTTTTTTTTTTTTTTTTTGGGCTCTCTCTTCTCGTTAATCAATCACACTAAATTGAGACACCAGGACCCAATAAAATGTTGTGGTCAAATAAACACATGTCCAGCACTACATGGATCATAAAGCACTTTGAAAAGTTTCTTGACCTCACAACATAAGGGGACAAGCAGAGTAAGTTGAAAAAAACTATATACCATATAGAAGCTTGCAGAGTTGAAAACACAGAGATAGCATTCAGGATTAACTGCTTGCTGACATTGAATGGAGACACAGGAGTGGATTCAGAGCAGAGATTGGAAAAGCTGGTTACCATATAGAAGCTTGCAGAGTTGAAAACACAGAGATAGCATTCAGGATTAACTGCTTGCTGACATTGAATGGAGACACAGGCATGTGTCTTTTAATGCATGAGGAACAACGTAAAAAATAAATAAAGCCAATTCTTCACCTGCTGTTGATTTTTTATAATTCTTCCTCCCAAAGATCACAGTAAGGATCGGCGCACATTTATCCTGCGCTCTGCGCTGAGCACTTACACCAGGGTTTCCATGTAAATCATTGAAATACGTGATTCAGATGAAACCTCTGTCAGAATATTATATATATAATGAGGCAGATGGAGGCACTGTGAATGCTGTCTAATCTGTGATCTGGCAGTGTCCGTCTTTTTAGGATTGCATAAAAAAGCTGTCGGTCACAGTTTTGTGCACTTCTGAAAAGAACACTGCTGAACAGAGGCCAGGCGGAGTGAATGGATCCCTTGGGGTTTCATCTGAATCACGTCACTCAGAAATTTAAATGGAAGCCACAAATTAAGTGCTCAGCGTAGAGAGCTGGATAACTGTGATCCCAAACGTTATGCAAAATGTTCCCAATAAATGCTTCAACTTAACCCACAAAAAAAGCAAGCCCTCACTCAGGTCTGTCATCTGTTAATGGAAATATAGGGGGCTTCCACATTATTGGTAGCACAAAGGCTCTGGAAAAGTGAAATGGCTACTCACCTGCCAAAAAATTCAGCAAATTCTGCCCTTCCAAATCCAAACACCCCCCTCCCTTCTGAGCCCCACAGTGTACCTAAACCACACATTTCGTCCACGTTTGGAATTACTGAAGTGATGAGAGCTCTCCTAACTTACGGGTGCTTGTCTCCAGAAGCACAGTCTGGGCATAATGTACTGGTGACTGCAACGCACTGGTCACTACAGTATACTGGTCACGGAAGTTTGCAATTTTCACTCGGCAACATTCATTGCTGCTTGTTTCCGGAAATACATATGAAGTCTAAATCTTCACTACACTTGTTGATAAATTCCACAAAGTGGGGTGACTTGATTCTGCTCTTCCAGCAATTAGGGGCTCTGTATATGGAGTCCGCAAATTGTTCTAGGAAAATCCGATCTCCAGGAAGCAAATAGCGCTCTGTTCCTCCCGAGTCTCTCCGCATGACTAAGTAGTATGTGAGGCAGCGACAGGTGTTATCTGCGAGGGTTGCTATGTGTCCCCCAGGATGCGCACAGAAGCATATAGAGGCTGCTGAAGTGCATTGCATTCACAGGCATAGCTGTGATTGCAGGGCAAAATAAACGTAAGTTTGGTCTTTGGCAAGCTATTCGCCCAATGCAGATTTAAGAAAACCTGGCATGGGCTTTTATTTTTGGAGCAGACTACAGAATGGTAGTGGGGCGGTTTGTTTACTCCAGGCCAGGGCTTACAAGTGGCCCATGGCATACTGCTTCAGTATGTCACAATACATGTTGGCAATCATGGTTCCCTCAATGAACTGTAGTTCCCCACAGGTGGCAGCACTCAGTCAGTCCCAGACCATGACACTCCCACCACCATGTTTGACTGTAAGCAAGACACACTTGTCTTTATACTTCTCACCTGATTGTTGCCACACAAGCTTGACACCATCTGAACCAAATGAGTTTATCTTAGTGTAGTGACCCGGTCCAAACTACATATGTCCCTTTAAGTAACCCTGGACCGTGAGTAGCTTTTGTGCACTTCAACTCACCCCTAAGTTATCCCTTTTACTGTTATATGGTTTAAATGAATCCATTACTCACTAATCTCATATGTTCATGATTTATATTATTCTCACAATGTGAAGTCTGACACAAGAATTGAGTGTTATCCTATTGGTTGGTGACCCTGTCACCAAGGTTCAATGGGAGGAGCTACCTCTAGTCTCTGTGGAGACAAGACAGGGTTCTGGAAGGTTCCCTGAGGAGTCTGGTTCAAGATGTGACCCAGAGCAGATCTCATGTGAGGGGTCTCCTGACCCCCCTCCAGGCTCCAAGCCTGGAGGTTCCTCCTTCTCTTCATCTCAAGACTTACATCCAGGCCTAATGCCTTGGATCTTCCTCTGACTTCTACAGCCAAAATGGCTGTAGACTTGTAACCTTTTTTTTAACCCTGGATCCCCGCTGTCCGATTTAATGCATGTTTCTCTAGCATTAGGTCGCACTAAATGTGCACAGAAGAACCTATTGCTCCACGTGATGAGGAAATCAAGGGTCCTCCGCCTCAACGCAAATTATCCATTATTTAATTCAAGTATATTTCTGCACGTACCATGACCAGCTGAGAAAATGAATACGGGATTTCCGGTATGTAACTATTGCCATATATTCCCTCTTGTGCCTTTATGCTACAAAGAGACTTTGAACTTTCTTATAATTACCTGCAAGTACTGCTTCTAACTAATAAAGGCAGAACCTCAATTCTGTGTCAGAATCCAATCCTGAACTGTATTGGCGATGGATTCCCCATGTGAACTGTTACCATAACTCCATGTTATATCTCCCCGTTCTGCTGAAGTAAAGCAGCTGTTATCCCAGATCCCCGAGACCTGTTGTCTTTGGTTATTCAATTGGCTGTGGACACTGAGTGGGGGTGGATAACAGTGAACGGAATGGCCCCTTACCAAGGCTGTTGCATTAGGGTACCGTTACACTTAGCGATGCACCAGCGATCCCGACAACGATATGGATCGCTGGTACATTGCTAAGTGGTCGCTAGTGTGCTGCCACACAGGCAGATCTCACCAGCGACATAGCAGTGGTCAGGGGTCGCTACTTACCTGTCAGAGGCGGCGATCCTGACGTCCTCCCGCCCGAGTCCACGCGTCGCTCGTCGGCGCCACAGGAAGCGCCCGACGAGAAATGATCCAGGACCTTCTCGCGCGACCAGCGATAACCAGCGGGAGAGCCGGTCGGAGGTAAGCATCACATGTAACGATATCGCTAGCAATATCGCTGCTACGTCACAAAATCGGTGACTTTACAGCGATATTGCTAGCGATATCGATATGGGTAAAGGAGGACTTAGTCTCATCAAACCACAGAAAATGGTTGCAGTAATCCATGTCCTTAGTCTACTTGTCTTCAGCAAGCTGTTTACGAAAAAAGCCATGCAGACCAATTTGATGCAGTGTGTGGCGCATGGTCTGAGCACTGTCAGGCTGACCCCCCAACCCCTTTAAACTGCAGCAATGCTGGTAGCACTTGAAAACACAGTTTCTGGATATGATGCTGAGTCAACAATAGCGAGGCCTGTTCTGAGTGGAATTTGTCTTGTTAAACTGCTGTATGGTCTTGACCACTGTGAAGAAGCTCATTTTCAGGGTGTTTTCAATCTTCTTATAGCCTAGGCCATCTTTAGGTAGCACTACAATTTTTTTTTTAGATCCTCAGAGAATTCTTTGCCATGAGGAGCCATGTTGAACTTCCAGTGACCAGTAGTAGACTGTGTGATAGCGATAACATGAAATTTTACACTCCTGCTCCCCATTCACACCTTGTAAAACTAATGAGTCACATGACACTGGGGAGGGAAAATGGCTAGTTGGGCACAATTTGCCATTTTTATTTAGGAGTGCACTCACTTTTATTGCCAGCGGTTTAGACATTAATGACTGTGTTTTTGGTTATTTAGAGGGCACACCAAATTTACACTGTTATTCAATCTGTAAACTGACTGTAATATCTTAAGTGTTGCCCCATGAAAAGATATAATAAAATATTTACAAAAATGTGAGGGGTGCACTCACTTTTGTGATATACTGCAGCTGTGCTCCTATGCACTGACATTTTACAACGACACTGCAGAGTAGGAGCGGGACCGCCTTGAAATGTAAAGTCTATTAGCAGTCCAGATGCAGCTAAAAGAAGTGAAAAACACTTATTTCTTCCCAGCACGTTTCAAAGCCTAAAGCCACGTGCACACGTTAAGCATTTGGTGAGGTTTTCTTACATCAGTATTAATAAGCTAAAATCAGAAGTAGATGAAAAACACAGAAGTGGTGACGGGTTTCTATTATACTTTTCCTCTGATTGTTCCACTTCCGGTTTTGGCTTACAAATACTGATGAAAAAATTGTCCAAATATTAAACGTGTGAACGTGGTCTTAAACAGGAAAAGAATGCTCAAAAGACAAAAGATATGAACAGTAAAGCGTTTTACAATAGAAATGAATAGGTAAAGTCTTTCAAGTGTTTTTTGAGCTATTCATAGGGTGTTTTTTGGAACAGACCTACTCAAAAAACTTTGTGCACAGCTTTAGAAACCTTAATCTAACTTTCCCACTAGACTATGTTTATCACGTATAACTTTTGGCAGCGTCTGCTTAACAATTGGCAGCTTGTCTGACTCTTAATCTTGCTGAATAAAACAAATATATGCATGTAGATTAATTGTCCACTTTTAGCGCTACACCCACCTATGCACACAAATATTGTATCATGGGTTTGTAATTTCAGTAGAGTCATTGTGAATCTTGCTTTTCTTCCACTGGCAGAGTCAATGCATTGTAAACAAAGATTAAACTCTACTATTGTGAGAATAGACATTTTTGCATTTCAATAGTTTAGAGACAGAATTGTTATTCATTGTTATACAATTTCAACCAGTATTTCAGTGTATGCTATGAATTTTATATTCTCAGATATGTGGCCGACATCTCAAATACAAACTTTGCAGTTTCAAAAGTACTATGTACATTTATCTTCTATGACTTAGAAAGTTGCTAGCTACTTTATATGAAGAGATGCATTTTGCATTCATACTGCCCCTGGCACTGTAAGTGGTCACACCCCGGTTGCTGTTACCTAGGCTACTTGTTGTATCCCTAACGCCGGCTAAGGGTAGAGACACACTAGCGATTAAAATAAAGTCTAATTTTGATGTATTTTATACTGTATATATACTGTATATATAACATATATATAATATATATTATATATACTGCATATATATATATATATATATATATATATATATATATATATACAGTCATATGTAAAAGTTTGGGCACCCCTATTAATGTTAACCTTTTTTCTTTATAACAATTTTGGTTTTTGCAACAGCTATTTCAGTTTCATATATCTAATAACTGATGGACTCAGTTATATTTCTGGATTCAAATGAGGTTTATTGTACTAACAGAAAATGTGCAATCTGCATTTAAACAAAATTTGACCGGTGCAAAAGTATGGGCACCCTTATCATTTTCTTGATTTGAACACTCCTAACTACTTTTTACTGACTTCCTGAAGCACTGAATTGGTTTTGTAACCTCATTGAGCTTTGAACTTCATAGCCAGGTGTATCAAATCATGAGAAAAGGTATTTAAGGTGGCCACTTGCAAGTAGTTCTCCTATTTGATTCTCCTATGAAGAGTGGCATCATGGGCTCCTCAAAACAACTCTCAAATGATCTGAAAACAAAGATTATTCAGCATAGCTTTTCAGGGGAAGGAAACAAAAAGTTGTCTCAGAGATTTAACCTGTCAGTTTCCACTGTGAGGAACATAGTAAGGAAATGGAAGAACACAGGTACAGTTCTTGTTAAGCCCAGAAGTGGCAGGCCAAGAAAAATATCAGAAAGGCAGAGAAGAAGAATGGTGAGAACAGTCAAGGACAATCCACAGACCACCTCCAAAGACCTGCAGCATCATCTTGCTGCAGATGGTGTCACTGTGCATCGGTCAACAATACAGCGCACTTTGCACAAGGAGAAGCTGTATGGGAGAGTGATGCGAAAGAAGCCGTTTCTGCAAGCACGCCACAAACAGAGTCGCCTGAGGTATGCAAAGCACATTTGGACAAGCCAGTTACATTTTGGAAGAAGGTCCTGTGGACTGATGAAACAAAGATTGAGTTGTTTGGTCATACAAAAAGGCGTTATGCATGCGATGTATTGTTGACCGATGCACAGTGACACCATCTGCAGCAAGATGATGCTGCAGGTCTTTGGAGGTGGTCTGTGGATTGTCCTTGACTGTTCTCACCATTCTTCTTCCCTGCCTTTCTGATATTTTTCTTGGCATGTCACTTCTGGGCTTAACAAGAACTGTACCTGTGTTCTTCCATTTCCTTACTATGTTCCTCACAGTGGAAACTGACAGGTTAAATCTCTGAGACAACTTTTTGTATTCTTCCCCTGAAAAGCTATGTTGAATAATCTTTGTTTTCAGATCATTTGGGAGTTGTTTTGAGGAGCCCATGATGCCACTCTTCATAGGAGAATCAAATAGGAGAACTACTTGCAAGTGGCCACTTTAAATACCTTTTCTCATGATTTGATACACCTGGCTATGAAGTTCAAAGCTCAATGAGGTTACTAAACCAATTTAGTTCTTCAGGAAGTCAGTAAAAAGTAGTTAGGAGTGTTCAAATCAAGAAAATGATAAGGGTGCCCATACTTTTGCAACGGTCAAATTTTGTTTAAATGCAGATTGCACAATTTCTGTTAGCACAATAAACCTCATTTGAATCCAGAAATATAACTGAGTCCATCAGTTATTAGATATGTGAAACTGAAATACCTGTTGCAAAAACCAAAATTGTTAAAAAGAAAAAAGGTTAACATTAATAGGGGTGCCCAAACTTTTACATATGACTGTATATACACACACACTACCCTTCAAAAGTTTGGGGTCACCCAAATGAGTTGCCAAATGAATTTAAAATCTAGTCCAGACATTGACAAGGTTTGAAAAAAGATTTTTATTTGAAATAATAATTTTCTCCTTCAAACTTTGCTTTAATCAAAGAATGCTCCCTTTGCAGCAATTACAGCATTGCAGACCTTTGGCATTCTAGCAGTTAATTTGCTGAGGTAATCTGGAGAAATTTCACCCCAGGATTCCTGAAGCCCCTCCCACAAGTTGGTTTGGCTTGATGGGCACTTTTTGCGTGCCATACGGTCAAGCTGCTCCCACAACAGCTCAATGGGGTTGAGATCTAGTGACTGCGCTGGCCACTCCATTACAGAGAGAATACCAGCTGCCTGCTTCTTCCCTTAAATAGTTCTTGCATAATTTGGAGGTGTGCTTTGAGTCATTGTCCTGTTGTAGGATAAAATTGGCTCCAATCAAGCGCTGTCCACAGGGTATGGCATGGTTTCCTCATTCAAAATCCCTTTTACCTTGTATAAATCTCCCACAGCACCAAAGCAACCCCAGACCATCACATTACCTCCATCATGCTTGCTAGATGGCGTCAGGCACTCTTCCAGCATCTTTTCAGTTGTGCATTTCACAAATATTCTTCTGTGTGATCCAAACACCTCAAACTTGGATTCGTCTGTCCATAACACTTTTTTCCAATCTTCCTCTGTCCAATGTCTTTGTTCTTTTGCCCATATTAACCCCTTCCCAACCCATGACGCCTAAATAGGCGTCATGAAAAGTCGTGCCCAATTGACCCATGATGCCCCCCGTATAAATCACCCTCCTGCGGGTCGGGTGACCAGGGTCAATGAAAGGTCACCCGACTCGCACACACAGGACCCTTTGTGCTTCACTACAGGGGGTGGCTTAGCCCCCACGTGGCTACGATCATTCTGATTGGCTGTTGAAAGTGAAACAGCCAATCAGAGCGATAGTAATATTTCATCAATGAAATTTGTTGAAATATTACAATCCAGCCATGGCCGATGCTACAGTGGCATTGGACATGACTGGAGACACTGACCTGACCCCCCCACTGGCTGGCGGGGGCTATCGGACTGACAGCAGCGATTGCCCGCCGCCGTCACAATCTGCTCCCCCTTCCCTCTGCTCCTCCCCGCAGTCCGATCACCCCCACTCACCCTCCACGGTGCCTTCGAGTCCCGCTCTGGCTCCCAGTGTCCCGCCGTCCCGGATCATGGGTGCCGCCATCTTGGATAAAGGTGCGCGCATGCGCAGTAAGATTGTAATATTTCACCAATGAGATTTGGTGAAATATTACAATTCAGCCATGGCTGATGCTGAAATTGCACCGGCCATGGCTGCAGACACCGATCAGACCCCCATCAGACCCCCCCACGACTGACGGCACCGATGGGCAGCCGCCACCGACTGATGGCAGCGATCGGCAGCCGCAGTCATCATCAGCTCCCTTCCCTCCGCTCCCCCCAGGCTTCCGATCCCCCCTCACCCTTCCCGGTACCTCCTGGAATTAGGGTTGGACTTAGGAATAGGGTTGTAATTAAGGTTAGGGTTGGAATTAGGGTTAAGATTAGGGTTAAGGGTGGGTTGGGGTTGGGATTAGGGTTAGAGTTGGGATTAGGGTTAGGGGTGTGTTGGAGTTAGGGTTGTGGTTAGGGTTATGATTAGGGTTGGGATTAGGGTTAGGGGTGTGTTGGAGTTAGGGATGGAGTTAGAATTGAGGGGTTTCCACTGTTTAGGCACATCAGGGGGTCTCCAAACGCGACATGGCGCCACCATTTATTCCAGCCAATTTTGCGTTCAAAAAGTCAAACAGTGGTCCCTCAATTCCGAGCCCCAACGTGCGCCCAAACTGTGGTTTATCCGTACATGTGGGGTATCAGTGTACTCAGGAAAAATTGCACAACAACTTTTGGGGTCTAATTTCTCCTGTTACCCTTGGGAAAATAAAAAATTGGGGGCTAAAATAATTATTTTTGTGGAAAAAAAATGATTTTTAATTTTCATGGCTCTGCATTATAAACTTCTGTGAAGCACTTGGGGGTTCAAAGTGCTCACCACACATCTAGATAAGTTCCTTGGGCGGCCTAGTTCCCAAAATGGGGTCACTTGTGGGGGGTTTCCACTGTTTAGGCACATCAGGGGCTCTGCAAACACAACATGACGCCCGCAGACCATTCCATCAAGTCGTCATTTCAAAACGTCCCTACTTCCCTTCCGAACCCCGTTGTGTACTCAAACAGTGGTTCCCCCCACATATGGGGTACCAGCGTACTCAGGACAAACTGGACAACAACTTTTGGGGTCCAATTTCTTCTGTTACTTTTGTGAAAATAAAAAATTGCGGGCTAAAAAATCATTTCTTGAGGAAAAAAATGATTTTTTATTTTCACGGCTCTGCGTTATAAACTTCTGTGAAGCACTTGAGGGTTCAAAGTGCTCACTATGCATCTAGATAAGTTCCTTTGGGGGGTCTATTTTCCAAAATGGGGACACTTGTGGAGGGTTTCTACTGTTTAGGCACATCAGGGGCTCTGCAAACGTAACATGATGCCCGCAGACCATTCCATCAAGTCGGCATTTCAAAACGTCACTACTTCCCTTCCGAGCCCCGGCATGTGCCCAAACAGAGGTTCCCCCCCACATATGGGGTACCAGCGTACTCAGGAGAAACTGGACAACACCTTTAGGGGTCCGATTTCTCCTGTTACCATTGTGAAAATAAAAATTAGTGGGCTAAAAAATCATTTTTTGAGGAAAAAAAATATTTTTGTTTTTACGGCTCTGCCTTATAAACTTCTGTGAAGCACCTGAGGGTTCAAAGTGCTCACTATGCATTTAGATAAGTTCCTTAGCGGGTCTAGTTTCCAAAATGGGGTCATTTGTGGGGGAGCTCAAAAGTTTAGGCAAACACCACATGGTGTTCTTTAACGATTGGAGCTAATTTTCCATTCAAAAAGTCAAATGGCGCTCCTTCCCTTCTGAACTCTGCCGTTCACCCAAACAGTGGTTGCCCCCCACATATGGGATACCAGCGTACTCAGGACAAACAACTTTTGGGGTCCAATTTCTCCTGTTAGCTTTGTGAAAATAAAAAATAGTGAGCTAAAAAATCATTTTTGAGGAAAAAAAATGATTTTTTTATTTTCTCTGCCCGGCGTTATAATCTTCTGTGAAGCACTTGGGGGTTCAAAATGCTCACCACACATCTAGATAAGTTCCTTCGGGGGTCTAGTTTCCAAAATGGGATCACATGTGGGAGAGCTCTAATGTTTAGGTACACAGGGGCTCTCCAAACGCGACATGGTGTCCGCTAATGATTGGAGCTAATTTTCCATTCAAAAAGTCAAATGGCGCTCCTTCCCTTCCGAGCCCTGCCGTGCACCCAAACAGTGGTTTATGACCACATAAGAGGTATCAGTGTACTCAAGAGAAATTGCCCAGCAAATTTTAGGATCCATTTTACCATTTTGCCCATGTGAAAATGAAAAAACTGAGGCTAAAAGAAAATTTTTGTGAAAAAAAGTACTTTTTTTTACGCATCAATTTGTGAAGCACCTGGGGGTTCAAAGTACTCACTATGCATCTAGATAAGTTCCATGGAGGGTCTAATTTCCAAAATGAGGTCACTTGTGGGGGAGCTCCAATGTTTAGGCACACAAGGACTCTCCAAGCGCGACATGGCAACCGCTAAATATTTCAGCATATTTTCCATTCAAAAAGTCAAATGGCGCTCCTTCCCTTCTGAGACCTGCCATGTGCCCAAACAGTGGTTTATGACCACATATGAGGTATCGGTGTACTCAGGAAAAATTGCCAAACAAATTTTAGGATCCATTTTATCCTGTTACCCATGTGGAAATTAAAAAATTGATGCTAAAAAAAAATTTTTGCTGGAAAAATTAAAATGTTCATTTTTTCCATCCATGTTGCTTTAGTCCCTGTGAAGCACCTGAAGGGTTAATAAACTTCTTGAATGTAGTTTTGAGTAGCTTGAGGGGTGCAGTTTTTAGAATGGTGTCACTTTGGGGTATTTTCTGCCATATAGACCCCTCAAAGTGACTTCAAATGTGAGATGGTCCCTAAAAAAAATGGTTTTGTAAATTTTGTTGTAAAAATGAGAAATCGCTGGTCAACTTTTAACCCTTATAACTTCCTAACAAAAATAATTTTGTTTCCAAAATTGTGCTGATGTAAAGTAGACAAGTGGGAAATGTTACTTATTAACTATTTTGTGTCACATAACTCTCTGGTTTAACTGAATAAAAATTTAAAATTTGAAGATTGCGAAATGTTCAAAATCTTCTCCAAATTTCCATTTTTTTCACCAATAAACAAAAAAATTATCAACCTAAATTTACCACTAACATGAAGCCAAATATGTCACAAAAAGACAAGCTCAGAATCGCTAGGATGCGTTGAAGCATTAATGAGTTATTACCTCATAAAGGGACACTGGTCAGAATTGCAAAAAATGGCCGGGTCATTAAGGTCAAAATAGGCTGGGTCATGAAGGGGTTAATCTTTTCCTTTTATTAGCCAGTCTCACATATGGCTTTTTCTTTGCCACTTTGCCCTGAAGGCCAGCATCCCGGAGTCGCCTCTTCACTGTAGACGTTGACACTGGTGTTTTGTGTGTACTATTTAATGAAGCTGCCATTTTAGGACCTGCTGTGAGGCATCGATTTCTCATACTACAGACTCTAATGTACCTGTCTTGCTGCTAAGTTGTGCAGCGGGGCCTCCCACTTCTCTTTCTTCTCTGGTTAGAGCCTGTTTGTGCTCTCCTCTGAAGGAAGTAGGACACATTGTTGTAGGGAATCTTCAGTTTCTTGGCAATTTCTCGCATGGAATAGCCTTCATTTCTAAGAACATGAATAGACTGTCGAGTTTCACATGAAAGTTCTTTTTTTCTGGCCATTTTGAGAGTTTAATGGAACCAACAAATGTAATGCTCCAGATTCTCATCTAGCTCAAAGGAAGGTCATATTTATAGCTTAATTAATCAGCCAAACTGTTTTCAGCTGTACTAACATACTTGCACAAGGGTTTTCAAGGGTATTCTAACAATCCATTAGCCTTCTTACACAGTTAGCAAACACAAAGTACCATAAGAACACTGGAGTGATGGTTGTTGGAAATAGGCCTCTACTGTATACACTATGCATTACAAACCAGACGTTTGCAGATAGATTAGTCATTTACCACATTTACAATGTATAGAGTGTATCTCTGAATCATTTAATGTTAGCTTCATTGGAATAAACTGTGCTTTTCTTTCAAAAATAAGGAAATTTCTAAGTCACCCTAAATTTTTGAATGGTAGTGTTTATATATATATATATATATATATATATATATATACTGCTCAAAAAATAAAGGGAACACTAAGCAATACAATGTTTTGTTTAGTGTTCCCTTTATTTTTTTGAGCAGTATTTAAAATATATATATATATATATATATATATATATCAAATCAAATTTATTATCGCCAAGTACATATTACATATATACAAGGAATTCTTTGTGGCAAAGAGGCAACATAATATATAACAACAGATACAACAAGTAACATCTAACAAGACAGATACAGTATATAGTCTACACAAGCTGAATCCAGGCACGGAGCTCCACGAGGACAGAAAGACACCAGTCCCAGCTGATCGCAGTCTCCACACTACTCCCAGCTCTGCCGAATCCTGTAGCTACGCAATGGTGAGTGCTCCAAAGGGAGAATTAACAATTAAACGGGGTAAAAAACTAAAAAAACTCAGGAGCCTCATGCCAGAGCAGCCATCTCCTCGGCGCTCCTCCTCCTATTATATACTGTGTATATATACACAGTATATACACTATATATTGTATATATATATATATATATAATATATATATGTCATTGACATATGTATAATATATATATATATTGTATATATATATTTATGTTGCATAGAGATTTAGATAGAAGATTAGCCGTTAATTCATTTGTCGGCTTCTGTAAAATCATTACACATAGGGATGAGCGAGTAGTGAAGTATTCGGACTCAATATACTCGTACCGAGTATACCTTAATACTCAGGTATTCGGTACGAATAGCAAGTCCAATGATAGTCAATGGAAAATGCGAGTAATTGTCTGCTGGACCCTACAAAGTGGTCTGGGGGCTGAGGAAAAGGCAAAGAAATGTGTAAATGTTAAAAAAAGTATGCTGTAAACAAATGTATATAACATGGGGGCACCTGGTCAGTAGTTGCACGAGTGGTTTTACACCACTGCTTCACTAGAATGTACAAACACTATTTGAAGTCCTGTGCTTTTTGGCCGGAAGAGCGGGACTCGTACGCCACTTACGCAGTGCCAGTGTTATATCAGGAGTGTCGTAAGAGCGAGTGATAATGGAGGTGACCTTCTGACAGCTAAGAGTGTAAGTGGTGTAAGGAGAGTGATCTGCCCCAGGGGCTGTGTTATGGTTAATGCAGGAAGAAGCCACCCATCATCATCATCACAAGGGATTCACAATTATAAAGCTTGGACTACTGTCCTTGTTGTTCCACTGCCACTGACCAATGTGTAGGCATAGACATAGTGTCTTCAAAACATTAGCCCTAGGGGCTGTCTCATGGTTGACACAGGAAGGAGGCCTCAAGAGCCAGACAATTATGAAAGTAGACTACTAGCATGGTAGTTCCAGTGCCCAATGTGCAGGAATAGCCATAGTGTCTCCAAAAATTAGCCCAAGGGGCTGTCTCATGGTTGACGCAGGAAAGAGGCCTCAAGAGCCATACAATTATGAAAGTAGATTACTAGCATGGTAGTTCCAGTGCCCAAAGTGCAGGCATACCCATAGTGTCTCCAAAAATTAGCCCAAGGGGCTGTATCATAGTTGATGAAGGAAGCAAGACAGGTCTGAAGGGCCAAACATTTATGACAAAGCTAGGACTACTAGCATAGAGGTGGCAGGGCCCAGTGTCCAGGCATAGCCATAGTGTCTCCAAAAATTAGCCCAAGGGGCTGTCTCATGGTTGACGCAGGAAAGAGGCCTCAAGAGCCAGACAATTATGAAAGTAGACTACTAGCATGGTAGTTCCAGTGCCCATAGTGCAGGCATACCCATAGTGTCTCCAAAAATTAGCCCAAGGGGCTGTATCATAGTTGATGAAGGAAGCAAGACAGGTCTGAAGGGCCAAACAATTATGACAAAGCTAGAACTACTAGCATAGAGGTGGCAGTGCCCAGTGTCCAGGCATAGCCATAGTGTCTCCAGAAATTAGCTCAAGGGGCTGTATCATAGTTGATGAAGGAGGCAAGACAGGTCTGAAGGGCCAAACAATTGTGATGAAGCTAGGACTATTAGCATAGAGGTGGCAGTGCCCAGTGTCCAGGCAAAGCCGTAGTCTCTCCAAAAAATTAGCCCAAGGGGCATGATACCGTGGTTGATGAAGGAAGAAGGGTCTCACTCTCATCACAAGTGCCTGGGAAATATTAATTAACGTAACATTGCTTTTAGCTTATTGACCATGAGGTATATGTGTCAGAAGCAGGCTTTGAAAACATGTGTAAGAAGAAGAAAAGGGGCTTGTATGGGAAGGGATGGATGTGATCACCGATTTTAGAAGAAAAAAAACGTGTTGGGTGACTTTAGGTTGGGATACTGTCATCTGGAGGGCTTAAATACTGTTGCAAAATCCAGTCCTTGCTAAATTTTATCAGTCAGCCTGTCTGCATTCTCTGTAGTCAACCGTGGGCGTGTATCTGTGATGATTGCCCCAGCGGCACTGAAAACACGGTCTGACATCACACTAACAGCAGGGCAGGCCAGCACCTCCAAGGCATAGAAGGAGAGGTCGGGCCAACTATGCACCTTGGATACACAGTAATTAAACGGTACAGAAGCGTCAGGAAGGACGCAGGTATGGTCACTTAGATAATCGTTGACCATCTTGCTCAACTTCTCCCTCCTTGACATTGCTACTGTTCCAGCTAGTCCTTGGTGATGAGCCGGTTTATTGAAGATGGCCCAGTTTGTGGACATTTTACCACCACCTCTTTTGGACCTGCTTGGCGCATCTCTCCCCATTAATGCATGCTGTTGCACAGAGCTGGTATCTCTGCTAGCAGTGGTGTCTGAGGGAGCTGTTGACATCAAATGATCGACAACGGCCTTCTTGAAGGATTCCATTGTGAAACTCCTTGGTGATTGCAACAGTAGCGAAGGAAATTTGTCCTTGTACCGGGGGTCTAGAAAGGTGGCCAACTAGTATAGGTTGCTATTGAAAATGTGGATTACGCGAGGGTCTTGGCACAGACAGATATGAAGTGTGCCATGTGTGCCAAGCTGCAAAGAGGCAAATGTTCTGTGACCACTAAAGGAGGAACAATACCCATCCTCTCCTCACACTGACTCTCCTCCTCCACCTCCTTCTCCTCAGCCCACCCATGCTGGACAGACATGAAGCTGGGGATGTGATTCCCCTCTGTAGCATGAGGTGTCCCCTTGGTACCACTGAAAAAGAAGTCCTCTCCCTCCTCATTTTCATCATCATCTTCATCCCCCAATGTTACCTTATGATATTGGCTGGGCTGGGTAGGATCACCCATTGTGAAATCTTGCTCCATACCCAGCTGCTGGGCACGCAAAGATTCCATTTTTTGATTCTGCAACAAATTTTTCAGCAGACATAGCATAGGGATGGTTATGCTGATAATAGCCTGATCACCACTCACAAGCTTGGTGCAGTACTCAAAGTTATCAAGCACCTCACAAATATCAGGATCCACATCCACTCGACAGTTGTTATGTGTCTTGGCTGAGTCTCAGTGTGACGGGCATGTTTAAAATGGTATTCAGAAAGTGCCCTCTGCTGCTCACTTACCCTTGTCAACATATTGTATGTTGAGTTCCACCATGTTGGCAGGTCACAAATGAGTCTGTAGTTTGGCAAATTAAATTGCTTTTGAAGCGCTGCAAGACCGGCAACAGCGGTTGAGTAGTGGTGGAAATGGGCGCAAATTCGGCGCACCTTCTCAAGTAGGTATGGCAAGTCAGGGTATGTTTTTAGAAATTTCTGCACCACTAGGTTCAGCACGTGAGCCATGCATGGCACGTGTAGCAGCTTCCCAAGCTTTAAAGCTGCCACCAGGTTACGCCCATTGTCGCAGACAACCAGACCAGGTTGGAGTTGCAATGGGGAGACCCACTGATCGGTCTGTTGTTTTAATCCTTGCCACAGCTTTGCTGCAGTGTGTGGTGTTTCACCTAAGCAGATCAGCTTCAGCAGAGCATTTTGCCACTTTGCCGGTGCGCTGCTACACAGCTCACAACTTGGGAGTGATGTGGAGAGTAATTCAGCATAGGATGATGAGGCGGAGGAAGAGGGGAGACTGGACGTATATGATGAGGCGGAAACCCTGATTGAGGTTGAGCCCGCTATTCGCGGTGTGGGTAGGATATGTGTTGATGGTCCAGTTTGAGACTTTGTCCCACCCTCCACCAGGTTGAGCCATTGTGCCATGACAGAGATGTATCGTCCCTGGCCACAAGTACTTGTCCACGTGTCTGTTGTAAGATGGACCTTCCCAGTTATGGTGTTGGTGAGAGCACGCTTTAGATTGTTTAAGACGTGCTGGTGTAACGCGGGACGGCACACCGTGAAAAATAGTGCCGGCTGGGAACCGAGTATCGTGGGGCACCCAAAGCCAAAAGATCACGGAAAGACTGTGTCCCCACAAGCCTAAACGGCAACATCTCCACGGCTAGAAACTTGGCAATGTGCGCGTTCAGTATTTGTGCTTGTGGGTGTGTGGCTTGGTATTTACGCATCCTTTCATACATCTGGGGCACAGACAATTGGACACTTTCCTGGGACAAACAAGTGGATGAGCTTGTTGTTGCCTGTGTCTGTGCAACTGCAGCTAGTGAGCAAGAGGTATGATGATCTCCTGCTTCCTGCCCAGCAGATTGGAAAGGACGTATCACAGGCGACATGGCAGTGGTTTGACCCGCAGTCGTAGACACTGATTTGGTACCCTGCTGTTCAGCCCACCAACTAGGGTGCTTGGCTGCCATGTTTTTCCACATACTGGTGGTGCTTTGGTTGCCTTTGCCCTGGCCTCTGCTCAGCTTCCTATTGCAGATGCTACAGATGACATTTGGTTCTGAAGGACTATCGGAAAAAAATTTCCAGACAGCGGCTGAACGCACCCTTGCCTGTTATGAGCTCATTTTCTCCTTCACCTTTGATGTCCGATGAACTCCCTCTGCTGGTGAAAGGAGGTAGTGAAGTTGATTTGGATGGGAAAAACCTGTCATCTGAACAGGTGGAGTGTGATTGGACATCCGGAATCTCTGAGTGGATATAAGGCCGCCGACGCCCTGCTGGGTTGCTGGTGATCCTCTCTGCTCTGAGCTCTGGCCTCCAGTTTAGTCCTGTCTACTAAAGCTAAGTTTTTGCTCTGCTATTGTTCCATGAGATTTTGTCTGCTTTACTTAGTGTTTGTGTTCAGCCAGCCATGGTTGGGACTGGCTGAACTCCATTTTTGTCTCTGATCAGTTGATCTCTTTGCTCTGTTTTCAGAATACACCTGAGTGCTGATATAGTGATTTTGAAGTCTAGTGACTTCAGGGCCTTTTCTATCAGCAGTGTTGGACATTATTTTTGGCAGGGTTTTTGGGTGATTGCAGACAGTTGCTTTTCTTTCCTGTCCTATCTAGTTAGTGAGGGCCCCATCATTTGCTCAGCCTGTCTTTCTGCCTGTGTTTGTGTTTTCATCTGTTTTCACCGTCAATACATGTTGGGGGCTGTCTGTTGCTTTGGGGTCTGCTCTGGGGCAGTTTAGATTTCCCCTTTCTTTCTTTAGGTTTATTTAGTTCTCCGGCTGTGAACGAGGTGTCTAGGACCACCGTAGGAACACCCCACGGCTACTGTTAGTTGTTGTGAATAGGATCAGGGGTCTGCAATCCGCTAGCTACCAACCTCTCCGGTTTTCTGGACTTAGCTTGTATTTTTGTTTTTTCCTCCTCCAGTGACTCATTCATAACAGAATCACCAGCCATACCGCAGATTCTAGGGTATTCAATAGCAGGAAAGAATTGTAAAAAAAAGAAAGCGTCAATTTTTTTTTGTATGTATGTTTTTTCCTCTTTTTCTCTGGGGCCGTAGGAGGAATTTTCTTAATGGAGATTAAGCAATTGTCTGATCGTGTCGAGCAGCTGGCTGCTGAAGTGCGGGGAATTTCCGCCTACCTTGCTCATTCACATGCTGCTGAACCAAAGATTCCTACTCCTGTTGTGTTTTTTGGGGATCGGTCTAAATTTTTGAAATTTAAGAATAATTGTAAATTATTTCTTGCCTTGAAGCCTAACTCATCGGGGAGCTCTGCGCAGCAGGTTAAAATTATCATCTCTTTGCTGCGCGGTAATCCCCAGGATTGGGCGTTTTCTTTGACACCTGATGATCCTATTCTAACTAATGTGGACGCATTTTTTCAATCCTTGGGGTTGTTGTATGATGAACCTAATGCTATTGATCAAGCTGAGAAAGCCCTGTTGGCATTGAGCCAGGGTCAGGATTCTGCAGAGTTATACTGTCAAAAATTCCAAAAGTGGGCGGTCCTTACTACCTGGAATGATGGTGCCTCGGCAGCTCTCTTTCGGAAGGGTTTGTCAGAAACCGTAAAAGATACTATGGTGGGATTTCCTGTTCCCTCTGGTCTTGACGATTCTATGTCATTAGCCATTCAGGTTGATCGGCGTTTACGTAAACGTAAAAGTACATGAGAAATGTTGCCACCTGTTGAACAAATGTCTGAACCTATTCAATGTGATAGAGTTTTGTCTAGGGCGCAACGTCAGGATTTCAGAAGGCGTAATAAGCTGTGTTTTTTCTGTGGAGATGCCTCTCATATGATCTCTGTCTGCCCTAAACGAGAGAAACGTTTTGCACACACATTTGCTGTGGGCGGTGTTCAACCTAAGTTTCTTCTGGCAATTACTCTGATCTGCTCCCTGTCCACATTTTCCGCTAAGGCTTTTGTGGATTCGGGAGCGGCTCTGAACCCGATGGACTTGGATTTTGCTAAACGTTGTGGGTTTCCTATGACACCTCTGCGGACGCCTATCCCTTTGAGGGGTATTGATGCTACTCCTTTGGCGAAGAATAAACCTCAGTTTTGGACCAAGGTGGTAATGCGGGTCGTCCCAGACCATCAAGAAAATTGCAGATTTTTGGTGTTGCATAATTTGCATGATACCATTGTTCTGGGATTTCCCTGGTTACAAATCCATAATCCAGTTTTGGATTGGAAATCTGTGTCTGTGGTGAGTTGGGGTTGTCGGGTTGTCGGTGTGCTCTTGGTGACGCTCCTGTTTTCTTCACCTCTCCCCAGTCGCATGATGTTCCTGACTAATTGTCTGATTTTTATGATGCATTTAGTGAGAATAAGTCTGCGTCTTTGCCTCCTCATAGGAGTTATGACTGTGCAATTGAGTTGAGCCCTGGGTGTAAATTTCCCAAGGGTTGACTTTTCAATTATCTGTACCCGAGCACGAGGCTATGCGATCTTATATTAAGGAGTCGTTGGAGAAGGGTCATATTAGACCATCCTCTTCACCCTTGGGTGCTGGGTTTTTTTTCGTGGCCAAGAAAGATGGTTCATTAAGGCCTTGTATTGACTATCGTTCCCTCAACAAAATTACTGTTAAATATCAGTATCCGTTACCCCTGATTTCTGATCTATTCTCCAGAGTTAAAGGTGCTTGCTGGTTTACCAAGCTTGACCTCAGGGGGCGTATAATCTTATTCGCATTAAGCATGGGGATGAATGGAAGACGGCGTTTAATACTCCTGAGGGACATTTTGAGTACCTGGTGATACCTTTTGGGCTCACTAATGCCCCTTCTGTCTTCCAGTGCTTCATGAATGATATTTTCCGGGACTTTGTGGATACATTTTTGATCATCTATCTGGATGATATTTTGATCTTTTCCAGGGATTAGGACTCTCATGTGGAACATGTTCGGACTGTGTTCCGGATTTTGAGGGAAAATTCCCTGTATGTTAAGGGATCGAAATGCCTTTTTGGTGTATAGAGGATTTCATTTTTGGGATTTATTTTGTCTCCGTCAACGTTTGAAATGGACCCAGCCAAGGTACAGGCCATTTATGATTGGGTTCAGCCCACTTCTTTGAAGGCCCTCCAGAAGTTTTTGGGTTTTGCTAATTTTTATTGTAAATTTATAGCTAATTTTTCTGGTATTGCCAAACCATTGACTGATTTGACTAAGAAGGGTGCTGATGTGCTGAATTGGTCTCCAGAGGCTATTTCTTCCTTTCAGGAGCTGAAGCGGAGGTTCACTTCTGCTCCGGTTTTGCGGCAACCTGATGTCTCACTCCCGTTTCAGGTAGAGGTGGACGCTTCTGAGATTGGTGCAGGAGCTGTTTTGTCCCAAAAAGATCCGGTAACATCTAAAATGAATCCCTGTGCTTTCTTTTCCCGAAAGTTCTCCCCATCCGAACGCAACTATGATGTGGGGAATCGGGAACTGTTAGCCATGAAATGGGCATTTGAGGAGTGGAGACATTGGTTGGAGGGAGCTAAACATCAAGTTGTGATCCTTACTGACCACAAGAATTTGATTTACCTTGAGTCGGCCAAACGCTTGAATCCTAGACAGGCTAGGTGGGCCTTGTTTTTCACACGTTTTGATTTTGTGGTCTCTTTTCTTCCGGGCACTAAGAATGTCAAGGCAGACGCCCTGTCTAGGAGTTTCTTTGCTGATTCTCCTATTGTGACCAGGCCTGCTACCATCTTAGGTGAGGGGGTAGTTCTTTCTGCCATCTCTCCCGATTTGAGACGTGCTCTGGAAGAGTTTCAGGAGGACAAACCTGAGCGTTGTCCCATTGGAAAATTGTATGTTCGTGACCAGTGGAGGAAGAGAGTAATGTCTGAAGTTCATTGCTCCGCATTGGCTGGTCATCCAGGTATTTTTGGTACTAGAGATTTGGTGAGTCGGTCTTTTTGGTGGCCCGCCTTGTCTCGTGATGTCAGGAATTTTGTGCAGTCCTGTGGGACTTGCTCCCGGTCTAAACCTTGTTCTCGCTCTAGTGGGTTGTTGATGCCTTTGCCGGTGCCCAGGAGGCCATGGACCCATATTTCAATGGATTTTATTTCTGATATGCCTGTCTCTCAGAGAATGACTGTTATTTGGGTGATTTGTGATAGATTCTCTAAGATGGTCTATCTTGTACCAATCCCTAAGTTGCCATCTTCCTCAGAGTTGGTGCCCTTGTTTTTGCAACAGGTGGTTCGCTTGCATGGGATTCCTGAGAATACTGTGTCTGACAGAGGAGTTCAGTTTGTTTCTAGATTTTGGAGGACTTTTTGTTCCAAGCTGGGAATTCAGTTGTCCTTCTCCTCTGCGTTTCACCCTCAGACCAATGGGCAGACGGAGAAAACAAACCAGACTTTGGAGTCTTATTTGAGATGTTTTATTTCTGCTGTTCAGGATGATTGGGTTTCATTTTTGCCCTTGGCCGAATTTGCTTTAAATAATAGAGCTAGTTATGCCACTTTGATATCACTTTTTTTGTAACTTTGGGTTTCATACTCGATTCTCTTCAGGGCAGGTGGAGTCTTCTGCTTGCCCAGGTGTTGACACTGTGGTGGAGAGAATGCACCAGATCTGGGACCAAGTGGTGGATAAGTTGTCTCTCTCCTAGGAAAAGGCCCAGCAGTTTTCCAACCAGCATAGGACCATTGGTCCCCGGTTTAAGGTGGGTGATATGGTTTGGTTTTCATCAAAGAATATCTCTATGAAGGTGGCTTCTCCAAAGTTTAAACCTAGATTTATTGGACCTTACAAGATTTTGGAGATTCTTAATCCGGTCTCTTTTCGATTGGCTCTTCCTGTTACATTCAAGATCCATAACGTGTTTCACAAGTCTCTGTTAAAGAGGTTTGTTGAGTCAGTAGTTCCTGTACTGGCACCTCCTGACCCTGTATTGGTTGAAGATAATGTGGAATATGAGGTTGAGAAGATACTAGATTCTCGTCTGGCTAGACGGAGACTCCAGTATTTGGTTAAGTGGAACGGTTATGGCCAGGAGGATAATTCTTGGGTCTCTGCATCTGATATTCATGCCGATAGATTGGTTTGTGCTTCTCATCGGGCCCATCCTGATCACCCTGGTGGCGTGGATGAGGGTTCGGTGACCCCTCCTCAAGGGGGAGGTACTGTTATGAGCTCATTTTCTCCTTCACCTTTGATGTCCGATGAACTCCCTCTGCTGGTGAAAGGAGGTAGTGAAATTGATTTGGATGGGAAAAACCTGTCATCTGAACAGGTGGAGTGTGATTGGACATCCGGAATCTCTGAGTGGATATAAGGCCGCCGACGCCCTGCTGGGTTGCTGGTGATCCTCTGAGCTCTGGCTTCCAGTTTAGTCCTGTCTACTAAAGCTAAGTTTTTGCTCTGCTATTGTTCCATGAGATTTTGTCTACTTTACTTAGTGTTTGTGTTCAGCCAGCCCTGGTTGGGACTGGCTGAACTCTTTTTGTCTCTGATCAGTTGATCTCTTTGCTCTATTTTCAGAATATACCTGAGTGCTGATATAGTGATTTTGAAGTCTAGTGACTTCAGGGCCTTTTCTATCAGCAGTGTTGGACATTATTTTTGGCAGGGTTTTTGGGTGATTGCAGACAGTTGCTTTTCTTTCCTGTCCTATCTAGTTAGTGAGGGCCCCATCATTTGCTCAGCCTGTCTTTCTGCCTGTGTTTGTGTTTTCATCTGTTTTCACCGTCAATACATGTTGGGGGCTGTCTGTTGCTTTGGGGTCTGCTCTGGGGCAGTTTAGATTTCCCCTTTCTTTCTTTAGGTTTGTTTAGCTCTCCGGCTGTGAACGAGGTGTCTAGGACCACCGTAGGAACACCCAACGGCTACTGTTAGTTGTTGTGAATAGGATCAGGGGTCTGCAATCCGCTAGCTACCAACCTCTCCGGTTTTCTGGACTTAGCTTGTATTTTTCTTTTTTCCTCCTCCGGTGACTCATTCATAACACTTGCCTTGACTTGGGGCACAAAGAGATTGCTCTTGGCAACAGTTGACACACATAGCACTCTGCTCAAATCAGTAGCCCTTGGTGCCTTTGTTGGTGCTATGTATCCACCTTCATATTCCGTGCTGCTGTGCTGGCTATGCGTGCCAACAATCCAGGTCAGATCGGTGGTCTCATCATCGACCACCTCGTCGTCCATGTCATCCTCCTTCTGTGTTGATATTGGTGACTGGCCAGATGGCAACTGTGTGTCATCACCATCAGCCTCCACCTCTTCACCCGGTATATCACGTGGATGAAAGTGGCTTTCTTCTGGCCGTGGGGTTTCAAATATTTGGCCATCATCAACAGATGATACCCCCTCACGTTCCTCTTTAATGTCGTGCGGTGAAAGCCCAGAGGCAACGAAAGAAAATGGACCAAACAGATCCTTGGAGTGACCAAGGTTGGCGTCAAATGTTTCCTGTGACTCCTGATCGGGTGATGAACTAGGAACAGGTTGAGAATAGGATGACCCAGCGTTATCTGTATGGACAGTAGACTGTTTTGTTATGGATGATTGGGTGCTGCTAGACCATTTCGTCGAGGCCTTATCAGCCATCCAAGACAGTATCTGCTCTTGTTCTACTGGCTTCCAGGCCCATTTATGTACTAGACCAGGAAATTTCGCCAGGAAACTAGATGCATGAACCTTCTTCGACCTCCCAGACTCTATGCCTTGTTGGGCTCCGACGACCCCACGTCCACGTCCCTGTCCCTTCACAACAGCCTTTTTAGGAATTTTGGATTTTTCTGCCATAGTTGCAGATGTTGAGATGCAGATATTGGGGAACAAGGAGCAGTTAGTGCTTTGTGGAAGGTAGCACTAAAGCCTAGTACTGCTTTGTGTTTTAAAAACTGCACCACAGCAGCAGAAAAAAATTGCCCTGAGGTTTAGGGTGAGATTATGCACCCCAGACACCACACAAGACAGCAGTGCTGGCTGCGTGTCAGTTGTGCAGTAGCATGCTTGCATACTATTCGTTGTGAACACAGCACTGCAACAGCACAAAAAAACACCAGTGGTGCAGTGTATGTGCGAAGCTCCACCAAACTCCCAGCAAGCTCCAGTGACCAGCACCACCCACTGCCCACTCATTGGCTGGCAGTAAACTGCACCAGCACTCATCCTTATCATTATTCCAGCATTGGAAAGAACACAGCAGCGATCCTGTATTTGTGAAAGCAGCACAATACATACATACATTCACCCCCCAACACTTCACACTGTTACAGCTGCTGATTGGACAGGCTGCTCCCATCAGTATTTGTGTAATTAGAGACACAGTGCTCACACATACACTGCACCAAATCTGCTGCTGTGTGAAGACATCAGTGACACAGAGCTGTCTCATTCACACAGCAGAGGCTTTGTCACAGAACAGATTACATCAGTGACTGCCATCCCTTGTGAAGATTAGAAGCTGCAGACCCCCATCACTGGCCATAACACAGTCTGTTCTCACTGCTGCCAGCAGCCTGGGACAGTGAGGGAAGGAATTACTGATAATGAGTTATGTATTGTAATCATGGAGTGTCCCAGAATACAGGACGATTCTCCCTCCTCACTAGTTTCACTTTGCATAGATAACTGTTCAGTGTGTGTCTGGGGGAGGAGCAGCTCTCTGCACTGAGGCTGCTGGAGGGGAAGAATTTGTTACTCTATGATGAGGGCTGCTTCATGTGGATGGGGAGGACCTGTAGCTATGGAGGGTGGGGTTGTTGCTATAGAGGGCATGTTTGGAGTAGAGTAGGAGGTTACGACTAGTTCTCATTTCAATGCCATACCACACCCCCCCTTGGACGTTCAGTTCAGAATATCTAGAAAACCATGCAAACTAGTGATAGAAAGTAAATTACTTATTGTCATAATTCTGCAGCCCAGATATGTACTGAGATTATGTGAAAAGCCCGGACAACCCCTTTAAGTTTTATGCTCTTAAGGCTAGCTTCACACTAGCGTTCTGAGGTGCATCGCAGGGCCACCGCTAAGCTCTGCCCCCGGCCGCACCTCCTCCGGTCAGCTCCTCCTCCTTGTCAATAAGACAATGTTCACACCACCCAAAGACTGAGACACAGAAAAAACACAGTATGACAAACCTTTAAATGCATTAGATAGGACTGCTCTGAGAAGGGTATACCGTGACGTGGTGGAGTGGCTTCGGTGGTGTAGTAACCACTGTGTCCGCTAGGGGGCGCTGTGTGGAGGTCCCAGGGGAAAGGATGAATGGCAGAGTATTGAGTGGCCGTTGTGTATCTCAAAGTGGGTGGCTTTGAGATGGAGACTTGTGTATGTGTGATCAGCAATGATATTGCTGAGGTGTTTCAAAGTGTAAGGGAGAAGTCTCCAGGTAACTAGAGAGTTGGCGGGTCTGGTTACCTATATACCCACCCAGGGGTGGGTCTGAAAATGCCTGTATTAAAAGGCTATGTGAGTGTGTGAAGGACCTGTGATGAGGTCATAGTCAGGTGACCCGGTGGGCATGGCTATAGAACATATAATGTGGCCAGGGTAGGTCACATGTGGTGAATGCTGGGACCCGGTTGGTCCAGTGTGAAAGGTCCCGCTAGGAGAAGGATCTCCTGGCTAACAGCCTGTGGAGTGGCTGTGTGTAATGGCTGGCAGCCCCTGTTAGTTCCCTGGAGGGAATGAATGTTGGCTTGCATGATAAAGGAACCGTGAGGTTACCCGGACGTGAGTGAGATAACTTGGGGATAGGAAGCCTTCACATTGAATACTGCATAGCCTATATGACTATAGGACATTTCTAACAGAGGAAAACTCTGTAATGGACACTATGCTGACTATGCTGTTAAGTGAACTGTCTGTTGCTATGATGGTTTATGATGGTGAATAAACCGCAAGGACTGTATTGATTTGATGAAAAATCCGTGCCGGATATGGTTTTGTGGCTGCAAGCGAGTGATCCCCTACTTAGATGAGAGCGCTACCTCACATTTGGTGGAGAAAGCTATGGGCATTGTTGCTGGGAGCAACGGAAGAGGACTGCAAAGTTGGTTGCTAAGGGTAACGCTGAGCCAGGATGGCTGACGGTTGGGGAAGCCACTGTCCGGCTGTGGTTCTGGAACCGTGGGGCGGCCTAGTGAGTAAGGCACTGTCTGGATTGGTGAGCCCAGTGCGGCCGTTTCCCCAAGGAGAAAAGACTTATAGGATACCTCTATGGTAGAGGGGTCCAAGAACCTGCGTGGCCAGCAGGTGACGGTCGTGAAAGCCGTGTTGTACTGACCGGGGTAAGTGAGAAAGAGACTGTGGTTTGCTATAGGGTGTCTCTGTGGAGAAGAGGTACCCGAGGACCTGTGTGGCCGACACAGGTAACAGACACGTGTTCGTGTGGTACTGACCTGGGTCAGAGAGTAAGACTGTGTACCTGGAGGGTTCAGTGAGCAAGGTCCTGGAGAGTCAGTGTTGGGAGGTTATGGGAGAAGAATCGGATCCCTGGAGCACATGGTATGACCTTGGACCTGGTGAGGCGTAAGTGTTGGGCAGTCTCAGGTGGAGTAGGATGTTCTGAATAGCACCCGCCGAACCCCTGGACCTGGTGAGGCCGGTGTGTTGGGAAACTGTTATGAATGAGTCACCGGAGGAGGAAAAAATAAAAATGCAAGCTAAGTCCTGAAAACCGGAGAGGTTGGTAGCTAGCGGATTGCAGACCCCTGATCCTATACAAAACAACTAACAGTAGCCGAGTAGCATTCCTACGGTGGTCCTAGATGCCTCTTCACAGCTGGAGAACTAAATAAGCCTAAAGAAAGAAAGGGGAAATCTAAACTGCCCCAGAGCAGACCCCAAAGCAATAGACAGCCCCCAACATGTATTGTCAGTGAAAACAGATGAAAACACAAACACAGGCAGAAAGACAGGCAGAGCAAACGATGGGGCCCAACTAACTACATAGGAAAGGACAGAAAAGATGCTGGCTGCAATCCGCAAAAACCCTACCAAAAATGTCCCAACATGTCTGATAGGAAAAACGGCCCTGAAGTCACTAGACTTCAAAATCCCTATATCAGCACTCCGATATATTCTGAAGACAGAGCAAAAGAGATTTAACCAATCAGGGACAAAAATGGAAATTCAGCAGAGCCCCGGCCGGGGCTGGCAGAACACAAAGCTAAGCAAATCATACAAAATCTCACTGAACAATAACAGAGCAAAACTTAGCTTTAGAAGACAGGAACTGAACTGGAGGCCAGAGCTCAGAGCAGAAAAATCACCAGCAACCCTACAGGGCGTCGGCTGCCTTATATCCACTCAGAGATTCCGGATGTCCAATCGCAATCCACCTGTTCAGGTGACAGGTTTCTCCCATCCAAATCAGTTTCACCACCTCCTTTCACCAGCAGAGGGAGTTCATCGGAAATCAAAGGTGAACGAGAAAATGAGCTCACAACAGGAAACCCTGGGAGGAGGGTCGGCTCCCTGAATAGCACCCAGTGCACCCTGTGTGTTGGACGGTCTCAGGCGGAGATGGTACGTCCTGAATAGCACACAGACAGGACACGTGAGTTTTTTGTGGTGTGTTTTTTTCTTCTTCTTTTCTCAACTCAGCCTGCGGTTGCTCAGTGGTAGTCACGAAGGGGACAAGCGGCTTCCGGTATCTCAGCGGGGTTACGAAGGGGACAAGCGGCTTCCGGTGGATCGGCGGGTCCATGAAGACGGCGCAGCAGGAGATGTGGCAGCACCAAAAGGAACTGGTGTAGTGTCGGTGATCGGTGACAGCAGGAGCTGTGCTGGTGCCAGCAAGGACTTGTGTGGTATCGTTAAGACATAAACTGTTGTGTGAACTGTGGTCTGAGAAGACTGGTATAACGGACATGGGGAGATCCCGAAAGGGGGTGGAGTCCCAGAAGGGGGCGGTGACCCAAAGCGGGGTGGTAAACCAAAAAGGGGTGGAGTCCCGGGAGGGGGCGGCAACACAAAGTGGGGTGGTGGTTCAGAAAGGGGCCGAGTTTGAAGATATGACAGCACTGGGTGACTCAGTGGGTATGTCTGGAGTACCGCAGTGTGGGTGTATGTCTTAGTCAGAATGTGGGATATCCTTTCCGGATAGTAACAATGGGCCGCAGGTGTGTACCGTGATGCTGTACCAGGAAGGAGTCCCTGGCAAGCTGGACTCAAAGAGTCAGGTAACTCTGACAGGAACTCCGCTCGTTTTATCTCTGACCGAGAAAACCGTCAGAGTTCGCTGCGTCCATGGGGTCATTGTGGATTATAAGGTGGACAGAGTCCTGATTGAGATGACAAAGGGGGAGTGCCAAGGTGGTAGTATGCCACCAAACTTAGTGCATACCTTTGAGAGGCGCCGGGACTTTGTCATATTTGATGATGTGGGGCTAGCAGACACTGAGGCGCTGACGCCCCCTAACGTGGACAGGCCAGACTTAGGGGCGACCGGAGAAAGAATGGCATCAGACGAATTTACTGACCTGATGTCACCTGAAGGGTACCACAGTATGAATGAGAAGGGTGTGGTAAACAAAAAGAGCAGAGCTGACACACGGATTGAGAGTTCCTTGGGAGTTCACCGTACGGTGTGGTGTGATTGTGACATGTTGTTGCCAGTAGCCACCACTAGAACAGAATCTAGTGCTGTGCTGACTGAAACTCATGACAGGACTGATGGTAACCTGATCGAGAAGATAACGGGAGTAGAAACACGGTCAGGGGGTAACGGGGGCTCGACTGACGGGACTAACCCAGGGGTACTCTTTGACGATATAATTAAAGAAATAGTGGTGCAACACATGCTGGCCAAAAGAGAAAAAGAGCAGGAGATACAGTTAATAAAAGAGACAGGGAAGGAACATCTCGAACGAGAAAGAGTGATGAGACAAACGGCCGAGCACAGAGAGGAGGAGCTCGAGAAAGAAGTCCTGAAGCTCAGAGGTCACCTGTCAACGTGGCACAGCGTGAACAACACCTTAAGAGAGGATGTGGAAGGGCTTGAGAAAGAAGTCTTGGAGCTCAGAGGTCACCAGTCAATGTGGCAAAATGCGAACAAGATCCTTAGGGAAGAGATGGAAGAACTCAGAGGAGTAGTAAAAGGTCTTCTGTGGGAGAAGAGCTTGGACGGAGACGTAGAGCGGCCGGGTCCGAGTGATAACAAGATGGAACTGTCGGTACCTGTTGTGAGTTCATTTTCTGGTCCAGTTGTGAGTTCTCCTTCCAGGCTCCCTCTGGTGGTAACAGGAGGTAGTGAGGCTGGTTTGGTGAGTGGAGATCTGCCACCTGAGAATGAGGATGACGATTGGACCTCAGGAATCTCAGATTGGATTTAAGACAGCCGACGCCCTACTCTGGTGCTGGTGATTCCTTCTGCTTGTCAGGTCTTGGTTCTCAGTCCTGTTCCAGTCATCTAAAGCTAAGTTTCTCTGCTAATGTTTACACTTGATTTTGTTGTTCTATTCAGTTTTTTGTGTGGTCAGCTAGCCCCGGCTTGGGCTGTGCTGAATTTCCACTCTTGTTTATCCATATTTGCCAATTTGCTTTTTGTCCCTTATTAGATTGGCCTCTTTTTGCTCTGTCTCAGAATATTTCAGAGTGCTGATATAGTGGGAGAAGTCTAGTGACTTCAGGGTTAATTTTTGTTATCAGAAGTGTTGGACATTATTTTGTAGGGTTTTGGGCAGATTGCAGACAGTGTCTTTTCTTTCCTTTCCTCTCTAGTTAGTTTGGGCCCCATCGTTTGCTCAGCCTATTTTCCTACCTGTGTTTGTGTTTTCATCTTGTTTCACCGTCAATACATGTGTGGGGGCTGTCTATTCCTTTGGGGGTCTGCTCTGGGGCAGTTAGTTTTCCCTTTTCTTGCTTTAGGCTTATTTAGTCCTCTGGCCGTGATGAGGCATCTAGGTTCATCGTAGGCACGATCCACGGCTGCTGCTAGTTGTGTGGTAGGATCAGGGATCTGCATAGTTACCAACCTCTCTGTTTTTTCTGGACTTAGCATGTTTAGGTTTTTTCCTCTCGGTGACCCATTCATAACAGGTTCCCATCTTGGCAGAGGGTAGTGAAGAGATGAGATCTCCTGAAGTTGGTGAACAAAGAACTGAAGAAGACAGTCACCCGGTCGAGTCTACTGTAGTGAGCGAAGTGTCCGTGGTAATGCCAGAGCCTCCTGGCCAGGAAGAGAGCAAGGTCACGACCTTCAAATTGGTGACTGATGTACCAGAAGACATGCAAAAAGCCTGTGCTGAGGAAGGTGTGCATGAGGCTTTCAAAGAGGCGGTCAAAGCGTGTAAGGTGCACTGGGCACCTGAGACTCTGCAGTTGGTGATAGTATCAGTCAGAGAGGATACATCAAACCGAGTAGCTGTCTTGAAAGAGATGCATTTGCAGTGTCTCCATGCCAAACAGTTGGTCAAGCAGAGTAATGTGAAAGCTGCTCGATACCTAGAGTTAGCAAGGGAGGCTATGGATCAGCGGGGTTTGCGGAAAAATGTGGTTCCGGTACCCAAAGCTTTGATTGGAAGAATCATTGGAAGATCCGGGAAGGTAATGCAAGACCTTGTGAATATCTCCAGTGTGGTGAGGGTGAGGATCCCTCCTGATGATGAAGACCAGATATCCAGTGAAGTGGGTAGGATTCCCATCATGGTGGTTGGTTCTGTGGAGAGCCTGAGAGACTTTCGAATGCTCGTGGAGTATAGAGTGGGGTACCTGCTAGAAATTGAGCAGTTGAGGCTGGACTGCCGGCGAATTAATGAAGAAGTACGGAATACCAGGTGGCGACCTCCTCCAACACAACAAGATGCAATGACCCGAAGGGTTCCACCAAGAAGTGACAGGGCAGGTGGCCGAAGAATGTCAGGGAGTGGCAGTTCGACGGGCTGTACGAGGCTGAGAGACATTAGTTCCTTTGAGACGCTGAGTGGGTCAGACTCAGGCCAGACAGTAGACTTAAGTAGGACGGATGACCGTACCAACCGGGGGAGCTGGTCGGGGAACGGAACAAACAGAGTGGAAGGTGGTGTCTAGACAGTGTCTGATGACGCAGACAGACTGCAACTGGATGGTCAAAGATCAAGACCGATATTCTGACCGCTGGGGGAGGGGGAGGCCTAACTTAGGAGGCCTATGACAGATGGAGAAGGTTCTCTTGACCTGTGGGGCAAGGTGTAATGAGTGCCCAGTCTCGAGAGCCTGATGTAATGTTGTGTGCTCAACCCCACAAGTTTGAACAGAGGGGGAAGGTATGTGGTGTAGTAACCACTGCGTCCGCTAGGGGGCGCTGTGTGGAGGTCCCAGGGGAAAGGATGAATGGCAGAGTATTGAGTGGCCGTAGTGTATCTCAAAGTGGGTGGCTATGAGATAGAGACTTGTGTATGTGTGATCAGCAATGATATTGCTGAGGTGTTTCAAAGTGTAAGGGAGAAGTCTCCAGGTAACTAGAGACTTGGGCGGGTCTGGTTACCTATAAACCCACCCAGGGGTGGGTCTGAGAATGCCTGTATTAAAAGGCTATGTGAGTGTGTGAAGGACCTGTGATGAGGTCATAGTCAGGTGACCCAGTGGGTGTGGCTATAGACCATATAATGTGGCCAGGGTAGGTCACATGTGGTGAATGCTGGGACCCGGTTGGTCCAGTGTGAAAGGTCCCGCTAGGAGAAGGATCTCCTGGCTAACAGCCTGTGGAGTGGCTGTGTGTAATGGCTGGCAGCCTGTAAAATAATGCTTATCCTGTAAAATACTCAGGACTAATTACCAGATAAAAATATAGTGGTTTATTTGGATTCTTCCATCAAAGAAAGGTTATTACAAAAAAAAACAGGTGAATAAAAATAAGTGAAAGAGAGATTGTCCATTAGATCATAGCAAAGCAGCATGTATTCTTCTTTCTCTCCGGAATCTCACATGGCAAATGGCGTCTGTCTCTCAGTTCGGATTCTTCGTAATAAAGTAACATACCAGCTGTTGAGTTATGTCATCTTGCGTCTGTGTCTCATGATGGTGAGGGAAGAAGAAGAGCGACCTCTACAGTTAGCCATGAATTATATACGTCTCCTAAAGCACGTGGTCTCTACATATATGGAGCTGTCTTTCTACCATGAGCCAAGCTTAAAAATAGCCTATGTCATGTAAGCTAAAGCATTCTACAGAACTGGGTGTAATAAGAAATAATTAACGGATTATTAATATTTAACAATTCCCCCTTTTGAGGGAGACAGACATTAATTGGAACCCTCAAATATAACAAGATCTTCTTTCTTCTTTTCTTCTTCTTTGACAAAATAATTTAATATCAATAATAATAATAATAATAATAATAATAATAATAATAATAATAATATCAGATTACCGTTATAAGTACTCAATGACATAATTGATGTGAATTCATGTTATGGTAAGCCGTGAACAATATTCATATAAAATATGTATAATTATACTTCCCTAAGTCTAAATTGAAGCATCTCAGGTCCAGTCATCATCATCTGATGTCATCTGGTCTTCATTTTGATGTCTTCTGTCTTCTTCTTGGTTCTTTTAAAAATACAGTTTTCTTATAGCATATAGATGTTGTAAAAATCGTGTTGTATATAAAATCAAAGTCTATAGATGAAATGCAGCTTTAATATCTGTGCAGTGTCATCTTTAAAAACCTGGGCTTATATTGGCTCGCCTTGGATATTCTGGAATCCTCCATCGGTACTGGTCTTTGAACAGGTGTGACGTCTTTGGTCAGCAAAGCAAGGGTTAAAATGACTCTTCCTTGCTAAACATAGCACCATAACCAGTCCTTGTCCTAATGCACAGGACATATGTCAGGGTTGTAGCCTCCCGACAATTACCTTATTGTTCACCAGCCTTACATCGAAGCTTTACAGGTGATTGAAAACCTCTGGAACTTGATAAGAACGTGATAACACCGTTCATCTCAGCATCATAGGATCATCGTCCTCTGGTTGTGAGGTTAGACACTTTAATCGTGACTGTCAGTGGTGGATACTGCACTTGTGATTAACACAGTCTATTACTCAGTAATCATAGCTTTGTTACCTTCTGGGACTTCTGGATCGCGGCATTCTTCTTCTTGCAACTGATAAGAATCAATGAAGTTTAGAAATGTGAAAAGTCTTTATTAACATAATTTCAGTATCTTGCTTGAAGTCTTCATTCCCTATTCTATACCAAATCTGGTAATTTCCCTATCCCATAATATCACAGCGTACCATAGCAATCAGTAATATCCATATAATTATTATCAGAATTTGTACCATATATGGATTTCAATATTTGAAATAATAAACGATAATACATTATTATCCGCATTTTTCATGTGATAGAACATTTTTTATGTCATAGGTGTAATTACCTTTTTCAACCCATAGGTGTCACTGTGTTTTATGTAACCAGTGTTATCATCTTTATTAATAAGGAATATATTTATTATACTAATAATATGTAGGAATGTATAGCCATGAACCAAAATAAGAATATATGAGTGAGCGAATGAATGAATAAAAGAATTGTTGCATATAACTCAGAAGTGAAACATTTTCCTTAGTAATAGAACCATATAATTGCTATATTTAATGAAGCAATATTCTCAGTAGATATTACTTTACTAAATATTGGTGAAAGAATTAAAAATAATGAAAAATAAGAATAAAAATAAAAATAAGAATAAGGCCTTTATGTTGATGCAGAGTAGTTATGTCTTCAGTAACATATACCCTTAATATTTCCATGATCTGGATTATTTCATAATTGTCATAAACTTGTGTTATCAAAATATTCAAATTATGCAACTTTGCATGTAATTCCTCTTAGTGTAAAGAAATGAATCCTTATAATACTTGTTATTATACCCAATACTTATACCATTGCACCTTATTAATATTTTTTCCTATTAAAATGTGTGAAGAAGAAGTATTAATCAAATGTGATGATGTAGTCAGGATCAAAAACATATTTTCCCCCTTAATACCAAAAAATATTGTTCTATGAAATAATTCATTTATCAAAACCAAAATTAAAAATAATTAATGTATAAATTATGTGAATTTATACTTGCTTATACCATTATTTGTCTGAAGATGTGTAACCATCAAAATTAATTTGAATATCATAAAATTATCCTTTGGAAAAATTAATTTAAATGTAGTTTAAGATTAACACACTTGGACAGAGAAGGAAGGTCCACTATTCCCAGATGCAGCTGGTGAATACCAGGCTCTGTGCTGGTGCCTGTTTAAAAGAGCTAAAGCTGATAAGGAAAGAATAGATTTTCTTCCTAAACTATTTTCTATTTTGTTGTGCGATTGCACTTATCCACAATTAACTAAATCAAGAAATAATAATTACTATAGAAATATAGAAATATATGTTGTATAGATAATATTTGTGAAAGGTCCCGCTAGGAGAAGGATCTCCTGGCTAACAGCCTGTGGAGTGGCTGTGTGTAATGGCTGGCAGCCTGTAAAATAATGCTTATCCTGTAAAATACTCAGGACTAATTACCAGATAAAAATATAGTGGTTTATTTGGATTCTTCCATCAAAGAAAGGTTATTACAAAAAAAACAGGTGAATAAAAATAAGTGAAAGAGAGATTGTCCATTAGATCATAGCAAAGCAGCATGTATTCTTCTTTCTCTCCGGAATCTCACATGGCAAATGGCGTCTGTCTCTCAGTTCGGCTTCTTCGTAATAAAGTAACATACCAGCTGTTGAGTTATGTCATCTTGCGTCTGTGTCTCATGATGGTGAGGGAAGAAGAAGAGCGACCTCTACAGTTAGCCATGAATTATATACGTCTCCTAAAGCACGTGGTCTCTACATATATGGAGCTGTCTTTCTACCATGAGCCAAGCTTAAAAATAGCCTATGTCATGTAAGCTAAAGCATTCTACAGAACTGGGTGTAATAAGAAATAATTAACGGATTATTAATATTTAACAATTCCCCCTTTTGAGGGAGACAGACATTAATTGGAACCCTCAAATATAGCAAGATCTTCTTTCTTCTTTTCTTCTTCTTTGACAAAATAATTTAATATCAATAATAATAATAATAATAATAATAATAATAATAATTATAATAATATCAGATTACCGTTATAAGTACTCAATGACATAATTGATGTGAATTCATGTTATGGTAAGCCGTGAACAATATTCATATAAAATATGTATAATTATACTTCCCTAAGTCTAAATTGAAGCATCTCAGGTCCAGTCATCATCATCTGATGTCATCTGGTCTTCATTTTGATGTCTTCTGTCTTCTTCTTGGTTCTTTTAAAAATACAGTTTTCTTATAGCATATAGATGTTGTAAAAATCGTGTTGTATATAAAATCAAAGTCTATAGATGAAATGCAGCTTTAATATCTGTGCAGTGTCATCTTTAAAAACCTGGGCTTATATTGGCTCGCCTTGGATATTCTGGAATCCTCCATCGGTACTGGTCTTTGAACAGGTGTGACGTCTTTGGTCAGCAAAGCAAGGGTTAAAATGACTCTTCCTTGCTAAACATAGCACCATAACCAGTCCTTGTCCTAATGCACAGGACATATGTCAGGGTTGTAGCCTCCCGACAATTACCTTATTGTTCACCAGCCTTACATCGAAGCTTTACAGGTGATTGAAAACCTCTGGAACTTGATAAGAACGTGATAACACCGTTCATCTCAGCATCATAGGATCATCGTCCTCTGGTTGTCAGGTTAGACACTTTAATCGTGACTGTCAGTGGTGGATACTGCACTTGTGATTAACACAGTCTATTACTCAGTAATCATAGCTTTGTTACCTTCTGGGACTTCTGGATCGCGGCATTCTTCTTCTTGCAACTGATAAGAATCAATGAAGTTTAGAAATGTGAAAAGTCTTTATTAACATAATTTCAGTATCTTGCTTGAAGTCTTCATTCCCTATTCTATACCAAATCTGGTAATTTCCCTATCCCATAATATCACAGCGTACCATAGCAATCAGTAATATCCATATAATTATTATCAGAATTTGTACCATATATGGATTTCAATATTTGAAATAATAAACGATAATACATTATTATCCGCATTTTTCATGTGATAGAACATTTTTTATGTCATAGGTGTAATTACCTTTTTCAACCCATAGGTGTCACTGTGTTTTATGTAACCAGTGTTATCATCTTTATTAATAAGGAATATATTTATTATACTAATAATATGTAGGAATGTATAGCCATGAACCAAAATAAGAATATATGAGTGAGCGAATGAATGAATAAAAGAATTGTTGCATATAACTCAGAAGTGAAACATTTTCCTTAGTAATAGAACCATATAATTGCTATATTTAATGAAGCAATATTCTCAGTAGATATTACTTTACTAAATATTGGTGAAAGAATTAAAAATAATGAAAAATAAGAATAAAAATAAAAATAAGAATAAGGCCTTTATGTTGATGCAGAGTAGTTATGTCTTCAGTAACATATACCCTTAATATTTCCATGATCTGGATTATTTCATAATTGTCATAAACTTGTGTTATCAAAATATTCAAATTATGCAACTTTGCATGTAATTCCTCTTAGTGTAAAGAAATGAATCCTTATAATACTTGTTATTATACCCAATACTTATACCATTGCACCTTATTAATATTTTTTCCTATTAAAATGTGTGAAGAAGAAGTATTAATCAAATGTGATGATGTAGTCAGGATCAAAAACATATTTTCCCCCTTAATACCAAAAAATATTGTTCTATGAAATAATTCATTTATCAAAACCAAAATTAAAAATAATTAATGTATAAATTATGTGAATTTATACTTGCTTATACCATTATTTGTCTGAAGATGTGTAACCATCAAAATTAATTTGAATATCATAAAATTATCCTTTGGAAAAATTAATTTAAATGTAGTTTAAGATTAACACACTTGGACAGAGAAGGAAGGTCCACTATTCCCAGATGCAGCTGGTGAATACCAGGCTCTGTGCTGGTGCCTGTTTAAAAGAGCTAAAGCTGATAAGGAAAGAATAGATTTTCTTCCTAAACTATTTTCTATTTTGTTGTGCGATTGCACTTATCCACAATTAACTAAATCAAGAAATAATAATTACTATAGAAATATAGAAATATATGTTGTATAGATAATATTTCATTATGTATCTTAATATTCTAATAATTTCCTAAAGATAAAAGCTTTTGGGGTTTTTGTTTTTTTGTTTTTTTCCTTTCTCTCATGCATTCAGGATCCTGAGGTCTCACAAACATATCACATTACTCGCTCAGCAGCTGCTCATACACTCAGTCACTGTCACTCAGACTGTGTCACATATTAAGTTTAAACCAAATACCTCACATACGAAGGTGTGATGAATACACGTATTTTAACCCAAATTATCCTAATTATCAATGCATTGTAAACTATTTCAATTTAGTCTCTTAATATTTCTTTGAATATTCCCCAAATACACATGACATAAATATATGTATATGTATAGCTATACTTGACATTTAGGCCTGGAAAAAAAATTCCATTGCTTTGCAAAAGTTGAGACCCCCTTTAAAATTCTTTTCCTAAGGAACAGGGACATAGCATACTGGTATACTTGTATTATTAGAACAAGGTTCAAATTCCCCTGCTGTGGTTGTCATTCAAACCATGCAGTAAAGCACACACCCAGAACATTTTAAAAAGCAATTAGTTATTTCCTTTTAAGGGTTAGATATATAAAATCATGCAATATTGCAACTTCCTGTGTAAATAAAGGCATAAATCCTTGGAAGAGAATTTTTCTCGATTAAGTCCTGCTTTGAAATGAAAATTCTAAGGAAACATAAAAAATAAGGTTAATATCATATTCATATTCTAAATATTATTACTGATGTAGATTTTAATTTTCATTAAAAAATACAGTTCTACTATTTCTACTTCTACAAACACTCTATATATACTGTATGACTATGTATATATCCACAAACCATAAAACTACAGGATTATACTCTATAACTCACTAATTGTATAACACTGTTACACAATATATATTACTTTTTTCCTAGCCAATTCCTACACCCATACTTATTTCTCTGCAAAAAATATCCTGAAAGGTTCTTGCCATTTTAAAGCTGATAGATTCTTGGAGCAGAGTATTCAGTTTACAGGCCATGATGTCACTCACCACCTGTTTCTGTCTGTTAAATTCAGCCATCTTAGTTACAGAAAGAAAATCAGAACTCATCATTTTTCTTAATTCCATTTGTGTCTTTTCGGTGTTCTTTTGCATCATTCCATATGGCTTATAACAAACATGTGATTTTCTTTTTCTTTCTTCGTAGATTTGATTTTGGGGAAATCTCATTTTAGAAGGCTTTGCTAATACAGGCTTCTGATAAGATTTTACTCTGCCTGTCTTCCCAAAATTAGCACAATTTACTTTCCTCTCACGATTCTCGTGTTTTCTGGCAAAATCAAGGAATTGCGCACATTCAAACAAAGAATCTTTTTGTGACGCAATAACACGAGATGCAGGATTTAAAAACCAAAATTTGCTTACAAAACTCCTTATGAGGGACTGTGTTTTGACATTCTCACTCAGCATTTTGTACAAACGTTCATATATGGACATGAACGTAAAAATACATTCCTTCCGACCAATTCTTAATTTTTGAAGAATATCAATATCTGGATGATTTTCATTTGATGAACAAAAAATGAGAATTTTTAATCTGTCTTTATCAGTTAAATTCTCATGTGTTTCACCAGATAACTTTAAAGACAATCTCCTAGCAAAATTTACAGGGATCCACATTTTGAACAACTGATTCTTCTCCTCGTTAGATAAATCAAATTTATCAGAACAACTTTCAAAGATCTCAGAGTTTCTATAAACATCTATTTTGTTGTCATAAGCAGGAATTATTTGGCATATCTTTATCAAATCCTTCCTCACGCTACTTCGGATTTGGGCCTGTGAGTCTTCTATTTTTAGTGGTACGTCTTTCCCTTGTACGTCCTCTACGTCAGTTCTGAAGTCTCCTCCTACTTCTCCATCTTGTTCCACGTCTGCAAGGTCACCTTCAATGGCCGCTACAGACACTTGATTACAGTCAATCTCCCTAACTTTACAGCCAATCTCGAGAACATCACAACAATCATTTTTGGATTTCTCTGACACAGATCTATGAAATATATCTACCATCTGTAGAATATTTTTTAATCTCTCTCTTTCTCTATTGAAAAACTTAGAATCTAACCTCTGATTCTCGAGTTCACACTCGGCATATAAACTTAACCATAAAACTTCTGAATTAGAATTGTCTACAGACTTAAATTTCAATTTACTCTGCTTAGCAAGACAATTAATGACATCCATTTTATCTTACCTTGAAATGTCTCAGCTCCTTTGATGGACAACGCTGGGTTCCTGTTGTCTTGGTTTCAGCACGTCTGGCACTTTGGCACTTGTAGTACTTCTCAATCTATCTGGCAATTCTTACTTCTAGGTTCTGTGTGATTCTTGTAAGTAGTGGAATTCCCGACAACTTGCACATATGATTTGACGTTAGCAAAGTCCAATCCCCCTTGTGGGCAAGTGGAGGGAAAATCCACAAAAAAGTACAAAAATTCAGATCTGGCTGGCTCTCCAATGTAAAATAATGCTTATCCTGTAAAATACTCAGGACTAATTACCAGATAAAAATATAGTGGTTTATTTGGATTCTTCCATCAAAGAAAGGTTATTACAAAAAAAACAGGTGAATAAAAATAAGTGAAAGAGAGATTGTCCATTAGATCATAGCAAAGCAGCATGTATTCTTCTTTCTCTCCGGAATCTCACATGGCAAATGGCGTCTGTCTCTCAGTTCGGCTTCTTCGTAATAAAGTAACATACCAGCTGTTGAGTTATGTCATCTTGCGTCTGTGTCTCATGATGGTGAGGGAAGAAGAAGAGCGACCTCTACAGTTAGCCATGAATTATATACGTCTCCTAAAGCACGTGGTCTCTACATATATGGAGCTGTCTTTCTACCATGAGCCAAGCTTAAAAATAGCCTATGTCATGTAAGCTAAAGCATTCTACAGAACTGGGTGTAATAAGAAATAATTAACGGATTATTAATATTTAACACAGCCCCTGTTAGTTCCCTGGAGGGAATGAATGTCGGCTGCATGATAAAGGAACTGTGAGGTTACCCGGACGTGGGTGAGATAACTTGGGGCTAGGAAGCCTGCACATTGAATACTGCATAGCCTATATGACTATAGGACATTGCTAACAGAGGGAAACTCTGGAATGGACGCTATGCTGACTATGCTGTTAAGTGAACTGTCTGCTGCTGTGATGGTTTATGATGGTGAATAAACCGCAAGGACTGTATTGATTTGATGAAAAATCCGTGCCGGATCTGGTTTTGTGGCTGCAACTGAGTGATCCCCTACTTAGATGACAGCGCTACCTCACACTTCTTATACATTTTTTTCAAAAAACTTATCAACTAAATACCCTGTTTTTGTTATCATATTTTACCAGCACTTGCTGCTTATTGTTACACATATTTGACAGCAGAGTATACATGCACGTTTGTCATACTGTGTGGTTTTTCTGTGTCTCAGTCTTTGGGTGGTGTGAACATTGTCTTATTGACCTGTTCATTCTTGTGCATGTTCCATGTGTTTTTAATTTATTAATTTCTTGCTCATGCAAGCTTTGGGAGATCCCCGCCTATCTCTTGTGGGACTTGCACATGAAGACCCATTTTGCCCAGCGTGCCTATACCGGGCAGTGCCTTTCTGAATCCTGCTCATGTAGGTATTGTTCACATGATCAGGTTTAGATACATTAGATAGGACTGCTTTGAGAAGGGTATACCGTGACGTGGTGGAGTGGCTTCGCATACATTTTTTGCAAAAAACGTATCAACGAAATACCCTGTTTTTGTTATCATCTTTTACCAGCACTTGCTGCTTATTGTTACATATATTTTACAGCAGAGTATTCATGCACGTTTATCATACTGTGTGCTTTTTCTGTGTCTCAGTAAATGTGATTTATACACACTGTAGGGCTCAAAATGGAGAGGGCATTTAGATTTAGTAGTCCATAATTAACTGGATTTCTTTTGGGGTGCATGGAGTCAGAGCACCTTTCCAGAGCTTTTGTGCTACCTGTAAAGTGGAAATCCCCCTATATTTCCGCTAACAGATGACAGACCTGAGAGTGGACTTGTCTTTTTTGTGGATTGAGTTGAAGCTTTTATTCTGAACATTTTACATAAGATATTAGAACACATTTATCTAAATCTGCAAATGATGTGATTTATTCACTATAATGAGGCAGCAGAGTTACTCTGGACTCCGTTTGGCCTCTGTTTAGTGGTATTGTTATTTTTGCTCCACACTAATTTTGTACATTTAAAAAGGAGAACGTCGAATCATAAGCCAGATGTAGTCCACTGTGCCTCCATCTGTCTCATTACAGGGAATCTTCTACCAGGAATCTTCTACTCATTGTAGGGAGTCTTCTATACATGTCTAAATCATGTATTTCAGAGATTTAAACGGAAACCCCAATATACAGTGGGGGAAATAAGTATTTGATCCCTTGCTGATTTTGTAAGTTTTCCCACTGACAAAGACATGAACAGTCTATAATTTTAAGGGTAGGTTAATATTTAACATTGAGAGATAGAATATCAAAAATAAAATCCAGAAACTCACATTGTATAAATTATATAAATTTATTTGTATTTTGCAGTGAGAAATAAGTATTTGATCCCTCTGGCAAACAAAATTTAATACTTGGTGGCAAAACTCTTGTAGGCAAGCACAGTAATTTTGGTTCATTCCTCTTTGCAGATCATCTCTAAATCATTAAGATTTTGAGACTGTCACTTGGCATCTCAGAGCTTCAACTCCCTCCATAAGTTTTCTATGGGATTAAGGTCTGGAGAATGGCTAACCCACTCCATGACCATAATGTGCTTCTTTTTGAGCCACTCCTTTGTTGCCTTGGCTGTATGTTTTGGGTCATTGTCTTGCTGGAAGACCCAGCCAAGACCCATTTTTAATGTCCTGGCAGAGGGAAGGAGGTTGTCACTCAGTATTTTACGGAATATGACTCCATCCATTATTTCATTGATGCGGTGAAGTAGTCCTGTGCCCTTAGCAGAGAACACACCCAAAACATAAAGTTTCCATCTCAATGCTTGACAGTGGGGATGGTGTTCTTTGGGTCAGAGGCAGCATTTCTCTTCCTCAAACATGGCAAGTTGAGTTAATGCCAAAGAGCTCAATTTTTGTCTCATCTGCCCACAACACTTTCTCACAATCACTCAGAGAATCATCCAGGTGTTCATTGACAAATTTCAGAAGGGCCTGCACATGTGCCTTTTTGAGCAGGGGGACCTTGCGGCCACTGCATGATTTTAAATCTTTACAGCGTAATGTGTTACCAATGGTTTTCTTGGTAACTGTGGTCCCAGCTGCCTTGAGATCATTAACAAGTTCCCCCTGTGTAGTTTTAGACTGATCTCTCACCATCCTCATGATAAAGGATACCCCACGAGGTGAGATTTTGCATGGTGCCCCAGATCCATTTCGATTAACAGTCATTTTATATTTTTTCCATTTTCTTACTATTGCACCAACAGTTGTCTCCTTCTCACCCAGCGTCATACAGCGTCATACAAGTTCAGAAAAGAGCGACCAGAATGGTGACCGGTCTGCAAACCCTGTCTTATGAGGAAAGGTTGCAGGATTTGGGAATGTTTAGTTTGCAAAAGAGAAGACTGAGAGGAGACTTAATAGCTGTCTACAAATATCTAAAGGGCTGTCACATTGTAGAAGGATCAACTTTATTCTAATTTGCACAAGGAAAGACTAGAAGCAATGGGATGAAACTGAATGGGAAGAGACACAGATTAGATATTAGAAAAAACTTTTTGACAGTTAGAGTGATCAATGAGTGGAACAGGCTGCCACGAGAAGTGGTGAGTTCTCCTTCAATGGAAGTCTTCAAACAGAGGCTGGACAGACATCTGACTGGGATGATTTAGCAAATCCTGCTTTGAGCAGGGGGTTGGACCAGATGGCCCAGGAGGTCCCTTCCAACTCTACGATTCTATGATTCTATGATTCTATGATTCCCACTTATAGTTTTGTAGCCCATTCCACCTTTATGCAGGTCTATGATCTTGTTCTTGACATCCTTATAAAGCTCTTTAGTCTTGCCCATGTTGTAGTGGTTAGAGTCTGACTGAGTAATTTGAGTCTGTGGACAGGAGTCTTTTATAAAAGTGACTATGTAAGACAGCTGTCTTTAATGCAGGTAATGAGTTGATTAGAAGTGTCTAACTGGTCTGTAGGAGCCAGAACTCTTAATGGTTGGTGGGGGATCAAATACTTATTTCTCAATGCAAAATGCAAATAAATGTATATAATTTATACAATGTGATTTTCTGGATTTTATTTTGGATATTCTATCTCTTAATGTTAAAATTAACCTACCCTTAAAATTACAGACTGCTCAGGTCTTTGTCAGTGGACAAACTTACAAAATCAGCAAGGGATCAAATACTTATTCCCCCCCCCCGTAATTGCTCAGTGTGGAGTGCAGGATAAATGTGAGCTGAGCCTTAATGTGAACTTTGGGAGGCAAAATGAAAAAAATCACATCAGGTCAAGGAATGGTTCTAATTTTTACGCTTTTCCTTGTGCAGTATAAGTGAATAGATAATTTCATTCTCTGGGTTGGTGCGATTACAATGATACCAGATTTATATTGTTTTTATATGTTTGGCTGCCTTCACACACTAAAAACAATTTTTATTGCACATCACCATATTTTGAGCTATAATTTTTCCATGTGTCTGTCAATAGTCATGTGAGGGTTTGTTTATTGTGGTGTAACAAGGTGGCACGGGGTGGTATTCGCGGGCAAGTCTACTTAAAACAACAGTCCAAAATCACCCCGGCCCCTTGCACATGAAACACAGACAGGACAGATGCAGCCCCAGGCTATTTATCTCTTCTCCACAGTCACTGCAGTCCAGGCAATCAGGATCCAGGAACACAGTTATAATCCAACAGGGAACCTATTTATTTTTAGGATTAGTGAGGTAGACAAAGATAGAAATGGTAGTTGCAGTAAATATAGTAAAACTTCCTGCTATTTCCCTATTACTCTTCACCACCATATCAGCAGCAGCAACAATAATGACAGCTTACAGTGACAGTCCCAAGTCCAAATTCTGAGTGCCTATAGTCATAACATAAAGCATAACATTTAGCACAAAGGTACACCATCCGGGTACCACATAAAGTGCATGGGACTAACACCTAGGAAAGAGGGGAAGCAATGAGTCTCTCCGCCATCTCCTTACACCCCTCCCCCCTAAAACATGGTCATCCCCGGCCATGATGACCCCTGAAAAGTTGGTAGCAGCACTTAGATATATTAACATCAATGAAACAAATTTCAAATAACATCCATTCGATATACAATACAAAATAATATTGTGGTACCGTGTTAGTCAGAAAAATAGATTTAAATACTTATGTCTCCAAAAAAAATTAAGAAAAGTATTCAAGGTGTGATACCTTTATTGGCTAACCAGAGAAATTATATTTGCAAGCAAGCTTTCAGGGCTCAGAAGGCCCCTTCATCAGGCAAGATCACTTGAAATCTAGCCTGATGAAGGGGCCTTCTGAGCCCTGAAAGCTTGTTTGGAAATATAATTTCTCTGGTTAGCCAATAAAGGTATCACACCTTGAATACTTTTCTCAATTTTTTTTGGAGACATAAGTATTTATAAATAACATCCATGGAACAGTCCAAGTCTCTCTCTTAACATGGGTCCACGTGACCCAGGTCCCATTGCTCCTGGGACTGTTAAAACCAATATCCTAGCCCGATGACCAACTTATTACATAGTTTTTAACCCGGCTTGGTCCTCGGGTCCTCCTGATGGCACTCTCCCCTCCCTCTTTTGAGTGGGCCATGGGCTTTTGATGGTGGTGGGCTGCGTATAACATGGGGCTAGTCCAGGGTTAGAAATGGGGCAAGTCCAGGTGCAACATAGTCCAGTTCTGTAGTCGCACACAGAGCCCACCGCAATTAAGCTCTATAGGGTTACAGCCCCGTGGTCCAGCAGAGAAGGTGCAACAAGCACAACTGAAAACGGTGAGGAGGGGAAGAACTACATTAATCCACTGTGACCACATTGGCCACCACTGCCGCCTCAGTCCTTTGGCGCCATACAGGGCTCCCTGCCCTCTAAGGGATGCAGAATAGTCCCTTTGGCTCCACAGGTGTAACCAGTACAAGTCATACTTTCTCTTAAAGGGGCCACATCAGTCAATACACGGCCACTGGGTGATGTAATGGGTCGCATGCGGACCCTGTACAACGATATAGGTGTGGGACGAGGATCCGCTGTCCCCACTGTTCCTCTGGCTCCACATCCCCTCCAGCGGCTGTCCCACCGCTCACAGAGCTTTCAGTTCTGCTGCGACATTTGCGACTACCTCACTGAGTCTAGGTGCCACTCTCTCCTGCACATCCACAGGAACTGCGGCCACGGCAACCGGCCATTCATCGGGACAAGCCTCCTGCTTTGAACTTGTCTCCCAATCGGAGACCATTCGCACAGCCACCACATATGGCCCTCAGGGCCCCTGTTCTTTGACAAAAGCAACTCGGTCCCCCACCTGTAGAGAACCACGGAAAGTCAGGGACCTAGCATTTACATATACTATCACTACGGTCTCAAGCTCCTGAATGAACTCATATCCACGGGCCCAGTCGAGATGCCGGACCACACCGGTGGTCATCTGGCCAGCCACAACTCCCTGGCCGGTGCACTGCAATTTTCAGACAATGCAGTGCTCTTGCCGCTTCTTCTCCCGGATCACACGTCGTATCCACTGGGCCTCTTCCGCTGGGGCATCCGGGGTTCCTCCATATACATGCTGCTGGTGCTGGACAGGGCAGGTGCAGGCCAAGAGGACACAGGAGCTGCCAACACCAGGGTTGATGGCGGAGACGGGAGTCAGAATGCAGGACGGGTGGGCCACAGGAGGGGAAACAACAGCGGCCGGGTAAGTAGGTCGTTCAGACGGAAACTTCCTACTCACCGCTGCTGCGTCTGGTGACAGTCCTCTTGTGCAGCCGTGGAAACCAGTGAGGGCGGCTACAAAAACTCCCCTCATTGCCACTTCAAATGCCCTCCGTGCTCCTTCTGGTTGCGACTCCTTTAGTTCCGCGGGCTCCTCGCTCTCCACCGGTCGCTTGTCCGACTGCCGAAAAGGATGTCATTCCACGAACTCCTCTGACCACCAGGCCTCAAAGCGTAGGCCCGTCTCCTCCAGTCCTGGCGTCCGAGGTAACCACAAAATGACATGCTGGGAAGAGTCCAGGGGAAGAGTCTTGAGGAGATCATTTGCATATTCCCAGTGCCTTCTGGGATAAGTGAAGAGTCTCCGCGAGCTCAACGATCACTGGGTTTTGGACGTTGCAGCTGAAAAGAGGAAATCGGAAAACCAGGGGAAGAGTCTTGAGGAGATCATTTGCACATTCCCAGTGCCTTCTGGGATAAGTGAAGAGTCTCCGCGAGCTCAACGATCACTGGGTTTTGGCCGTTGCAGCTGAAAAGAGGAAATCGGAAAACCAGGGGAAGAGTCTTGAGGAGATCATTTGCATATTCCCAGTGCCTTCTGGGATAAGTGAAGAGTCTCCGCGAGCTCAACGATCACTGGGTTTTGGCCGTTGCAGCTGAAAAGAGGAAATCGGAAAACCAGGGGAAGAGTCTTGAGGAGATCATTTGCATATTCCCAGTGCCTTCTGGGATAAGTGAAGAGTCTCCGCGAGCTCAACGATCACTGGGTTTTGGCCGTTGCAGCTGAAAAGAGGAAATCGGAAAAACCGCGCGCCGATAGCTCATCTTTCATCGTTTTTAAGAAATCTCAAGATGGAAGAGGCCAGGAGCCATTTGGTGAGCTGCATTTCTTGCTACATGTTCACAGACTTACCAGTGGAAAAGCCAAACTTCACATGCCACAAATGCAAGCTTGTGTCCCTGTTGGAGGAAAAGTTGCAAAATCTCGAAGAGAGGTTAGCTACGTTGAAGATCATTAAGGAAGGTGAAGAGTTCTTGGACAGAGCAGAATTATCTCTTCATGTTACAGAAAGAGAAGAAATTCGAAGTGCACCTGAAGAAACAGAGGAATGGAGACATGTGACCCAGAGAAGCAGGAGGATCAGGAGGCAGTCAGCACCCATACTGCTCAGGAACCAGTACCAGGCTCTCACCCAGGAAAACAATGAAGAAATACATCAGGATAAGACTTTGCCAACAAGCAGCAACCTTGTACGCCTTCAGAGTCCTCCTGGATGGAGAAAGAAAAATGTTGTGAAGAAGAAACGGAGAGTGGTGGTCATGGGGGATTCCCTGCTGAGAGGAACTGAGGCCGCTATCTGCAGACCGGATATAACTTCAAGAGAAATGTGCTGTCTTCCAGGTGCAAAAATTAAAGATGTGTCTGACAGGATATCAGGACTCTTCAGACCTACAGATGACTACCCATTCCTGCTACTACATGTGGGGACAAATGACACCGCAAGAAACGACCTGGAAACCATCTGCAGAGACTTTGAAGACTTAGGCAAGAAAGTGAAAGAACTGGGAGCGCAGGTGGTCTTCTCTTCCATCCTCCCAGTGGATGGCCATGGAACAAGGAGGTGGAATAAGATTCTGCAGGTGAACAACTGGCTACGTCGATGGTGCCGTCAGCAACGATTTGGATTTCTGGATCACGGAGTGAACTACTTATACGATGGACTACTTGCTAGAGATGGGGTGCACCTTACGAAGACTGGAAAGCATGTATTTGGAAGTCGCCTTGCTACACTTGTAAGGAGAGCTTTAAACTAGAACAACATGGGAAGGGAAGCAAAAGACCAAAAAAAGCCATACACCTGACAAATGCTATTGAGAACTCTGCTATTAGAAGTGGAAAGGAAGAACAAAGACGAAAGAATCTAATTAATAAAAATATTGGAGAAAGAGAAACCAATCACAAACTAAAATGTTTCTATACTAATGCACAAAGCATGGGCAACAAACAAGGAGAATTGGAACTACTAACGCAGGAAAAGAAATATGATGTCATTGGAATCACTGAAACTTGGTGGGACGATACACATGATTGGAATACAAGACTAGAAGGATACAACTTATTTGTAAGAAACAGACTTGATAAACGAGGAGGAGGTGTCGCATTGTATGTTAGAAACGCGTATATCTGCACAGAGATTGAAGCTTCAGAGACTGGGAGTTCTGTGGAAACTGTTTGGGTAAGAATACAAGGACAGAACAATGGAAAGGACACCATTGTAGGCATTTACTACAGGCCGCCTGTGCAAGCTGAAGCTATGGATGAACTCTTTATGCATCAAATGGCCAAGTTCTCCAAAAAATATGACATAGTTGTCATGGGAGATTTCAACTATCCAGACATTTGTTGGGAATCTCTCTCAGGCAAAACTAACAGGTCAAGGAAATTCTTATCCTCTCTTGCTGACAACTTTATCTTCCAAAAGGTAAGGGAGAAAACAAGGGGAACTGCTACCTTGGATCTAATCCTTATAAACAGGGAGGAAATGGTTGAGGAGGTAAAAGTGGCTGGGACCCTAGGAGGTAGCGACCATGCTATTTTAGAATTTTGGATAACTAGAGGCGGAAGACCTGTGAAGACTCAGACGTCAAGGTTAGATTTCAGAAAGGCAGATTTTAAGGGATTCAGAAAGAGAATTGGAGGGATCCAATGGCTGGATATCCTTAAAGACAAAAATGTCCAGGAAGGATGGGAAATCTTGAAAAATGAAATTCTCAAAGCACAGTTGTTAACAATTCCGAAAAGAGGGAAGAATAGGAAGCAGTTAAGGAAACCAGGATGGATGAACACAGAACTTAAGCACATGCTAAAAAGGAAGAAAAAAATGTTTATAAAATGGAAAGAGGGAGGCATATCTAAAGAAGAATATAATGCTGTCTGCAGAACCTGCAGGGCACAAATCAGATTAGCTAAAGCTGAAAATGAATTGAGGCTTGCAAGAGATGTCAAAAGCAATAATAAAGGATTTTGGGGATATGTCAAAAGTAAAAGAAAAGTCAAAGATGCTATAGGATTTTTACAGGATGAAAATGATGAAATGGTAAGACAGGATGTTGAGAAGGCTGAACTTTTAAATTCCTATTTTGCATCTGTTTTCTCTCAGAAAGGAAATGTAACATCAACTGTTATTCACTGTCCTATTAAGGGAATAGAAGAATCCAGGATATCTATAAACAGAAAGATAGTGAGGAAACACTTAGCTAGCCTAAATGAATTCAAGTCTCCAGGTCCAGATGAATTACACCCCAGAGTACTGAAGGAGATAGCAGAAGAAATTTTTGAACCCCTCTCTATAATCTTTGAAAATTCTTGGAGAACAGGAGAAGTGCCAGAAGACTGGAGAAGAGCAAATGTTGTTCCTATCTTCAAAAAGGGGAAGAAGGTGGACCCAGGTAACTATAGGCCGGTGAGTCTGACTTCTATACCAGGAAAGATCTTTGAACAAATTATTAAACAACATGTATGTCAATACCTGGATAAGAATGAAGTGATTAAACAGAGTCAGCATGGGTTTGTAACTAATAAGTCATGTCAGACTAACTTAATTTCCTTCTATGACGGTATCACTGATTGGTTGGATCAAGGAAATGCTGTAGATATAGTATATCTTGACTTCAGCAAAGCATTTGACAAAGTCTCTCATACAATCCTTATTGAAAAAATGATTAAGTATGGAATGGACAAGGCAACTGTTAGGTGGATTCATAACTGGCTTAGTGATCGGACCCAAAGAGTGGTCGTAAATGGCTGCACATCCAGTTGGAAGAATGTCTCAAGTGGGGTACCACAGGGCTCTGTCCTGGGCCCTGTATTGTTCAACATCTTTATCAACGATTTAGATGAAGGAATTGAGGGTAAACTGATTAAATTTGCTGATGACACAAAGCTAGGAGGGATAGCTAATACTAGAGAAGAGAGAGAGAGGATTCAAAAAGATTTAAATAAACTGGAGAAGTGGGCAGCAACTAACAGAATGGTTTTTAACAGGGAGAAATGCAAAGTACTACATCTGGGCAATAAAAATGGAAAAAGCATATATAGAATGGGAGGAATAGGGCTAAGTGACAGCACATGTGAAAAAGACTTGGGTATACTAATAGATCACAGACTGAATATGAGTCAACAGTGTGATGCAGCAGCAAAAAAGGCAAATGCAATTCTAGGATGTATTAACAGAAGCATACAGTCTAGATCACGTGAAGTCATTATTTCCCTCTACTCCTCTTTGGTCAGACCTCATCTGGAATATTGTGTCCAGTTTTGGGCACCACATTTTAAAAAAGACATCAACAAACTGGAGCAAGTTCAGAAAAGAGCGACCAGAATGGTGACCGGTCTGCAAACCCTGTCTTATGAGGAAAGGTTGCAGGATTTGGGAATGTTTAGTTTGCAAAAGAGAAGACTGAGAGGAGACTTAATAGCTGTCTACAAATATCTAAAGGGCTGTCACATTGTAGAAGGATCAACTTTATTCTCATTTGCACAAGGAAAGACTAGAAGCAATGGGATGAAACTGAATGGGAGGAGACACAGATTAGATATTAGAAAAAACTTTTTGACAGTTAGAGTGATCAATGAGTGGAACAGGCTGCCACGAGAAGTGGTGAGTTCTCCTTCAATGGAAGTCTTCAAACAGAGGCTGGACAGACATCTGACTGGGATGATTTAGCGAATCCTGCTTTGAGCAGGGGGTTGGACCAGATGGCCCAGGAGGTCCCTTCCAACACTACGATTCTATGATTCTATGATGCTCCGTCTCTCCATTTCGGTAAGAAACGGCATCTCCTCTCTAGACACGCCGTCTTGCTCTGCTGGGTTCCACCCATTCGTGGGCGGTGTCACACTTGGCGGTTCCACCTATTTCCTTGGATTCTGGGTGGGACCTTATTCTTCGCCCGCACCCATTTAGGGCAGGCCTCTTTCACAGGGGAACGCCACCTTCTGCCTTTTGGCGCCAAATCTTCTCCATGATGCCCATGAAAGGTGGCAACATCTCTCATTTTCATGCCAACAGCCACCATCTTCTCCGTAGCGGCCAGCGCTATCTTTAAGTCATCAACACCCACCATCTTTGTCTGTTTTATAGCGGTCAACATCTCAAAGTCACTGTCAACCTCCATCTTCATTTCTTTCACGGTGGGCAACATCTCAAAATCACTGTCAGCTGCTATCTTCAATTCTTGCATGGCAGGCAACATCTTAACTTCACTGTCTGCCGCCATCTTCAATTCTTTCATGATGGACATTTCAAAATCACTGTCAGTTGCCATCTTCAATTCAGTCATGGCAGGCAACAAAGCACACATCAGTCTTTAGGTTACAGGGCTGCTGGGGTCAGATCCTGCTGACTATGCCAAATGTAACAAGGTGGCATGGGGTGGTAGTCGCGGGCGAGTCTACTTAAAGCCACAGTCCACAAATACCCCAGCCCCTTGCACATGAAACACAAACAGGACAAATGCACCCCCAGGCTATTTACCTCATCTCCACAGTCAATGCAGTCCAGGCAATCAGGATCCAGGAACACAGTTATAATCCAACAGGGAAGCTATTTATTTTTAGGCTAAATGAGGTAGAAAAAGATAGAAAAGGTAGTTGCAGTTAATATGGTAAAACTTCCTGCTCTTTCCCTATTACTCTTCACCACCATATCAGAGGCAGCAATGGCGGCAGCAACAACAACGACAGCTCACAGTGACAGTCCCTAGTCCAACTTCTGAGTGCCTATAGTCCTCAGCGGGGCAACACACAGTCCTGTGCCTGCTTCATTGCCCATAGGATCGGGGCAGCAGTCTTTGTTACCTTCCATGTGTCCGGCAAACTCCCAGCTGCTGCTGAGGACCTGCCCTGGGCAGGCATGCCCAGACACTGACTCACTTCCAGACGGGCTCCTTCTGCTCTAAGTGGGGACACACTTAGGCCCCAGATGGGGGTCCTTTCTGTCCCAAACGGGGATACATACCCTGCCTCAGGCACTCCTGCCTGGGCTCTGACTGGAAGCAGGAGCTTCCTGATGTCTTTTCTGGCTGCTACTCCAGCCCACACCTTAACCTTTTACTTTCCCTAGTCTGAACACACAGTAATACAATACCGAATAAAAGGGACATCACTCGTTGCATTAACACATAGGAAACATTGCAAACACAGCACATTAATAAATAGCAATATATCAATGGTACATAACATTTAACATACAGGTACACCATCAACGTACCGCATAACGTGCACGGGACATAGGAGAGAGGGGAAGCAGTGAGGCTCTCCACCACCTCCTTACAGTGGGACGAGTTGACATTTTTATTGGTACCATTTTCAGGCACATAAGATTTTTTGATTGCTTTCTATTCTTATTTTTGGGAGGCAGAAATAAATAAAATCTAGAAATTCATTAATTTGTTTTTATGCCATTTACCACGTGGTAAAATTGAGAAGGTAGCTTCATTCTTGAGTGAGTACGATTACAGCGATACCACATTTGCAGTATTTTTTTTAATGTTTTGCAACTTTTCCACAATAAAAACTATTGAAACAATAATGTTTTTGCATTACTATATTCTGAGAGCTATAACTTTTTTAATTCTCAAGAGACAGTGATGTATAGAGGCTTGTAATGATGAGCGGGTATACTCGTTGCTCGCGTTTCCCCGAGCATGCTCCGGTGGCCTCTAAGTATTTTAGTGTGCTTGGAGATTTAGTTTCTGTCGATGCAGCTGCACGATTTGTGGCTGCTGGACAGGACGAATGCATGTGAGGAATGCCTGTTTGTTAGGGAATTCCCACGTGTATTCAGGCTGTCCAGCAGCCATAAATCATGCAGCTGAGATGACAGAAACTAAATCTCCGAGCACGCCAAAATACTCGGAGACCATCAGAGCATGCTCGGAAAAACCCGAACAACGAGTATACTCGCTCATCACTAGAGGCTTGTTTTTTATGGGACAATATGGCATTTTCATTGATAGCATTTTTATTTCCATTTGACTTTTTGAACGCAGTTTATTCCACACTTTAATCAGCGGTATGATGAAAAATCATAGTATTTTTGACACATTTTTATTTAATTTTTAAGGTGCTAACTGAAAGGGATAACTAGCGTGACAGTTTTATAGATCAGGTTGTTCCAGTTGCGGCAATATCAAATATGTGTACTTTTTTGTTTACTCTTTTTTACATAAATATATCTCTTTATTGGTATAATATTTTTTTCATTGTTTTGTTCTTTATTTTGTGATTTTTTTTTTTTTTTTAGAATAATATCACAATTTTTTAAACTTTTTTTTTTACTTTGTCCCATCTATGTGACTTTAATTTGTATTTCTCTGATCGCTGGTATAGTGCATTATACCTATCAGTGCTGCACAGACAGAAGTCTCTTAGACCATGTTCCTGGCATGGTCTAACAAGCATCCATAGCTAGCTGACCAGGAGATTTTCATGATGACCTCAGTTTGCCATGCCAATGATCGAACGTTGTGATGACGTCGCGAGGGCGTTGATTGGAAGGGATACGGAGCCCACTCCTCTCAGCCTTAATGTTCCAATAGATATGGATTGTGGCATTTAGGGGGTTAAATGGCCTAGAGTGGTGCGGGCACTGCTCATGGCAGTGACAGCTAGAGCTTGGCTATAACTTAAGCCGATCTCCCTGTGGCGATTGCGCTTGCTTTGCACTGCTCCTGTGCCCTGTATGATCCCCATGATGTACCCATATGTCAAAGGTCGGCCCTATCTGATGATGTATGGGTGCGTCACAGGTCGTGAAGATGTTAAAGGTATTGTCTAGTGTAGCAAACTGTTATATACACCTTTAGAAAATTCTGCACTAAAAGAAAGCTTCTTTTATTAGGATCTTGTTATCTCGGACAGAGGGGCAAAAGGGATAGAAAGAGCATATCTCACTATAAAGGACCTGTCTCGTTCCTCATTACATAGATAAACCTGTGATTTTAAAGAACTACTATTTAATGCTTCATGTCCCCTCTGGTGGAGCTGCTGGGAAAATCTACCCGTATTGCTAAGTTTCCCCACAAATACCTGCTGATTTCTGAGGGTCATAGCATGCGGACAAACTTTAATCAGTTTATTCTCAAGACTTTTCTAAAAGTAGTGATTGTCCAAAGCAATGCCCCTCTATTGAGCTTTGGAGCTGTTACCAAAATGCTGGAGCTCAACAGCCTATTTTTGCTGACCTGTAGCATTTTTTAATGACTGAAGTTGGTTTTAAAATGTTTTAGATTTTCACAATGTTTTGATGTTTTTGGTGCTCTTAAAAGTCTAGAAAAACATTTGTGAATTTTTTTTAGGCATCTTGAACTGTACACTAGTTGCTGCTGATAAACATCAATGATCAGAAGGAAGAAACATAAATATCTATTAAAGTTTAAAGAAGAATAATAAGTCACAACGCTGATCTAGTTCTTATTGGTGGACTGACATTAAGTGAACCAATAAATCTGATAACACAGCATTAATTAAACCAAAATGTGTTAGTTTTCAGTAAAGTATATAATAATAAAATGTTTACTTTAAAATCTAAATCTAGTACAGTGAAAATTATTTTAGTGAAACTGACATCACTTGGAAAAGTAGTGCCAAGTATAAATTAAATATATGTCCAGACATCTTTACTTATTTATTAGCAAACGGACCTAATTATTGTATATTCCCATATCAAATAAAGAACGCAACTCATCAGAGACGTCTTGTGGCAAAAAAATAGTTAAATAACCACAGGTAATCTCCAGTAGTGTGGGACATTTGGCACACTGAATATTACATTTAGCATGAGAATGCATAAAATGACAGCGGACTCAACCAAGAATATGCCACTATTTGTTAAAAGTATTAGACAATATATTTATATATTTTGTAAACGAAACACCGATACTTGAGTAGATTAGTGAGCAGTCCGCCTCAAATAGCAAAATAACATGCAAAATAATAGGAATATAGCAGCGATATTGCTATGTCTGATACCTCCGACCGGCTCCCCCACTGGTTATCGCTGATTGCGCGAGAACGTCCTGGACCATTTCTCGTCGTCAGCTTCCTGCTGGGCTTCCTGTGGCGCCGAGCGATGCGTGGATGCGGGCGGGAGGACGTCAGGATCGCCGTGTCTGACAGGTAAGTAACGACCCCCGACCGCTGCTATGTCGCTGGTGAGATCTGCCTGTGTGGCAGCTCACTAGCGACCACTTAGCGATGTACCGGCGATCCTGACCGCGTCATATCGCTGGTTGGGAACGCTGGTGCATCGCTAAGTGTGACAGTACCTTTAGCGTGGGATGTTTTGCACAATAACTTAAGTGTTTAACATGAGAATGCATCTTACAACCAAGATTATGCCAATGTTGTACAATTTGTGATTTGTGAGCAACAGCAAATTTATACATTAAAACAAATACAGACCAGCAAAATGGTCACAAGCTCTAACAGAAAAAAGTGGAAATTAAAAGTTAATTCAGTTTCAGCACCAATGTATTTAATCTGTCAGGTGGGAGTCTGACCTTCAGTGACAATAGCTTAAATAAACAAAGGGCATTATACTCATTTTTTAAAAAAAAATACCAACCAAGCCCATGCCTCATAGTCCAGATCCCAGAAATATTGATGATTCTCCTATACTCTGCTAGTCACAGCAGAAAAAAATAATTTTTTGAGACAGTCATTATTCAGGCAGCATTGCAAAATCTTCTGACAGATCCTGTTTAAATAGAAAATGTCAGCTAAAGCCCTGTTATGTGTAGCACCGGTGATCGGATGATCGCAGCTTCTAGTCTTCTAGTAAGACTATTGAAGCCAGTAAAAAGTAAAAAAAAAAAAAAGGTTTTAAAAATATTAAAAACATTTAAAAAATAAAATCACCCTTTTGCCCCATTCACAATAAAACAATTAAATTTTTTTTCTTTTTTTTCAAAATACACATGTTTGGTATCACTGAGTTCAGAATCATCCGATCTATCAATATATAACAATAATTAATCTGATCCGTAAACAGCATAAAGAGAACAAAAATCAAAAATGCCAGAATTATGTTTTTTTTATTTTTTTATTCACTGCAAGACTGCATTAAAATGCAATAACGGGTGATCAAAACATCTTATGTACCCCAGTATGATATTAGTAAAAAAAATCTACAGGGCAAAAAATGAGCTCTCACTAAACACCAGATCATGAAAAATGGAGACGCTACGGATCTTGGAAAATGACGCCATTTTTTTTTATTTTTTTTTTTACAAACTTTTTTTTTCACCACTTAAAAAAAAAATCTACACATATTTGGTATCTACAAACTTGTAATGACCTGGAGGATCATAATGGCAGGTCAGTTTTAGCATTTCACGAACATGGTAAAAAGAAAAACAATTGTGGGGTTACACTTTTCTTTGTAATTTCACTGCGCTTTGATTTTTTCCCCGTTTTCCAGTACACTATATGATAAATTTAATGGTGTCATTCAAAAGTACGATTCATCCTGCAAAAAACAAGCCCTTCCTTACATGGCCATATTGACAGAAAAATAAAAAAGTTATGGATCTGGGAAGAACAGCAAAAGTCAGAAACTTAAAATGGAAAAACTCAAGGTGGTGAAGGGGTCAATAATATACTAATATAGGTCAATTAGGTCAGTTGCGCACCATCATCTGGCACTGTAGCCACTGCCAAGTCCATTTTATTTGTGCCAGTTTAAACCCTCACAAACTGAAGGCATTAGTAATGCTAGTAACTATGCAGTTCAACAAAGGAGGGCCCCCTATGAAACTCCCTAAACACCGTTCTCATCCCCGGAGTGCTATCAGAAGGTGTTTGTAGGTTGTCATGAAAGTCTTTAGCCTGCCATGTTAAAATTGAGAAAGGATCTGTCAGAAGTTTGGATTGTAAAGTACAGGCATGGCTATAATTGTTCTTCAATACAGATTAAATTGATACCTTTTTTGAAGAAATTTGCGTTTTCCTTCTTCAGTCATCACCATTGAAGCCATATATTAATGAGGCACAAGTGCAGCAGGTGTGAGACATTGCACTTAGTCTTCTCCTGCCATTCTTGGTATTCCCTGACCCCTTCTCCTGCTTCCTCTCTTTCACTTGCAGGCAAACTACTTTTTCAGTGATTTGCCTTCTTTGGTGTTACATGTGTAGATTGATTTCTTTGCATATAACTTTGTATGGACGTTACTGCGCATGCATCTCCCTCCGCAATGACGGCATCTGTGTGAGATTTTGGCAAGCATGCTCATTGCTGGGTTGAGTGCATGCGCAGTAACTTCCACTTGATGTTATCGAGCCAAGAAATTGATCTCTAAGTCCATGGTAATTGACGGAATGAAGGCACCTGAGTGAAATATTGGATAGAGTAGGCATGTCACTAAAAAAAGATACCTTTCAGTGAAAGAAAGGAGGCAGGTGGAGATGATGGAGAATACCAAGACTGACAGAAGACCAAGTGCAACGTGTGCCTCATTAGCATATAACTTCAACGTGTGATTACTGAACAACGGGAAAACGGATTGTATTAAAAAAGTATAATTTAATCTGCACTAAAGCTCTTTATAGCCATGTATCTACAGCACTTTGCAATTAAAATTCGATTGACAAGATCTCTTTAAAACTATGCTAAATAGCGAAATAATGATAGGGCAATACAGTGCAAAATAGAAGTATTTTGAGGTATTGTTCCATTGATAGGACAATTACAGGGGCAAACTAAAAATAATAAAAAAAAATAAAAAATAGTATTAGAAAAACACATACAAATATGAAGAACTTTCCTTTCCCAATTTATTGAAAAATTATAAAAATAAAAGAACATGATTGGCATCACTGTGCTCATAAAAGCACAATGCGTTAAAATATTAGGCTATTTTTTCTGAACAATAAACATAGTAAAAATAATTTTAAAAAATGCCACAAATGCTGTGCTTATCACTTTTACTACCAACACACATTTAAAATTTATATGCACCCCAAAGGGTATCAATATATTTACAGCTCTTCTGGAAATAAACAGATGCTTACACAGGTCTACTGAAAAAATATAAAAAAATCTATGGCCCTCATTCATTAAGACTGGAGTTTTGAATGCTAGCCTTAGTGATGGGAGTGCTGGAGCAAGAGATGGCGCGTACTGCAGTATGCAGGCACTGGGCCTCTCTGACCTTTCCCGGTGCCTGCGCACTGCAGTACTTTGCTCTGCCCTCAACAGGGCATAGAAGTACGCCTGTGCAGGAGCGCGACACAAAGCAAGCAGGAGGATGGCATTGCATGAAGATGGGAGGCGCCAGACCAAGAAGAGCAACACCCATTGGACCGGACCACCCCGCAGGTGAGTATAATAAAAGTTATTTTTCTTCTCTTCCGGGTTGGGTTGGGTCAGATATACAGCATTATAGAATGCTGTACATCATCCCTAAAAGGTGATGGCCGTAACTGAAGACAGGTTCCCTTTAACTATTTTGTGTGTTACCATTATCTAGATTGAAGGATTAAACAAGGAGTTGAGAACAATTATTTGTTCCAAGGCTATTTGGTTATTTATAACATTATTCACAGGCTGTACAGAATTATCAACTTTAAAATTATCCTGTTATATGTGGTCAAACATTTAAATAACTTGCCTCTAATGTGATGATTGGAGCTGTTTCTCTTTGGTGAGAAGTGTGATGTTATTTGGTACCGAAGATGTTCCTACTCACAACTGCTTTTCTAGGCTGCATAGGTCTGGAGCATAGATGACACAGATGCGTATCTCAAGTCTCCTCAAAGTGAGAAATTCATCACAGCAAATGTAACATTTATAGAACTCAAGCAGTAAGAGGTCTACTGTATACATCACATAGGAGACGCCAAGACTCCTGTATAAACAGTACAATCCTTGGCCGAAAATGTTGGGGACTAGGGATGAGCAAATGTGCTTGGTGATACATGGATATCACTCGAGTATCTGCATGCTCGGATGTGCTTGACACTCGGCGAGCATTAGACGGTGCTAGATTTCAAACTTGAATTTCCACCCCACATTTTTGGCGCCTGTTGCACAGCCAATAAGCATGCAGGGAGTGCCTGAGAGTTACTGTAATGCTGTGGTCATCTTTGTAGTGGCGTTACTGTGATTGGCTAGCAGGGCCGTCTCCAGATTTTCATGGGCCCCTGGTGAAACAGTCTCAGTGGGCCCCTTTAACACATACCATAATTCATGAGGCACAGATACAGCAGAGAAATATAGGTATTATACAATGCCAATTACTTCTTACATGAGTGATATCTATTGTAAATTCTACAATAGCTCAGAAACTGGACAGTATAGTCCTCCATACAGTATTATGGGCACCACATACTGCTCCATACAGAATAGTGAGCTCAATATATTGCTCCATACAGTATTGTGGGCACCACATAGTGCTCCATACAGAATAATGAGCCCCATATATTGCTTCATGCAGAATAATGGACCCCTTATAATGCTCCACACAGTATAATGAGCCACATATATTGCTCGATGCAGTATAATGAGCCTCATATATTGGTCCATACAGTATAATTGGCCCCATATATTGCTCCATATAGTATAATGAGCCCAATATATTGTTCCATACAAAATAATGAGCCCCATACATTGCTCCATACAGTATAATGAACCCCATATATTGCTCCACCCAGCATAATGGATCCCATATAGTCTCTATACAGAATAATGGGCCCCATATATTGCTCCATACATAATGAGCACTATATATTGGCAATATAATTCTCCAGTATATAATTGGCCCCATATAATGCTCCATGCAGTATATGATGGGCCCCATATAATGCTCTATATATAATGGGCCCCATATAATGCCCCATGCAGAATAGACCTATTTAATGCTCTACTATATGGTGGGCCCCATATATTGCTCCATACATGCTCCATAAAGTATATGATAGGAGCCATATAGTGCTCCATATATAACGGGGCCCCTTATAATGCCCCATGAAGAATGGGCCCCCATATAATGGTCCAGTATATAATGGGCCCCATATATTGCGCCATACCTAATGGGCTCCATATAATACTGCATGCAGGATGGGCCCATATACTGCTCCAGTATATGATGGACCCACATATTGCTTCATAAAGTACATAATGGGCCCCATATAATGCTCCATACAGTATATGATGGCTTCCATATAATGCTCCAGTATATAATGTGCTCCATATATTGCTCCATATATGATAGACCCCATATAATGCTCCAGTATATGATGGGCTCCATATATTGCTCCATATATGATGGGCGGTATATAATGCTCTAGTATATGATGGGCCCCATATATTGCTCTGAGCAAAAAAAAATTAAAATGAAATACTCACCTTTCCTCGCTGGCCACTGCTATGCTTTGGACTCCTCACTGTTGCAGTCTTCTAGCTCTCTATACTGTGACTGTTAAGAGCACAGAGCGCATATTAGTCATGTCATCATGCCCTCTGATCTGAAATTTCACAGAGTCAGAAGACGTGAAAGATGGCACAGTGGAGGAAGGAGGAGAGGTAAGTATTGCACGTGTCGGGGCCCTGAGTAAGCGGGTGGGCACTGGGCCCACATAGTGTGCCGGTGTCCCCGATGGCGAGTGGGACCCCGCCTGCCCTGTTGGCTGGCTATGTGACATCATCATGGGGTTATGAAGTGACAGGCTTCACAAGGCTCAGCAAACTGACGTCATTGCACAGCTCTGTAACAATTGTTATTGCAGGGAGAGAGTGCTTGTCCAGGCGTGCGTGTACACAGTTTAATGAATCATAGTCCTGTAGCATTGAAACTAGTGCTGAAGCTGAATCATCAAATTAACAGTCCTTGTAAGGGCTAATTTTGTGCTTTGCTGTTTGTATCAGATGCAATCTGCATTTAATCTAGGGAGGGAGAGAGTTGCAGGAGTAGGGAGAGTGGATGAACGCAGTCTCTAGGCAGGGATTAGGGCTTTTCAGTTTGTTGCTAAACATATAGCTGTGGCAGTTAACCACATTTATATTTTTTTTGGGTGAAAACATTTACTACAGTATATTGTAATGCATAGAGTATTAGGTGCTTTGTAGTACTTTTCAATGTTATATAACACTCCCAAAAAGTGTAGAAACATTTTTCTGTGTTAAATTATTCATCCACATAATATTGCATGGTCTGTGGTACATTTCCTTGTTATATAACACTCCCAAAAAGCATTGAAACATTTTTCTGTATTCAATTACTCATGCATATGCTATTACATGACCTATGGTATATTTTAGTATTCAATAACAGTCCAAAAAAGCTTAGAAAAACTTTTCTGTATTTATTTACTCATCTGTAAGGAGAAATTGAACTGATGGACCCGTCTATGAAGTCCAGCCTGAGGGAGAAGAAGGGGTCCCTATCTGAGTAGTCCACCGAAACATGCTACGTCCTTGCCTGTCATGAGATCCTGAAAGAGAAAGAAGAGCGCCAAGTGTTTCTGAAGTCCACTCCAGCGATCTTCAATTGTGATGAAGAAGAAGAACCTGCCTTACCCTTTGATCTGGACTTTCCATTACCCACTGGCACAGGAGAAGTGCGAGATCCTGAAACTCCTGACATGGCTGCTCCACCGAACCCAGACACGTCCCCATCCTCAACTGTCCAACCTGACTTGACTACTCAACTTGACTTACGCCACCACACAGAATGAAAGACAGCTTGAATACCTCCCAACCGTTATGAACAAGACCAATTTGGCAGCAAATCGTTCGAGAGATGGAGTCAACGCTTGCTGCAAGAACTCTCACCCATGGAATGGTGAGCTAAAGGAGAGGAGGAGTGTAAGGAGGAAGACTGGGCCATTGGTACCTGTACTGAGCCGGGTCTGGAGCTGTTTAGGCTGCCTCCCTTGTTGCTTGGGGGAAGGAATGAGAAGCAGAAATGACCTCATGACCCGGGTATGAGGGGCAGCTTAAGGAAAAAAGTGCACGCAGCCACAGGGAGTTTGGCACGAACCAGCAGCAGCGTGCAACCAGGTGAGCAGCATGCTCTGTCCTTTGAGTACAGCTGCATTGGTTGGTCCCCTCCCACCTCCAGTGTGACTGCTGCCAGAAATAGAAGTGCCGCGTGCTCAGTAGCTGCCAGAGACAGAAGTGCCGTGCGCTCAGTAGCTTCCAGAGACAGAAGTGCCGTGCGCTCAGTGACTCTGAGTACTGCACACATGCAAAGGAGAGAAGGCTGAGTACTGGACAGACTTTTGTGACCTTTACTGCCAATTGCTTCCCGCCCATTTACGTTTGACTCTGAGAGTGCCACGGCCTTGTTTGTTATGGCTGCATGTGCTTATGGACTAGGGGCTCAGCGGAAGGTACCGGAGACTGACCGCTGCTGTCAAAAGATGTACCATGGCTTAAAGGACCCCATCTGAGGACATTGCCTGGCCGCTGTTGGTTCTACAACCCCCCTATGGGATCATCTGCAGAAGAGCATACAGGACACGGTAAGTTCCTTCATTGGACTGCTATTGCTTTACATCTGTTATCCCTATTATTCCCCCCTTTAACCAATAACCTCCCTGCGAGGCGTGAATACCTTGTTCTATTAAATTGTTACATCTTATTAACCCTTGCTCTGCCTCCTGTCTGTCACTGCATCCTGCAACCTGCTTACACATCCACATACTATTACATGATCTGTGGTAAATTTTGGTGTTATGTAACACTCCCAAAAAGCACTGAAACATTTTTCTGTATTCAGTTACTTATCCATATACTATTACGTGGTCTGTGGTACATTTCAGTGTTATGTAACAGTCCAAAAAAGCTTTGAAAAACTTTTCTGTATTCAATTACTCATAATTGTACTAGTATGTGTTCTGTAATACATTTTGGTGGCATATAACACTTCAAAAAAGCATTGAAACATTTTTCTGTATTTAATTACTCATCTTTTTAAACTATTACTCTGTGGTATATTTCAGTGTTATATCACAGTCCAAAAAAAGTTGGAAAATTTGTCTGCATTCAATTGGTCATCCACAGATTATTAGGTGCTCTCAGTTACATTTTGGTGATACACACGACTATAAAAAAAAGTTGAAAAATATGTCTGGATTAAATTAGCAATACATACAGTATTAGGTGCTTTCTGTTAGAGTTCGGTGGTAAATAAGACTCAAAAAAAAGTGTTGAAAAATATGTCTGGTTTCAATTAGTCTTCCTTAAAGTATTTTGTGCTTCCTGTGACATTTTAGTAGTATATAGAACTTCAAAAAAGCATTGAAAAATTTGTCTGGTTTCAATTAGTCATCCATACAGTATTAGGTGCTTTCTGTTAAATTTCAGAGGTATAGAAGACTCCAAAAAAGTTTTGAAAAATTTGTCTGTATTCAATTAGTCATCCATAGAACATTAGGTGTTTTCTGTGACATTTATATGGTATATAACACTCCAAATAAGCATTTAAAAAATTATCTGGATTAAATTAGTCATCCATATAATATTTGATGCTTTCTGTGACATTTCAGTGGTATGTAGGACTCCAAAAAAGCAAATTTGTCTGGATTCAGTTAGCCATTAATTCAGCATTAGGTGTTTTCTGTGCTATATAAGACTTCAAAAAAGCACTGAAAAATTTGTCTGGATTCAATTAGTCATCTTAGAGCATTAGGTGCTTTCAATGACATTTCTATGGTATATAACACTCCAAAAAAAAGTTTAATAATTTGTCTGTATTCAAATAGGCATCGATATAGTATTTGATGCATTCTGTGACATTTCAGTTTTATATAAAACTTCAAAAAAGTGTTTAAAAATTTGTCTGTATTCACTTAGTCATCAATATAGTATTTGGTGCTTTATGCGACATTTTGGTGGTATAAAAAAACCAACAAAAAGGCATTGAAAAATTTGCCTGAATTCAATTAGTCATCCATACAGTATTAGGTGCTTTCTGTAAAATTTCGGTGATATATAAGACTCCGAAAAAGCAAAAAGGCGTTGAACATTTTTTGGGTTCAGTCATCCATAAAGTATTAATTAGGTGCTTTCTGTGAAATTTTGTTGGTATGTAAGACTCCAAAAAAGCCTTGTAACATTTGTCTGGATTCATTTAGTCATCTATACCATATTGGATGATATTTCAGTGGTATGAAATTCCAAATAAGCACTGAAACATTTGTCTGTATTCAATTATTTACCCATAGAGCACTAGGTGCTTTCTGTGACATTTCAATGGTACGTAGGACTCCAAAAAAGCATTTAAAATTTTGACTGGAATAAAATAGTCATCCATACAGTATTAGGATCTTTCTGTTAAATTTTAGTGGTATAGAAAACTCTAAAATAGCAGTAGCCTGTGGTCTGGAACCGGACGCTATCCCAGAACCATCAAGACTGCAGACAGGAGAGCAAGGATCTTGCAACTAATGAGCGGACTGCAGAACCAGGGCTGGTTGGGAGAGAAAAGGAGGCGAGCCAGGATCAGGGCTGGAGAAACACTAGAGGGCCCGCTAGCCACATGGCAACAACAGTTTGCATCCGAGGGGGAGGTTGTGACGTGCTACCGGCAGCAGAGAAGGGGGTCCATAGAAGAGTTTGGGACCCATCATCGCATCTTGTTCAACCAGGAAGAGATGGAACACTTGCCTTGATGGTTGCAAGAGTTGACGGCTGGAACCAAGGTTCTGTTCCTCAAAGTGAATGGTCAATATCACTGGTACTCGCTGTGTGAACCGAGAAGGAAAGGAGCAAGATGAACCCTCCTTGAGAAATAAATGGGCCTGGGAGAGGCTCCTCTATGCCGCCCCCTGGGAAATCATACTTTCTTTGGGGTTCTCCTCCTCCTATGCATGAGCAGGCAAAGATGCAGGTGACACAGGGGGCTTCTTGCCCATTTCTATATGTCGGGGGCTCCTGCACTACCCAAAACCAGGTCATTTACAGCCCAGGCACGGAACTGTTAGTGTACCTAGAATGAATTCTGGAAGGATCCAGCTACTGTACATTATGCCATCTCACACTATATTCCCAGGAGTAAGGACCGATGTGACATTCCCTCGTTAAGCCCTGTTCATGGCTTGCCAATCTCCAGCTACCATTTCTTGGAAGTGTTCTAGGAGCATTTCTCAAAACAACAATGCCAGGCTGTATGTTGCTCATGCTACTGTGAACAGCCTGCATTGCCTAAACATGCTATAATGGCCTGCAAAGTCTCCAAACTTGTCTCCCATCAACTACATCTGGGACGTCATTGCTAGGCAATTGCAAAGGGAACTGCCAGAAATGGTTCTTGATGATTTGCATGCACAAGTGCTTCAGCTTTGCAAAACATTCCTCAGACAACCATTAATAATGTCACTGATGGCATGACAAGGTGCATTGTATTTTTACACATAGCGCTAATACTAGATGCTTAATAAAGCAAAATGTTTTGAATTTTTTTTCCAATTTTTCATAATTTGCAATTCATTATCATGTCTATCGATCAAGTGATTTCTTTAGTTCCATGACTTTTCCTTCTTGATGTTGCAATTTAAGTTGTCATGGCTGGGTGTAATGTGCTGTTATTTGTGTGAATTTCCTACCTTCCAAAATATTCACAAATTGAAGGTAAAAGGGAATACATATGTTTGTAATTACTGTGAGCACTAGTCTATGTCAAATTCATCCAAATTGCTGTTGATCTCTCTCCATGCTTTCAAAACTTGGATGTAGAATGGATAGCTAAAAGAGCTTTTCCAGTGTTCCATGCTTGGTGAGCTTCAAAAATGTTTAGATTGGCCTTGAACACGGAACATGAATCAAATGAAATTAAAGCTGGATTATTTAATATCAACATCTCAATATTCTACTCACTGACGTCCATTGTATCAAATGCCAACATGACTTGGAGGGTCATTCATGTTTTGAAGTCTGTTGGCAAACACAATCTTATTTTGTATATAACTTTATTTTCCTTACTGTAGGGGTTAAAATAAGTATACAGGTTGCTTTCAGTCAGTATTCACATTACATACTAAATCCAAACATTTTATTTATATTCTAACATTAGCCTATATAGTCACTTGATAGATGCTTTGGATAGTGTATATCAGAGTTCTCAAACTAAAATGGGCTCCTTTACACATTATGATGGCCATATAGCCATAAGGGGGCGAAGCCCTGCCGAACTGAGACAAGTGCATTGATTTTGATGGCCACATAACTCCCTTATATACAGTGCGATGTCCCTAAAAACTCCTATACACGTTTTGACACCCCACAGCTCCCTATATAATGTATATTATAATGACCTCAAAGCTTTTATATACAATATGATGGTGCCACAGCTCCCCTACATAAAGTATAATGGCTATGCAGCTCCCTTTTATACAGTATGATGTCCTCACAACTCCCCTATATATGGTATGATAGTCCCATAGTTTCTCTATATACACTGTAAGGCTCCCACAGTATCAAAGCCCCAAAGATCCCCATGCACAGGATGATGGCTACATAGCCTCCCCAAAATACAGACTAAGGCTAGTTTCACACTTGCTTTTTTTTGCAGCGCGTTTTTCCCGCAAAAAAACGCATTGAAAAAACGCATACATAAGCATACAACTGCTGCGTTTTTTTCAAGCATTTTTATGAGCATGCATGAAAAAAACGCAGCGTTTTTATGCGTTTGTATGCGTTTTTAGCGCGTTTTTACCGCGTTTGCGTTTTTTTCCAACATTTTTAGGTGGCCCCTCACACTACCCAAACCATGACTTTACTAACCCTAACCCTGACCCTAACCCTAACCCTAACCCTGACCCTAACCCTAACCCTGACCCTAACCCTTAACCAAATCATACTTAACCCTAACCCAAACCCTAAACCCTAACTAACCCTAACCCTAACCCTAACCCTGACCCTAACCCTAACCCTAACCCTGACCCTAACCCTAACCCTAACCCTAACCCTGACCCTAACCCTAACCCTAACCCTGACCCTAACCCTTAACAAAACCATACTTAACCCTAACCCTGACCCTAACCCTAACCCTAACCCTAACCCTGACCCTAACCCTTAACCAAACCATACTTAACCCTAATCCTGACCCTAACCCTGACCCTAACCCTAACCCTAACCCTAACCCTGACCCTAACCCTTAACAAAACCATACTTAACCCTAATCCTGACCTTAACCCTGACCCTAATCCTTAACAAAACCATACTTAACCCTAATCCTGACCCTAACCCTGACCCTAACCCTAACCCTAACCCTAACCCTGACCCTAACCCTAACCCTAACCCTAACCCTGACCCTAACCCTTAACAAAACCATACTTAACCCTAATCCTGACCCTAACCCTGACCCTAATCCTTAACAAAACCATACTTAACCCTAATCCTGACCCTAACCCTGACCCTAACCCTAACCCTAACCCTAACCCTGACCCTAACCCTAACCCTAACCCTGACCCTAACCCTTAACAAAACCATACTTAACCCTAATCCTGACCCTAACCATGACCCTAATCCTTAACAAAACCATACTTAACCCTAACCCTGACCCTAACCCTAACCCTAACCCTGACCCTGACCATAACCCTAACCCTAAACCCCCTTAACTAACCCTAACTCTAACCCAAACCCCTAAATTCCATGGTTTAAAAAAAAAAAGCGCATATGCAAAAAAACGCATACATGAGCATGCCAGTGCGCACATATGCGCATCCATAGGCTATAATGGCCATTTTTAGCGCAAAACGTGCGCATATGTGCGCATGCGCTTTTTTGCAGGGCCAAAAAATGCAACATGCTGCGTCTGGAAAATACCAACGCACACCCCAAAAAAACGCAGCGCATGAAAATCGCATACATGCGCTGACCAGTGCGCAGGTATGCGCACCCATGTTAAATATAGGGGAAAAAACGCATGCGCAGGTGTGCGTTTTTTTCCAGCGCTAAAAAACGCAAATGTGAAACCAGCCTTAGTTTCCCTATATAAAGTGTGATGGCCCTACCATATGATGGCTCCAAAGCCAGTCAAACAGTACTTATCTTCGACTATGCAGCTCATTTCTCATCCAGCACTATTGCTTGGAGATCCTCTCCAGCAAATACAGGCAGCGGCAGGAAAGCAATGGGCCTTCTCTACAAAGAAAGAGTGGGGAAAGATGTTTCTTTATGTTTTTAATTAACCATTCCAGAGCAAATTCTCATATCTATCCCTTTTTGCTCTCTGGGAAGTCCAACAACTAGACCAGTCCTCCAAATGAAGCATCGAATCTTTTCTAAAAAGTTTATCCATTTGCTGAAGGACACATAATGCTAAAATGAATACACTGACCTAAGTAGACACAATTAAACATGAAAAACACTGGTTCCCTGAATTGTATACCCCCAATAGGCACTGGTAAATCTCCACTCGTGTGGTAAGGGTGCACTGGAAACCAGTTTTGCAGTTCACTTCCTGGGGTTGAGTTAGGTGAAAGCTCAGGACAATAGAGAACCAAGTTGAGAATTCATTTTATTCTTCAACAGTTAATTTTCCACAGAAATTCTGGCCAGTTCACTCTTGATCTCTGAAAACATCCTAATTTATTGCCCCTACTTTTGCATGAATACCCATACATTTATTTTTCTAAAATTAAAATAAAAAGTGTGAAATGGGATGATTAAACCCTTTAGCCACTTGTTCAGAAAATTCAGTGTTCAAAATTGCATAATTATCTCTCCTAAAGTTAAACGGTTTATTCCTCATCCCACTGTCATTGCATCATGTATAATCCTTTCTATTCAATGTACTGAATATCTGTTTATCCACATTCTTTTATTTGTATCCAGTGTCTCCTAAGTTTGTTGCATTTTGTTTCTCATTCCTATTGTTAATAATAAACCACCCATGAAAGTATTGTGTCGTAGCTTAAATCAATATTTCTATAGCTGTAATGCATCAAAGCACCAGACGAAAATCCAAGCCAAGAAGATTATTAACACCAAGGTTTAATATGGTATTTAGCACATAACAGCTAACTCTTATCCATTTTAGTGCATATTGGTGGTGCTCTTTTTTACCAACTGTACCTATATATTTGCATGTTTCACACACAGCACTTTGTAAACTTTTTCAACAGTATTTTTGTAGGTGTTTTAAGGGTTTTTCATGACTTCTTTCTGCAACCAGATATCAATTTAAGAATGAAAGGAACTACATACAAATGATGTTGGCTTATGGGCTTTTTAGGTGTGTTTTAGGGGTCAGTAACATTCTTTTTAAAATCCAGCATTCTCTAGTTATAACCAGTGATGAGCGAGGGTGCTCGTCACTGCTCGTTACTCGGTTGAGCATCAGTGTGCTCTACATGCTCATTACTCGATAAGTATTTTTGTATGCTTGCGCACAAGCTCGAGTCCCCCACCCCGCATGTTTGGCATTTCTTGGACAGCCAATAAACATGCAAGGATTGCATGCCAGTCACCGTAATGCTGTGGTCATCTTGGTTGTGGCATTACTGTGATAGGCTGGCTGCAAAGCGTCATCGGGTCTATAAGGCCTGTGATGTCATGCTCACCACAGTGCACCAACAGACACAGGCAGAGAAGGGAGAGGTGCCGCGCTGATGAGCTAGGGACAGAGTTGTAGCTGCGTATAAGCAGAGGTTAAACACTATTAATATTTCTTTCAACTGCAACAACAACCCTTATTAGGGCTATTTGCAATCAATATTCATACTGCTCATGTCACGGTGTGACTCGACCCCAAAGGGTGGTCGGTCAATGGATGGCGCAACTCACATACAACGGGATGGAAAAGCAAAAGGAAGGCACTAGAGATATGGAATGAGGGATTGTCACCACCTGAGCTCAGCCTGAGCCTGTCCCTGCACTCCCCTAACAACCTATGCAGGCTTTCCCCCTGCTGCCATCTTGAACCTAATCCCTAGTGTCACATGTCTCTACCCTGGCTAATGCACTGGCTGGCAAGGAGCACTAGCCTTTGCCACTGCAGATTTTACACACAGGGAAAAGTGATAAACACCAAAAAGGACTAGGAGAAAAAATACCCCACTTAGCTTATATGCACCGCTGATATCAACAGCAACAGGACTCAACACCAAACGTGGCAGGCACAAGAGAGCTGCTTCTGCTAGGCTGGTCTCCAGAAAGGACCTGAATAACCAACAGTCAGCTGATGCATCAGGCGACTCCATAAAGAATGGTGGGAGTGTTCACCACCTACATCAGCTGACCCAGCAGCACTGCAGTAACACCAGGTTGCTAGCGGGGAAAAAATGACATTAACCCCCGCTGACCTGAAAGGAAAAAGTTTAAACTGAGTGGAACCAGAGCTGTTACAAAAATCCAAAAATGGTTTGTGACAGTATCCCCAAAAATGGTTTGTGACAGTATCTCCCTTTCAATTAGGGGCCTCTGGACCCTCAACACCAGACCTGACCAGGTAACAACATATGGTGAGGATGCCTCGATCCACCAGAGTTCACCTCGGCAGTCACCTGACCCTCAGGTTTATGGCAAACACAGAAACTATTGGCTGTTTTAGATACAATTTTTGTAATGCTTATTTATGTTCCATGACTTGACAAATTTTGCCTGCCTAGTCACACCATAGTTGCTTCATTATCTACTGGTTTTTATCAATTCTGTATTTTCTACATGGTATTTACTATATGCACTCTCCTGTTTTTGCCCTATTTTGTATTTAAGTAAAAGAATTTTCTTGGCACTTTTTGCATAAAACTTGGCATGAGTGGACTTTGTTCTTTATTTTTTACCATGTTATTGTATCAAATTCTATGGAGGTATAGGCTCTCTTTAGCTTTCCGATGTTAATGTATGGCAAACGCAGCCTGATGGAAGTGACAGCAACGTAGGCTCCAGAGGCGCCACAAATCTCCAGACTGTTGACCTGGGGAATAAGTTGTACATGCATAACTGGGGGTGACTCCAACTGGAAAGTCCCCATGTTGAGAACGGCCGACACCCAATACGGCCCGATCACTCTAGAACTCCAGGTCCCAGTAGCACACTTCCACCTGATGTTTTTGGTGGACACCCACATGTACTCATTCACACACAGGTCCGGACCTGAATGTTTATTTCCATGCACACACTTGCCACAAGATTGTGAACTCTTAGAAGAACCGATAACAGAGGTGTCCCCTTGTGTCTGCACACTCACACCCTCACTATGTACAGAGGGAACCACCACCCTCCCCTGACCCCTCCTAAGAGGACTCTGACACACAGGGTTAGCTTGTAGTGAGTGTAGAGTCTTGCCCCTACTCTCTGGCACCACTTCTGCTGCCCCCTCCGGAGAAGAAGGGGTAAGTTGTAGAAGGACGGCAGAGATCATAGCTCCCGAGCAGCAGTCCTTACACGACTGACCCCAGCTGACTACTTACCTGGACTGCCAATCTTTGACCGGGTTGTGTTTTTTCAACCATGGGAGTTGGCATACCCTTCAAGTCGTAGCATGACAGGGACTCTTCGTGACGAGACTCTATGCGCAGGTGTATATCAACTACAACTTGGGTCAGCCTGGCTGAGTGGGACAGAGTCAATGGCCTGAACGCTTAAGGGTCTCACTAGCGTCTTACTCATCAGGCATGATTCTGGACAAAGTGAGCATCCACCAGACTAACTTCCACTCCACTGTCCACAAGCACTGGAATTGTCTGTGTCACCCTTCCAACCACCACTTCAGCCCACAGTAAAAACATGCCCCCATTACTCAGTGAACTGCAGGCAACCCCATTTGAGATCCAACTTCTCCCACCTGCATGGGTTTGTCTGTCATCACCGGTGTGTCCTCCTCCCCAGCAAGGACAACAGGGGGCAGATTTGGTGTATGCCTCTCCTTGAGGTGTCTATCCACCCGGATAGCAAGGGACATGGTTGATTCCAGTGACTTGGGAGCAGCGTACTGCACCAGAGTATCTTGCAACTTAGGAGACAGCCCCTGACAAAAATGGCTCCTAAGGTCATGGTCATTCCACCGCGTGTCAGTGGCCCACCTCCTAAATTCTGAGCAGTACTCCTCAGTGAGCTGGCCCCCTTGCTTTATATTATTGAGATGAGACTCAGCCAGGGAGATGCCTTCAGGATCCCCATACACAAGCGCCAATGCCACAAAAAACTGGTCCACTGACCGCAAAGATGGTGAATCGGTCGGCAGGGAGAAGGCCCAGGATTGGGGATCACCCTTAAGAAAGAAACTATAATTCCCACCCATTGTTCCTCATTCCCTGATGAACGAGGGTGGAGCCTGATGTACAACTTGCAGGCTTCCTTAAATACCAAAAACTTATCTCTCCCTCCCGAAAACCAGTCAGGTATAGATTTTGGGTTCCGGTAGAGCCTGCAACTGAGCCGAGGCCCACATCCCCATCAACTGCTGAAGCTGCTGTGTCACCTGACCCCACAGCTCCCTAAGCTAATCAATGAGGGTCTGGATAAGTTGGGCAAAGGTCTGCATTAGAGACATGGCTGACCGGAAAAAATGAGATGGTTGGTTATACTGTCACGGTGTGACTCGACCCCAACAGATGGTCGGTCAATGGACGGCGCAACTCACACACAACGGGATGAAAAAGTGAAAGGAAGGCCCTAGCGATAGGGAATGAGGGATGGTCACCACCTGAGCTCAGCCTGAGCCTGTCCCTAACACCCTATGCAGGTACTTCCCCTGCTGCCGTCAGGAACCTAATCCCTAGTGTCACCTGTCTCTACCCTGAATAATGCACTGGCCGGCACATTAAAAGGGACTAGGAGAAAAAACACCGCACTTAGCTTATATGCATCGCTGCAAAGTTCCACACTGCAAATATCAACAGCAACAGGACTCTTAACACCAAACGTGTCAGGCACCAGAGAGCTGCTTCTGCTAAGCTGGTCTCCATAAAGGACCTGTATAACCAACAGTCAGCTGATGCATCAGGTGACTCCATAAAGGATGGTGGGAGTGGTCACTACCTACATCAGCAGACCCAGCAGCACTGCAGTAACAACAGGTTGCCAGCAGGGAAAAAATGACATTAACCCCCGCTTGCCTAAAAGGAAAAAAGTTTAAACTGAGTGGAACCAAAGCTGCCACCAATCCAATAATACTTTGTGACAGCTCATAGCAGAACTTAGGGAGTGATTGTGCTGAAGGGATAGTGTAGGACAGCATAGGGTTAATCACATGTCCTTTCCGCTGCAACTCATACTAAAAACCCTTCAAGTTCTCAGGGCTCATAATATTCTTTTTGCACTTAATCCTGCAAATTGTTCTGAGCGGGGAAATATTATACACCATTTTTACTGTGACAGTTGTGCATCAAAAGCATACAGCCAGACCTGGTTGTTTAGCAATAACATCACTATATTGCTCCTGTACCTTATCAAGTTCATCTGAGGTGTGCAAATATTTCTGAGATAGTAATCCTACACATTTTTTTCAGCAGTGAAATATTACGCGCCATTTATAGTACACAAATTGTGCCTCAAAAGCATACAGACAGATTCGATTGATTAGCAATACTGCATGGGTTAGTAATTTAACCCCTTCCCAACCCATGACGCCTACGTAGGCGTCATGTAAAGCTGTGCCCTTATGACCCATGACGCCTTCGTAGGTGTCATGGTATAAATCACCCTCCTGCGAGTCACGTGACTGGGGTCACTGAAAGGTCACTCGACCCGCACATACAGGAGGTGTTGCACTTCACCCCAGGGTGGTGGCTTAGTGCCCCCGTGGCTACAAAGGCTCTGATTGGCTGTTGAATGTAAAACAGCCAATCAGAGCGATAGTAATATTTCATCAATAAAATTTGATGAAATATTACAATCCAGCCATGGCCAATGCTGCAGTAGCATCGGACATGGCTGGAGACCGAGATGAAACCCCCCCACATTGGCTGGCGGGGGTGATCGGCCCCCCGCCACGGACTGACAGTAGCGATCGGCCATCACAATCTGCTCCCCCTCCCTTCCCCCCACTCCCCCCACAGTCTGATCACCTCCCCTCCCCCCCGGTACCGTCCGAGTCCTACTCTGGCTCCCGGTGTCCCGCCGTCCCGGATCATGGGCGCCGCCATCTTCCAAAATGGCGGGCGCATGCGCAGTGCAAGTGGCAGATTCCATTCATTCATTTTGATCACTGTTTAAATTCTCACAATGATCAAAATGAAAAAAATAGTAAATCACCGGCCCCCTTATCACCCCCATAGGTAGGGACAAATAATAAAATAGAAAAATAAAAATATTTTCTTTAATAGGGTTAGGGTTAGAATTAGGGTTAGGGGTAGAATTAAGGTTAGAATAAGGGTTAGGGTTAGTGTTGAGTAGAGTTGAGCGATACCGTCCGATACTTCAAAGTATCGTATCGGATGGTATCGGCCGATCTTTAAAAAAAGTATCGGTATCGCCGATTCCGATACCGGAAGTCCCATTCAAGTCTATGGGACTTCCGGTATCGGAATAAGAAAAACCCTTTCCTGCCCTTGTACAGCCTCTCTGGGGTCTGTACGGGCCTTTCGGGGGGCTGTGCCGGCCTGCCAGGGGGTCTGTGCAGGCTCCGGTGGTCTGTGCCGGCCTGCCGGTGGTCTGTGCAGGCTCCGGGGGGCTGTGCCGGCCTGCCGGGGGGCTGTGCCGGCCTGCCGGGGGGCTGTGCAGGCTCCGGGGGGCTGTGCCGGCCTGCCGGGGGGCTGTGCCGGCCTGCCGGTGGGCTGTGCCGGCCTGCCGGTGGGCTGTGCAGGCTCCGGGGGTCTGTGCAGGCATCGTCCGATGGGACTACAAGTCCCATCGGGCGATGCCTGCTACCATGACAGTGATTGACACATTAGCCAATGATGGGACAGTAGTAGTCCCATCATCCGGCTAATGTGTTAAATGTAAAAAAAAAAAAAAAAAAAAAAAAATTACATGCTACATACATACAACATGCATACTACATACATGCTACATTCATACTACATACTACATACATGCTACATTCATACTACATGCAACATACATACTACATATATACTACATGCATGCTACATACATACTGCATGCTACATACATACCACATATATACTACATACATACTACATGCATGCTACATGCATGCTACATGCTACATACATAACACATATATACTACATGCATGCTACATACATACTACATGCTACATACTACATATATACTACATGCATGCTACATACTACATACATACTACATATATACTGCATGCTACATACATACTGCATGCATGCTACATGCATGCTACATACATACTACATACATACTACATGCTACATACATACTACATATATACTACATACATACTACATACATACTACATGCATGCTACATGCATGCTACATACATACCACATACATAACACATATATACTACATGCATGCTACATACATACTACATGCTACATACATACCATATACATACTACATGCATGCTACATACATACTACATGCATGCTACATACATACTACATGCTACATACATACTACATATATACTACATGCATGCTACATACATACTACATGCTACATACATACTACATATATACTACATGCATGCTACATACATACTACATATATACTACATGCATGCTACATACATACTGCATGCTACATGCATGCTACATACATACTACATACATACTACATGCTACATACATACCACATATATACTACATACATACAATACATTCATACAATACATACATAGACATACAGTACATATAACATAGAGTAACATACTTACCAATACTTGTCACATTGTTCCCCGAAGCCATTGTCTTTCCGGAATAAATATTAACATAACAAACCACAAAAATACTCACCCACGATCCGAAGCAGTCCACGAGTGTGTCCCACGACGATCTTGGGTAGAGAACTGCAGCATCAGATGATGCTGCCGTTCTCTACGGGCTGCAGGAATCCAATGACGGAAGGTAGGTATCCTTCCGCACTGTATTCCTCCGCCACTTAAAAAAAAAAAAAGTCCCTAGTCTCACTTTATGCCATTGCTGTGTGGGAAATTCCCACGCAGCAATGGCATAAAGTGAGACTAGGGACTTTTTTTTTTAAGTGGCGGAGGAATACAGTGCGGAAGGATACCTACCTTCCGTCATTGGATTCCTGCAGCCCGTAGAGAACGGCAGCATCATCTGATGCTGCAGTTCTCTACCCAAGATCGTCGTGGGACACACTCGTGGACTGCTTCGGATCGTGGGTGAGTATTTTTGTGGTTTGTTATGTTAATATTTATTCCGGAAAGACAATGGCTTCGGGGAACAATGTGACAAGTATTGGTAAGTATGTTACTCTATGTTATATGTACTGTATGTCTATGTATGTATTGTATGAATGTATTGTATGTATGTAGTATATATGTGGTATGTATGTAGCATGTAGTATGTATGTAGTATGTATGTAGCATGCATGTAGCATGCAGTATGTATGTAGCATGCATGTAGTATATATGTAGTATGTATGTAGCATGTAGTATGTATGTAGCATGCATGTAGTATATATGTAGTATGTATGTAGCATGCATGTAGTATGTATGTAGTATGTATGTAGTATGTATGTAGCATGCAGTATGTATGTAGCATGTATGTAGTATGTATGTAGTATATATGTAGTATGTATGTAGCATGTAGTATGTATGTAGTATATATGTAGTATGTATGTAGCATGCATGTAGTATGTATGTAGTATGTATGTAGCATGCAGTATGTATGTAGCATGTATGTAGCATGCATGTAGTATGTATGTAGCATGCATGTGGTATGTATGTAGCATGCATGTGGTATGTATGTAGCATGCATGTGGTATGTATGTAGCATGCATGTAGTATGTATGTAGCATGCATGTAGTATGTATGTAGCATGTATGTAGTATGTATGTAGCATGTAGTATGTATGTAGCATGCATGTAGTATGTATGTAGTATTTTTTTTTTTTTTTTTTTTTTTTTTTTTTAACATGTAACACATTAGCCGGATGATGGGACTACTACTGTCCCATCATTGGCTAATGTGTCAATAACTGTCATGGTAGCAGGCATCGCCCGATGGGACTTGTAGTCCCATCGGACGATGCTTGCACAGACCCCCGGACATCAGCACAGCCCCCCGGCAGGCCGGCACAGCCCCCCGGCAGGCCGGTACAGACCCCCACAGGGTGCACAGCCCCCCGGCAGGCCGGCAGAGACCCCGGGCAGTCCACACAGCCCCCCGGCAGGCCGGCACAGCCCCCCGGCAGGCCGGCAGAGACCCCCGGAAGGCCCGAAATGACGGCGCATCATGATGCGCACACACCGCGCATCATGATGACGTCAGGCCGTCAATCAACTGAACTTCCGATTCCGATGCCGAATTCCGATATTGAAAAAATATCGGAAGTCGGTATCGGAATTCCGATACAGCAAGTATCGGCCAATACCCGATACTTGCGGTATCGGAATGCTCAACACTAGTGTTGAGTGATACCTTCCGATATCGGGAAATATCGGATCGAATTGGATCGGACCGATACCCAAAAAGTATCGGATATCGCCGATTCCGATACCGGAAACCAATGCAAGTCAATGGGACAGAAATATTGGAATTAAAATAAACCCTTTCTTTCCTTGTAGGTTAATTCTACATGAAGGAAAACAACTAAGAATAATGTAGAATGTATTGGGGGAGGTGGAGGAGACATTAAGGGCATAGAGGTTTAGCCCAATCAAATGGAATAGCAGGAATTAATTTTTTTTAAGACGTTCGGAGTTACAAAGATATTGACTATGTTAAAGGGGTTGTGTAGCAATACAGGGATACGTTCAGAAAAGGCACATGTTGGCGGAGTGTTGGAACGGAGTGCTTCATCTAGCTTGGAGGTTGACTGAGCCCCTGACCTGGAGGACACGGCACGGATGCGGGCACCTGTATGCACAACAGACTGTGAGTAAAGCTTTGGAACTACATGCCCTGGTGTCCTCCAGTTATTCCTGTGCCAACACACTCAGCACTGCTACATCTCTGTGCCTGGCACTGCACCATCTGCGTCTCTTCACTACCTCTCCATATACACTGCCCTGGGACTACAGCCCTACCTGTGGAGGGCCACAACATCAAAGCTGCACCACACTATCTGTCCCAGAGGATCTGTCTGCAGCGTTGGCTTAACATCTTCATTGCCGAACACCACAGGTGGCGTCACGAATCATTCACTCATAAACTCATCATCCACACGTTCAACATTTCCCTTTTACAATGGATGCCCAGGGTCACGGACCGGGTCACAGCTACCGTGACATCTCCCATTGAAACCAACGGGCCCGCTACCAAGTACCCCACCAGCCCTGGCGGGCGATCCAACTTGGCGGAAATACATAACAGAACAGGTTGTCCGGGCTTTTCACATAATCTCAGTGCATATCTAGGCTGCAGAATGCTGACAATAAGTAATTTACCTTCTGTGGCTAGTCTGCACGGTTTCCAAGATATCATCTCTTGCTTCTAAGATAAATGTCCAGGGGGGGTGTTCTGACATTGAAATGAGAACTGGTCATTTCCTCCTTCCTCACTAGTTTCACTTTCCATAGATCACTGTTCAGTGTGTGTCTGAGGGAGGAGCAGATGGGTCGTCTGCTCGCAGCCAATCACAGCCATGCCATTAGTTAACATGCCTACATGCCTAACAGGATGTGCCCACACTTCTTAGGATTCCTCATTGGCTGAATCAAATCAAACTTGCTCTTTCCGATTCCGGTATTCGATATGCAAAAAGTATCGGAACTCAGTATCGGAATTCCGATACCGCGAATATCGGCCGATACCCGATATTTGCAGTATCGGAATGCTCAACACTAGTTAGGGTTAGAATTAAGGTTAGGATTAGAATTAGGGTTAGAATTAGGGTGAGGGTTGGAATTAGGGTTAAGATTAGGGTTAGGGGTGTATTGGGGTTAGGGTTGGAATTAGGGTTAGGCTTATGGTTAGGGTTATGGTTAGGGTTGGGATTAGGGTTAGGGGTGTGTTGGGGTTAGGGTTATGGTTAGGGTTGGGATTAGGGTTAGGGATGTGTTGGGGTTAGGGTTGTGGTTAGGCGTGTGTTGGGGTTAGGGTTGGAGTTAGAATTGAGGGGTTCTCCACTGTTTAGGCACATCTGGGGGTCTAAGAAACGCAACATGGCGCCACCATTGATTCCAGCCAATTTTGCGTTCAAAAAGTCAAAAAATGCTCCCTCCCTTCCAAGCCCCGACGTGTGCCCAAACAGTGGTTTACACCAACATATGGGGTATCAGCGTACTCAGGAAAAATTGCACAACAACTTTGGGGTCTAATTTCTCCTGTTACCCTTGGGAAAATAAAAAAATGGGGCTAAAAATTATTTTTGTGGGAAAAAATGAATTTTTATTTTCACTGCTCCGCGTTATAAACTTCTGTGAAGCACTTGGGGGTTCAAAGTGCTCACAAAACATCTAGATAAGTTCTTTGGGGTCTAGTTTCCAAAATTGGGTCACTTGTGGGGAGTTTCTCCTGTTTAGGCACATCAGGGGCTCTGCAAACGTAGCATGACGCCCGCAGACCATTCCATCAAGTCGGCATTTCAAAACGTCACTACTTCCCTTCTGAGCCCTGACGTGTGCCCAAACAGTGGTCCCCCCCCCACATATCGGGTACCAGCGTACTCCGGCAAACTGGACATCAACTTCTGGGGTCCAATTTCTCCTGTTATTCTTGTCAAAATAAAAAATTGCTGGCTAAAAAATCATTTTTTGAGTTAAAAAAAATGATTTTTTATTTTCATGGCTCTGCGTTTTAAACTTCTGTGAAGCACCTGGGAGTTCAAAGTGCTCACTATGCATCTAGATAAGATCCTTAGGGGGTTTAGTTTCCAAAATGGTATCATTTGTGGGGGAGATCCAAAGTTTAGGCACACAGGGGCTCTCCAAACACGACATGGTGTCCGCTAACGATAGGCGCTAATTTTCCATTCAAAAAGTCAAATGGCGCTCCATCCCTTCTGAGCCCTGCCGTGCGCCCAAACAGTGATTCCTCCCACATATGGGGGGGTATCAGCATACTCAGGACAAACGAGACAACAACTTTTGAGGTCCAATTTCTCCTGTTACCCTTGGGAAAATAAAAAATAGCGGGCTAAAAAATCATTTTTGAGGGAAAAAATGATTTTTTTTTCTTCACGGCTCTGTGTTTATATACTTCTGTGAAGCACTTGGGGGATCAAAATGCTCACTACACATCTAGATAAGCTCCTTGGGGGGTCTAGTTTCCAAAATGGAGTCACTTGTGGGGGGTTTCTCCTGTTTAGGCACATCAGGCGCTATGCAAACGCAACATGACGCCGCCAGACCATTCCATCAAAGTCTGCATTACAAAATGGTGCTCCTTCCCTTCCGAGCTCTCCCATGTGGCCAATCAGTGGTTCCCCCCCACATATGAGGTATCGGTGTACTTAGGACAAATTGCACAACAACTTTTGTGGTCCAATTTCTCCTGTTAGGCTTGTGAAAATAAAAAATAGTGGGCTAAAAAATCATTTTTGAGGAAAAAAATTATTTTTTTCACTGCTCTGCGTTATAAACTTCTGTGAAGCACTTGGGGGTTCAAAGTGCTCACCACACATCTAGATAAGTTCCTTAAGGGGTCTAGTCTCCAAAATGTTTTTTTTTCACTGTTTAGGCACCCAGGGGCTCTCCAAACGTGACATGCTGTCCGCTAACGATTGGAGCTAATTTTCCATTCAAAAAGTCAAACGGTGCTCCTTCCCTTCCCGGACTTGCCGTGCGCCCAAACAGTGGTTTATGACCACATGTGAGGTATCGTTGTACTCAGGAGAAATTGCCCTAAAAAAAATGGTTTCGTAAGTTTTGTTGTAAAAATGAGGAATCGCTGGTCAACTTTTAACCCTTCTAACTTCCTAACAAAGAAAAATTTTGTTTCCAAAATTGTGCTGATGTAAAGTAGACATGTGGGAAATGTTATTTATTAACTATTTTGTGTCATATAACTCTCTGGTTTAACAGCATAAAAATACAAAATTTAAAAATTCCGAAATTTTCAAATTTTTCTCCAAATTTCCTTTTTTTTCACAAATAAACGCAAAAATTATCAACCTAAATTTACTACTAACATGAAGACCAATATGTCACGAAAAAACAATCAAGGCATGGAGCCGATAGCTCTCTGCTCCAATCCATCTGCTAACAGTCTCAGGGTCCCAAGTATCCTACCACTGTCAAAAGTGTTGCCAGTGGATGCAGATCATGGTTGGACTGGCACTGCTGCCTGGGGTTGACAAAGCAACACATCATAAGAGTCACCCCAAACCACTACCTGAAGTGAGTTGCTCACCTCACCCCTGGTATTAGCAATGTACTCTCCAGAACAAACCAATGATACGTGAATGTGTTATAGCAGAACTTGTGCTGAGCTTTATAGTTTTGCTAACTAATATTACAGTTCATTTTCTCATCAGAATTGTCTCTCAAGAAGGCTTGCATGCCCTGTTAGAACATAGATATTGAAAGAGATTGGAAAGCTAGATGGTACTCAAGAGATATCTTGAGAATAGCCCTTTAATAAAAGTCTAAATTTCCAATACCAGAAAACTGTAGTTGATTTTGCATGACACAAAGATTCTTATTACAGTAATCAAGAAATGAATATTGAAATTGATTGACAGCAAGCAGGCATCTTGAAAACTAAGAGTATTTATGTTATGTGTGAAATGTATTGTATACAGTAACTTTTTAGGCCCATTTTAATAATAGTAACTAATCTATCCTTAAACGTTATTATCTCCCCATTTGATGAACAGTTTTGAGACATTTATCATTGTATTACTAGGGTAAATTGATCTGTTTTCATAGAAGTAAATTATCTGAATACATGGTAATTGTACGAATATAAACACAATTTCAACCTTCAGGACCTTTGTTTAAACATTTGGCAATAACTAACAAAAAGATTTGCTATAGTTATCTATAAAGTCTGATTTTGCATAAACACTATTTAATTGTGACCATGCTTTGTACTTTGATGTTCTGCTTCAAATTAAAAATAGTTACCCACAACTGTATGAAAATGACATATTTTGGCCCACATTGCCAATGCCTTTATAAGTCCTGGATGTTTTAATAGTCAGTACAAATACAGAATTATCAAAGTGAATCCATGTGTGGGAAATATCCACTATTCACCAACTCTAACCCCTTTACCCCCTGAGGGTAATTTGCATGTTAATGACTGAGCCAATTTTTGCAATTCTGACCAATGTCACTTTATGAGGTTCTAACTCTGGAATGCTTCAACGGATCCCGGTGATTCTGAGACTGCGTTTTTGTGACATATTGTACTTCATGATAGTATTACATTTTCTTTGGTATGACTTGCATTTATTTGTGAATTAAGCAGAAATTTGGCGAAAAATTGGAAAATTTCGCAATTTTCAAACCTTGAACTTTCATGCCCTTAAATCACAGAGATATATCACACAGAATAGTTAATAAATAACATTGACCACATGTCTACTTTACATCAGCACAATTTTGGAACCCAAATTTTTTTTGTTAGGAAGTTATGAGGTTTAAAAGTTGATCAGCGATTTTTCATTTTTCCAACAAAATTTACAAAACCATTTTTTTAAGGACCACATCACATTTGAAGTCACTTTGAAGGGCCTATATAAAAGAAGATACCTAAAAGTGATACCATTCTAAAAACTGCACCCCTCAAGGTGCTCAAAACCACATTCAAGAAGTTTATCAACCCTTCAGGTGCTTCACAGGAATTTAAAATATAAAAAAAAAACATTTAACTTTATTTCACAAAAAATATCAATATTTTTATTTTTACAAGGGTAACAGGAAAAAATGGACCCCCAAATTTGTTGTGTAATTTCTCCTGATGATGTTGATACCCAATATGAGGGAGGAAACCACTGTTTGGGCACACAGAAGAGCTCGAAGGGATGGAGCACCATTTGACTTTTTGGCGGAGGACATGTTGCATTTGGATAGCCTTTGATGTGCCTAAACAGTGAAAATCCCCAACAAGTGACACCATTTTGGAAACTAGGCCCCTCAGGTAATTGATCTAGATGTGTGGTGAGCACATTGTACCCTCAGATTCCTCACAGAAGTTTATAACATTGAGCCGTAAATATAAAAGAAAAACACATTTTCCCCACAGATATGTTTTCAGCACAATCTATTGCATTTTCATAAGAGAAACAGGAAAAATTGCACTATGCAAAGCTGACATCAACCCCAATACTATCACTTCACTTCCCAACGCACCACGATAAGTGGAGAGATCGATTTTAAGTGCCAGATTTGGCACATCTTATGGATGCACCATGTCTGGGGCGGCTGAGAGCTAATGTTTGTAGTCTGGGAGAGGCCAATATCTATGGACCCTTCTTAGCCTATTAATATCAGCCTACAGCTGTCTGCCTAGCCTTTGCTGGTTATTAATGATAGGGGGACCTCGTGTCATTTTTTGAGGGGTCCTTCATTTTAATAATCAGTAAGTATACAGCTGTGAACTGATATTAATGGCTTGGGAAGCTACATGGGTATTACCATCTTTATAGGCTATAAACATTAGCTCCGAGCTGTCACTGACATGTATCTATCTATTCAATGTAGATATATCTATTCTATTCGGACTTGTCATGCTGTGATTTTACTGTATGCAGCTGTTGAAATGTCATATTTAAAAGGACATGGGTGTGTAAAAATCGGATGGCACTCGCATGGTCCTAGTCCTGTGCGATTTTTTTAATCACACCCATTGACTTGTATTGGCAAGTCTCATCAAAGATATGAGGACAATCACAGCATACAGCGTTTTTTTCTCAGTCTGATCTGAGCTGAGAAAACAAATTGCAGATGAGCAGAAACTCAGACTAACGTTGGCCAAAATGCAATCCAATTTTTTTTATCGGACTGCACTCATCCTTTTTCCTTGTAGATGAGTATGAGCCTTAAATAAGAACAAGGAGTCCTAAACATGATGATATGGCCCCCATAGAACCCTGGTCTCAACATCATAGAGTCTGACTGGGATTAAATGAAAAGACAGAAATATATATGCAAGACTACATCCACAAAAGATCTTGGGTTAGTTCTCCAAGAAGTTTTTAACATCTTTTCTGCTAGGTTCCTTCAAAAACTGTGTGAAAGTATACCTAGAAAAATTGAAGTTTTGATATTGCTTTGACGGTAAAGGGTGGTCACAGCAAATATTAATGTAATTTAGATTTCTCTTGAGCATTTATTTTACATTTGTTCACTTAAAAAATATACTAGTAACATTCCATTTTTCAAAGAACTCTTGCTTTGCAGCATTTTTTCCACTCCCACCTAAAACTTTCACACAGTACTGTACATATAAGTACTAGTACATAGATTAGATTAGATTAGATCGATCGATCGATCGATCGATAGATAGATAGATAGATAGATAGATACAGTGGTTTGTAAATGTTTGGGCACCCCTGGTCAAAATTACTGCCATTGTGAACAGTTAAGCAAGTTGAAATTATCTATAAAAGGTCTAAAGATGGCACATTTCCTTTGCATTATAGAAAAAAAATACATGTATAGTCATTTTTTAAACTTTAAAAATTACAAAAAGGAAAATGAGTCAATGCAAAAGTGTGAGCTTCCTTGGAGATTTTTGTGCTCAGATAACTTTAACCAAGGTTTCAGACCTTAATTAGACTGTTATGGCTATGGCAAAAAACAATGGAGGCAGCGTTTCAAACTGACACCCAAAAAAAGAAGAGAACCATAAATATGACAAACAATTTTGTTTATCAAACAGTAAAAATGTTTAAAATAGCTACCAATTATTTTCAAACAAACGTATACCCCTGGGGGGCAGCATCAACTATAGCCTATGTAAATTTGCAATATTGTCTTTGTAGTATAATAATATCGCTCATTAACATAAAAAATGTATGAGCACAATATTATAAACACACCAAATATAGCTAAAAAGTTTTTAATAAAATAAGTGCATAATTAGAGGATGGCATAAAGGAATCCCATTAAACCGAGCCACAAATTTGCATACTCACTATGTGCCCCAATGTCATATACCTCTAATTATCCTAATCCATGCCCAATAGGTAAGTGCTATATGCATAAATATCCCCTATTATAATGGTGTACTTACTTAAAATATAAGCAAAGATAAGTGCCATTTGTGATGCTGTCCCCGCGCCCCGACGCGCGTTTCACCCGCTTGCTTCTTCCGGGGGCGTGACCCAATGAGTTGGGGAGGTGTTTTTATACAGACAAGGACCAATGAGGGTGCCGATAAAGTAATGAGTCATCCAGGGCTTTAAACGGCGCATGCGTCGATCACACAGCTCCATTGCCATTAAACCACACTTCCTGACATGCACTAAAGTAAATAGTGTGGTGTGACTCATGCATGTTATTATGGCAGCGCTGTCGGAAGTGTTTGGAGCATTGACCATAACGCATGCGCACTAGCTCCAGGTGTCCTTAGAATGAGAAGTAACCCACTCCTTAACGGAATTCAAGTGCGCCTGCGTATTCACGCTAATAATGTGAAGAAAAAGAAGATCACCAGAAAGTGCCCATGCTAAAATACTTATTTAATATGAATCATAATTAACGAGGAAAAAAAAAATATTGATAATAATAAATGTGCAGTTGAAAACTATATAAAATGTGAATTATTACATAATACAGTGACATATATTGTGCACAATTATTAATCATACATTACAGAAGGAAACTATAATTACCCTAATATAATGAATAGTGACAATAAATTGCAATTATTAAATTATTAAAGTGACATTTGTGTCACTATCATATAAATATAATAATAAAGCTACCTCAACGTAGCCATATATACCATTGTGATATTAAAGTGCCGTGCAATATACACTCACTGGCCACTTTATTAGGTACACCTGTCCAACTGTGTGTTAAGACTTAATTTCAGCCAATCACATGGCGGCAACTCAGTGCATTCAGGCATGTAGACATGGTCAAGACAATCTCCTGCAGTTCAAACCGAGCATCAGTATGGGGAAGAAAGGTGATTTGAGTGCCTTTGAACGTGGCATGATTGTTGGTGCCAGAAGGGCTGGTCTGAGAATTTCAGAAACTGCTGATCTACTGGGATTTTCACGCACAACCATCTCTAGGGTTTACAGAGAATGGTCCGAAAAAGAAAAAAAAACCAGCGAGCGGCAGTTCTGTGGCCGGAAATGCCTTGTTGATGCCAGAGGTCAGAGGAGAATGGGCAGACTGGTTCGAGCTGATAGAAAGGCAACAGTGACTCAAATTGCCACCCGTTACAACCAAGGTAGGCAGAAGAGCATCTCTGAACGCACAGTGCGTCGAACTTTGAGGCAGATGGGCTACAGCAGCAGAAGACCACACTGGGTACCACTCCTCTCAGCTAAGAACAGGAAACTGAGGCTACAATTTGCACAAGCTCATCGAAATTGGACAGTAGAAGATTGGAAAAACGTTGCCTGGTCTGATGAGTCTCGATTTCTGCTGCGACATTCGGATGGTTGGGTCAGAATTTGGCGTAAACAACATGAAAGCATGGATCCATCCTGCCTTGTATCAACGGTTCAGGCTGGTGGTGGTGGTGTCATGGTGTGGGGAATTTTTTCTTGGCACTCTTTGGGCCCCTTGGTACCAATTGAGCATCGTTGCAACGCCACAGCCTACCTGAGTATTGTTGCTGACCATGTCCATCCCTTTATGACCACAATGTACCCAACATCTGATGGCTACTTTCAGCAGGATAATGCGCCATGTCATAAAGCTCGAATCATCTCAGATTGGTTTCTTGAACATGACAATGAGTTCACTGTACTCAAATGGCCTCCACCAGATCTCAATCCAATAGAGCATCTTTGGGATGAGGTGGAACGGGAGATTCGCATCAGGGATGTGCAGCCGACAAATCTGCGCCAACTGTGTGATGCCATCATGTCAATATGGTCCAAAATCTCTGAGGAATGCTTCCAGCACCTTGTTGAATCTCTGCCACGAAGAATTGAGGCAGTTCTGAAGGCAAAAGGGGGTCCAACCCCTTACTAGCATGGTGTACCTAATAAAGTGGCCAGTGAGTGTAATTGTACTATGATATGAATATAGTAATAATAATAAGGCCACCGTAAGATGGTCCCATATACTATCCTGATATACAATAACCACACCACTGTGCAATTACAGAAAAAAATAATAAAAATATCTATATAATAAAGATATATAGATAAAAATAATAATAATAATAATAATAATAATAATAATAAAAAATCCATAAGAAAATAGACTCATGATGATTAGTCCCAAAAGCATTTCTTGTTACTTCTTCTTCAAAAACAATCGGCAAACCACCACTCTTCTTTTAATGGACACCGACATAATGACTCTTGAATCCTCTTCCAATGTACCAGATCAACAATAAATGGAAGCATAACTGTAACTAAATACAAAAAACAAATTAAAACCAACACCTTAAAAATTAAAATCCTAAGGAAAAAATGTGTATAGCCCAACCCATAAAAATACCTCAAATGAAACAAACTTATAAAAATGATGAGAAACCCAAGGTTTCATTCAAGCCCTTGGGACTCAAAGTCCCCAAACTAAATATCCACCTACTCTCACATTGCGCTAGACTTTTTGCCAAGCATCCTCCCCTGTAACCCAAATTGATCTGATCTATGGCTTTGATTTTTAAACCCGTGGCATTACAATTATGGTGTAATTTAAAATGTCTAGGGAGAGGTTTTAGGGAAGAGATTTCATCTATCTTTTTTGCTTTTTCTATATCTCTCACATGCTCCCTAGTTCTTACCTTTAGTTCTCTTGTGGTAAGACCCACATAAATGTTTCCACATGGGCATTGTGCATGATAGATCACTCCCACAGAATTGCAGCTGAGATGTTTTCTTATAACAAAGTCACGGGATCCATCCGAATTACAAAACTTAGTAGTTTTAACATGATTCAGGCAACCTTTGCAAAGGCCACAGGGAAAGAAACCTGGCATTCCAATCTCCGATTCCTTCCTAGGTGGTTCAAAATGACGATGAACAAGGGTATCTTTGAGATTTTTAGATCTTTTAGCGACAAAAGATGGTTGCTTAGGTAAAATGTGGGACAAAATAGGATCAACCAAAAGAACATCCCAATGTTTACGAATGATACCTTTTAAATCAATCGATATATTGTTATATATACTAATAAAACGTACTTGATTTGTCTCATATTTTTTAGAACATGGTGGTCCATACAGGAGTTTATCTCTTGAGGTTTTTAATGCTCTAAAATAGCCTTTTTTGATCATTCTTTTGCTGTATCCTCTTTCAGTAAAACGTCTGGTAAGATCAATAGCCTGTTTCTCAAAATTACTTTCAGTTGAACATATTCTTTTTGCTCGAAGAAATTGTCCCACAGGTATCCCACAAATGGTAGAAATTTGATGAGATGAATCTGCAGACAAAAATGAATTAGTAGCCATGATCTTTGTTATGGCTATGGGTTGTTCACTACCATTATTATGAAAGGCCAGGTGATGCAAATTTCCCAGCTTCCTAAGGTTTCCTAACCTTGTGCCAAAAAACAGCAGCCATGGGTTCTCCTAAACCACTGCCTTACACTCTGAAAAAGAAAATGGTGAAGACCTACAAAGCAGGAGAAGGCTATGATAAGATAGAAAAACATTTTCCAGTTGCCCTTTCCTCAGTTTGAAATGTAGTTAAGAAATGATAGTTAACAGGAACAGTGGATGGCAAGATAAGGTCCAGAGGATTTTTCAGTGAAAAATTTCTCGTAGGATGGATGGAGTGGCAAATCAAAACCCCTGATTGAGTGCAAAAGACCTTCAGAAAGATTTATCAGACTCTAGAGTTGTGGTACATTGTTCTTCTATTCAGAGACACCTGCACAAATATGGCCTTCATGGGAGAGTCATCAGAAGAAAACTTCTCCTGTGTCCTTACCATAAAATTCAGCATTATAAGTATGCAAAAGAACATCTAAACAAGCTGATGCATTTTGGACACAAGTTCTATGGACAGATGAGGTTAAAATAGAACTCATAGCCTCAATGATCAAAGGTATGTGTGGAGAAGAAGGGTACAGAATTTCAGGAAAAGAACATCTAGCCAACCATTAGGCATGGGAGTGAATCAATCATGCTTTGGGGTTGTGTTGCAGTCAAGGCCTTCACAGTCACAGTTCATTTTTCTTTTTGTAACTTTTTAAATTTAAAAGATGAACATATTTACATATTTTTGCCTAAAATACAAAGGCAATGTGTCATCTTTATCATTAGGCCTTTAGAGATCATTTCATCTTCAACTTGCCTAACTGTTCACAATAACAGTGATTTTGACCGTGAGTGCCCAAACTTTTTCATGCCACTGTAGATAGATACTACTTCTCCATATATACATATTCAATGATTCTATGAATACCAATTTTAATATGAAATAAACACTACTACAGGGAGAGGCTGCTATTCATTTTAATGATATGACCAGACTCTTTGTCAAATCGGTTTTCGTGGCTGTCAGCTGTTGATATCTAATTGGCTCTGGATTTATTTAGTGAAGAAGCAAATATTGAAGTGGAGGTATACATTTGGGAAAATGCAATGCATGTCAGACTAGTACTATTGGAATTAGATACAGAGCTATGAAAAATGTTTAAATTGCTCAGTAACTAAATTTGCTTATGATTTGTTTTTCAGTGTTTCCCATTTACCTGATTAATTAAGAAAAAATGTTAATGAATGAAGCAAATGTAAAATTACAGTAAATTAAAGTGTGAATACAAATTTGCATATTAAAGCTATTAAAAAGCTTCTTTTATAACTTCTCAACTGGATGACACATCATAAATATTCCATTTTTTATTGGTTCGTATTTCTTTCATCAAAAAATTGTAATCACATCAGGGAACAAATGTTACACATAAATCATGTGGATAATACATTTCAACATTTTCTCTACTAAGTGTATACACATACAGTATAATTAAAACTCACAAAAGTGAGCAGATACATGTTACTTCTGATTATGACTGTAAAACTGACTGTAAAATTATGTAAAATTTAATGATTGAAAAATTATGACTGGTTGCTTTTATACAGCACTAAAAAAGTAATAAAGCAGCTGCTTTTTAAGCAAAGAAAATATATAGGAAATGGTGCAGTTGAAATATATTTTCTGCCTTTATCATTTTGTATGTGCATTTTCCCTAAGGCCCTTATACAATTAAAACGTTCAATATAGTTCCGGAATTACAGAACTTTAATTTTCTGAAAAACTTTATAAGGCTCTAAACTTTTGTTCTCAGGGATTCATACAACATATAAATATATATATATATATATATGTATATATATATATATATATATATATATATATATATATATATATAAAGATTAGTGATGAGCGAGTATGCTCGGTACTTGAGATTTCTGGGTGTTCTCCGAGTATTTTGGGCATTCTCGGAGATTTAATTTGTGTCGCCGCAGCTGCATGAGTTGCGGCTGCTAGACGGCCTGAATACATGTGGGGATTTCCTAACAAACAGGCAACCCCACATGTATTCAGGCTGTCTAGCAGCTGCAAATCATGCAGCTTCAGCTACACAAACTAAATCTCCGAGCACACCCAAAATACTCGGAGAACACCTGACCATGATCGGAAATCTCGAGTAGCGAGTAGTGCATTTGTCTGGAGGCCTGTATGGGTAAACCTTTTTGCTTTTTGTCTGTGCTATTCCAATATTTTTTTCAGAATAAGTGAAAGAAATTGATATATAGCTATGTAGGAAAAGATTCTGACTAGCTTAGCTTAGATGTACACTGGGCGGTCTTATATTAGCATGCCTACATGATAGCTGTCAGTCACTGATAGGACCACCCACTGGATCTGATCCAAGAATTAGTAGGGATTTAGATAAAATCCTCTACACAGCGGTATACACCACACGCCGAAGGGGCCGTCGGTTGCAGGTAATATATCACCCTTATTTCACACTGCGCTTTTACCCTCACCAAGGGGTCACAATCAGCGATGCATTTATTTCTCTATTTCAGCGCAATACATACCATATAGTGACTTAGGTCGCCACACCAAAGCGCATTTTTTCCTTGTGCCTTGAGATACAGCATCCAGGTAAAACAAGGCCTTGCTTTGTTAGTCCCCACATTACTTTATATCTGGGCATTTTCTTCACATGGACAACCACTATATAGATAACCACTGTGTATATAACTATATGGCCTTATGTTACTTTCTCTTTGTTTCCTCCTAGGAGGACCAGCATACTTGAACCACGTTTAATATGAGCACCACTATATATTGTTCAGACACGATCTGCACCATTAATTGGAAACACTTATATCCTTTGCTTCATGGAGGTCCCTTCTCATCTTCTTTTCAACAGTGATTTCGGATAAACTATTGGCTATTTCTCCTTAACATCGTTATATATCTCACGGATCACGCGCACCTAAGGTTCAATCTCGAGAATTCAAGTTATATAATATACATATTTGACGTATTAATTTTGTTTCATTCATGTGTTTCTTTTCTCACTATGCATCATATGATATATTATTCTCTTTGAATATAATAATTATTGTAATGAGATTAATTTCTACTCTTTTATATATGTTCTCTAGAGAATCTCTGATGAAGATCCACTGTTGGATCGAAAACATTTAGTAAATATCTATCTGGATGCCAATAAACAAAGATTCACTTTGTTCACCATTTTCTGAGTGACAAGTTTTTGTATCATTTACTATATGGGCTGGAGACCCTACTTGTGCAGCTTCCACGAACTGATTGATATTTGAGTGCCTTGTTGTTTCTACTACTTGAATTTTTCCATCTCAAGAGCACCACCTAATAATGTCATGCAAGACCTTTTCATACAACGCTTCGGAGACTGCGGAGATTGTTTCCAAAGTGACTGCATCGAGTGATTTTCTCCAAACTTCCACAAGAGATATAAAAAACTGGGACCTAGAAAGGGAGTCTAGAAGAGCTATTAACTTAGAGCTACATTCCATTACCTTAGCTTTATATTTACGAGTCTTACGTATTCCAAGAGGCCTGAGAGTACCTTTACAACCCACTTTTTTCAAAGAGGACAAAGAGTACTGTACAAAGTTTGAACATATTTTAAATAAATGCTCATTTGACTTGATGACCCTAACCTTTTTGTTTCTTGCAGAAGAATTTGGAAATTGTTAATTCTCAAATATGTGCTATAGAAAATCACCTGTCAGCCACCATGACCCAGGAGGAGTTCCAGGAGCTCAAGCTCAAAAACCAGGAGAGCCTACTTACACACAGATCGGAGTTAGAAAAGAGGAAGAGATCAAAGTTCCTACGAGACACCGAGGACTACCTGCAAAACAGGGTTTACGGTTGGCGAGATACACAACGTTTTTCCAGACATCGCGCCTCACAAAGTTCTTCAGACAGCAGATCTGGTATAACCAACAATGCTACCTCTGCAACTTTTTTAGGCCACAACTGGGGCCACACAAGAGGAAGAGGAGGCAGGGCGGGCAGTGCCACCAGGGACACCAGAACCAACGTAACGACCAGATCACAGATAATACACCTCAAGTGATAAATATTTCCTCAAAAGACCTGGATACGAATCAATTAACTTTACTCCAGAAGGGGTTATCTTTCTGCCCAGCATACAAATTTAACTTTTTTGAACTTGACATGGACCTACACAGGTTTTATAGAAACCTTAGACTCAAGGTCCATTTTGCGAAACAACCATCAATGCCAACAGGTCAGGTGTCCTCAAGTCTACTCCAGTTTAATGAGTTGGGGCTTCATACACACAGTACATTTATGCCCCCAAAAGGGAATCCACCGGTTGAAACCTTTATCTCTTTGGTTGAAAGGGGCATACATCACTTCTACAGGGAGGTCAATCAGGGCAAGTTCCATCACCATACCAATTTGTCTAAATATGAAAGAATGACCCTTGACTGTCTATCTTCTGACAAATCGTTGGTCATTAAACCAGCTGACAAGGGCGGGGCCATAGTTGTCATGGACAGATCTGATTACCTGTGTGAGATCCATAGACAAGAGAATGATAAGGAGGTATACATGGCCATTTCTCACAATCCTCTCAATTCCATCATTATCATGATCAAACCTATCATTGAACATCATATAGGGGTGGGTACAATTGATAAAAAGATAGATTTTCTTTTGAAAACAGATCCCATTACACCAGTATTTTACACTTTGCCAAAGATTCACAAGAGACTACACAAACCACCAGGTCGCCCTATTGTGCCCTCTACAGACTCCATTCTTTCCCCACCTGCCATGTTTTTGGAGAAAATTCTCACGCCCCTAGTCAAGACCACAAGATCATTTCTAAAAGACACTAATGATTTTTTAACACTTATTAAATCTTTGGGCCCTCTCCCTCCTTCTTCTCTCCTGGTCACGTGGGACGTCAACAGTTTATACACGTCGATTACACACGAGAAGGGTATGAGAGCCACAGAGACGCTGATGGAGAGGGCAGGCATTGATATCAAGATCCGAAATCTCTGCTCTGATCTTTTGGTACTGGTATTAAAAGAAAACTACTTCCTTTTCAGGACACATTTTATATCCAGAGGCAGTGCACCGCAATGGGTTCTCATGTAGCGCCCCCTTACGCTATTACCTATATGGCTTCTTTTGAGGACAATTTTGTTTATACCCACCCATTATATATACAACACTCGATGGTGTGGGTAAGATTCATTGGTGATATATTTTGTGTGTGGAAAGGCCCCCTGAATACTTTATTACAATTTGATCAATACATCAACGGTGTTTGGCCCGAACTTAAATTTAGTTTACAACATGATGTAGAAAAAATGAGCTTCTTAGATACGTTGATTAGTAAAGATTCAAGAGGGACATTGTCGGTTGACCTATACGTCAAACCAACTGATAGGAACAGCATTTTACATTTTGACAGATTTCATTCATCTACTATTAAGAAGTCCATCCCCAAATCTCAGCATTGTAGGATAGACAGGATCGTCACAGATGAGGAATGAGGATACAAAGGCCCAGAGACTGATAGAAATGACAAATAAATTCACTGAGAGAGGCTATCCCGAAAGGCTTTTGACTGAATCTAGATCGAAGAGGGGCTATAGAACTAGCAAAACCAATAACTCCAAGAGGCGCATACCTTTTGTAAACACGTACCACCTTTACTCCAGAAAAATACAGGCCACTATAAATAGACACTGGAACATACTATCCAAAAGCTATCCTGAAATAGAGGAGTTTCAACAACCATTTCTCCCTTGCTACGGGAGACCAAAAAATTTAAGGGATAGGCTGGTTAGAGCCGATGCAGGCTCTAACACAATAATGCCGAGACAAACATTCCTTCGGACACAAAAACAGGGGAAATTTCCATGCCTATCTTGTTTACAATGTAGTAACATACAAAAGGAGAACCAGATTTTTCACCCTCAAACGGGAAGAGCCATTCCGGTCAAAGGATACTACACTTGTGAATCCACATATGTTGTCTATTTGATAAAATGCCCTTGTGGTCTAGCTTACGTAGGTGAGACTATGCAAATGGTAAAAGATAGAATATCTCAGCATAAATCAAACATCAGGTGCAAGAGAACTCATCTCCCATTACCATATCATTTCCTTGAGAAAGGACATAACATTTCCCAGTTAAAGTTCCAGGTTTTGGAACAGATCGAACCCAACAGAAGAGGATATGACAGAACTAAAACCCATAAAAGAAGGGAAGCCTATCGGATTTTCACGCTCCAGACCTTGGAGCCTAAAGGACTAAACAGAGACTACGATACACTAAGTTTCCTGTGAACAATGCTGTTTTAGGTTAATGTTAATGATGTTATTTTCCATCTGTTCAGCTTATTAACAATGTCTTCTCTTTTTCTATATAGAATTGCTACCTCTACTCTTCCCCTCCCTACTGGGCACCTCTGTCTACTCGGTATAGTATATTTTCACCAGCCATTGTTTAGCCTTGCTCATAATTATACATAGGCCATATTTGTTTATCTACAATAAGCCATAATTTTACTTATACATTTTACATCTAAGGGTTCATACTTTGCCCACTATAAATCCTTTTAATGGTTAACTTCATTGTTTATACCTTCAATCTTGGGCCATTACCAGCGAAGCAACCCCCCCTTTTTTCCCCCTAAATGTGGATACCACAGTTCCTGTTTGTAAGGCCACTACACCGGGAGCCTTCCCCTGACACACCTATACTCTATTGTGACCCACAGGAGCATCGCGTCACCAAACAGAGACGCGACCGCTCCGGTCACATGACCGCCTTAAACACTGACATGCGCAGTTCATCCAATGCTAAAATCAGCCCAGCCACTAACACAGCGCAGGCGTGATGCATCTGCATCATGTGACCACTATGACGCGGTCAGGGGAAGTCCCCGCCGGATTATAAAATCCGGAAGTACCCATTATGGCCTGGCGTCCTCTACACAGCGGTATACACCGCACGCCAAAGGGGCCGTCGGTTACAGGTAATATATCACCCTTATTTCACACTGCGCTTTTACCCTCACCAAGGGGTCACATTCAGCTATGCATTTATTTCTCTATTTCAGCGCAATACCATATAGCGACTTAGGTCGCCACACCAAAGCGCATTTTTTCCTTGTGCCTTGAGATACAGCATCCAGGTAAAACAAGGCCTTGCTTTGTTAGTCCCCACATTACTTTATATCTGGGCATTTTCTTCACATTGACAACCACTATATAGATAACCACTGTGTATATACAGTTGTGGCCAAAAGTATTGACACCCCTGCAATTCTGTCAGATAATACTCAGTTTCTTCCTGAAAATGATTGCAAACACAAATTCTTTGGTATTATCTTCATTTAATTTATCTTAAATGAAAAAACACAAAAGAGAATGAAGCAAAAAGCAAAACATTGATCATTTCACATAAAACTCCAAAAATGAGCCAGACAAAAGTATTGGCACCCTCAGCCTAATACTTGGTTGCACAACCTTTAGCCAAAATAACTGCGACCAACCGCTTCCGGTAACCATCAATGAGTTTCTTACAATGCTCTGCTGGAATTTTAGACCTTTCTTCTTTGGCAAACTGCTCCAAGTCCCTGATATTTGAAGGGTGCCTTCTCCAAACTGCCATTTTTAGATCTCTCCACAGGTGTTCTATGGTATTCAGGTCAGGACTCATTGCTGGCCACCTTACAAGTCTCCAGTGCTTTCTATCAAACCATTTTCTAGTGCTTTTTGAAGTGTGTTTTGGGTCATTGTCCTGCTAGAAGACCCATGACCTCTGAGAGAGACCCAGCTTTCTCACACTGGGCCCAACATTATGCTGCAAAATTTGTTGGTAGTCTTCAGACTTCATAATGCCATGCACACGGTCAAGCAGTCCAGTGCCAGAGGCAGCAAAGCAACCCCAAAACATCAGGGAACCTCCACCATGTTTGACTGTAGGGACCGTGTTCTTTTCTTTGAATGCCTCTTCTTTTCTCCTGTAAACTCTATGTTGATGCCTTTGCCCAAAAAGCTCTACTTTTGTCTCATCTGACCAGAGAACATTCTTCCAAAACGTTTTAGGCTCTTTCAGGTATGTTTTGTCAAACTCCAGCCTAGCTTTTTTATGTCTCAGAGTAAGAAGTGGGGTCTTCCTGGGTCTCCTACCATACAGTCCCTTTTCATTCAGACGCCGACAGATAGTACGGGTTGACACTGTTGTACCCTCGGATTGCAGGGCAGCTTGAACTTGTTTGGATGTTAGTCGAGGTTCTTTATCCAACATCCGCACAATCTTGCGTTGAAATCTCTTGTCAATTTTTCTTTTCCGTCCACATCTAGGGAGGTTAGCCACAGTGCCATGGGCTTTAAACTTCTTGATGACACTGCGCACGGTAGACACAGGAACATTCAGGTCTTTGGAGATGGATTTGTAGCCTTGAGATAGCTCATACTTCCTCACAATTTGGTTTCTCAAGTCCTCAGACAGTTCTTTGGTCTTCTTTCTTTTTTCCATGCTCAATGTGGTACACACAAGGACACAGGACAGAGGTTGAGTCAACTTTAATCCATGTCAACTGGCTGCAAGTGTGATTTAGTTATTGCCAACACCTGTTAGGTGCCACAGGTAAGTTACAGGTGCTGTTAATTACACAAATTAGAGAAGCATCCTCTTTTTTATGTTTGGTTTGGAATTATATCCAATTTGGCTTTAGGATAATTCTTTTTGTGTTTTTTCATTTAAGACAAATTAAATGAAGATAATACCAAAGAATTTGTGTTTGCAATAATTTTCAGGAAGAAACTGAGCATTATCTGACAGAAATGCAGGGGTGTCAATACTTTTGGCCACAACTGTAACTATATGGCCTTATGTTACTTTCTCTTTGTTTCCTCCTAGGAGGACCAGCATACTCGAACCACATTTAATATGAGCACCACTATACATAGTCCAGACACGATCTGCACCTATTAATTGGAAGCACTAATATCCTTTACTTCATGGAGGTCCTTTCTCATTTTCTTTTCAACAGTGATTTCGGATAAACTATTGGCTATTTCTCCTTAACATGGTTATATATATGCGTATGTGACATTTTATCTCACGGATCATGTGCACCTACGGTTGAATCTCGAGAATCCAAGTTATATAATATACATATTTGACGTATTAGTTTCATTCATGTGTTTCTTTTCTCACTATGCATCATATGATATATTATTCTCTTTGAATATAATGATTATTATAACGAGATTAATTTCTACTCTTTTATATATGTTCTCTAGAGAATCTCTGATGAAGATCCACTGTTGGATCGAAAACGTTTAGTAAATATCTATCTGATGCCAATAAACAAAGATTCACTTTGTTCACCATTTTCTGAGTGCCAAGTTTTTGTATCATTAGATAAAATATAAGTTATAAGGAATATTTTCCCACAAAACTACATATCAACCTATCAAGCTTCTCATCATTTAACATGATGCTGGCAGAACAGACTGCTTATTCAACCTGACAGTTTCTGTTTGGTTAACAGAGGGCATGCCATAACATAAAACTAATGCTTTGGGTGAAGAGATTTTCATGGAACTTTACAAAAGGTAAGCAAGTGTGAACAGGCAGGGTGTGTTCCCTAATGCCAGAAACTCATGAACATGTTTAAATACAGAGACACTTTCTTTTTTATATTCCAGGAAGAACTAAATACAATTTTTTTAGTTCTGTGAACCACTTTAGGTTGTTTTGTAATCAATGCATTATGGATAAAAAATAAAATGTTCTTTGTCTCAGGACGTATACTGTTAAGGCCATTGACTGACCGCAAACATCAAGACTATGCCATCTGAAGTCAATGTAAATATTGGAACAGACAGGAATGAAAGGGTTACTATATGATGTTTAATTATATCACATGTATGTCACATACAACCTTTTTATATTTCCAATTTATGCAAAAAGTTTTCTATAATTGCTCTGGTATTCTATAATTTCTGCAATCTTCATTTTCACACATTTTACTCCTATGTGCCCGAGAAGGGGTGAGTTACAGAATTTCCAACAATCCAATTAATTACTACGTTGCTCTTGAATCAACAAAGGGCTTTTTTATGTAGAGTAGATGATTTCAGAAGATTAGCACTGTACGTATGCTGTGGACAAAGAAAGCAGAAGCCAAGATTACTGCTAATTGTCAAAGCAAAAAATATTCAGTAAAATGCATAGGGATAATTACTATTCAGTACAATATTAGTTATTAGGGTAAGTAAATTACAGATGTAGCCCATATTTTATAACATTTTAATAATCTACAGTGAGAAATTTTACTGAAAACAACCAGGTGCAGCTATATCTTTGGGGAATTGGGGCCAACTGTGCAGCCACACAGGGGCCTAAAAGGTAAGGAGGCCACTTCAACCTCAAAAATAGGTGGATGGACTTGAGCATTATCAGCTGGTGGTCTGCAAAGGGTCAATATATTCTTGCACAGGGGCTCTCTTCCGTCTTTGTCCACCGATGAAAACAACAATGGTATTTTGTCAGATTGAAGAGTAGCATGAAGTTGTACCTCCTGCCTTTGACAATACTGATGTCCTTTGACTTGACCTTTGGCTTCCCCAATCATTCCTTTGCACCATCTATTGTTATAACACTGGCTGCAGATATAATAGATAATAATGTAGTGCCTGGTATGGCTGCTACCAACACTTTGGCATTACCCTGGGAAGACACTTCATTGAGTATTCAAAGTTAACCAACTAATGCTACATACAAGTACTAATTAATTGCAGTTCAAGGATGGATCTATGCCATATTGGTCATGCGGGTACTGCCTCTACACATAGTTAAGTTCCTGCTTACTGCATCATCTAAGTAGGTGGAGAACCAAAGAAACCACTGAGCATGGATCAAACAAAGAGAATAAGCGATGGCGACACTGGTGATAGAGTTAAATACCTTTATTGAAAAGTGGGTGGCAAAAGTTGGCATTGGCACTGTGTGCAAGAGTGCTCGCACAGTTACAATGATATTAAAAAGACAATTAAAAAAGGCAAACTGTGTACAAAATACAACTAATACAAAAGTTCTGAAACGCGAGTCGGGGTGTGCACCGCACTTTGAACCGGGGACCACCACTAGGCCACCACCAGGTAATACTCATTGATCCTATGTATACTATCCATACTCATATCCTCATTTATAAGTAGATTATGCAATAAACATGCCTCTCCTCATGATCACTTCCCTCTTGTCAGGAATACTGCACTGCACTTGCTCACTGAGCCAGTGTGCGTGTTCTGAGTAGAACAAACTATGCTAAACTATCTGTGGATCTGGGCATCAGCAGTGGAGATGCGTGCTTCAGGCAAACAGGACCTGCCAAGGGGCGGAGCCGGCTGCAGGTTTCCCAGAGGGAGCAAGAGCAGAGAGAAATGCTGGTCAGAAATAAGGCTCCTAGCAGGTATAGCACAAACAGAAGCGCCGATGAGCACTAGACAGGAGGGATGTCAGGGACAGGCTAAGGGTCACAACCGTATGGACAGCAGAAGTACCAGGGGCATAGACAGGAGAATCACCAGAAACGTAGCGGTCAGAAACCAGGAAAATAGACACACAGTACCGAATCAGCAGACAGAATGGATAGTCAGGACTTAGCAAGAGATCAATAAACCAGAATGGGCAATAGATGGTACAGAAATGGCAGGCAGGCACACAACAGGGACAGACCGGGTCAGAAGCCAAGATATCAAACACAGAAGCATGCACACTGCACAAGGCACAAATGCACAGGGGTCACTTAAACTAAGCCCAGGGCAAAAGTATAGCTGACAGAGAACCCTGGTAAAGAGTGAGTATAAATACCCCTCCCAGATCCAGAAAGAGGCCACATACACTTAACCCTGTGAGTGCAGGGCAAGAACCCCTCCAAACCATGCCACCTCCATCCAGGAGTTTGACTATTGATATCACATCATGGACTAATGTTTGAATTTTTGCAGACTTTCCTATATATGGGTATACTGTGTAGGAATAGTACCACTTGCATTGCTTTGTACCCATGTAGATCGTGCTGGGCATTTTGCCCTTTATATTTCTAGTAGTACGTTTCACCAGTTTGCACTTAGATAGATTTCAGTATATGTGCCCCATGTGCCTCTTTCTATAATTATTTTCTTATTTTTCTATGTAATTTTGGTGATTGATTTGGCACTATAATGTGGGCTAATCCTATGCATTTTTGTGCATTTTGTCATATATAGGGCTACTCATCATGGGAACAGTGTTTCTTTGCACCTTAACCCATCAAGCACTTTAAAATCTGGTTTCCATCATTTGTTTTGTAGTCCCCAATTCTTTTGTATTAATTGTATTTTGTACACAGTTTGTATTTTTTAATTGTCTAATTAATCTCATCATTGTAATTGTGCGGGTACTCTTGCACACAGTGCCAACTCTTGACACCCACATTTCAATAAAGGTATTTTACTCTATCACCAGTCTATCACCACCTATTCTCTTTTTTTTGATCCATGCTCTGTGGTTTCTTTGGTTCTCTATATTCCCAAATGATTTGCCATTCACTATCTAGGACACACATGCCACTATTACTCATGTTAGATGTTTATAAACGGATTTAGTTCTCATTTAAGTTGTTACGTCCATTTTTTCTCTTCGTTCTCATCTAAGCAGATGGCCACAGAGAGGAGATTTCCTATCAGTCCATCAACCCAACGTGTTTTTATAAAAGCCATGGGAAGAGGGAGGGACTAACAGTGTAACAGTGTCCCTCATGGCTACCATCATAGTCCACATATTGCACTCCTTTTCTGTGAGGTTTTTCTGTGACATGATCCTATTAAACTCTGCTAGAGGATGGGTCCAATGGGATGCCCTGCAGAGTTCTTGTGACAGTCATAATACACTGCAATTCAGAATTAAAAAGTGAATAAAAGAGTAAAACAATTAAAACAAATAAAAAATTATCTTTTCTCCCATTTTCCTTTTTTCTCATGCTATAAAAGCACACATACTTGGTACTGTCACTTTAAAAATGAACTCATCTATAAAAAGAAATGTTACTTGGCCAATACAGTGTATGTTACTAAAAAAATAAAAAAAATGCAAAACCGCTCTTTTGTTTTAGTTTCCTAAAAATGGAATAATTAGTTAAAAAAAAAAATCACATTTGCCCCAAAATGGTGCCAATGAATTTGCCATCTCAACAAGTTAAGGCTCAAAATATGGCTGCACAAACTCAAATTATTTACCCTTTTGAAAGGAATTTTATTATGCAAAAGTGCAAACAAAATAGATGCAGTCAAGTGCTGCCACCCTTGAAAATGTTCCAGAAAATGTAGTAATTCTCAAAGAAAATTATTGCAATTACACAGGTTTTGTTATACACAGGTTTATTTCCTTTGTTTGTATTGGAACACCACAAACAAACAGAGGAATAAGGGCAAATTGAACATCACTTCACACAAAATCCCAAAAATTGGTGGCGGGACAAAATTGTTGGCACCTTTCCAAACTTGTGGGCAAGCAACTTTGTTTCAAGTATATGATGCTCGTTCAAACTCATCGTGACAAGTAACAGGTGTGCGCAATATGAAAATCACACCTGAAACCAGATAAAAAAGAGAGAAGTTGACTCAATCTTTGCATGTGTGTATGTGTGCCACACTATGCACGGAGAACAGAAAGAGGAGAAGAGAACAGTCTGAGAACTTGAGAAAAAAATTCTTGAGAAATATAAAAAATTTCAAACTACAAGTCCATCTCCAGAGATTTTGAGGTTTCTTTGTCCACTTTAGTGACAGATGTGGCTATCAGAGCTTGCAGAAAGAGGACAGTTTGTTTAAAAGGGGTTGCTATGAAAATGACTAACAGGGATGTAGTCAGGTGCCCTATTATGTGGGAGGAACTACTTTATTTCTTATATATAAAGGCAGGCACTTGATATGGTGACCATGCTTTCATTTGACTTATATGCTGCCATATCACTCTGACAGTAAACAATAGCATACTTCTGTAAAATAACACATTTACTGAGTTCACTTGCACGCTCCAATTCAGAGTGAAATGGCATACTTTCTTTAATTGCTAAGGCAATAGCAGACAATTGTGAATGTAGAATGAGGACACCTCTATTATGGGGCAAATGGTGGTATTGAAATATAATAATTGCCATTAACAAATGTATGGTTTCATTTACTGTCAAAAAAAGGGGCAATTCTGTGATTTAGAGACATTAGGTAAAATGAGTATATTAGCCATGGGCATAGTGCAATATTTACACTTATGATATTTATCCATTGAATCTCATCACATTATTTATATGGCGGAATAGAAGAAGGAGAGATTTCCGGGGGCAAACATCCAAAGAATAATTCCTTTTTCTCGATGGAGAAAAAAACGCCTTTATTTTGCCAACATAAAAGAAAAAAAAAAAAGATGGCCACCTAGAGAGTGGCATTAATAGAAACCAACGTGCTTCAACAAAGAGACTTCATCATGGCGTGTAACATACCATACTGAATAAGGTTCTGATATATCCTACCAATAGACTTAGATCCAAGGGATACACGAATCCCATGTTAAATACAGCTAATACCATAGTTAATATTGACAGACAAAGTTTATTCTTGGATCACCCCAAAAATAGAAATCTGAATTTTTGTATTACTTTCTCAATAGCCCACAATACTCAGAGATCACCAGTATTATGCAAAAATAGGCATGGAGAGAAGATTCATTATCTTAATGAGTGGTGTCACGTGATAGCTCAGCAGAAGAAAGGCTGCTGGAAGCTGGAACGATGTGCTGAGAGGGCACGCTGGAGGGTGAGTAGGATTTTTTTTTTGTAATAGGGAGCATGCATACAATGAAGGGAGGGGGGAGCCACATATACCAGGACAGCTATGGGGAGAGTCACGCATACCTGGACAGCTACGGGGGGAGCCACACATACCAGGACAGTGATGGGGGGAGCCAAGCATACCAGGACAGCGATGGGGGAGCTACGCATACCAGGACAGGACGGGGGGAGCCATGCATACCAGGACAGCGATTAACCTGATCGCTAAACAGCGTAGCAAGAAAAAAAGAACACTAGAATTGTTTTTTGTGTATATATATATATATATATAGATGTCAGTGACACACACACATATATATATATATATATACACAGCTAGCTGAAGAGCCTGGCGCTGCCTGGGCATAGTAACTAACTACGGTTAGTTATTACAAATTATAATGATTATATATATATGAAGCTGAGTGTAGAGCCCCGCCCACTCCGCATAGCCACATTCACTATATCCCACATCATCCCGTCAGCCAGGGCCACCGGACTACTACCCCTAATATCCTACATCATCCCGTCAAAGCCAGTAAAAGTAGAATAGTGAAATTGCACAGAAACATGGTTCACTAAGATCCCCGGTTTTCTACTGATCAGGCTGATATTCTCACTTATCTGCCACCATAAATGGTCCTCACCGCTTGGCATATTCTTTCTCCACAGCCTCATATGTGTTTAATCCTCAGTGCTATACAGACTCAGCACTAACAGGTATTAACCCTTCGTTCATTTTATACTGCGTACTGTTTTACTTTGATACTTATATCGGTATCATTTACAGGCACGTAGCCTTATCATTCCAGGAAGTCGGACTCCATATTCAATGTCCACAATATCTTTTAACTTACCAGGTATAGATTTTTGTTTGGTCACGCTTCTGCAAAGGATCACCATACACCATATACTTATTTGGTTCTATATTCTTAATATAGCACAGAACATCCTGGGGACAGCTGCTTGATATATGATATACCTGCACTATACTTTGATAACAGGTATAACACCTTCCTTTTCTCTTAATTGCTACTTTTGCTCCTTATGGGGTTCCTGAACCACTTTATTTCATTTGTTATAGGAGTCCATACAATTCTTTACTTTCTATCTCGTCAATTTAATTTAATAGCAGTCGGGTAGGTCGTTTTCTCATTTTTTCTCCCTATTCTCACCTGGTTCTCCTGATGTATTGCTATTATGCATAAAAATGTTTATCCATGCAATTTTCTGATGTATTAAACTGCACATCTGGGCACATTATGCAAAATGTATACTGGATATAAATGTATTAATTATGGGGATTTATTTTTATTTTTAATTTTGCTTTCTGTATTTGCATTTAATTTACTACAGCAGACTGATGAATTCCAATTGTAGGCCGAAACGTCCCTGAGACTGCATTAAAATAAAATTTCATCTTACAAAGGATCATTCAGTTGAGTGCCAAGTTACTTTATTATTTCACTTGGGTCTGGGTAACCTACTTGTACACCTTGTGGTAGTGCCACGCTATACTTGACACGATAAATATCACAGTCATGCTTTTCACCAATGGACAGGCACAAACCTTATACATTAGTACAGTAGAGAAACCTTCACACACATTTTTATGCACCGTCAACTTGTAATTTGTCCGGCTGAGTTGCTCATGGATGTACAGCATCTGTATGCAGTATACAGTAGTATCATATTTAATGGGTTGTTATGGGAAAAGCATTACGTGTTATATGGGTATATTCAGGGGAATTATGGGGAAAGTAGCACTTTAAAAAAACTCACAGCATCAGAGCAGAGTAACACATCAATAATGCATAAAAGTGTTTTAGAAAATATTTAAATCCACATGACATTTAATATGTGCACTTTCCTACATTCATGTGTGTCACTTAATGATACCAAACGGGAGGGGGGATTCATATCTGTCATTTACTCACTGCTCCTTTCTGGGGCACAGACGATGGCTGGAGCTTATGTTCCTGGGGATGCTAGATTTCTCTCACCATGTCAGTGTCTGCTGAGGTGTTGTCAAGTGGGAAAACTTGTACATAGCAACCAATCACAGCTCAGCTACTTTTAACCAGCTCTGGTGAAATGAGAGATGCTTAGTGATTGGTTGCAAGGAAAACTGTTGGTCATAACTACCAATCACAGAATCACAGCTTAGCTTCTTTTGAACAGCTCTGGTGAAATGAAAGATGCTTCGTGATTGGTTGGTGATACACACACACACATTGATTTTTATATATAGAGACTAGCTGAAGAGCCCGGCGCTGCCCGGGCATAATAACTAACTGCGGTTATGGTTACGGTTAGTTAGTGTGCAAAGCTGAGTGTATAGCCCCGCCCATGCCGCATAGCCACATTCACTATTATATCTCACATCATCATGTCAGCCAGAGCTACCGGACTACTACCCCTAATATCCCATACCGTCCCGTCAGCCAGAGCCACCGGTCTACTAATATCCCACATCATCCCATCAGTCATAGCCACCAGACTACTACCCCTAATATCCCACATCACCCCGTCACAGCCGCCAGACTGCTACCCCTAATATCCCACATCGTCCCGTCAGCCAGAGCCACCGGACAACTACCCCTAATATCCCACATCATCCCGTCACAGCCGCTGGACTACTACCCCTAATATCTCACATCCTGTCAGCCATAACCACCGGACAACTACCCCTAATATCCCACATCATCCCGTCACAGCCGCTGGAATACTACCCCTAATATCCCACATCATGCCGTCAGCCAGAGCCACCAGACTACTGCCCCTAATATCCCACATCGTTATATATATATAAAGCTGAGTGTAGAGCCCCGCCCACTCCACATAGCCACATTCACTATAATATCCCACATTATCTCCTCAGCCAGAGCTACCGGACAACTACCCATAATATCCCACATCATCCCTTCAAAGCCAGTAAAAGTAGAATAGTGAAATTGCACAGAAACATGGTTCACTAAGATCCCAGGTCAACTTGTAATTTGTCTGCGTTGCTCATGGATGTACAGCATCTGTATGCAGTACACTGCGTGCAGAATTATTAGGCAAGTTATATTTGAGAGGATTCTTTTATTATTGAAAAACAACTATGTTCTCAATCAACCCAAAAGACTCATAAATATCAAAGTTTAATATTTTTGGAAGTTGGAGTGGGGTTTTTTTTAGATTTGGCTATCTTAGGAGGATATCTATTTTTTCGGGTAACTATTACAGTGCAGAATTATTAGGCAACTTAATAAAAACCAAATATATACCCATCTCACTTGTCTATTTTAACGAGGTAAACCAATATAACACAAAATTTAGAAATAAACATTTCTGGCATTCAAACACAAAAAAAATTCAGTGACCAACATAGCCACCTTTCTTTACGATGACACTCAAAAGCCTTCCATCCATAGATTCTGTCAGTTGCTTGATCTGTTTATGATCAACATTGCATGCAGCAGCCACCACAGCCTCCCAGACAATGTTCCAAGAGGTGTACTGTTTTCCCTCCTTGTAGATCTCATATTTTATGAGGGACCACAGGTTCTCTATGGGGTTCAGATCAGGTGAACAAGGGGGCCATGTCATTATTTTTTCTTCTTTTAGACCTTTACTGGCCAGCCATGCTGTGGAGTATTTGGATGCATGTGATGGAGCATTGTCCTGCATGAAATGATGTTTTTCTTGAACGATACCGACTTCTTCCTGTACCACTGCTTGAAGAAGGTGTCTTCCAGAAACTGGCAGTAGGTCTGGGAGTTGAGCTTCACTCCATCCTCAACCCAAAAAGGTCCCACAAGTTCATCTTTGATGATACCAGCCCATACTAGTACCCCACCTCCACCTTGCTGGCATCTGAACCGGAGTGGAGCTGTCTGCTCTTTACTGATCCAGCCTCGGGCCCATCCATCTGGCCCATCAATCAAGAGTCATTCTCATTTCATCAGTCCATAAAACCTTAGAAAAATCAGTCTTAAGATATTTCTTGACCCAGTCTTGACGTTTTATCTTATCTTTCTTGTTCAAAGGTGGTCATTTTTCAGCCTTCCTTAGGGTACTGTCACACTTAGCGATGTACCAGCGATCCCGACCAGCAATATGACGCGGTCAGGATCGCTGGTGCATCGCTAAGTGGTTGCTAGTGAGCTGCCACACAGGCAGATCTCACCAGCGACATCGCTGGGGACGGGGGTCGCTACTTACCTGTCACACTAGGCGATCCTGACGTCCTCCCGCCCGCGTCCACGCTCATCGCTCGTCTCTCCACAGGAAGCCCCGCAGGAAGCTGACGACGAGAAACAGTCCAGCCTTTTCTCGCGCGATCAGCGATAAGCGGCGGGGGAGCGGGTCGGAGGTAAGTATCTGACACAGCGATATCGCTAGCAATATCGCTATAACGTCACAAGTTATAGCGATATTGCTAGTGATATCGCTTAGTGTGACAGGCCCTTTACCTAGGCCATGTCCCTGAGTATGGCACACCTTGTGCTTTTTGATACTCCAGTAACGTTGCAGCTCTGACATATGGCAAAACTGGTGGCAAATGGCATCTTGGCAGATTCATGCTTGATTTTCCTCAATTCATGGGCAGTTATTTTGCGCCTTTTTTTATCAACACGCTTCTTGCGACCCTGTTGGCTATTTGCCATGAAACGCTTGATTGTTCGGTGATCACGCTTCAAAAGTTTGGCAATTTCAAGACTGCTGCATCCCTCTGCAAGACATTTCACAATTTTTGACTTTTCAGAGTCCGTCAAATCTTTCTTCTGACCCATTTTGCCAAAGGAAAGGAAGTTGCCTAATAATTAAGCACACCTTATATAGGGTGTTGGTGTCATTAGACCGCACCCCTCCTCACTACAGAGATGCAAATCACCTAATTTACACAATTGGCAGTTGGCTTTCAAGCCTATACAGCTTGCAGTAGGACAACATGTATAAAAAGGATGATGTAATCAAAATACTCATTTGCCTAATAATTCTGCACACAATGTATAGTATCATATTTAATGAGTTGTTATAGGAAAAGCATTACGTGTTATATGGGTATATTCAGGTGAATTATGGGGAAAGTAGCACTTTAAAAAAAACTCACAGTATCAGAGCACAGTAGCACATCAATAATGCATAAAAGTGTCTGTGAGAAAATATTAAATCCACATGACATTTAATATGTGCACTTTCCTACATTCATGTATGTCACTTAATGATACCACACGGGAGGGGGGATTCATTTCTGTCATGTACTCACTGCTCCTTTCTGGGGGACAGACGATGGCTGGAGCTTATGTTCCTGGGGATGCTAGATTTCTCCCACCATGTCAGTGTCTGCTGAGGTGTTGTCAAGTGGGAAAACTTGCACATAGGAACTAATCACAGCTCAGCTACTTTTAACCAGCTCTGGTGAAATGAGAGATGCTTAGTTATTGGTTGCAAGGAAAACTGTTGGTCATAGCAACCAATGACAGCTTAGCTTCTTTTGAACAGCTCTGGTGAAATGAAAGATGCTTCGTGATTGGTTGGTGATACACACACGCATTGATTTTTATATATGGCAGCGGGCCGCGTGAATCCTGGATACCCACTGTTTACCTTGGAAAACGGCGTACACGCTGGTTTCTAATGTAAACATCGGGTATCTAAGAGCCGCGCGACTCCTGGATACCCGATGCTTACCTTGGAAACCAGCGTGTACGCTGATTTCCAAGGTAAACAGCGGGTATCCAGGAGTCACGCTGCTAATGGATACCCGATGTTTACATTAGTAACCAGCGTCGCTGATCGCTGGTCTCTCACTGCCACACGCAGCGATGCTTGCTGGGCAGCGGGAGACCAGCGACCGAAAAATGGCCCAGGCCGATGCTGCATGATCAGCGATAACCGGCATGGGGACCGGTCGCTGATCCCCATCACACAAAATCAGCGATCTCACCTTTAAGAGTGGAAACCGGATTGTAGAGGGTTGAGAAGAGAGTTATCTGAGAGATAGTGGATAAGACGTGAGTGGACCAGGCGTTCCAGGAGTTTAGAGATGAAGGGAAGATTAGAGACAGGTCTATGGTTAGCGGCACAGTTTTGGTCGAGTGATGGTTTTTAAGGTAACAGATGTTTGATGGCATGCATAACACATCCATTACATATACATATATATGAGTGTGTGTCACTGACATGTATATACATGTATTCTATGTGTATATATCTATTCTATCTATTCTTTTCTAAGCTGTCAGTGTGATTTTACTGTAGCCGCACATGAATTGCTGGATTTTCAAAGGACACCGCATGTTGCAAGTGCTGCGCATTTTTTCTCTCATCCATTAACTTGCATTGGTGAGTCTCGTTCAAGATACGCAGCAAATCGCAGCATGCTGCTATTTTTTCTTAGTCCGATTTCAGCTGAGAAAAAAAATCGCAGATGAGATGTAAGGCCGGTTTCACATTAGCGCATTTTCAGCGCGCGCACGGCCGGGGGTAGCTCCGCCCCCGAGCCGGCTCTCTGCCCGGCGTGCCCGCCCCTTGCTTGTAGCGCCGCCTACTAGCGGACAGCGGCGCCTGCGATCGGCGCACCCTATCTTTAGCATAGGGTGCGCAGATCGTGCGCAGGCCGTGCACTAGTTGCGCTTTGACCTGCGCTGCGCACTTTTGACGGTGCGCCGTGCGCGCCAAAATCAAACTTTTCGGATTTTGGCGCGCACGGCGCACCGTCAAAAGTGCGCAGCGCAGGTCAAAGCGCAACTAGCGCACGGCCTGCGCACGATCTGCGCACCCTATGCTAAAGATAGGGTGCGCCGATCGCAGGCGCCGCTGTCCGCTAGTAGGCGGCGCTACAAGCAAGGGGCGGGCACGCCGGGCAGAGAGCCGGCTCGGGGGCGGAGCTACCCCCGGCCGTGCGCGCGCTGAAAAAGCGCTAATGTGAAACCGGCCTAACACATTGAATAACACTGGTCAGAGTGCAATCCAATTTTTTTATCGGATTGCACTCGTCCGTTTTTCCCGCAAATGAGTTTGAGCCCTTACTCCACATTTGGAGTGTGTCAGTAGAGCAATCGACAGGGAGTACAAGTTTCACCACTGCACAATGTGCCAAGTTTTCACAAAGTACAAAACACTAGCCACGTGGGGTATACATAGATGACCACTAAATACTTGTTGCAGAAGCAGGAGGAGTAGGTGATTTCCTGAACAAAATGGGTTTGAATGGTAAGGGATGGATGTTAAGACAACTTCCCCCCAAAAACTTTTGGTTGCTTTTACATTATGTTGCTGTCATCCATAGGGATTACAAAGTCTGAGGAAATCCAGCCCTTGTTCAATATTAGAAGAGTTAGCCAGTCTGCATTTTCTGTTGACAAGCGGTGTGCCTATCCGTTATGATTGCACCTGCCGAAATAAAAACCCGCTCAGACAACACACTTGTGGCAGGGCGTGGCAGCACCTCCAAGGCATACAAGGACAGGTCGGGCCAAATGTGGAGCTTGGAAAAACAATAGTTAAAGGGCACAGAAAAATAAGCCCTTGCTGATGTGACGGTCTCATAAAAATGGCACAGTCGGTGGATATTTTCACCCCTGAGTTGCACCTGGTGTGGATGACCCTCCCCTGTAATCCTTGTGTCGGTACCTCTGCCAGCAGTGTTGTCTGAGGGTAATCTTTTTAGGAAATCTTCCACAATGCATGCACTGAAAATGGCATGTCTGTCTCTGAAATTATAGAAGGAAATTTCTCCTTGTACCGTGGGTTAAGAAAGGTGTAAAGCCAGTATTTCATGTTGGACAAAATGTATTTTACGCGATGGTCTTGGGAAAGGCATCTGGTCATGAACTCTGCCCTGTGTGGCAGACTATAAAGAACCAAGCGTTTATTGTCCTCACCAGGAAGAACACTAATCATTCTCTCCTCAACGCATAGCCTCCTCCTCCTCCTCCTCTTCAGGCCATCCATGCTGGACAGGCATGAAGCTGGGATTGGTAGTGCAGACCAAAAAATCCTGCTCCTCCTCATCGTCCTCCTCCTCCTCCAGTTCATCGTCATTACCCAATGTGGCTTGAGAACATTGTGTGAGGCTGGGCTGTGTGGTATCAGCCAATGTAAAATCTTGCTCCATAGCCACCTGCTCGGCATTCAAAACTTCCTCTTTCAGATTCTGCAGCGAACATTTTAATAGACAGAGCAGCGGGATGATTACGCTGACAATAGCGTCATCAGCGTTCACCATCTTGGTGCAGTACTCAAAGTTTTGAAGAACTTCACATATGTCATCAATCCACACCCACTCGGCAGTTGTTATGTGTGGGGGCTGAGTATTACTCTGACGGGCACTGAGAAGCAGGAATTCAGACACTTCTTTCTGCTGCTCACTAAGCCTTGCCAACATATGAACTGCCTATCACCTCATCACAATTACAGTTGGTACGGAAAGTATTCAGAGCCCTTTAAATTTTTCACTCTTTGTTTCATTGCAGCCATTTCGTAAATTCAAAAACGTTCATTTTTTTCTCATTAATGTACACTTTGCCCCAATCATGACTGAAAAAAAAATAGAAATGCAGAAATTTTTGCAAATTTATGAAAAAAGAAAAACTGAAATATCACATGATCATAAGTATTCAGACTCTTTGCTCAGTATTCAGTAGAAGCACCCTTTTGAGCTAGTAAGGCCATGAGTCTTCTTGGAAATGATGCTACAAGTTTTTCACACCTGGACTTGGGTATCCTCTGCCATTCTTCCTTGTAGATTCTCTCCAGTTCCATCAGGTTGGAAGGTGAATGTTGGTGGACAGCCATTTTCAGGTCTCTCCAGAGATGCTCAATTGGGTTTAGGTCAGGGCTCTGGCTGGGCCAGACAAGAATGGTCACAGAGTTGTTCTGAAGCCACTTCTTTGTTATTTTAGCTGTGTGCTTAGGGTCGTTGTCTTGTTGAAAGGTGATCTTTCGGCCAAGTCTGAGGTCCAGAGCACTGTGGAAGAGGTTTTCATCTAGGATATGTCTGTACATTCATGTTTCCCTCAATTGCAACCAGTCGTCCTGTCCCTGCAGCTGAAAAACACCCCCATAGTATGATACTGCCACCACAATGTTTCACTGTTGGGATTGTATTGGGCAGGAGATGAGCAGTGCCTGGTTTTCTCCACACATACCGCTTAGAATTATCACCAAAAAGTTCTATCTTCGCCTTATCAGACCATAATAATAATAATAATAATAAATTTTATTTTTATAGCGCCGACATATTCCGCAGCACTTTACATTTCAGAGGGGATTTGTACAGACAATAGACATTACAGCATAACAATAATCACATACAGTAGATTATAACAAATACCAAGAGGAATGAGGGCCCTGCTCGCAAGCTTACAGTCTATGAGGAAAGAGGTAGACACGAAAGGTGGGTGGTAACAGTTGCCCTGATTGTATGGACCAGCCATAATGTTAAGTGTGCAACAGTACAGACACAGAGGGCTAATGGATGCATAAAGCATGTGGGAACATGATGCGGGAAATCTGGTTATGGTAAAACTTTTGGCTGTGCTGGCTGGATGTGGCTGGATTAGGTTAATGTGTTGAGGCGATTGGCCAGTCTGAATAAATGCGTTTTCAGGGCACGCTTAAAATTGTGGGGATTGAATCTTATTTCTCATAGTCTGGGAGTCCTTAATGTGTTTTTTAGCAAACTCTATGTGGGCTTTCATACAATTGTGGCCATAAGTATTGACACCCCTGCAATTCTGTCAGATAATACTCAGTTTCTTCTTGAAAATGATTGCAAACACAAATTCTTTGGTATTATTATCTTCATTTAATTTGTCTTGAAAAAACACAAGAAGAATTGTCCTAAAGCCAAATTGGATATAATTCCACACCAAACATAAAAAGAGGGTGGACAAAAGTATTGGCACTGTTCGAAAAATCATGTGATGCTTCTCTAATTTGTGTAATTAACAGCACCTGTAACTTACCTGTGGCACCTAACAGGTGTTGGCAATAACTAAATCACACTTGCAGCCAGTTGACATGGATTAAAGTTGTCTCAACCTCTGTCCTGTGTCCTTGTGTGTACCACATTGAGCATGGAGAAAAGAAAGAAGACCAAAGAACTGTCTGAGGACTTGAGAAACCAAATTGTGAGGAAGCATGAGCAATCTCAAGGCTACAAGTCCATCTCCAAAGACCTGAATGTTCCTGTGTCTACCGTGCGCAGTGTCATCAAGAAGTTTAAAGCCCATGGCACTGTGGCTAACCTCCCTAGATGTGGACGGAAAAGAAAAATTGACAAGAGATTTCAACGCAAGATTGTGCGGATGTTGGATAAAGAACCTCGACTAACATCCAAACAAGTTCAAGCTGCCCTGTTCTCTGAGGGTACAACAGTGTCAACCCGTACTCTCCGTCAGCGTCTGAATGAAATGGGACTGTATGGTAGGAGACCCAGGAAGACCCCACTTCTTACCCCGAGACATAAAAAAGCCAGGCTGGAGTTTGCCAAATCTTACCTAAAAAAGCCTAAAACATTTTGGAAGAATGTTCTCTGGTCAGATGAGACAAAAATTGAGCTTTTTGGGCAAAGGCATCAACATAGAGTTTACAGGAGAAAAAAAGAGGCGCTCAAAGAAAAGAACACGGTCCCTACAGTCAAACATGGCAGAGGTTCCCTGATGTTTTGGGGTTGCTTTGCTGCCTCTGGCACTGGACTGCTTGACCGTGTGCATGGCATTATAAAGTCTGAAGACTACCAACAAATTTTGAAGTATAATGTAGGGCCCAGTGTGAGAAAGCTAGGTCTCCCTCAGAGGTCATGGGTCTTCTAGCAAGACAATGACCCAAAACACACTTCAAAAAGCACTAGAAAATGGTTTAAGAGAAAGCACTGGAGACTTCTAAGGTGGCCAGCAATGAGTCCAGACATGAATTCCATAGAACACCTGTCGAGAGATCTAAAAATGGCAGTTTGGAGAAGGCACCCTTCAAATATCAGGGACCTGGAGCAGTTTGCCAAAGAAGAATGGTCTAAAATTCCAGCAGAGCATTGTAAAAAACTCATTGATGGTTACTGTAGGCGGTTGGTCGCAGTTATTTTGGCTAAAGGTTGTGCAACCAAGTATTAGGCTGAGGGTGCCAATACTTTTGTATGGCCCATTTTTGGAGTTTTGTGTGAAATGATCAATGTTTTGCTTTTTGCTTCATTCACTTTTGTGTTTTTTCATTTAAGACAAATTAAATGAAAATAATAATACCAAAGAATTTGTGTTTGCAATCATTTTCAGGAAGAAACTGAGTATTATCTGACAGAATTGTAGGGGTGTCAATACTTTTGGCCACAACTGTATGTTTGGCACTGAGGAGATGCTTCCGTCGGGCCACTCTGCCATAAAGGCCAGATTGGTGGATTGCTGCAGTGATAGTTGACTTTGTGGAACTTTCTCTCATCTCCCTACTGCATCTGTGGAGCTCAGCCACAGTGATCTTGGGGTTCTTCTTTACCTCTCTCACCAAGGCTCTTCTCCCTTGATTGCTAAGTTTGGCTGGATGGCCAGGTCTAGGAAGACTTCTGGTGGTCCCAAACTTCTTCCATTTAAGGATTATAAAATATGTTAGCGCTATATAAAAATAAAGATTATTATTATTATTATGGAGGTCACTGTGCTCTCAAGGACCTTGAGTACTGCAGAAATTCTTTTGTAACCTTGGCCAGATGTGTTCCTTGCCACTATTCTGTCTCTGAGCTCCTTGGCCAGTTCCTTTGACCTCATGATGCTCATTTGGTCTGACATGCACTGTGAGCTGTGAGGTCTTATATAGACAGGTGTGTGCCTTTACAAATCAAGTCCTATCAGTTTAATTAAACACAGCCAGACTCCAATGAAGGAGTAGAACCATCTTAAGGAGGATAACAAGGAAATGGACAGCATGTGACTTAAATATGAGTTTCTGAGCAAAGAGTCTGAATATTTATGACAATGTGATATTTCAGTTTATCTTTTTTAATAAATTTGCAAAAATGTCTACACTTCTGTTTTTTCAGTCAAGATGGGGTGTAGAGTGTACATTAATGAGAAAAAATGACCTTTTTTGAATTTACCAAATGGCTGCAATGAAACAAAGAGTGAAAAATTTAAAGGGGTCTGAATACTTTCGGTACCCACTGTAATCTATTATTATAATTTGTTTATATTGTTGCCCTTCTCACGGTCTCTTTTAGCATGCATCTGGTAGCCTGATGTTGATTTTTGGTTGTGGACTTGGACATTTTCATACATGAATGCATTAATATGCTCCACACAATTCTTCAGGTTTCTGCCTTACATAGAATAATAATATGAGTAATGAAACATGCTCTATATAGATATGCTGCAAGTTCAAAAATATTACCCACACATCGAAATTCAACATAATACCTCTGTTAGCATACGTCTTATACTGCTCACATACACAGCAACCCAGTAGGTGGGCGGAACGCCTGGGTACAAAATCAATGTCTGATGGTGAAACCACTGGCCCTTTCCCTGTGTTACGTCCTTCCCACTCTGCTGTCCAGGAAGGAGGCGCTGATGCCTCCTGTCCACAACTTGCAGTTGCACAGATACAACATTCAGCAACCACGTCCAATTTGTTGTCCCAGCGCAGTGTTCAGTTATCCCTTGTCAGCATATATGTCTGCTCATGAATTGCTAGTTAGACAGTGCATACATATTTGTTAGCAATTAAAATTGTACAGTGCTGGTGGGTCGCCCTCCCAGGACTGTGGGGTACTCGGTACCGGGCCTGTCCTTCAGAGGGGAATGTCACAGCAGCGGTGACCCGGTCAGTGGCCCTGGGCTCCCAAGTAAAAGGGGGGGAATTGAATGATGGAATAAAGTTGAATGGTTCGTGACGCCACCTGTGGTGTTTGACAAGGGAGATGTTAAGCCGACGCTGCATGCAGATTCTCTGGGACAGATGGTATGGCGCAGCAAAGATGTTATAGCTCCCACAGGTGAAGCTGTAGTCCCAGGGCAGTGTAGATAAGCATTGCAGGAATGGTGCAGTGTAGGCACAGGGATGTAGCGGTGCCAGGTGTGTGGCGCAGGAATCAGTGGAGGATACAAGGGCATGTAGTTCCAAAGCTTTACTCACAGTCTGTTGTACAAACAGGTGCCTGCCTCCATACCGTGTCCTCCGGGTCAGGGACTCAGTCAACCTCCAGGCCAGATGGAATACTCCTTTCCAACACTCCGCCAACATGTGCCTTTCTGAACGTCTCCTCTTATAGCGCCTTTAAATGAAGAACTCCTAGTACTGAGTTACACTGGAGTTCCTCCTGTCCGATGTTCTTATGAACTCTACTTGTACGGCAGACAGCTGTAGCCTGCTTCGGGGACTCCTTGCTACTAAGTCCCGTCTCACTATCCAGTTGCTGTTGTGCCCCCAAGTCTTGTGTGGGAATAAAGCGGTCACTACTTCTATTCCTCTGGTGTCTGCTGCAGGACCATTAGTATCCATACAACCTTGGGGACCGGGCCCCGGCCTTGCACTTAGAACTTCTAGGAAGGGTTCTCTTCTAACCCACGTCCTCTGATCTCTTTTACTCCTCACGTTCTGTACTAATCTTTCCTTCTTATGGAGAATTAGGCTTTCAGTCTATGTCACTCTCTCTCTCTTCCTTTCCTGTGCTAGCAGACCCAGGTCACTGGGATCTGCTGCAGCACTTCCATCCATCTATCCCTCTCTCTGGGGATCTTCTTCTTACTCACTCACTGAACAACTAACTAACTGACTACATCCTAAACTCTTCCCGCTCTCTTGAATGTAAACTAAACTCCACCCACCACTCAGCACGTTTCGTGTTCCAAGCAGGGAGCCACCAATGGGTGCTTTGCTACACTCCAAGCAGGGAGCAGCCGAAGGTGCTTTGCTACACTACTTTGTGGTGTGGGGTGCAGGTGTTGGAGTATGGTCAGGAGTCTCCACCTTACCTGGATGGTGGGGTACCACACCTCAGGAGGAGGTGCATTACCTCTGTGGCGACTGAGCCTCAGGGGCGCCACACTGGACAAAGACCATTGCTGACTTTTCCAGGCTCCTAAATGAGACTTATGTCTCTTTTTTAAACTGGAACTTCCCTTACATTTTCTAAATTTGGGTCCTTACAAAAAATGGTGGTGGGGTATCGGCCAGTTTCTGTACATTTTAAGCACGTCTAAGAGACTGGGTTAATGCGCTCCACAGACCTATTCAGACCACAGCCTTACACATATTGGAACATGGTATTTGCCACCCTGAGGCCTTTACCTGAGCTCTGTAGCACTGCCTGTCACCTGAGTATTATACTCCACAGACCTCGACTTTTTGCTGAAAATAATGCTTTTGCTGCACAAAACCATGCAAAAGATACATTCTGACTGGTTGGGGAGTTTCCAGAAGAAGTGTGTAGGCTTATGCAGATTGGTCAATGGCACTCCTGTCTCTTTCCCTTGAGGAGGCTGCTTCCAAGTAAAATGAGGCTTGTACATGTTCCTGACATGGGTTTCAGGCCTGACAGACTAACAATACAGGCTTACAGGATTTGTGATCATGTTCAAACTGAAATATTTTTCTAGTGAGTCATTTCTGGTCCAGAATAACAAGCAGTTGGCTTTGTTGGCAGCGGAGACCAGTATAATTAACGGGTGTATGATCAAAAATCCACTTCTTAAAGGTAAAAAACTCTCTTAATGCAAATTGCTTTACAATGATGGGCTAAGGATTTCTACAGATAGCAGCTGCAGTAAAAAAAAATACTCTAAGCATAACTCTACAGTATTAAAAAAATACTGCAAAAATGTTCCAACATCTCAAGGAAGAACACCATGCAATTAACATGTTCAGCTAAAATGTAAATGCTATGGACAGGGCCGGTTTTAGGCAAAGTCGGGGCCTAGGCAAAGTTTAAAATGGGGCCCCAAATGCTAGCATATTGCATATCACACAGAAGCATTTCGGTTGTAGTTACATGCGCTGAGATCAGGACGCTAAATGAGTGTGATCGACAATATTGAAGTCATTCAACACTTGTTTCCCATCCTCTTTACATAGTCTGAGAAAGAATGATGGGGACAGATCGATCACTAATGGATCACCATACAGTATCATGTTTTCAGCAGCACATCCACAGTTTACACCCCATAGTCCTCCATATAATATAATCTTCCCCATAATCCTCCATATAGTATAATACACTCCTCAGTCCTCCATATAATATAATGTGCTCCATAGACCTCCATAGAGTATAATACACTCCTCTGTCCTCCATATAGTAAACTGTGTTCCAAATTATAATGCAAAAAGAGTTTAGGAGTGATAAGGTTAGAATTTTTTTGTTTGTCATTTAAACTCATTGATGGTGATGTGTGTCAGGGCTCTTTATATCACTGAAAGCAATTGCAGATACATGTGCCAATTAGTTTGGCAGGTGTGTCCAAATAAAGGCAAGACTACTTAAGAAGGCTGTTCCACATTATTAAGCAGCCTACATTTTTTGCAAAAATGGGAAAGAAAAAGGATGTGTCGGCTGCTGAGGAGCAACAAATTGTGGAGTATTTAGGTCAAGGCATGACTACAATCAACATTGCCAAGACACTTCATAGTGATCATGGCACAATCAAGAAGTATGTAGCTGATTCCCAGCACACACGTGTGTGTGCTGATAAGGAAAAAATTGAGGACTCTTTCCAACAGGCAATTGCGTCAGGTTAAAAGAGCAGCTGCAAAAATGCCTTGTCATAGCAGCAGACAAGTTTTTGAGCTGCTGGTGCCTCCAACGTCCCCCGAACAACAAGATGCAGGGTCCTTCAGAGGTTTGCAGCTGTGCGTAAGCCATCCTGTCGACCACCTCTATCCACTGCACACAAGCAGAAACGGCTCCAGTGGGCCAAACGATACATGAAGACTGACTTCCAAACTGTTTAGTTCACCGATGAGTGCCGTGCAACGCTTGATGGTTCAGATGGATGGAGTGGAGGATAGCTGGTTGATGGACACTCCATGAAAACACGGCTAAGGCGCCAACAAGGAGGAGGTGGACTCTGGAGTAATGTTTTGGGCTGGAATCATGGGGAAAGAGATTGTCAGCCCCTTTAGGATCCCTGAAGGGGTAAAGATGACCTCCATAATCTATGTGGAGTTTCTAAAACAGCACTTCCTGCCATGGTTCAATAGGAAGAACCGTGCTCTCTGCAGCAAGATCATTTTCATGCATGATAATGCACTGTCTCATGCTGCAAATAACACATCTGCATCTCTGGCTGCTATGGGCATAAAAGATGACAAACTTATGGTGTGGCCACCATCTTCCCCTGACCTGAACCCCATTGAGAACCTCTGGAGCATCATCAAAAGGTGTGTCTATGATGGCGGGAGGCAGTTCACATCTAAGCAACAGCTCTGGGAGGGTATTCTGTCCACATGCAAAACAGTTGAAGCACAAACCATCCAAAAACTGACAAATTCAATGGACGAGAGAGTTCAGAAGCTTCTTTCGAACAAGGGGTCCTATGTGCAAATGTAACATCACCTAGAATAAAGTTTTGACTTGAAAACTGTTTGATTTCATTTTGTAATAAGCTAATAATGCTTATAATTTCACAATTGACCTTTTTTTGTTCAAAATAAAAATAAAAAGGTTGAAAACTCTGCTGTGCATAATAATTTGGAACATGCATTTTGAGTGTTTCTTATTTTTAAAAATATACTGTTTTCATAGGCAGTTTGTTCAAAAACATTGCAATTATACTAGAATATTAGATGACTGGAAAATAACAATGACTGCAATTCATATAGGTAATTTAGAGAAAATATGAGGAAATATTTTTTGCATAATAATTTGGAACACAGTGTATAATATACTCCCCATAGTCCTCCATATAGTATAATACACTCCTCATAGTTCTCCATATAGTATAATACACTCCTCAGTCCTCCATATAATATAATGTGCTCCATTGTCCTCCATATAGTATAATACACTCCTCTGTCCTCTATAAAGTATAATACACTCCCCGTAGTCCTCCATATAGTATAATACACTCCTCATAGCCCTCCATATATTAACATACACTGCTCAGTCCTCAATATATAGTATAATATACTCCTCATAGTTCTCCATATACTGTAGTATAATGCACCGCCATAGTCATCCATGTAGTACAATTGATTCCCCATAGTATAATGCACCCCATAGTTCTTCATATAATGTATTCCCCACAGTCCTTGATACAGCCCACATATAGTATAATGCAGCCACCCCACAGAGTATAATGCAGCCCCGCCATACAATATAATGTAACCCCCATAGAATATAATGCAGCCCTTCTCTTACAGTATAATGCAGCCACCCCTTAGAGAATAATGCAGCTACCCCAGAGTATAATGCAGCCACTCCACAGAATATAATGTAACCCCCCATAGAGTAGAATGCAGCCCCCCATATAGTAGAATGCAGCCCCTCCATAGAATATATATGGCAACCCCCTCATAGAGTATAATGCATCCCCTTATATAGTATAACTCATAGAGTATAATGCAGCCCCTTATATAGTATTATGTAGCCCCTCCATAGAATACAATGTAGCCCTCCTCATATAGTATAATGCAGCCCCCATAGAATATAATGTAGCCCCCTCGTAGTATAATGAAGCCTCCATACAATATAATCTAGCCCCCCATAGAATATAATGCAGCCCCCCATGGAATACAATGTAGCCTCCTCATATAGTATAATGTAGCCCCCTCATAGAGTATGATGCAATCACTCCCCACAGAATATAATAAATATAATACAGCACCCCCATAGAATATAAGGTAGCCCCAAATAGAATATAATGCAGCCCACCTCCCCATAGAATATAATGTAGCCCCCCATATTTTGTAACACAGCCTCCCTCATAGAATATAATGTAAAATGTACCCCCCATGGTATATAACACAGCCGCATAGTATATAGCCCAGCACCACATTGTATATAGCACAGCCCCACATGGTATATAGCACAGCCCCACATGGTAAATGGCACAGCCCCACATAGTATATAGCCCAGCCCACCAAGGTATCTAGCACAGTACCACACGGTATATAGCACAGCACCAAACAATATATAGCACAGCCCACCAAGGTATATAGCACAGCACCACATGGTATACAGCCCACCATGGTATACAGCCCAGCACAGCATACATCCCACCTTGGTATACAGTCCAGCATGGCATACAGCCCACCATGGCTGGCCCTGGCTATGGACACTTATGCAATGTAAAAAAATTTTTTCACATTTTCCTCCCTACTGCAAAATGAAGCAACCGCAGCTTTTTTCTGTATATTATTTTCATTCCTTATGTTAACTTAGTTATGTGGGCCAGAATGCTTACTCCCCTACTGAATTTACATAGCTTTTTTCGCTACTTTTGCACAAAAAATGTTTAGTACTTTTTGCCATATAAAAAATATTTTTGTGTTGCTATATTTTGGAAGCCATAACTTTTTTTAATTTTTTTTGTTAACAAAAGAGTGTGTGGGCTTTTTTTTTGCTATTAATTGATGTTTTCATTAATATTATTTTGAGATACATATGAATTTTTGAGCACTTTTTATCCTGAGATTAAAAACAATGGTAATTACATAATTTATTGCTTATATATTTTTTTTTACATCATTTACCATGGTTTTCTGTGCTTCATGTAAAATTTTGCACTCTATGTGACTGCAAATTGCTGAATCACGGTAATTGTAAAAGAAGCCAAAGACTAAGAAGCCTAATACTTAACTAGAGTATATTGCCTTATTCTTTCAGTGACAACAAATAACCTTACAAAAAACCTTTGGGAAGCCTTATTTAACAAACGTTTCCCTACTATCCCTAAACACGTCCAAATTCTCATATCATTTATATTCCTATAGCATTGGCCTGGAAAAAATCAGGTTTAGATTTATCAAAAGTTAAGAGATGTCTTTCTTGGTATATGGTCAAAGAAAAATTATCTGCCATACTTATGGATAAATTCCATAAATTTGAGAAAATGTTGCTTCCCTGGGCAGAATACACCAACCACACTCCCTTTGACACACCTTCACTTCATTTACATGCTCCTGACTCCCCAGATTCATCCTAATTATTTATATTGAATTTAGACTCGACTAACCCCTCCCCTGGGTGGTGCTCACAGCAATCCAGCAATGACAACCATAGAGGTCACGCGGGTCACCAGTGTGTGTATTTCCAGTGTGATTGCCGAAAGTACCATTTAAAGGCTGCTGCCAGCGGCTATTGTGGGCACATGTCAGCTGTTCAAAACAGGAAAGATGAGGTCTCACCGCCGGAGCCCACATCAAAGGGCGGGAGTCCGACATCGGCGTTCTATTACACACGATGTCAGAAAGGAGTTAAACGAGTTGTCCAGTCTTAAGCTACTTATGAATCCTCACATCACATATTCTGCTTGCTGTGAGGATTCTCTGTTGCAGGCAGCTGAAGTGACGGGTGCTTGACCGTAAGTATGTGATTTGCATACATGTGGTCATGTGCCAGCTAGATGGGTGAGACCTCGCTCAATGCATATGTATTGAGCTAAGCCAGATGCAGTCTAGATGGAATGTGGCCGGAAGAATAGAGAGGCATACTTGCAGCCACATGACCACCCGCTCAATACGCCAACCTTAGAGAATCCAAACAATGAACAGGGCTTCATAAGTCTGCAGTCACATAAGCTAAACGACTGCAGTTGCTCTAAGACCACAGAACCACTTTAACCATTAAAAAAAACAAAACTTTTTGCATTGCTGCATTCAAAGACACAACATTTTTATACTTCTGGAGCTTAGTAAGTGCTTTTCTATGTGTGATGACAAGCTGTCGAATTTTCGGTATCATTTTAAAGTACATTTATGAGTAAAGACAAAAATTTTTTCATATGCCAATCCCTGTGCTGGTTATGAAATGTAGCAATTTAATTGATTGAGCCATTGTGGACATGGTGATACTGATTACTCTAAATGTACATTTTATTTTTTCATTATTTTTTAAGTAGGAAAGCCTCTTTAAAGATAAAAAAAAATTTGTGCTCATTTTTTAGATTTTAAAATGTTATTTTTTTCAGATTTTTAATTTCTCTTAGTTCAACACTAGGGAACTTTATCACTGATGTATTACTCTGCGATCCTTCTGTACTATGCAGAAGTAAAAATAAAAAAAAATAATTTTTCAACCAAAATATCCCCCAAATAGCTCCAAATTTTTTATTTTCACAAGAGTAACAGGAGAAATGGAATAGATAACGTCAATGTCACGTTTGCAGAGCCCTTGATGTGTCTAAACTGTTAAAACCCCACACATGTGACTTCATCTTATAAACTACACCCATCAATGAATTCGTCTAGAGGTTCAGTGAGAATGTTAAGACCATAATTGTGTCACATAATTTTATACCATTAGGTGGTGAAGAAAGAATAATTCCAGTTTTATCACTAAAATTTTGTTCTAGCACCAAGTTTTTAATTTTATATGGGCTAATAGGAAAATATGGACCTCCCCATTTAATTGGTATCTACTTTTCAGGTACTGTGGAAAGCTCGGAAGGGAAGGAGTGCCATATTGTAGTTCAAATTTTGCTGTCATGATTTGCGGATGCTATGTCACATTGGCAGAGCCCCTGATGTGCCAGAACAGCAGAACCCCCATAAGTGATCCCACTTTACAAATGACACCTCTCAGTGAATTCATATAAGAGTGCAGTGATCAAATTGACTACACAGATGTGTTTTATACCATTGGGCAGTGAGAAAAAATGATTACATTTTTATCACCAACATTTTATTTTAGCCCCAGATTTTATATTTTCACAAGAGGAAAGGAGTAAAACTTGCAACAAAATTTGTCACCCAATTTCTGTTGAACGTGGCATTACCCCATAAGTGTCTGTACAGTACTGCTTAGCCACACTGTGAGGAGGGAAGGAGCTCTATTTGCCTCTTGGAGAATGGGTTTTCATAGAATAGTCTGCACTCCATATATAGAGCCCCTAAGTGACAGAAGGGCAGAATCCCTCCCTTCAAGTCAACCCATTTCATAAATCACACCCCTCTGGGAATTTATCTACAAGGGCAGCGACAATTTGGACTCCATGGTTGTTTTTCAGAAACAAACAGCAATAGATGTTGCTGAGTGAAAATTGCCCATCTGCAATTATGGTGCCCTTACAATGTAGTGCTTGTATATTGTTGCGCCCAGTACAATCTAATGCTCATAGATAGTGCCCATCTAGTGCTTCTGGAGACACGCATCCAATAAATTAAATGGGCTCTCCTCACTACAGTACTGACAAACACGTACAGTGCTGTGCAAATTAATTGGGACAAAGCATTTTTTTAAGTAAAATCGTAAGTTGGTTACCAGTCAGTGATTCAAACCAGTTTTAACTGCTTTGAACAGGCACTCACACCTGTTCAAAGCAGTTAAAACTGGTTTGAATCACTGACAGGTAACCAACTTACGATTTTACTTAAAAAATGCTTTGTCCCAATTAATTTGCACAGCACTATAGAATCACCCATAGTGTAGCCAGAAGAGAGTGCACTACACCAGTGGTAGTTAGCACAGTGAATCCGATAAGGTCAAAAACAACACCAGTGCTACGTAGGTCTATTCGTACTACCAAAGGCCTGCCCCCTATGAGGTTCCGCATATAAGTAGACTGTGTACATAAGAAATGTAAATGTTAATAATGTTTAATACTCTAACTATTTAAGCATATGTGCCTACAGAGACTACTGTAAGAACTTTTGAGCATTCTTATGGAAGATTGGGTCACTGGACTCATTGTGACCAGGACAATGTTTGTAAATAGTTAGCACTAATGGCTACAGAATAAAAACCATCTGGCGTGACCAAAGAAGTAGTCCAACCGGGAGACTACTTATGCCCTGTAGTCACACCCAGGGCCTACGTTGGGGGTTTGAGATGGGTCCCCCATATTGTACTGTGAATAGTGAAAAAGGACACCTCATTTCAGAACTTCACTGAATTGATGTTAAGATCTTGTAAATAGTTTTGGCTGTTTGCTTGTTAAAATGTTTCTTTTGTGTTTCCTCAGTCCAGGAGTACTGAATTTAACTAGGGGGGAGTGTGGCACGCCAGGAGTCCAGCTGCCACAGTCACATTGCTTCTTTCACAGGGGGTGATGCCATGCCTGGAAATAAAGAGGAGACCCCTTGCCAGGTAACACACAGCATGCAACACTTTTCCTACTCCAGACCAGAAGGGGGAGCTCTAACACCTGATTTCAGGGGAGCTTCCTTGGAACATTCTGGCTTGGGGAGGAGTTAGGAGAGTCTGTCTGTAGACATGGATGAGAGAGGACGTTTGGAGAGAACCTCGTTGGAGAGGAGCTGTATGCTACAGCTCACCCAGAACAGAGTTCTGTTAAAAGAGGATGCCAGAGTCCTGGACCAGATGGGGACTCCAAGCCCGACAGTCACATTTGGAGCACAGCAAATTGCAAGTTCTCTGTTCACACTGACACCTGCCAGCACAGCAGTAACACAAGAGCCAAGGTTGCCAGTGAAAAGAGACAGATAGGCTCACTCTGCCTGATATACAGGTCAGAAAAACAACACAGAGAAGAGGGCCACAGCTTAGCTATAAGCGGCAGAGGCCAGGAACAGAGAAAGTACAGCAGGAAGGCCTCTAAATCCTTCTGGCAAGGTGGAACCCAAATTGTTTCCAGGCAATCGGATCTCCAGGACCATCTGTAGCCAATGCCCTGGACACTGTACCTGCAGAACTGTGAGTAAAGCTTTGCAAACTGCACCTGACTGTGTCCTTTCAAGTTCTTCCTGCAACACCCACTCAGCACTGCTACATCCCTTGCCAAATACTACATCATTACTATCTTTACTATCTTGAACATACAACATCTGCCCTGGGACTCAGCTCCACCTGTGGGGAACTATACCAACTCTGCTGCCTCACCACCAGTCCCAGAGGATCTGCATTGCAGTGGTGGTCCCCTCTGACCAGAGACCACAGGTGGCGTCACGAACATTTCCCCTTTAAAAATCCCCTTTTCCTTTACATCATTTTTGCATGGACACCCGGGGCCACGGACCGGGTCACCGCCACTGCGACATTCCCTTTAAAGAGTGAACGGCCCGGTATCAAGTACCCTGCGGCCCCAGCGGGCGCTCCAGGTCTAATTAGGATGTTTGTTATAGGCCTCATGATTTACATGTACTTTCTTGTACTGTACATTCATTTAGTGACCACAAGTAAACTAAAATATTTATTAATATATAAAAGGATTACGCAAAGGGAATTCTGTACAATCCCTATACAATTCACATAGCACAAGTACAACATATGGTGACCATTCCTGATGCAAACATGGCATGAATTTACAAAGCATCACCCCTAGAGAAACTCCGTCATCATTACGTGCTGCACACTTCATCTGCATGAGTAATTGTTATTGTCAGGTTGAATAGGACATCTTTTAGGCATGGTTAATTAAAGATAATTTTAGTGCCTGGTGGTTACAAATATGATTTGTGCTATATTCTGTATTTTTTGCTCTGACAGATGAAGATGAGATAGAATAACCTACTTCTGTTATACAATGTAATATGGCAAAATAATTTTGAACTGCATTTTGCTATTTCTGGTCAAGTCCTACAATACATACTGAATTCTAGGAGTAAAAAATTGTATTAAAGCCCCCTACTTTGAACATGAATGGCAGCCTGCAGAATCATGTATCATTCTTTTAATTAGGGGGCTTCATTTTAGAACGATTTTGGGGTTGAGATGGACATTTCTGTTTAGCAATAGCTATATTTTCAGATTATGCTTGGAGTCTTACTTTTATAGATTGAAGAACTATAATAAGGATGTGAAGGACAAGTCAAACAAAATTGTACATTCGTTATTCGTTTTATCGGTAGCAAATTTAAAACATACCTCTCACCACTACGCAGCATGTCAAAACCTTTATTTATTTCATCAAATGGCAATTTGTGAGAGAGCAAATCATCCACTTTGAACTTCTCAGAAATCAGATCTGATACTAGTTGTGGTACACTTTCCTTGCCTCTAAAGCCTAAACAAACAGTGATGGTAAAAAGAATTAACATTAGGTAAGTATATACAGTATTTACACAGTGGGGGATATAAGATTTTGATCCCTTGCTGATTTTGTAAGTTTGCCCACTGACAAAGACAGTCTATAATTTTAAGGTTAATTTTAACATTGAGACTTAAGGTCCCGTTATATTTAGCGATGCACCAGCGATCCCGACAACTATACGACCCGGTCAGGATCGCTGGTGCATCGCTAAATGGTCGCTATTGAGCTGCCAAACAGGCAGATCTCACCAGCGACGTAGCAGCGGTCGCGGTCGTTACTTACATGTCAGACGGCAGCTCTGGTGACGACTTCCTCCCGCGTCCATGGAGTCGCTCATCGGCGCCAGCAGGAAGCTGACGACGAGAAATGGACCAGGATGATCTCGCGCGATGAGCGATATCCAGCGGGGAGCCGGGTCAGAGGTAAGTGTCACATGCAGCAAGATCGCTAGCGATATCGTTGTTGCGTCACAAAATCGGTGACGCTTTAGCTATATCGCTAGCGATCTCGCCATGTGTGAAGGGGGCTATAGAATGTCAAAAATAAAATCCAGAAAATCACGTTGTATAAATTATATAAATTTATTTGCATTTTACAGTGAGAAATAAGTATTTGATCCCCTACCAACCATTAAGGCTATGTGCACACGTTGCGGATCTGCAGCGTTTTGGGACGAGCAGAATTGCATGAAATCCGCAATGTAGTGCACATCTAATGTTAGTAAATGAAGAATTTCTGTGCACATGCTGTACCCTCTTTTGATGTTTTGAGAGGGGTTACAGTGAGAAAAACATCAAAAGAGGGTACAGGCGAGCCCTTAACACTCCAAGAAATGACCTTTTGTACTCGAAAAATAGGGTAGATGGAACAACTAAACAAGATGGTGTGTGGATGGTTACTACTTACCATAACAAGTGGTTTAAATTTAGAGAAATTTTTAAAAAACACTGGAGTGTTTTACAAACTGATCCGATTCTTAGAAAGATTCTGCCAGAATAACCGCTTTTAGTGGCAAGGAGATAAACAAATCTGCGTGACCTCTTGGTGCATAGTCTATATAATCCATCCAAATCAAATAATAATATGGATAATATGGACAATTGTGGTTTTTATCCATGTGGCCTATGCAAGGCATGCCTGAACTTGGTTAAATCCAAGAAATTCTGTAATTTTGAAAACAGCAAAATGTACACCATCAGGAGGCCAGGAGGCATATTACATGTGCATCCCCTGGTGTAATCTATCATGTCACGTGTCCGTGTAATAAAATTTATATTGGTATGACGACAAGAGAGTTAAAAATACGGACGCGGGAGCATTGTAGAGATATCTAAAATGCCAGAACAATCGAAGATATGTCTACATTAAAAACCCTTCCAAGGCATTTCCGGAAATACCATTCTTGTAGTTCCAAGAGCCTTAAGATAAAAGGTATTGATTCGGTATCACTGGGGGTGCGAGGTGGTAATATTGGCAGGGTTTTGGCACAAATAGAATCTCATTGGATTTACCGTTTAGGCACTTTAGCACCGCAGGGTCTGAATGAGTCTTTTGGTTTTGGGGCCTATCTGTAAATTTTAAATGGTATAATTAATTAAGTGGAAGCTTTTATAAATGGGGGGAGAGATTTTTAATTTATTTTATGTATTTAGATTTTATGTGTCTAATTATGGTGCATTATTATTTTCTAGATTTATGCCTGTCACATTATATCGGTTTCGATGCTCTTTGTCTACAAACAAGATTCATACTTGTCATAAGAGATGAGTGACTTTGCCTTTTTTCGGGTCGAGTCGGGTTTCATGAAACCCGACTTTCCCAAAAGTCGGGTTGAACGCAATCGGCTGATTATCGTGAAAAGTCGAAGGTCGACTGAAACACGAAACCCAATGCAAGTCAATGGGGAAGAAAAGTCGGCAGTGAGTGGAGGACAGGAAACACACCTAGAGTGCCCATTTTAATGCCAAAAACATCAATTCTTATTACTTAAGCTTGTCAACCTTAATTTACTTTATAATAAAAGTTAGGCATTGAAAACTGGGGGTTATTTGGCTAAAGTTGTGGGGGGGCGAAATAGGGCTAGCTCCAGATTTTCGAGGGGCCAAGGCCAAAGAGTGTCACTGGGCTCCTTTAACACATGCCACAATTCATGATCCTCTGATATGGCACAGAAATAGCGGTATAGTACAATGAAAAATAGTTCACTTCTTACATCACATGACTGATATCCATTTTAAATTCTCCAATAGCTCCAAAAACGGACAGTATATTACTCCATACAGTATCATGGCCACAGCATAGTGCGCCATACAGAGTAATGAGGCCCATATATTTCTCCATACAGAATCATTGGTCCCATATAATGTTCCATACAGTATATCATGAGCTCCACATAATGCTACAGTATATGTTGGTCCCCATGGATGAAGCTCCACTGTCTTATGGGCCCAAATAATGCTCCATATATATTGGGCCCCATTTCTAATGCTCCAGTGTATAATGGGCCCTGTAAATGCTGCTCCAGTGTCTGATGTCTCCCATTTGGAAAGCTCCAGCATATGATGGGCCTCACGGATTATGCTCTAGTGTACGACAGGTCCAAATAATGCTCCATATATAATCTGCCCGATTTACAATGCTCCAGTATATGATGGGCCCCATGGATGATGCTCCAGTGTCTTATGGGCCCAAATAATGCTCCATATATAATGGGCCCCATTTCTAATGCTCCAGTGTATAATGGGCCCTGTAAATGCTGCTCCAGTGTCTGATGTCCACCTTTGGAATGCTCCAGTGTATGGTGGGCCCCATATATCATTCTCCAGAGTATAGTGCTCTCCAAAAATTGCTCCCAACCTTTAAAACAATTAAATAAGTCTCCTCGCTAGGGAATCCCTGTACTCTCGACTCCTCGTCGTCCCCATCTTCCAGCTCTCTGCACTTGGACTGCTTAGGCAGAGGGCGTACAGACGTGATGTCATCGCGCTCTCTGACCAGAATGTCACTGTCAGGAAACGCGGAAGACGTCACGGTGATGGAGCAGGGAGAGGTAAGTATTTCAACTTTGCAAGTGCTGTGATCCTGAGCAAGCAGGGGGGCCCATTCGTTGGCGACAGCACTGGCACAAGGCCCCTCATAATACGGCGGTGTGTCTGATGGCGGGTGGGCCCTCCCACTGGCAGAGACAATTTTGCATACTATGATGGGCCCTGTGCCAGTGCCGTTGCCCATGAGTATGCCCCCCCACCTGCTCAAGGACAATGTAGTGCTCTGAGTGAATGTACCAGCAGAAAAATCTAGCAGTGGCTGTGCATCAGTGTACTCCATGTCAGATTAATCTTGGACTGGGGAATTCACGATTTGACTTGATAACCCAGGCATGGTATGTGAAAAGAGCTCCATGGAGTAATCTGTAGTGTGGCCTGCCGCATCCTTCACTTTTGGTAAGGGTGAAGGACACAAGGAAAGGTGTTGTTCCTGACCAGGAGCCTCCACTGACGACTCAGTGCTTTTATTTTTTGAAACTTCAGAAGAGGAGGTGATAGAGCTGGAGGCTGTGTCAGCAATGTAAGCCAAAACTTGTTCCTGAAGCCCCGGCTTTAAAAGCGGTTTACCTACTCCCAGAAAAGGGAGCCTTCGAGGCCTTGTGGAGCCAGATGATGACACAGGCTCAACACCTCCTGCCTTAGGTGCTATTGTGCTTTTGCCACTACCAGCAGATAAACCACCACCACCACCACCATCAGTACCAGCTGGCAACCCCCGCCCACTTCCACGGCCTCTTCCATCATACTTCCTCATTTTTGGGAAAATGTGCCCAAAATACCACCAGCTATATGGTACTGTAAAACAAGGTACAAGGTGTATATAGTATTGGGGAGAATTTGAATCTCCCTAGAGATTTTAGGGGGCTGAACAATTATCTCAGGCCCACTATAGATTACACCTCAATTTAACAGGCTGAAATTGGCTGGTGTATGACAAGGTACAAGGTGTATATAGTATTGGGGAGAATTTGAATCTCCCTAGAGATTTTAGGAGGCTGAACTATTATCTCAGGCCCACTATAGATTACACCTCAATTTAACAGGCTGAAATTGGCTGGTGTATGACAAGGTACAAGGTGTATACAGTATTGGGGAGAATTTGAATCTCCCTAGAGATTTTAGGAGGCTGAACTATTATCTCAGGCCCAATATAGATTACACCTCAATTTAACAGGCTGAAATAGGCTGGTGTATGACAAGGTACAAGGTGTATACAGTATTGGGGAGAATTTGAATCTCCCTAGAGATTTTAGGAGGCTGAACTATTATCTCAGGCCCAATATAGATTACACCTCAATTTAACAGGCTGAAATTGGCTGGTGTATGACAAGGTACAAGGTGTATATATTATTGAGGAGAATTTGAATCTCCCTAGAGATTTTAAGAGGCTGACAATGATGCTCTCAGTCCAAGTATGACAGCAGGCAGACTAATAAGCAGGACTGCTGCACACAAAAGTGTGGAAAAATGAACGCTTGGTAACTGTGCAGAAAAGAGGAAGAAAAGTATTTTTGCTTTTAAAAAAGCAGTTTGCACAGCAGTTTGCAAACAGCAATGCAGCTATCAGGGAGCCTTATAAGGCAGCCTAATAACCGACAGAGCTGATGCACACAAATATATCCTCCCCTGTCACTGCACACAAACTGTTGTGTTGTACAGTGAAAATCGCTACCAGCAGAAGCAGTTTTTTTTTCTTCTTCCCTGCCTAACGCTCTCCCTTATTCAGAATCAGCAGCAGCAACCTCTCCTTATGCTAAGATCGGCAAAAGTCAGATGGCGGTCGGCGTGCATGCCCTTTTATAGCCCCTGTGACGCCACACAAAGCAAGCCAATCACTTGCATGCCCTTCTCAAAGATGGTGGTGACCACTGCCCATGTCATCGCGTTGCCCACAGTGTGCGTCCTCCATCATTGGCTGAAAAAGGGCACTGGAAGCATCATTTGAAACGCAACTTTGGTGCTCTGGTCACCGACCTCATTGCTGACCTCACGTTATGGTCGAGTTTCGTTTTATGAAAACCGACTTTAGCGAAAGTCGGCGACTTATGAATTTGACCGACCCGTTTCGCTCAACTCTGCTTGTCATACTATATCGGTTTTTATGCTTTTTATCTACAAACAAGGTGAAGAGATGTCATGCTTTTGGGAAGAAGATCTTCAAAAATTATGTAGCTGACATTAATTGGACTTTTGACTTATGGACCTGTGTGGTTGATACATGATTTTGGGTCAACGGAATTGGGACTGAGTTCAGTCTGCCCAAATAATGCATAAAGCTGTATTAGTCCTATTTTAGTTCAGTCTGCCCAAATAATGCATAAAACTGTATTAGTCCTATTTTATTGTAAAAGAATCTTTGTATGGAGAGAAATGTCAAAAATTGCACTTTATGTCACTATGTCACCTTTATTTTATTTATAGCACTTTATTTATTTATATTAATATTGATATTATTATGATTAAATTGTTATAGTATGGTTTTGCACATAGCACTTTATATTTATCTATATTTATATTGGTATTATTATGGTAAAATTAATATATTAGGTTTATTATATACTCACTTAGACACATATATTAATTATATCATCATGATAAATTGCTGTATTATGCAGATTTATACATTTATACACATTAGATTTAATGCACTGCACTTTATATATCCGGGATGTGCGCATGCGCCTTTGGAGTCTCTCCAGACTTCCCATGTCTGGCACCTGATATGGGCCCCTGTCTTCCGCCCGGTTATTCCGGTGTGCAACGCAGTTCGCTCCATCAGCCGGAGGTGGGTGGTCACTTTTGGGAGCTGACAACATAGCCTCATGCGCCGTGATATCCTGATTTATACGTGAACTTTGGCCACTTAGTTAGAACACCACGTGATTCAGGAGTAGAAACCGATTGGATGGAGGGCATTTATAAACAGAGAGATCCCCCGGCTAAAAACATGCCCCTTTTGAAAAAGGAACGCCGAAACGCGCATCAGGGGACACGGAGTGGGTCCCGACACAGCATCACAGGTATTTCAATATGCATTGCACATAATGCTGGGGGATTATCTCTTGTTGTACTATTTACCCATATCCTCATAGTGACATGAGTTCGGCTCTTGGTGTCATGATCCCAGTGCAGGTTTTTGAGCTGCACGTCAGGGGTTAATGTCTGGAGCTCAGTGCAGGTTTTGACCTGCACACATGGGGTTAATGATGGTGGCCTCTTTCTGGTTCTGGGAGAGCTTCTTAAACCCCTGGGAAGCTTCAATCCCTGCCAGTTATACTTCTGCCTTTGGCCTAGTGTGCTGACCCCTGTGTGCCTGTGCCTGTTTGTTGCTATAGCTTGTTTATATGGTTCTGACCTGGTTCTGTTTCCCGTTGTGAGTTTGCCTGTTGATTCTGTATGGCGTTATTATCTCTGTGTATGACTCATTGTCTGTGACCTGACTACTCTCTGCTCACCCCTCTTGTACCTTGCAGCTATCTCTGTGTTTGACTCATTGGCTACGTCCTGACTATCCTCCCTGTCTATGCCCCTTGGTAACTTTGTCTCACAGTTACCCTGCTAGGAGTTCTCTTGCAGCTCCTAGCTCTCTGGAGTTTAGGCCACGCCCCTAGCTGTCACGTGCTTCAGGTCCTGCAGCTCTGAAGTACACATCTACACGGCTGCTGCCCGCTCCACAGGTATCGTTGAGCACAGTTCACTTTACTCAGGACACGCGCACTGGCTCAGTGAGCAAGTTCAGTGCGGTGTTCCTGACACTTGGTCTGCACACAGACACTTTATTGAAAGCAGCGGTCAGGCGCCATGATGTAATATTTTGGCTGCACATAGACACTTTGTTTTAAGCAGTGGTCAGGTGTCTTGTCATTTTTCATCTAATTGTAGTACACTTCAATTGATTTAGCTGCTTTCTATTAATTTTGTTTACTAATCTGTGCAATATTTTAAAATCATGAGCATTAATTGATATGAGTTATATATCAGTTTCATACCGCCTAGCGCTATATACATAATTATTTTGTGACCTGGTTGATTGTGTTTGTTCCCAACCATTTCTGATTGATCTGTGAGCACTATAATATGCATTGTTTTAATATTGATTAATAAATTGATTTTTTTAAAGAGATAATTGACTTCATACATTCTTGATATCCGCTTGGGTATGGTTGTTTTGAAGTATTATGTCTTGTTTGCTAGAGGGATCAAATACTTATTTCTCACTGCAAAATGCAAATAAATTTATATAATTTATACAATATGATTTTCTGGATTTTATTTTTGATATTCTATCTCTAAATGTTAAAATTAACTTACCTTTAAAATTATCAACTGTTCATGTCTTTGTCAGTGAGCAAACTTACAAAATCAGGAAGGGATCAAATACTTACACTATATATATATGTGTATATACAGTCATATGTTAAAGTTTGGGCACCCCTATTAATGTTCCTTTTTTCTTTATAACAATTTTGTTTTTTGCAACAGCTATTTCAGTTTCATATATCTAATAACTGATGGACTCAGTTATATTTCTGGATTCAAATGAGGTTTATTGTACTAACAGAAAATGTGCAATCTGCATTTAAACAAAATTTGACCGGTGCAAAAGTATGGGCACCCTTATCATTTTCTTGATTTGAACACTCCTAACTACTTTTTACTGACTTCCTGAAGCACTAAATTGGTTTTGTAACCTCATTGAGCTTTGAACTTCATAGCCAGGTGTATCAAATCATGAGAAAAGGTATTTAAGGTGGCCACTTGCAAGTAGTTCTCCTATTTGATTCTCCTATGAATAGTGGCATCATGGGCTCCTCAAAACAACTCTCAAATGATCTGAAAACAAAGATTATTCAGCATAGCTTTTCAGGGGAAGGATACAAAAAGTTGTCTCAGAGATTTAACCTGTCAGTTTCCACTGTGAGGAACATAGTAAGGAAATGGAAGAACACAGGTACAGTTCTTGTTAAGCCCAGAAGTGGCAGGCCAAGAAAAATATCAGAAAGGCAGAGAAGAAGAATGGTGAGAACAGTCAAGGACAATCCACAGACCACCTCCAAAGACCTGCAGTATCATCTTGCTGCAGATGCTGTCACTGTGCATCGGTCAACAATACAGCGCACTTTGCACAAGGAGAAGCTGTATGGGAGAGTGATGCGAAAGAAGCCGTTTCTGCAAGCACGCCACAAACAGAGTCGCCTGAGGTATGCAAAAGCACATTTGGACAAGCCAGTTACATTTTGGAAGAAGGTCCTGTGGACTGATGAAACAAAGATTGAGTTGTTTGGTCATACAAAAAGGCGTTATGCATGGAGGCTAAAAAACACAGCATTCCAAGAAAAACACTTGCTACCCACAGTAAAATTTGGTGGAGGTTCCATCATGCTTTGGGGCTGTGGATTCAACTCATTATCAGCAGATTCTTGACAATAATTTGCAAGACTCAGTGACGAAGTTGAAGTTACGCAGGGGATGGATATTTCAGCAAGACAATGATCCAAAACACCGCTCCAAATCTACTCAGGCATTCATGCAGAGGAACAATTACAATGTTCTGGAATGGCCATCCCAGTCCCCAGACCTGAATATTATTGAACATCTGTGGGATGATTTGAAGCGGGCTGTCCATGCTCGGCGACCATCAAACTTAACTGAACTGGAATTGTTTTGTAAACAGGAATGGTCACAAATACCTTCATCCAGGATCCAGGAACTCATTAATAGCTACAGGAAGCGACTAGAGGCTGTTATTTTTGCAAAAGGAGGATCTACAAAATATTAATGTCACTTTTATGTTGAGGTGCCCATACTTTTGCACCGGTCAAATTTTGTTTAAATGCAGATTGCACATTTTCTGTTAGTACAATAAACCTCATTTGAATTCAGAAATATAACTGAGTCCATCAGTTATTAGATATATGAAACTGAAATAGCTGTTGCAAAAACCAAAATTGTTATAAAGAAAAAAGGTTAACATTAATAGGGGTGCCCAAACTTTAACATATGACTGTATATATATATATATATATATGTATATTTATACAGTGCGTACATACAGTAAAATTAAAAAAAACTCGTGGATCGCCACTTTTTTGGAGTTTTTACGCACCTCCAAATAAACCTCCTTTCAGAGTTCGCCCGGTGAGAAATAATCTTGGTGAAAATGAGAGTGTTGATACTGAAGGTGCTACTCCAACTATAACAGCAGTGCCACAAGACAAGTGACTGGAACGTATTGCAGAAACCTGGGAGGATAGCGCAAAATAGAAAGATCAGAGCTTAGTTGGTGATAGGTACCGTAATACAATAAGAATTACTTACAAAACAACCATTATCTATAAGTCAGAATGAATGCAGCTAAAATGAATGTCTCTCTCTCTAAGGCTGGTTTCACATTTGCGTTTTTTTGCGCTTGAAAAAAACGCATACGTGCGCATGCGTTTTTTCCCCTATATTTAACATGGGTGCGCATACCTGCGCGCTGGCATGCGCACGTATGCGATTTTCATGCGCTGCGTTTTTTTGGGGTGTGCGTTTGTATTTTACAGACGCTACATGTTGCATTTTTTGGTCCTGCAAAAAAGCGCATGCGCACGTATGCGCACGTTTTGCGCTAAAAATGGCCATTATAGCCTATGGATGCGCATACGTGCGCACTGGCATGCGCATGTATGCGTTTTTTTAGCGCTGCGTTTTTTTGGTGGTGTCCACTTGTTGTACTAGTTATAAACTTCTAAAGTAAAAAAAAAAAAAAGTCTATATAAAGGAGGTGCCTGCCAAAACTCTGCCACTACTACACTGACAGATTGAAGAGCAGACAGTCACCAAGGAACCCATCTTCTATCAGCGTCAAGAATGTGAGTATATTACATTATATGCCTGTCCTTTTAAATTATGTATGTACTAATGATTTTTATTATTTTTACATGCAGTATGTCTTCAGAATCCGAATATTCCCCATCGCGGCAGGAATTGGCGCAAGCAGACCGTGAGGTGATTATTTTCGTGCATCTGGTAAGTATATCTGCTGCTACTCCAAATCTCTTACGTTTTTTCAACTTTTTTAAGACATCATCATCATCATCTTCTGCGGACGGGACTAGTGAGGGCGAAGAGCAGGAGCAGCGAAGCCAAGTCCCGGTGGTGATACGGAATGTATGTATCAAATGATTTGTAATGTTCTTTATTTTTTATCTTCTATTTTTACTCTTTTTTATGTTTCTTTTTTTTGTAACTTTTTATTCAATTTAAATTTGATTATTCTAATGAATGTGTTTTGTCTAGGTTCCACAACGGGATGAAGATGTCTACCTGGATAATGAGCAGCTCATCAGCCTGGTCCAGGAGCGTGCGCCGTTGTGGGACAGCCGTGACCGGCTGTACAAGGACAATGTGGTGACCCGGCGGCTATGGAATGAGGTGGCCGCAGCGTTGATGGATGGCTGGGACAGCGCCACAGCATCCTCCAAAAAGGCGTTTAGTGAGTATTTCCCTGCTCTGTATTGTGCCGCAGTGACTGTTGTCCTTGACGGCACTGTTGGGTTTCGTGCTAGGTATATTCTAGCAGGAAACCCAACAGTGTCATCGGGCTCTACAGTGACTGCTTTGAGTATTGTATTGCTATATTGTGCCGCAGTGACTGTTGTCCTTGATGGCACTGTTGGGTTTCGTGCTAGGAATATTCTAGCAGGAAACCCAACAGTGTCATCGGGCTCTACAGTGACTGCTTTGAGTATTGTATTGCTATATTGTGCCGCAGTGACTGTTGTCCTTGACGGCACTGTTGGGTTTCGTGCTAGGTATATTCTAGCAGGAAACCCAACAGTGTCATCGGGCTCTACAGTGACTGCTTTGAGTATTGTATTGCTATATTGTGCCGCAGTGACTGTTGTCCTTGACGGCACTGTTGGGTTTCGTGCTAGGTATATTCTAGCAGGAAACCCAACAGTGTCATCGGGCTCTACAGTGACTGCTTTGAGTATTGTATTGCTATATTGTGCCGCAGTGACTGTTGTCCTTGACGGCACTGTTGGGTTTCATGCTAGGTATATTCTAGCAGGAAACCCAACAGTGTCATCGGGCTCTACAGTGACTGCTTTGAGTATTGTATTGCTATATTGTGCCGCAGTGACTGTTGTCCTTGACGGCACTGTTTTTTTTTTCCCAACAGTGGACAAAGTCCGAACACGTTGGCGTTCGATCAAGGACCGCTTCAACAGTGATGTTTGTGCTGAGGGCCAGGTTCGCAGTGGATCTGCGTCAAGGACCAGAACTAGATACCGTCACTATCACGCGTTGCAGTTCCTAAGACCGGTCCTTGCCACGAGATCGTAAGTATTATAAATTTTGGGTTTTTATTTTTATTAATCTGTGTTTTTCTAATCCACAGCTGATGCTTCTTGTAAAGGCATGGTAGTAATGATTTTCCTTTCTTCCACAGCACCTGGAGCAGCACCCTGCAACCTGGCCCTGGAGCGGTCCTTCCTCGGATGTCCTCTGACCCGTCCCAGCCATCCAACAGCTATGAAGCACCTTGCAGGTCAGCCACACACACAGCTGGTGACCAGGAAGCTGGGCCATCAGGTGTTCCCCTGTCCCAGGTCTCTGCCACTGGTTATGCGGGCACTACCCGCCAGAGGCAGAGGGCCTTGGACAGGAATGTCTTGCCCGAGTTTATGCATTTGAGCGAGGCCTTTAATTCCAGCCTCAAGTCGCTGTCCAACAGAGTTGAAAGCAGTTTTGCACTCATGGAACGTGGTTTTAACCACTTTGAACACCGCTTCAATTCTGTAGAACAGCGCCTTGACCGTCTGGAGGCCGACCTCAACAGACCAGCACACCATTTTTTTAGTAAGATTGAAAAGGGCATGGCAGAACACCTTAGTCCTGAGCAACAGCTGAATGTGCTGCAGGCCTGCAACAATGCTTTCTTGCAGGCTATGCAGCATAATCGGTACGGTCAGCAGTCAGTGGTGTCATTTCCACCTGTGCCACCATTGACTCGCTTCACCTCACTACCGACTTGTGCTGCATACCACTGCACGGACACCTCTATTCAAAGCCAGGACACCCACCGTTACACCACCACAAGTCTGAGTGCAGCTGGTCACTTCACCGACACCACCATGGCAAGCGCTGCTCCTGTCTGGAGCACCACCGCCACTCCCATGCATGCGTGGAGCTCAGCCACCACTAGGCAAACATGGAACAGCCCTGCTGCTACAACAACATGTAGTAGCCCTGCCACCACCACTTCGCAAACCTGGACCATCACTGCTGCCACCAGTCCTCCTGCAAGGACGAGCACTGCCAACCAAGAGCAGCAGCAGCAGCCACCTCAGCAGCAGCAGCAGCCACCTCAGCAGCAGCCACCTCAGCAGCAGCCACCTCAGCAGCAGCAGCAGCCACCTCAGCAGCAGCAGCAGCCACCTCAGCAGCAGCAGCCACCTCAGCAGCAGCAGCAGCCGCCACCTCAGCAGCAGCAGCCACCTCAGCAGCAGCAGCCACCTCAGCAGCAGCAGCAGCCACCCCAGCAGACGGGGGACCTACACTCAATATTTGCCCCAAGTTCAAGGCGAAATCAATCAAGGCGGGAATTGGGCCAAAGTCGGTCCAGGCACACAAGCCTATGGCGACATGCCATTACAACAAATGTACCTGAACAGATTTCCTCTCCTCCAAGTGTTCCTAGTTTAATTCCCTTAACTGGACTACCTTCCCCCACAAGTTTTGTTGCCCCTTCCCCTCAAACACCGTCTTCAACTGCAAGTGTTGCATATTCCCTGCACACCCCCAAATTGAAACCATCTGCCCCCAAACGCCGGAAAAAATAATTTTTTGGTTTATTTTTGTGATTAAAAATAAATTTACATTTGTGGTTCACCATTACAAAGTTTCATTAATGTTGTTTGCGCCGCTCACACACACTGATGGGTAAATACATGTTAAAAACCAACCCAAGGCCTAGTATAGTCATATGTGAAATAACACGGACTAGTATAGTCATACCAAGGCCTAGTGTAATAACTCGAGTTTTACCAACTTGGATCTGGTTTCATGAAAAACAAAAAGTTGAAACTTGTCTAAAAAATAAGTTTCTTTCTTAAAAAGTTTCACCAGTTTGTTTTTTGTGAAACAAGATGCTAGTTGGTAAAAATTGAGTTATTACAGTAGGCCTTGGTATGACTATACTAGGCCGTGGTATTTCACATGACTATACTAGTAGGCCCAAGGCCTACTATACTCATATTTGAAATACCACGGCCTAGTATAGTTATACCAAGGCCTACTGTAATAACTCTAGAAACTTGTCTATTTATACACTACCACAATTTTAAATAAAAGTTGGAATTGAGCTGATTACATTCATCCACTCAATGCTGACTTGTATTCCCCATTGACTTTCATTGGGTGGGGTTGGGTTTTGAGGGTTGGGTTTTGAAAATATCACATACTTTTTTTTCAACTAGTTTGACAATTTTCTCTTGAAAAAAATTGGTTTCCTGATTCATGGCCTGCAGCTTTGCTCGTTCCAATATATTTCACGCAGACTAGCAATGCTGCATTTTAACTCAAATGTGTATTTACCTGCCCAGGTGTGTGAACATCAAAAAATTCAGTTATACATGGGAAGTTTTTTATTTAATTGGATTTTAAAAAATATAGTGCACTCAGTAATGGTATCAAATAAGGTTTTTTATTACCATAAACAAACAAAAACATTACACCATTTCATCTTGCCAGTGCACCCGTCCTACATCAGAAATAAAGTAGGCCGCAAATTGGTCCCTCATTTGGCCAACTTCAACGGATGACCTGAGAGTGTGCTGAGTGAATTCAGGCAATGGGTTAGGAGCATCATCGTCCAGTTCAAAGGTCGGGTGCTCTTTAGCCATCACAAAGTTATGTAGAACCACACAGGCCTTCACCACCTCATCAACTGTTTCAAGTTTAAGATTAATGGCCGTGCCCAGAATTCGCCATCTGGAGACAAGAATCCCAAAAGCACACTCGACAGTTCTTCTGGCCCTGGTCAGCCTGTAATTAAATATTTTTTTGGTGTGGTCCAAGTCCCGGCTGGAGTAGGGTTTCAGTAAGTTTCCGCACATTTGAAAAGCCTCATCGCCAACCATTACAAAAGGCAGTGGCGAAGCTTCGGTGTGAGGAAAAGGCCGTGGCATAGGGAAATTAAATTGGTTGCCATACAACCTCCGGCCCATGTCTGAGTTTTTAAAAGCCTGTGAGTCATTACCACGGCCAAATGCTCCAATGTCCACTGCTACAAACATACATCCGGCATCCGCAATGGCCATGAGTACTATTGAAAAGTACTTTTTGTAATTATAGTACTCAGATCCCGTTCTTTTGGGTTTGATGATCCGTATGTGTTTACCATCAACAGCTCCCAAACAGTTGGGAAAATTGCATACTGTCCAGAATTTGTCAGCAATTTCCATCCACTTTTCAGCGGTGGGCAGGGGCAGAAATTCTGGACAAAGAACATTCCAGAGAGCCCGGCAGGTGTCAGCAACAATTCCAGACAAGGTAGAGATTCCAATACGGTACTGGAAGTGTAGTGAAGATAGGGTTTCTCCAGTCGCCAGGAATCTGTGAACAGACAAAGAAGTAAAATTAATATTTATGTATATTATTTTAAAAAACTATAAAATAAAATATTAGTACATTCACGAAAACTAATTACCCAAGGTTTTGAATACTAAATTTAAAAAAAAAACATCAGACCGCACCCCTTGGTTTAATATTACATACCGTAATGTCACCAGTAGCCGTTCCTCAGGAGGAATCGCACGACGGAGCTGTGTGTCCTGTCTCCGGATGGATTGTTGGACACGAGCAAGCAAATCCCTGAAACTTTCTTGGGACATCCGGATATAATCTATAAATTTCTCTGGGTTTGCCTGGAGCTCGCTGTAGAGGGTGTGGTATGCCCCACGGCTTTCCCGGAGTTCAACAATCGGATGTATCCACATACGCCGCCGCTGCCGTCTTCGCTCCCTCTCTCTCTTCCTTTGTTCATGGCAAGCAACTGCATACGCCTGAGCTATCGCGATGTCCAAATCCAAGTTGAAGTGAAAACTCTTCCAGCGCAGATCCATGGTCACGAGAAGAATCAAGCAAATGTGAAGAATACTGTAGACAGGGTCTATATATTAACATACCACACCCACAATGAAGACCCATTGGTCTTGTGTGTTGTTGAATGTTTTTTTTTCCTTTTTTGGGGGTTTTTTCCAAAATCTGTAAAAAAACGCAAACGCACAAAAAACGCACAAAAACGCTGCGTTTTTTTCCTGCATGCGCATAAAAATGCTTGAAAAAAACGCAGCGTTTGTATGCATTTGTATGCGTTTTTTCAATGCGTTTTTTTGCGGGAAAAACGCGCTGCAAAAAAAAGCAAGTGTGAAACAGGCCTTAAGGACATGATTTATCCATGAATTTTCTAAAAAAAAGTGTATCAGGACATGTGTAACTCTTCTGTTATGCTGTTGCGAGGCATTAATCACTTGCTGTTTGGTTAACCCAACAGTTTACAGAATATCGTCAGGTATCCCAGCATCATTACAGCTTCCTATTGCTGGCGAATTCTTCAAAATGACAACTCATTCAGGGCCTTTAACGTGGTTAAAATACATTTTAATTGATAGATTCTGTAGCAAAAATAAGTTCCACAATTGGATGTGTGCAAATTTGTTTTTTCCTGTGCTGAGATAATGTTATAAATGTTATGCTGTGTACTGCGCAATGACTGTGTTTGACCGTGCAGGAACATGGTCTGATCATACCACAGCTCCTGGGCAGGGGAGGAAGCAAAAGAGTCTACAGACAGGACAGCATGGGATCACAGATGCTGGTTTCTGTGAGGTAAACATGTTTAAAAACAAGCTGTAAATGCTTTAATTCAGAGACAGAATCATCTGTGATCCCATGCAGTCTGTATACTCTCTTTTGTATCCTCTCCTGCCCAGGAGATGTAGTATGCACAGGCTGTGCTCCTGTATGGTGAGACTCAGCCAATACACAGTACATAGCAGGAGCACATTTATTTGATTATCTCAGCACAGGAGCACGAACATTTTTATTCCAAGATCTATAGACTAAAATGTACATTATTTGCAGGAAATCCCCTTTAAGGAGCACATATCAAGTGTTCCCACACGTCTGCTTTATACATTAATTTTTAAGCAACTATTTTATCCATACTATATGAATTCTAAAACACCTTTTATCAGACTCATGGCCCCGATTCATCATTTGTAGAGTTTTTTTAAATCACAACCCCTTTTATGTCTTGTGAAATTAGTTTTGGCACCATAACTTGTGGCATCAATTGATACGAAAAGTGAACCAAAACACTTGCTTACGCAAAAATACACCAGAGGGGACAGGAGTGGAGTTGTTCCAAAGGGTGAATTGGGCTAAAATATCTGAAATTGTTAGATTCTGCCTACAAGGCTGAAAATAAGCAAAAATATACTTCAAAAACGTGTAAATAGAATAATGAATTGGGTGCAAACAAAAAAAGGCAGAAAGCTAGGCAAAAAACAACTGTAAAGGCAATGATGAATTGGAGTCATAGTATTGGGCTGCCCTTATGTTATGCCTCCTAAACATTTAAAATTGACAACTAGATGTCATCAGTTGGGGAGGGGTGTCACTACCAGCTCTATTGTGTTCAATTGTTGCTAATAGTACCAGATTATGTGGGAACACAACGTTGTACCATGTTACTGTTTTTTTTCATGGGGATTTCAAGTACTCACTAAGAGTTCTTTCACACGTCAGTGTCTTCAGTACGTGTGGTGACAGTTTTTCTCATGGTGATCTGCTCTGAAGACACTGAGTTTGAACTGCGGTGACCTTATCACTGGCTTTTCCCACGATGCTGAGATCACTGCAGTTCAAACATGCTGTGAACGCAGCCTCACTGACTGATGATAAACTCGATGATGTTGCCGCTGGTCAATGATGCTGTGTTCACATCTTGGCACCGTCCTGGTTGAAAACTGTTTGCTCCCCAGACATTGATTACTGCGTGGGATAGAGCGACAGATAGGTGAGAGATATTGTTGTTATTTTTTATTTTTGGTTTATTGCAGGAGACGAGAGCTTCAGTGGAATTAGGCATTAGGTGAATATAACTGTTTATTTTTAAATAAAAATGGAAAATGGTGCTTTGTTTTATTTCTAATAAAATACTTTTTTTCTGGCTGTGTCTTTATTTATCATATAACTATAGTGTTATAGACACCTCTCCATTACTAAGCCATGAGTTTGATGTCACCTGACAATACAAATGTGATATCAATCCCACAAATATGAACCCCACTTGCCACCGCTACAGGGCAAGTGGGAAGAGCAGGGCAGAACTGACGTGTCTAATAGATTCGCCTTTTCTGGGCAGCGGAGGGCTGCTGTTTTTAGGCTGGGGGGCCTATATTAATTGCCACATACTAGCCTGAGAATACCAGACCACAGCTGTCAGCTTTAGCAGGGCTGGTTATCAAAAATGGGGGGACCCCATGCCATTTTTAAAATGATTTATTTAAATAATTAAAAAAAAAGGTGTGGGGACCTCTCTATTCTTGATAACCAGCCTTGCTGAAGCTGACAGCTGATGGTTGCAGCCCCAGCTGTGAGTTTTACCTGGCTGGTTATAAAATATAGAAGGGAACCCATGCAGGATTTTTTTTAAATTATTTACTTACAGCGCAGGAGCCGGCTGATGACTACCCATTAGCCGCTCCTGCTGTCACTGTTATTAGCGGCAGCAAGTGTAGAGTGATGAGAGTAATAGTCCCATCAGCCGCCGTCTGCTCTCATTGTAATCACTTGAATGCAACTCTCATCATTCTCCCCTGCTTACGTTGATCACCAGCAGAGCAGGGGAGAATGATGAGAGCTATCTCCAGCACCAGGGAACAGCACTTACTGTAGTACTGCTTCCCTGTCACCCTTCTGTGTGGTACTAATGTGGCACATGGGCGGCACAGGGTTGCCACAAGTGTGCCGCAAGTATTGTAAACACAGACACTGACATCTCCGGTACCGTTTTTTCCGGTACCGGAAATATCAGGACGTGTGAAACCGGCCCAAAACAGATATTTTGGAATTGCTGACAGATCCTTTTTTACACATACAGTCTACCCAAAATAAAGCAAGTTGTCAAAATGAAATAATGGAGTAAACTTGTCTAGGCAGGCTAATATTATATTCAACTTCAGAGGCTAAATTATTGAGGACACTCCTACTACAGAATATAAAAGTCTTGAACCTACAGTGAAATCCTTTATCTTGGTTATGGTTATGCATGGCAAGCAGCAGGAGCCCTACAAAATAATGATGTCCTGAAATGACACTGGTATTTACAATTCATGATGATAATAAGAGTCTGCGTCTTGGCTATCATTGTTTTGGTGATCTCAGTTTCCTTTGTTTGCATGGAAAGTAAACACAGCTGGTAATTAAATATTTCCATACCATTTTGTCATTTCTTTTTTATACCTGAGGGAATGCCAATCTTTCATTATTCTTTCAAGAGATGTGTTTTTGTTGGGCTTTAATTAGGGCTTGCTTGGATACAAATCGAGCTTTTATATAATTAGGCATTATTTCAGAGTCAAAACCATTTTTTTATACAGACAGTTTGGAGAGAAACTGTAATTTTGCCAAAGTTGTGTTGTACGGGTACTTTTACATAAGTGTTTCTTTTTATGCTACATATGTTACATCCAGAAAAGTGGAACCATTTTTTTCTCACTTGTCTGTGTGCAATTTGTGTGCAGTCTTTATGCAATCCATTTTTTTTTTAAAGTAGCAGCTTTAATCATTTACAGAACAATTTAGTTTCCTATGTTACAGAATTGCAATGTATCAGTATAAATCTTGTGATATACCGTGGCTACACATGGCATCCGATTTTTTTAAATGTCTATAAACTTGAAAAAGTTAGTCTCATCCAATTTACGGAAGAAACAAGTTCATGCAGGCAGGGATTCTTTGTCACACACAAATTCCGTCAGTGAAAAACAATCTCTCATTTGTGCTGCCCCATTGATTAAGATTAATCCATGTGCAATGTGCTTTTCCATGGACTGCATTTGAACTGAAAATACAGTCATATGAATGAACCTATTTACCAAGAAATTTAATGAAAACCAGATAGGAGAAGGGGAGTAGGAGATGCAGTTGCAGTCTGTCCCAAAGCGAGACTCCCTCCCCTTTTTATAGCAGCATGACAGTGGGTTGGGATATCAGAAGGGTATATTTAATATTTCAGGAGGGGAAGTCTACTCAAGAAGGATGAAGAATGAATGGCATCATTTATGTGAACCCGAAGATAAAGACGTAGCAATTAACCCATGTATTAACCTGGTCTTGCAATGGGTGTAGGAAAACATGAAAATATGAGATTATGTTAGCAGTTCCAGTAATTGCCTGAAGTTATTAGAGTGAAAGGATATTAACTGTAGATGAGATAATGGATCTGATGTGGATCAACTTTGAGTCTAATTAACAGAAATTTTCAGCTTCCCAGAAATTCAAACTAATTAGCTTTGCAGGGATCGCAAAACAAGAAAAAATAGCCAGTGCGATTTCATTCAATGCAGAGGATAACCTCATCTTCTTTTTCCTACAGTGTGGCTAATGCCAGTACCACTGGATAGCCATGACAGTCAAACATCTCTTTGGTGCATACTGTATTGCTGATAGGACACATACACGCTTAAGGTTACACAAACACCGCCTGTGTGCTAACACCAGCAAGGCCGTCATCTGCCCTCAAAAAGGAATATTTATTGTGCCATTTTTTTATTTAGGTAGCCTAAAATGTGTTACTGCAGTGTATTTGTGATGCTGAGTCACTAGTCACGAACATGCCATGAGGCAGTTTAGTCAAGAGGTTCAGGGTCATATAACAAGAGAGTTAATCATAAACCGAGCTAAACACTTCCAAAATAGTGAATGAGCTGTCGCTTAATAATAATAATCTTTATTTTTATATAGCACTAACATATTCCGCAGCGCTTTACAAGTTGCACATATTATCATCACTGTCCCCAATGGGGCTCACAATCTAAATTCCCTATCAGTATGTGGGAGGAAACCGGAGTACCTGGAGGAAGCCCACGCAAACACGGGGAAAACATACAAACTCCTTGCAGATGTTGTCCTAGGACTCGAACCCAGGACCCCAGCGCTGCAAGGCTAACCACTGAGCCACCGTGTCGCTTACATCGTGGTGGAATAATGACAGTACTTCCTCTTCAAGGGGGGCCATTTCTCAGGAAACCTAAAAATAAAAGCGTTGACCAGACGATTTGCCTTCACAACTTGTGTTGAAACTCAGGAAATCGTCTCTGTTATATATCCAATCCAATAGATTAGATACTAAAATGAATGATGAAACTTCTGAGAATCCAAAACTTTTTGTGCGTCGTACTCTGAACTGTCAGTGCCATAAACTGGAGGAGGCTGGGTTGATGGAGACAACATCGAAGGACCAAACTTCTTTAACAGGGACATATGGAAGATGTCACAGATGTGAAGGGATGTAAGAAGCTTCAGCCTAAAAGCCACCAGATTGACCCCTTCCAGAATCTCATAGGCATCAATGAAGTTCAGACCCAACTTCGACGGAGATTTGTTAAGTTTAATATTTTTGGATGAAAACCAAAACCTTATTACCAACTTCAAAGACAGGACCAACTGAACATTTTCTATCAGCCTTCTATTTTGGGCCCCAATATTCTTTTGAACCTCCATCAAAACATCCTCAAGTTTCTGTACGGTGACCTCCACCCCAGGTTATTCAGAACTAGTGATGAGCAAGCACGCTCACCACTACTCAGTAGTCGTTGAGCATCTCAGTGTTCGAGATGCTCGGACCTCGCCGAGTATTTCCAGGGTTGCTTGGCGGGAGCTTGGGTCCCCGCCCTGCATCTTTGGAGCCTTTTAGAGAGCCAATGAACATGCAGGGATTGTCTGCCACACACTGGAATGCCGCAGCCATGTCGGTTGTGGCATTACAGTGATTGGCTGGCCGCACAGCGTCATCAGGTCTATATCAGAACTGGCACCGCCATGCTCGTCACAGTCTTCTCCAGAATCAAGCAGTGTAGTGAGAGTTGCTGCTGAGCTAGGGAGAGATTTGCTTGTGCCTTAGTTAGTGTATGTATATCACAATTTATTAGACACATATCCATCTCAACTAACAGTCCTTCTGAGAACTAATCCAGCTACATAGATATCAGTGCTAGGAAGGCAGGCAGTATATGTGGCAGACTGCAGTGCATATAGCAAGAGGCTCCATTCCAGTTCTGTCTGCTGCTGCTGCTTTTACAGATATTTCTAGACATAGCCCCAGGTATCAGGGGCCAGGAATACATTTTTGTTGGATCTTAATCCTGATTATTTGATTAAAAAGCAATCCAGAGAACACCATTTTTCTGCTCCATTTGCTTGTCGGCACTGCAGAATACAGCCAGATTCTTTCCATATTACAGCGCTAAAAATCCATCTATTTATTGTCCATCACACAGATCACATATAAAAATTGTGCTTAAAATTCTGCAATTTCTGGCCTTCATATAAATTTTGTTGCAGTGTGTTAGCGAAGTTATTGCCACCAGTTTGCTGTTAAAAATAGTTACCTTCTGGCCAGCTATTTAAAACTGGTTTGTACATCACATGGTTCACATATAAAAAGTGCGCTCAAAACACTGCCATATCTGGCCTCCATTTAAATTTTGTTGCAGTGTGTTAGCAAAGTTATTGACACCAGTTTATTACCTGCAGCAGGCCAGCTGTTTAAAATTGTGGTTTTCTGTCACACGGATCACAGATAAGTTTGCTCCAAATTCAGCCATTTGTAGTGAATATGTTGGACGTGATGGTGATGGTGCATGCAGAGGCCAAGGCCAAGTCCATGGGCAAGCTGAAATTGTACCACAACAAACACCCACATCTTCTTGTTCAATCTTCCTGTTCCAAATACTAAGGGACTGCCCCTATTGAACCCAGAGCAGTGACAAAAGGTTGTTGGTTGTATAGAAGACAATGCTTCCAGTCACTTTGCCATGACCACCACCCTGTCTTCCACATGGTCAAGTCTCAGTAGCCGTGAGTCTGGACCGCATATTCCTCACCCTGATCCTTCTTCCTCCCACCATGCCGAGTGCCTGGAGACAACTGATCCCTCACTTAGACACTCCGAAGAGCTGCTCACTTTTCCATTTATAGATTTGGGCCTCTCACCCGGTCCACTAGAAGCGGGGCAAGAGGAGATCGCATGGAGACATCACCAACCATACAACTGAGAAAGTGATACCAAGGCCTTGAGGAGGACGAAGATGGCACACCTGAGGATGAGGCACCACCAGAAAGCAAATAAGAAAAGGGCACACAGCAACACCCAGAACTTACAACAAAATGTACAGCCAAGAAGCAGAGAAGAGTGGTAGTGGTGGGAGACTCACTACTGAGAGGCACAGAAGCAGCCTTCTGCAGACTGGACATAACCACAAGAGAAGTATGCTGCCTCCCAGGTGCGATGATCAAGGTTGTGACCGATAGGACACCAAAGCTGACCAGTTCCAAGGATATCCACCCATTCCTTCTGATACATATTGGCACCAATGATATGACAAGGAAGGACCTACCGACACCTGCAAGGAGTTAAGAAAAAAATTAAAGGAACTGGCTGAACAGGTAGATTTTTCTTCTATCCTTCCAGTAGACAGGCATTGCTAAGATGATGGTGCAGTCAACAAGGATTCAGATTCCTGGACCACGGTGTGAATTACCTGTATGACTAACTCCTCACCAGACACGGACTATACCTCAATAAACCTGGGAAACACACAGTCACCAGAAGACTTGCTACACTCATCAGGAGGGCGTTAAACTCAAAGAAGAGGAGATGGGAAGAGAAACATTAGACTCGAACAGGAAGACAGAAAATATATTGATGAAGGATATGAGGTGTGGCAAAAGAGTCCCAAGACAACATACTCAGAAAGGAGGTAAGAACATTTCTAAAACAATCCACAGGGAGGAGGTTGGAACAAAACAAAATCCTCTAAATTGCATGCTCGCAAATGCCAGAAGCCTGACAAACAAGATGGATGAACTAGAAGCAGAAATATCTACAGGTAACTATGATACAGTGGGAATAACCAAGACATGGTTAGATGAAAGCTATGACTGGGCAGTTAACTTACAGGGTTACACAAAGGAAAAAAAATTTTTGTCAGCTCACCAAACCGTAGCAAATGCGAAGTCTGGAGGAATGCAATCAATCCTGGGCGGTGCAGGGAACTTGGATTCCGGAAAATCTTGTAGGCACAATACTTGGGAGATGTTCCAGCAACTTCGACCAAAGGATGGTTAAAATCAAAAGACTTTATTCCAAAAAAATTGATTAAAAACAGAATAGATGCATAAAAAACATATGGTTCACCAATGTGACAGACGCTTACGCGTTTCGGACTAGAGGGTCCTTAATCATAGCTTAACATCTTACAAATAAACATGTACCTATATACACTTGCTGGCTGGAGTAAAGTGGGAGGGAAAAAAAAAAAAATGGGCGGAGGTCCACAATAGCAGGAAGGGAGGATTTTCTCCACCATATCATAAAGCATTGTATCTGAACATGGAGGAAATCACCACATCATCTTAATCATATATATATAAAAGATCAGATTTTAAATTCATGCCTGCGGGATATCGTGTTTTTAACTTTAAAATCCACATTGCTTCTTTACGCTGCAATTCCTTTTTTCTATCGCCTCCCCTCTTGGGGTTTTTAGATTGTAAATTTTAGATTATGATTATTAGTATTAAGGAATTTTATAAATTCTTTTATATTATCTGGATCACCCTTCCATATTATTATCAGATCATCAATAAATCTTCCAAAAAATTCTATATGATCCATAAAAATATTTTCCTGACCATAAATTTTTTCTTCCTCCCACCAAGTAACAAATATATTTGCAAGCGATGGGGAAAATTTCGCCCCCATCGCACATCCTTGTAATTGAAGGAACAAATTGTTTTTCCTTTTAAACATAAAATAGTTGTTTTTTAACAAAAATTCAGTTACAGATAAAATAAATTGCTGCAATTCCACACTGTATTTAGTATATTTAAGCAACTGATCCTGAAGTGCACGAATAGCTAGATGATGAGGTATAGATGAATACAGTGTAGCAATATCTGCAGTAACTAGTGTTGAGCATTCCGATACCGCAAGTATCGGGTATCGGCCGATACTTGCTGTATCGGAATTCCGATACCGACTTCCGATATTTTTTCAATATCGGAATTCGGCATCGGAATCGGAAGTTCAGTTGATTGACGGCCTGACGTCATCATGATGCGCGGTGTGTGCGCATCATGATGCGCCGTCATTTCGGGCCTTCCGGGGGTCTCTGCCGGCCTGCCGGGGGGCTGTGCCGGACTGCCCGGGGTCTGTACCGGCCTGCCGGGGGCTGTGCCGGCCTGCCGGGGGGCTGTGCCGGCCTGCCGGTGGTCTGTGCACCCTGTGGGGGTCTGTACCGGCCTGCCGGGGGGCTGTGCCGGCCTGCCGGGGGGCTGTGCTGATGTCCGGGGGTCTGTGCAAGCATCGTCCGATGGGACTACAAGTCCCATCGGGCGATGCCTGCTACCATGACAGTGATTGACACATTAGCCAATGATGGGACAGTAGTAGTCCCATCATCCGGCTAATGTGTTAAATGTTAAAAAAAAAAAAAAAAAAAATACTACATACATACTACATGCATGCTACATACATACTACATGCATGCTACATACATACTACATACATACTACATACATGCTACATACATACTGCATGCTACATACATACTACATACATACTACATGCATGCTACATACATACTACATACATACTACATACATGCTACATATATACTACATACATACTACATACATGCTACATACATACTGCATGCTACATACATACTACATACATACTACATGCATGCTACATACATACTACATACATACTACATACATGCTACATACATACTGCATGCTACATACATACTACATACATACTACATGCATGCTACATACATACTACATATATACTACATACATACTACATACATGCTACATACATACTGCATGCTACATACATACTACATACATACTACATGCATGCTACATACATACTACATATATACTACATACATACTACATACATGCTACATACATACTGCATGCTACATACATACTACATACATACTACATGCATGCTACATACATACTACATGCATGCTACATACATACTACATATATACTACATACATACTACATACATGCTACATACATACTGCATGCTACATACATACTACATACATACTACATGCATGCTACATACATACTACATGCATGCTACATACATACTACATATATACTACATACATACTACATACATGCTACATACATACTGCATGCTACATACATACTACATACATACTACATGCATGCTACATACATACTACATACATACTACATGCATGCTACATACATACTACATGCATGCTACATACATACTACATGCTACATACATACCACATATATACTACATACATACAATACATTCATACAATACATACATAGACATACAGTACATATAACATAGAGTAACATACTTACCAATACTTGTCACATTGTTCCCCGAAGCCATTGTCTTTTCCGGGATAAATATTAACATAACAAACCACAAAAATACTCACCCACGATCCGAAGCAGTCCACGAGTGTGTCCCACGACGATCTTGGGTAGAGAACTGCAGCATCAGATGATGCTGCCGTTCTCTACGGGCTGCAGGAATCCAATGACGGAAGGTAGGTATCCTTCCGCACTGTATTCCTCCGCCACTTAAAAAAAAAAAGTCCCTAGTCTCACTTTATGCCATTGCTGTGTGGGAATTTCCCACACAGCAATGGCATAAAGTGAGACTAGGGACTTTTTTTTTTTTAAGTGGCGGAGGAATACAGTGCGGAAGGATACCTACCTTCCGTCATTGGATTCCTGCAGCCCGTAGAGAACGGCAGCATCATCTGATGCTGCAGTTCTCTACCCAAGATCGTCGTGGGACACACTCGTGGACTGCTTCGGATTGTGGGTGAGTATTTTTGTGGTTTGTTATGTTAATATTTATCCCGGAAAAGACAATGGCTTCGGGGAACAATGTGACAAGTATTGGTAAGTATGTTACTCTATGTTATATGTACTGTATGTCTATGTATGTATTGTATGAATGTATTGTATGTATGTAGTATATATGTGGTATGTATGTAGCATGTAGTATGTATGTAGCATGCATGTAGTATGTATGTAGCATGCATGTAGTATATATGTAGTATGTATGTAGCATGTAGTATGTAGCATGCATGTAGTATATATGTAGTATGTATGTAGCATGTAGTATGTATGTAGCATGCATGTAGTATATATGTAGTATGTATGTAGCATGTAGTATGTATGTAGCATGCATGTAGTATATATGTAGTATGTATGTAGCATGTAGTATGTATGTAGCATGTAGTATGTATGTAGCATGCATGTAGTATATATGTGGTATGTATGTAGCATGCATGTAGCATGCATGTAGTATGTATGTAGTATGTATGTAGTATATATGTAGTATGTATGTAGCATGTAGTATGTATGTAGCATGCATGTAGTATATATGTGTTATGTATGTAGCATGTAGCATGCATGTAGCATGCATGTAGTATGTATGTAGTATATATGTGGTATGTATGTAGCATGCATGTAGTATATATGTAGTATGTATGTTGCATGTAGTATTTATGTAGTATGAATGTAGCATGTATGTAGTATGTAGTATGAATGTAGCATGTATGTAGTATGCATGTTGTATGTATGTAGCATGTAATTTTTTTTTTTTTTTTTTACATTTAACACATTAGCCGGATGATGGGACTACTACTGTCCCATCATTGGCTAATGTGTCAATCACTGTCATGGTAGCAGGCATCGCCCGATGGGACTTGTAGTCCCATCGGACGATGCCTGCACAGACCCCCGGAGCCTGCACAGACCACCGGCAGGCCGGCACAGCCCCCCGGCAGGCCGGCACAGCCCCCCGGAGCCTGCACAGCCCCCCGGCAGGCCGGCACAGCCCCCCGGCAGGCCGGCACAGCCCCCCGGAGCCTGCACAGACCACCGGCAGGCCGGCACAGACCACCGGAGCCTGCACAGACCCCCTGGCAGGCCGGCACAGCCCCCCGAAAGGCCCGTACAGACCCCAGAGAGGCTGTACAAGGGCAGGAAAGGGTTTTTCTTATTCCGATACCGGAAGTCCCATAGACTTGAATGGGACTTCCGGTATCGGAATCGGCGATACCGATACTTTTTTTAAAGATCGGCCGATACCATCCGATACGATACTTTGAAGTATCGGATGGTATCGCTCAACTCTAGCAGTAACCCATGTATAATTACTATTCCACTTAATGTTCTTCATTACACGTAACACATGTTTACTGTCCTTGATATAGCTGGGTGATCTCAATACTAGTGGTTGAAGTCGTGCATCCAACCAATCCCCCAAATTCTCCAATAATGACCCTATTCCAGATACAATAGGCCGCATAGGTGGGGGAAATACCCCCTTATGAACCTTGGGCAGGGCATGAAAAAGAGGAATTCTGGGGAAAGGTGGATTCATAAATTCCAAGGAGTCCCTCGGAAGCCTCTCAGCATTTTATTTCTGTACATGGAGGAGATGTCAGTACTTGCAGGGTTAATATAATAGAAACTGTCCCAAACCCCAAGAGGGGAGGCGATAGAAAAAAGGAATTGCAGCGTAAAGAAGCAATGTGGATTTTAAAGGTAAAAACACAATATCCCGCAGGCATGAATTTAAAATCTGATCTTTTATATATATATGATTAAGATGATGTGGTGATTTCCTCCATGTTCAGATACAATGCTTTATGATATGGTGGAGAAAATCCTCCCTTCCTGCTATTGTGGACCTCCACCCATTTTTTTTTTTTTTTTTTCCCCTCCCACTTTACTTCAGCCAGCAAGTGTATATAGGTACATGTTTATTTGTAAGATGTTAAGCTATGAGTAAGGACCCTCTAGTCCGAAACGCGTAAGCGTCTGTCACATTGGTGAACCATATGTTTTTTATGCATCTATTCTGTTTTTAATCAATTTTTTTGGAATAAAGTCTTTTGATTTTAACCATCCTTTGGTCGAAGTTGCTGGAACATCTCCCAAGTATTGTGCTTACAGGGTTACAGTCTGTTTAGAAAGGATCATAAAAATCAGAGCAGGGAGGGGTTTGTCTTTATGTAAAGTCAACTTTAAGGGAGGATATTAGCGAAGGGAATGAGGATGTTGAGTCCATATGGGTTGAAATACATGGAGGGAAAAATAGTAACAAAATTCTCATTGGGGTCTGTTATAAACCCCCAAATATAACAGAAATCATGGAAAGTCTACTACTAAGGCAGATAGATGAAACTGCAACCCAAAATGAGGTCCTTGTTATGGGGGACTTTAACTACCCGGATATTAACTGAGAAACAGAGACCTGCGAAACCCATAAAGGCAACAGGTTCCTGCTAATAACCAAGAAAAATTGTTTTTCACAATTGGTGCAGAATCCAACCAGAGGAGCAGCACTGACAGAATAAAAAATCTGCAGGTCTTCGGGCACCTAGGAAATAGCGACCACAATATTGTACAGTTTCACTTGTATTTCACTAGGAGGACTTTTCAGGGAGTCATAAAAACGCTGAACTTCAGGAAGGCAAAGTTTGACCAGCTTAGAGATGCCCTTAACCCCTTAGTGACTGAGTCAATTTGCAGATTAATGACCAGGCCAATTTTTACAATTCTGACCACTGTCACTTAATGAGGTTATAACTCTGGAACGCTTTAACGGATCCCGCTGATTCAGAGATGGTTTTTCGTGACATATTTTACTTCATGTTAGTGGTAAAATTTCTTCGATATGACTTGCGTTTATTTATGAAAAAAATGGAAACATGGTGAAAATTTTTAAAATTATGCAATTTTCAAACTTTAAATTTTTATGCCCTTAAATCAGAGGGATATGTCACACAAAATACTTAATAAATAGCATTTCACACATGTCTACTTTACATCAGCACAATCTTGAAACCAAAATTTTTTTTTTGTTTGGAAGTTATAGGTGTTAAAAGTTGACCAGCGATTTCTCATTTTTACAACAAAATTTACAAAACCATTTTTTTTTAGGAACCACCTCACATTTGAAGTCACTTTGACAAACAAGATGGATGAACTAGAAGTCATATGGCAGAAAATACCCCAAATTGACAACATTCTAAAAACTGCAGCCCTCAAGGTCCTCAAAATCACATTCAAGAAGTTTATTAACCCTTTACGTGCTTCACAGGAACTGAAGCAATGTGAAAGGAAAAAATTAACATTTAACTTTTTTTTACAAACATTTTACTCCAGAACCAATTTTTTTTATTTTCACAAGTGTAAAAAGAGAAAATGAACCACAAAATTTGTCGTGCAAATTCTCCTGAATACGCCGATACCCCATATGTAGGGGTAAACCACTGTTTGGGTGCATGGCAGGGCTTGGAACGGAAGGAGCGCCATTTGACTTTTTCAATGCAGAATTGGCTGGAATTGAGATTGGACACCATGTCGCGTTTGGAGAGCCCCTGATGTGCCTAAACAGTGGAAACACCCCCCAAGTGACACCATTTTTGAAACTAAACCCCTTAATGAACTTATCTAGATGTGTGGTGAGCACTTTGAACCTCCAAGTGCTTAACAGAAGTTTATAACGTAGAGCCGTGAAAATATAAAATCATATTTTGTCCACAAAAATGATTTTTCACCCCAAAACTTTTATTTTTACAAGGGTAACAGGAGAAATTAGACCCCCAAAGTTGTTGTGCAATTTGTCCTGAGTACAGCGATACCCCATATGTGGGGGTAAACCACTGTTTGTGCGAACGGCAGAGCTCAGAAGGGAAGGAGCGTCGTTTGACTTTTTCAATGCAGAATTGGCTGGAATTGAGATCAGATGCCATGTCGCGTTTGGAGAGCCCCTGATGTGCTTAAACAGTGAAAACCCCCCACAAGTGCCACCATTTTGGAAACTAGACCCCTTAAGGAACTTATCTAGATGTGTGGTGAGCACTTTGAGCCCCCAAGTGCTTCACAGAAGTTTATAAGGTAAAGCCATGAAAATAAAAAAATCATTTTTTCCACAAAAATTATGTTTTCACCCACAAATTTTTACTTTCAAAAGGGTAACAGGAGAAATTGGACCACAAAAGTTGTTGTCCAATTTGTCCTGAGTACCCTGGTACCCCATATGTGGGGGAAAACTAATGTTTGGTCACACATCGGGGCTCGAAAGGGAAGTAGTAACGTTTTGGAAAGCAGACTTTGATGGAATGGTCTGCGGGCGTCATGTTGCATCTGCAGAGCCCTTGATGTGCCTAAACAGTAGAAACCCCCAACATGTGACCCCATTTTGGAAACTAGACCCCCCAAGGAGCTTATCTAGATGTGTGTGCAATCACATCAGAGGAGAGAGAAATTAAATGGCGCATCGGACTTTTGTTTTTTTGCTGTTGCCGTTATACAGTTAATAATGGTGATCGCAAAACCGGGATCGGTATAAACCAACCTGAATCATGTTCTCTGGGGTCTTGGCTCCCCCGGCAGCTAAGACCCTGGAGAAAATCCGACTCTGGGGGGCGCTATGCACTTTTTCCACAACTCCATTAATTAATGACGCTGTGGTTTAAGTTCCCCTAACTACTGGCGTTAAAAGGCGTATCGGCGGTCGTTAAGGGGTTAATCTGGTTGACTGGGACAATGTCCTCAGAAGTAAGAATACAGATAATAATGGGAAATGTTTAAGAACATCCTAAATAGGCACTGTAAGTGGTTTATACCTTGTGGGAATAAAAGGAAAAGAAATAGGAAAAACCCAATGTGGCTAAACAAAGATGTAAGAGGGGCAATTAACAGTAAAAACAAAGCATTTAAACTACTAAAGCAGGATGGCACCTTTGAAGCTCTAAAAAGCTATAGGGAGAAAAATACTTTATCAAAAAAACTAATTAAAGATGCCAAAAAGAAAACAGAGAAGCACATTGCTAAGGGAGTAAAACTAATCCCAAACTGTTCTTCAACTATATCAATAGTAAAAGAATCATAGGTGAAAGTGTAGGCCCCTTAAAATACTCTGAGGAAATAATGGTTGCACATGACGAGGAAAAAGCTAATATATTAAACATGGTGATGAGAGAGCACTAAAATGCTCGGGTGCTCATGGCTCGGGTCGAGCAAATTGGAATACTCGGGTACTCGGACAGAACAACGAGCCCAATGTAAGTCTATGGGAGACCCGAGCATTTTTACCACAATCCCCCTCGGTGGTCCTTTTAAGGTCTAAAAATGTCTGAAAATGATGGAATCACTGCTCAAATGACACTGGGACATCATGGGGATTGCCCCTGGAAGCATTTCTTACTCCTAGTTCCCAGCTTTAAACAATGTTGTCAGAGTTTCATGCCATTTTTACCAGTGCATCAAAAACATACCAAAATGAAACCAAAACGGATTTTGCTGGGAATTATGTTAAGGTACATCCTTTTCAGGTTAATGACTTGTATGTAGGTAGGTGTGAGGTGACTGGGGGGTAGTCCTCTTTCCGCCGCGAACAGACTGGGACAGAGACTGAAGTGCGTCCAACAGGTCCTCTTTATTGGCTGTCCTCTCGATGAACCGCAGCATCACACAGCAGCTGCTCGACCCCGCAGCACCACACACAGCAGCTGCTTGACTCCACACACAGGCCCGGGTACCTTCACTTCCTTCCTTTTCCTAATTGACGTCCCTCGCGGCTCTTTCACTGTGGCTGCCCTAGGCCTACTACCACAGCGCTTCACCCGTCTGAGTCCATCCATTTGTGTTACCCCAGGCTGTCTCTGTTCTGTGGCTCCTCCTATCAGGGCCACCCCCCTGACTGTCTTCCTCCTCAGTCCCTGCTGGAGCTTGTCCTCTGTCTGACTCCTCCTTCCGTCTCTTCTTCCTCTAAGCTCCTCTCCCTGGACTGACCCTCTGTCCGACTTCTCCTTAGTCTCTTCTCCCTCTAAGCTCCTCTCCCTGGACTGACCCTTCTGGAACTCTCTGCAACTATTTATTCCCCTCCCCGGGAATTCCCCCTCTAGAGCTAGAGAAATCAGCCAGATAATCAGGAACATCATGAGACTGAGGAGAGGGGGAGAAAACAGGAGCATCCCTAAGAACACACTGACAACCCCAACTCACCACAGAGACAGATTTCCAATCCAAAACTGGGTTATGAGTTTGCAACCAGGGGAACCCCAGAACAATAGTATCGTGCAAATTATGCAGCACCGAAAATTTACAATTTTCTTGGTGGTCTGGGGCAACTCGCATTATCACCAGGGTCCAAAACTGAGGTTTATTCTCCGCCAAAGGAGGGGCATCAATACCCCTCAAAGGAATAGGCGTCTGCAGAGGCGTCATGGACAAACCACAATGTTTAGCAAAGTCCAAATCCATCAGATTTAGAGCTGCTCCTGAATCCACAAAAGCCTTAGTGGAAAATGTGGACAAGGAGCAGATCAGAGTAATTGCCAAAAGGAACTTAGGTTGTATACTGCCCACAGCAAATGTGTGTGCAAAACGTTTCTCTCATTTAGGGCAGACAGAAATAGTATGAGAGGCGTCTCCACAAAAAAACACAGCTTATTACGCCTTCTAAACTCCCGACATTGCGCCCTAGACAAAACCCCATCACATTGCATAGGTTCAGACATTTGTTCAAAAGGTGGCAGCGCCTCCCGTGTAGTTTTATGTTCACGTAAACGCCGATCAACTTGAATGGCTAATGACATAGAGCCATCCAGACCAGAAGGAACAGGAAATCCCACCATAATATCTTTTACTGTCTCTGACAAACCTTTCCGAAAGAGAGCCGCCAATGCACTATCATTCCATGTAGTAAGGACTGCCCACTATCAGAATTTTTGACAGTACAACTCTACAGGATCCTGACCCTGGTCTAATGCCAGCAGGGTTCTCTCAGCTTGATCAACAGCATTAGGTTCATCATACAACAGCCCCAACGCTTGAAAAAATGCATCCTCATTAGTCAAAATAGGATTTTCAGGTGTCAGAGAAAAAGCCCAATCCTGGGTATCGCCGCGCAGCAAGGAGATGACAATTTTAACCTGCTGCACAGAGCTCCCCGATGAATTAGGCTTCAAGGCAAGAAATAATTTACAATTATTCTTAAAATTCAGAAATTTAGACCGATCCCCAAAAAACACATCAGGAGTAGGAATCTTAGGTTCAGCAGCATGTGACTGAATGAGGTAGATGGAAATTCCCTGCACTTCAGCAGCAAATTGCTCCACACGATCAGACAATTGCTTAATCTCCATTAAAAAAAATCCTCCTACGGCCCCAGAAAAAAAAAGAGGAAAAAATATACCAAAATAAAAATAAAAAATTCTGACTTTTTTTTTTTCTTTTCCTTTTCCCTTAAACAATCTTTCCCTGCTTTTGAGTGCCCTAGAATCTGCAGTATGGCTGGTGATTCTGTTATGAATGGGTCACCGAGGAGGAACAACAGAAAGCTATGTCCCAGAAAACCACAGAGGTTGGTCTGTTATGAATGAGTCACCGAAGGAGGAAAAAACAATAATACAACCTAAGTCCAGAAAACCGGAGAGGTTGGTAGCTATCGGATTGCAGACCCCTGATCCTATCCACAACAACTAACAGTAGCCGTGGGGGGTTCCTACGATGCCGTAGACCCCTCGATCACAGCCGGAGAACTAAATAGGCCTAAAGAAAGAAAGGGAAATCTAAACTGCCCCAGAGCAGACCCCAAAGCAATAGGCAGCCCCCAACATATAATGACGGTGAAGCAAGATGAAAACACTAACACAGATAGAAAGATAGGTTGAGCAAATGATGGGGCCCAAGCTAACTAAAAGGACAGGATAGAAAAGCTGCTGTCTGCAATCCGTAAAAAACCCTACCAAAAAATGTCCCAACCGTCTGATAGGAAAAACAGGCCCTGAAGTCGCTAGTACTTCAAAATGACTATATCAGCACTCAGGTAAATTCTGAAGACAGAGCAAAGAGACAAACTGATCAGAGACAAAAATGGAACACAGCACACCCCCGACTGGGAATGGCGGAACTCCAAAAAACAAGGTAAACAAAACAAAACTAATAAGTTCAATAGCAGAGCAAAAACTTATCTTTGGGAAGCAGGAATCAGACTGGTCTCCAAGAATCCAGCAGAGAAATCACCATCGACTCAGAAGGGCGTTGGCTGCCTTATATCCAGTCAGAATTTCCTGTTACCCAGTCATCATCTACCAGATCAGGTGTTTGGTAATCAGCCTCACTACCTTCTTTCACCAGAAGAGGGAGTTCATCAGACATCGACGGTGAAGGGGAAAATGCCCTCACAACAGTACCTCCCCCTTGAGGAGGGGTCACCGAACCCTCATCCACGCCACCAGGGCGATCAGGATGGGCCCGATGAAAGGCACGAACCAATCTCTCGGCATGAATATCGGATGCAGGGACCCAAGAATTATCCTCCTGGCCATAACCCTTCCATTTAACCAAATACTGGAGTCTCCGTCTAGCCAGGCGAGAATCCAGTATCTTCTCAGCCTCATATTCCACATTACCTTCAACCAATACCGGGTCAGGAGGTGCCACCACAGGAACTACTGGCTCAACAAACCTCTTTAACAGAGACTTATGAAACACGTTATGGATCTTAAATGTACCAGGAAGAGCCAATCGAAAAGAGACTGGATTAAGAATCTCCAAAATCTTGTAAGGTCCAATAAATCTAGGTTTAAACTTTGGAGAAGCCACCTTCATAGCGATATTCTTTGTTGACAACCAAACCATATCACCCACCTTAAACTGGGGACCAATGGTCCTATGCCGGTTGGAAAAGCGCTGGGCCTTTTCCTGGGAGAGAGAAAACTTATCCACCACTTGGTCCCAGATCTGGTGCATTCTCTTCACCACAGTGTCAACACCTGGACAGGCAGAAGGCTCCACCTGCCCTGAAGAGAATCGAGGATGAAACCCAAAGTTACTAAAAAAGGTGACATCAAAGTGGCAGAACTAGCTCTATTATTTAAAGCAAATTCGGCCAAGGGCAAAAATGAAACCCAATCATCCTGATCAGCAGAAATAAAACATCTCAAATACGACTCCAAAGTCTGGTTTGTTCTCTCTGTCTGCCCATTGGTCTGAGGGTGAAACGCAGAGGAGAAGGACAACTGAATTCCCAGCTTGGAACAGAAAGTCCTCCAAAATCTAGACACAAACTGAACTCCTCTGTCAGATACAATGTTCTCAGGAATCCCGTGTAAGCGAACCACCTGTTGCAAAAACAAGGGCACCAACTCTGAGGAAGATGGCAACTTAGGGAGTGGTTCAAGATGGACCATCTTAGAGAATCTATCTCAAATCACCCAAATAAAAGTCATTCTCTGAGAGACAGGCATATCAGAGATAAAATCCATTGAAATATGGGTCCATGGCCTCCTGGGCACCGGAAAAAGCATCAACAACCCACTAGAGCGAGAACAAGGTTTAGACCGAGAGCAAGTCCCACAGGACTGCACAAAATTCCTGACATCACGAGACAAGGCGGGCCACCAAAAAGACCGACTCACCAAATCTCTAGTACCAAAAATACCTGGATGACCAGCCAATGCAGAGCAATGAACTTCAGACATCACTCTCTTCCTCCACTGGTCAGGAACATACAATTTTCCAATGGGACAATGCTCAGGTTTGTCCTCCTGAAACTCTTCCAGAGCACGTCTCAAATCTCGCGAGATGGCAGAAAGAACTACCCCCTCACCTAAGATGGTAGCAGGCTTGGTCACAACAGGAGAATCAGCAAAGAAACTCCTAGAGAGTGCGTCTGCCTTGACATTCTTAGTGCCAGGAAGAAAAGAGACCACAAAATCAAAACGTGTGAAAAACAAGGCCCACCTAGCCTGTCTAGGATTCAAGCGTTTGGCAGACTCCAGGTAAATCAAATTCTTGTGGTCAGTAAGGACCACGACTTGATGTTTAGCTCCCTCCAACCAATGTCTCCACTCCTCAAATGCCCATTTCATGGCTTACAGTTCCCGATTCCCCACATCATAGTTACGTTCGGATGGGGAGAACTTTCGGGAAAAGAAAGCACAGTGATTCATTTTAGATGTTACAGGATCTTTTTGGGACAAAACAGCTCCTGCACCAATCTCAGAAGCGTCCACCTCTACCTGAAACGGGAGTGAGACATCAGGTTGCCGCAAAACCGGAGCAGAAGTGAACCTTCGCTTCAGCTCCTGAAAGGAAGAAACAGCCTCCGGAGACCAATTCAGCACATCAGCACCCTTCTTAGTCAAATCAGTCAATGGTTTGGCAATACCAGAAAAATTAGCTATAAATTTACGATAAAAATGAGCAAAACCCAAAAACTTCTGGAGGGCCTTCAAAGAAGTGGGCTGAACCCAATCATAAATAGCCTGTACCTTGGCCGGGTCCATTTCAATAGTTGACGGAGACAAAATAAATCCCAAAAATGAAATCCTCTGTACACCAAAAAGACATTTCGATCCCTTGACATACAGGGAATTCTCCCTCAAAATCCGGAACACAGTCTGAACATGTTCCACATGAGAGCCCCAATCCTTGGAAAAGATCAAAATATCATCCAGATAGATGATCAAAAATTTATCCACCAAGTCTCGGAAAATATCATTCATGAAGCACTGGAAGACAGAAGGGGCATTAGTGAGCCCAAAAGGCATCACCAGGAACTCAAAATGTCCCTCCGGAGTATTAAACGCCATCTTCCATTCATCCCCATGCTTAATGCGAATAAGATTATACGCCCCCCTGAGGTCAAGCTTTGTAAACCAGCAAGCACCTTTAACTCTGGAGAATATATCAGAAATCAGAGGTAACGGATACTGATATTTAACAGTAATTTTGATGAGGGAACGATAGTCAATACAAGGCCTTAATGACCCATCTTTCTTAGCCACGAAAAAAACCCCAGCATCTAAGGGTGAAGAGGATGGTCTAATATGACCCTTCTCCAACGACTCCTTAATATAGGATCGCATAGCCTCGTGCTCGGGTACAGATAAATTGAAAAGTCGACCCTTGGGGAATTTACACCCAGGGCTCAGCTCAATTGCACAGTCATAACTCCTATGAGGAGGCAAAGACGCAGACTCATTCTCACTAAATACATCATAAAAATCAGCCAAATAGTCAGGAACATCATGCGACTGGGGAGAGGTGGAGAAAACAGGAGCATCACTAAGGGCACACTGACAACCCCAACTCACCACAGACACAGATTTCCAATCCAAAACTGGATTATGGATTTGCAATCAGGGAAACCCCAGAACAATGGTATCATGCAAATTATGCAACACCAAAAATCTGCAATTCTCTTGATGGTCTGGGGTGACCCGCATTACCACCTGGGTCCAAAACTGAGGTTTATTCTTTGCCAAAGGAGTAGCATCAATCCCCCTCAAAGGGATAGGCGTCCACAGAGGTGTCATAGGAAATCCACAACGTTTAGCAAAATCCAAGTCCATCAGGTTCAGAGCTGCTCCCGAATCCACAAAAGCCTTAGCGGAAAATGTGGACAGGGAGCAGATCAGAGTAATTGCCAGAAGAAACTTAGGTTGAACACCACCCACAGCAAATGTGTGTGCAAAACGTTTCTCTCAATTAGGGCAGACAGAAATAATATGCGAGGCATCACCACAGAAGAAACACAGCTTATTACGCCTTCTGAACTCCTGACATTGCGCCCTAGACAAAACTCTATCACATTGCATAGGTTCAGACATTTGTTCAACAGGTGGCAACACCTCTCGTGCGGTTTTGCGTTCACGCAAACGCCGATCAACCTGAATGGCTAATGACATAGAATCGTCCAGACCAGAGGGAACAGGAAATCCCACCATAGTATCTTTTACGGTTTCTGACAAACCCTTCCGAAAGAGAGCTGCCAGGGCACCATTATTCCAGGTAGTAAGGACCACCCACTTTCGGAATTTTTGACAGTACAACTCTGCAGAATCGCGACCCTGGCTCAATGCCAACAGGGCCTTTTCAGCCTGATCAATAGCATTAGGTTCATCATACAACAACCCCAAGGCTTGAAAAAATGCGTTCACATTAGTAAGAATAGGATCATCAGGTTTCAAAGAAAACGCCCAATCCTGGGGATCGCCACGCAGCAAAGAGATGACAATTTCAACCTGCTGCGCGGAGCTCCCTGACGAGTTAGGCTTCAAGGCAAAAAATAATTTACAATTATTCTTAAAATTCAAAAATTTAGACCGATCCCCAAAAAACACATCAGGAGTAGGGATCTTTGGTTCAGCAGCATGTGAATGAGCAAGATAGGCGGAAATTCCCCACACTTCAGCAGTGAGCTGCTCCACACGATCAGACAATTGCTTCATCTCCATTGAGAAAGAAAAAAAAATTCCCCCTACGGCCTCAGAGACATAGAGGAAAAAATATACCCCCAAAAAATAAAATTCTGACAAACTCTTTTTTTTTTACAATTCTTTCCTGCTATTGAGTACCCTAGAATCTGCGGTATGGCTGGTGATTCTGTTATGAATGAGTCACCGAAGGAGGAAAAAACAAAAATACAAGCTAAGTCCAGAAAACCGGAGAGGTTGGTAGCTATCGGATTGCAGACCCCTGATCCTATCCACAACAACTAACAGTAGCCGTGGGGGGTTCCTACGATGCCCTAGACCCCTCGATCACAGCTGGAGAACTAAATAGGCCTAAAGAAAGAAAGGGGAAATCTAAACTGCCCCAGAGCAGACCCCAAAGCAATAGGCAGCCCCCAACATATAATGACGGTGAAGCAAGATGAAAACACTAACACAGATAGAAAGATAGGTTGAGCAAACAATGGGGCCCAAGCTAACTAAAAAGGACAGGATAGAAAAGCTGCTGTCTGCGATCCGTAAAAAACCCTACCAAAAAATGTCCCAACCGTCTGATAGGAAAAACAGGTCCTGAAGTCGCTAGGACTTCAAAATGACTATCAGCACTCAGGTAAATTCTGAAGACAGAGCAAAGAGACAAACTGATCAGAGACAAAAATGGAACACAGCACACCCCCGACCGAGGATGGCGGAACTCCAAAAAACAAGGTAAACAAAACAAAACTAATAAGTTCAATAGCAGAGCAAAAGCTTATCTTTGGGAAGCAGGATTCAGACTGGTCTCCAAGAATCCAGCAGAGAAATCACCAGCGACTCAGAAGGGCGTCGGCTGCCTTATATCCAGTCAGAATTTCCTGTTACCCAGTCATCATCTACCAGATCAGGTGTTTGGTAATCAGCCTCACTACCTCCTTCACCAGAAGAGGGAGTTCATCAGACATCGACGGTGAAGTGGAAAATGAACTCACAACATTGGTCACTATGCAGATTGCAGATCCCTAATCTTAACCACACAACTAACAGTAGCAGTGGAGCGTTCCTACGTTGTTCCTAGATGCCTCGTCACCGCCAGAGGACTACATAAACCTAAAGCAAGAAAAGGGAAAACTAACTGCCCCAGAGCAGATCCCAAAGGAAAAGACAGCCCCCACACATGTATTGACGGTGAAGCCAGATGAAAACACAAACACAGGCAGGAAAATAGGCTGAGCAAACAATGGGGCCCGACTAACTAGAAAGGACAGGAGAGGAAAGCCACTGTCTGCAATCTGCCAAAAAACCCTACCAAAAATAATGTCCAACACGTCTGATAGCAAAATTAACCCTGAAGTCACTAGACTTCTCCCACTATATCAGCACTCTGAAATATTCTGAAACAGAGCAAAAAGAGGCCACTCTAATAAGGGACAAAAAGGCAAATTGGCAAATACAGAAAAATAGGAGTGGAAGTTCAGCATAGCCCCTGCAGGGGCAAGCTGACCACACAAGAAACTGAATTGACCAACAAGCGCAAGTGTGAACATTAGCAAAAAACAAACTTAACTTAAGAAGACTGGAAGAGAGCTGAAGTCCAAGACCTGAGAAGCAGACTGAATCACCAGCAGCAGGATAGGGTGTCGGCTGTCTTATATCCAGTCTGATACTCCAGAGATCCAATCGTTATCCTTCTCATCAGGTGGCAGATCACTACCACTTAAACCAACCTCACTACCTCCTGTCACCACCAGAGGGAGAACGGAAGGAGAACTCTCAACTGGAGGAGCAGAAAATGAGCTCATAACACATACATTTTCCCCTTTGGAGTACAACTCAACCTTTTCCATAACAAGTATTTAACACCCAGCAAAAACCCCCACCTTTGTTAGGATTTCGACAATGGCTGCAGCAGCACGGAACACGTTGACGCTGGTTATTTAGTGGTGGCAAATGATGAGACGTGGAGAACGCCTGATTAAAAACTAAGCCCAATTTAAAGGAGCGAGATGGTCTCCTAGATTTGGAATGCCCATACACTGAGTGTATGGGCTGTCAAACATTTCCCCCTGGAGGTAGATATCAACATAGTGTGGCTTTCTTTTTTGGAGGGGGGCATCATAAACACCTTGCAAAACTGTAACTTGGTTTTATACACAGTTGTTGCTAGGAAGGTGCAGGTTTTTAGTAAAAATATGGTGGACGAATCGTTGCATGAAGTGATCTGGAAAAGGGTCATGGTGATGACAGGAATGGGAAAGTACATGATAACAGCAGTGGCTATGGGAGGTATGAGATCCAGGATACAGCCAACATTGATTCGTCATTTAGCCACCATCAATTACCATAATCTGTTTCACGCCCGTCATAAGAGTGGTGTACCAGATGCGCGTGTGAGACTCCTCCTAAGAAATGCCCGTCCAAAATATGTTGCTAAACACACACGTGTCTGTATAAAGGGCAAAGTGCAACATGTTCATGAGATGCTGAATTATACAAACTAAATCAGTGTAGGAGGAAAACCAAACAAACTGATGGATGCTAGTGAATAACTAAATTAAAAGAGGAGTGCACCATCCGTAACTATAAACACACCTGTGCAACAAGCTTCTTCATCTTCACCCATACATATTACCAATAATATACAAATGTCACAGTCTGAAAATAATTGTCCAAGTGTAACCAAAACTGTTAAAGGAATGCCACAAAACGTAAATAACCACGACCCTTTGAAAAACGTGATTTCCTCTTTACAACATATGGACGATGATGGTATTGATAAAGACTTAGAAAATTTCCACATCCACACGAAGAAGATGAAGATCACAGCACAGCTGCAAAAAATGTTCGAAAATGGCAGTGAATGTCTGGAAAATCATTTTCTCTAGGGAAAAGTTTCCCTCTTACTAAAGTGGTACCGAATGAGGCTCTTTGGTGTACTCAGCATGAGATGCTTGACAGATGATGTATTCTAATTTGTCCATGTCCAATTTTTGAAAGTAAGCTGAAAAGAAGGATGATTATGCGGGAAGATGTGTGATTTTGGTCAGTAAGGAGGTGATGTCAGGTACAGACAAGTAGATCTGCGTGTCATCGGCGTAGTGATGATATTGCAAACCGTGCCATTACATCAGCTGACCCATGCTGAAGATGTAGATGGAGAAGAGTAGGGGTCCTAGAACAGAGATTTGTGGAACAACGAAAGACAGGTGTCGAGGTGAGGCGGTGATGTGGTAGAGGGAGACAATGAATATCCCCCTACCAGTCTTCTTGTTTTTTAAAGACTCTGCCAATAACCAAAAAAGGCCATTTGCACCACCGGCCTCAGCCACATCTGCAGGGATAGTAAAACTACCAGCCTTACCACCACCAGCATGATCAGGCACATGGCAGCAAAGCAAAAGCCTTTGTTGGTTGAACACCAGGATCCATGAAGTGTCTGCGGGTGATACCACTACTTCTTCCACTGACGTGCGTGCAATCCAATCCCCTGTCCACAGTGCATGTGAAGATGACTCCTGCCCTGCATCTGTCATTGACCACAGTCAAACTGCACCATCATCAAGCACGTCCAGGTCCCAGCGCAGCCTTCAGATGTCCATACCCTAGTCATTGGACCGTAAGTGGAAAGACGCAGCCAACGCTACACAGGCCACAATACTAAATTCACAAATTTCTCTTCTGCTTGGCTCGTGGGAAATGGACGTTTTCTGCAACCTGATGGCGGTGACCATAACAATGTGCTCGGTCCCCACCTAGCACTATTTCTCCCGACATTAGACAAGCAAGCACGTGTCCCACAACATTACCCGGGCCATCAACAATGCTGGTACAGGGAAAGTGCACCTAACCACAGACACATGGACAAGTGCTTGTGGGCAGGGACAGTACATCTTGCTGACAGCACACTGTGTTTGCATAGAAAATGTCATGACCCAGTCGGACATTGGGAGACCATGTCACAGATGTATGGAGGAGACAGGTTGGGGAAGGTTTTGCATGTCATATTTAGGGTTTTGAACTGTAGCCTATGGGTAATAGGAAGGCAGTGAAGGGATGGCAGAGAGGAGACACTGTGGAATAATGGAGGGTCTGTTGGATTACTCTGGCAGCAGAGTTTTGGATAGATTTGAGGGGTGCAACAGTGCTAGAGGGGAGGCTACAGAGTATAAGGTTGCAATACTAGAGGCGGGATATCATGAGAGCATGCACAAACATTTTTTACGTTTCTTGTAATGAAATATTTTTGAGCTGCAATGTACAGAAGGAGGCAGTGCTTTGATATGTAGCTTGAAAGAGAGGGCAGAGTTGAGGATCACCCCGAGGCCACGAACATGCAGCAATATTTGTCCCAGTGTGTCGGGAAAGTCCACCTAACCACAAACACGTGGACAAGTGCTTGTGGTCAGGGATGGTACATCTCACTGAGGGTACACTGGGTTAACATAGTGGAAGCCAGGACCCATTCTGACCTTGGTATGGTGACCCTCCTCCCAAACACCGAGTATTGTGTGCCATACATTTATCTGGGTTGCCCCCACAGTGCACAGCTCCTACACCACCTCCTCCTCCTTCGTCTCCTCTTCAGCCTCCAGTCACAAAAGTAGCACATCAGTCACAAGCTGGAAGCACTGCAGCACTGCCTCATCAAAACTGGAACAGGCTGTGCTGAAGCTAATATTCTTAGGTGACAAACCCCGCAATGCTGAAGAGTTGTGGACAGCTCTGAAAGAGCAGGCAGATCGGTGGCTAAGACTGCTGAACCCACAGCCAGGCATGGTTGTTTGTGACGATGGATGGAACCTGGTGGCTGCTCTGTGGCGAGGCGAGCTCACACCCATGCCATGCCTGGCTCATGCGCTTAATGTTATTGGTCAACATTTTTTGAAAAGCGACACGGAGCTGTCATATCTGCTAGGAAAAGTACAACGCTCTGCGTACCCATTTTAGAAAGTCAGCTATAGCTTCATCTGCCCTTGCCGTGATTCAGCAGTGCTTGCAGCTTCTGACTCACCGACTGGTGTGTGATGCCCCCATGCATTGGAACTCTACACTGCAGATGTTGGAAAGGATTTGTGAGCAGAAGAGGAAAGTTGGTGACTAGTCTACCAGCATCATCAAGGTTGTCGGTATTCAGTTATGTCTTCGCGCAAAACATCTGAGGAGTGGACATGGATGTCTCACATATGTAACATCCTCCAAAACTTTGAGGAATCCACCAAGAGGGTGAGTGTCAATGACACAATAATTAATGTCTCCATCCTGCTTATCTGTGTTCTAATTTGAAGATTGATAGTTATTATAGGGCGAAAACATATTTACAGTTAAACAGTTTCAAACACAACAGTTATAAGTAACAAAGATTCCAATCCGCGGGAAAATCGCATTTTAAATTCCCGCGATTTTCCCGCGGAAAAACTAGCATTTTGCAAGCATATTTAGCTTGCAAAATGCTAGCGTTTTCCAAGCGATCTGTAGCATCGCTTGGAGAACTGATTGACAGGTTGGTCACACTCGTCAAACATAGTGTTTGACGAGTGTGACCAACTTTTTACTACTGAGGCCGCCTATGCAGCATCAGTAGTAAAAGATAGAATGTAAAAAAAAAATAAAAACCGGTGTTATTCTCACCCTCCGACGTCCCACTCAGCCGTTCCCAGTAATCCTTTGCGAAAATGCCCGCGATGACGTCAGTTCTCGCGGGATCGCGACATCTCGCGGTAATTCGCGATGACATCGCACGAATGACCGCGAGACTTCGCGATCCCGCGAGAAGGGACGTCATCGCGAGCATTTTCGCAAAGGACTACTTGGAACGAGAGCGTGGAGAGAAGCGGGAAGACTGCGCGGGACGCCGGAGGGTGAGAATAACAATATTTTTTATTTTAAATTCTATTTTTTACAGGGATATGATACCCAAAGCCCGGAGGACAGTCTTCTCTCCTCCGGACCATGGGTACCATCCGCAATTGTTCTGCTTACTTTCCGCATGGTGTGCACAGCCACATGCGGGAAGTAAGCGGAACAATGTATTCCTATGGGTGCGGGATCGCTGCGATTCCGCAAATTAATGAGCATGCTGCGGTTTTTACCGCGAAGCGATTCCGCCGCAGTAAAAACCGCAGCATTAGCACAGCATTGCGGAATCCCATAGGAATGCATGGGATGCTTATTTTTCGCGGCAAAATCGCGCGGTTAAAACCGCCGTGGAAACGCGAAAAAAACGCCACGTGTGAACTCAGCCTTAGCAGTCTTGCACAAATGGCTGAATTTATGTTACGTTGCCTTTCCCGACACCCTCGTGTATTCAAAATTTTGGGTGACGGGCAATACTGATTGGTGACACTTCTAGACCCACACTACAAGGAGAACTTTACATCTCTTTTTTCAGAGGAAGACAGGTGTACTAAAATGTTGGAGGACCAGAGGGCCCTTCTTGCGGAATTATTAAAAATAATGCTACATAATGCTGTATATAATTAGTGACACACAGGACAGAAAATGGAAAACCAGCCTAACGGCCAAACTTGAAGCACACACAGATATGAGCTGGCATTGAGATACCACACCGACAAATGTGTGGCCTGTATTTTTTTATTTTTTGGCTAAATAGTGCTGTATATACGATAAGTACAGTGACACCCAGGGCTGTATTTACCAATAGGCACCGGAGGGCACGTGCCTAGGGCGGGGCTTAGCGGGAGGGAGGCACCTGAGCAAGGGTTTTTTTTTTTGGTCCGGGGTCGGACCTCCCCCTCGTTCACCCCCTCATCCCCTCTGCAAACATACTCACCTCCTCCAGGCTCCAGCGGTGCCTGTTGCAGCTCAGATGGTCCTGCACGACTGGGCCGATATCTGTCTTTTTGTGTCAGTGTGCAGTCATGTGGTACCACTCATTAATACATGAATATGGACGCCACCCCTCTCTAATAGGCGTGGCGCCCATATTCATGATCTTAATCAGCAGTACCATGTGACTGCACACTGACACAAACAGGAAGAGAGCTCAAGATTCCAGCGTCGCAGCTCCTGGCACATGATGCAGGAGCATCAAGAGGACCAGGGACCAGGAACCAGACCGCGCCACAACAGGTGAGCTGGAAGGAGAATGGGGGCTGGGGGAAGAATTAGCAGCAGGGAGGAATGAGCGGGGGGGCGGTGGAATGATCCAGGGGGAGAATGGGGGCCGTGGGGGGGACACTGAGCAGCGGGGGGGGGTTGAGCACAGGGGGAATGAGTGCCGGGGAGGGGGGGCAATGATCCATCCAGGGGGAGAATGGGGGGAGAATGGGGGCAGGGGGGAAACTGAACAGCGGGGAGAGGAGTCTCTGCAGAGACTTTGAAGACTTAGGCAAGAAAGTGAAAGAACTGGGAGTGCAGGTGGTCTTCTCTTCCATCCTCCCAGTGGATGGCCATGGAACAAGGAGGTGGAATAAGATTCTGCAGGTGAACAACTGGCTACGTCGATGGTGCCGTCAGCAACGATTTGGATTTCTGGATCACGGAGTGAACTACTTATACGATGGACTACTTGCTAGAGATGGGGTGCACCTTACGAAGACTGGAAAGCATGTATTTGGAAGTCGCCTTGCTACACTTGTAAGGAGAGCTTTAAACTAGAACAACATGGGAAGGGAAGCAAAAGACCAGATAAAGCCATACACCTGACAAATGCTATTGAGAACTCTGCTAATAGAAGTGGAAAGGAAGAACAAAGACGAAAGAATCTAATTAATAAAAATATTGGAGAAAGAGAAACCAATCACAAACTAAAATGTTTCTATACTAATGCACAAAGCATGGGCAACAAACAAGGAGAATTGGAACTACTAACACAGGAAAAGAAATATGATGTCATTGGAATCACTGAAACTTGGTGGGACAATACACATGATTGGAATAAAAGACTAGAAGGATACAACTTATTTGCAAGAAACAGACTTGATAAACGAGGAGGAGGTGTTGCATTGTATGTTAGAAACGCGTATATCTGCACAGAGATTGAAGCTTCAGAGACTGGGAGTTCTGTGGTAACTGTTTGGGTAAGAATACAAGGACAGAACAATGGAAAGGACACCATTGTAGGCATTTACTACAGGCCGCCTGTGCAAGCTGAAGATATGGATGAACTCTTTATGCATCAAATGGCCAAGTTCTCCAAAAAATATGACATAGTTGTCATGGGAGATTTCAACTATCCAGACATTTGTTGGGAATCTCTCTCAGGCAAAACTAACAGGTCAAGGAAATTCTTATCCTCTCTTGCTGACAACTTTATCTTCCAAAAGGTAGGGGAGAAAACAAGGGGAACTGCTACCTTGGATCTAATCCTTATAAACAGGGAGGAAATGGTTGAGGAGGTAAAAGTGGCTGGAACCCTAGGAGGTAGCGACCATGCTATTTTAGAATTTTGGATAACTAGAGGCGGAAGACCTGTGAAGACTCAGACGTCAAGGTTAGATTTCAGAAAGGCAGATGTTAAGGGATTCAGAAAGATAATTGGAGGGATCCAATGGCTGGATATCCTTAAAGACAAAAATGTCCAGGAAGGATGGGAAATCTTGAAAAATGAAATTCTCAAAGCACAGTTGTTAACAATTCCGAAAAGAGGGAAGAATAGGAAGCATTTAAGGAAACCAGGATGGGTGAACACAGAACTTAAGCACATGCTAAAAAGGAAGAAAAAAATGTTTATAAAATGGAAAGAGGGAGGCATATCTAAAGAAGAATATAATGCTGTCTGCAGAATCTGCAGGGCACAAATCAGATTAGCTAAAGCTGAAAATGAATTGAGACTTGCAAGAGATGTCAAAAGCAATAATAAAGGATTTTGGGGATATGTCAAAAGTAAAAGAAAAGTCAAAGATGCTATAGGATTTTTACAGGATGAAAATAATGAAATGGTAAGACAGGATGTTGAGAAGGCTGAACTTTTAAATTCCTATTTTGCATCTGTTTTCTCTCAGAAAGGAAATGTAACACCAACTGTTATTCACTGTCCTATTAAGGGAATAGAAGAATCCAGGATATCTATAAACAGAAAGATAGTGAGGAAACACTTAGCTAACCTAAATGAATTCAAGTCTCCAGGTCCAGATGAATTACACCCCAGAGTACTGAAGGAGATAGCAGAAGAAATTTCTGAACCACTCTCCATAATCTTTGAAAATTCTTGGAGAACAGGAGAAGTGCCAGAAGACTGGAGAAGAGCAAATGTTGTTCCTATCTTCAAAAAGGGGAAGAAGGTGGACCCAGGCAACTATAGGCCGGTGAGTCTGACTTCTATACCAGGAAAGATCTTTGAACAAATTATTAAACAACATGTAAGTCAATACCTGGATAAGAATGAAGTGATCAAACAGAGTCAGCATGGGTTTGTAACTAATAAGTCATGTCAGACTAACTTAATTTCCTTCTATGACGGTATCACTGATTGGGTGGATCAAGGAAATGCTGTAGATATAGTATATCTTGACTTCAGCAAAGCATTTGACAAAGTCTCTCATACAATCCTTATTGAAAAAATGACTAAGTATGGAATGGACAAGGCAACTGTTAGGTGGATTCATAGCTGGCTTAGTGATCGGACCCAAAGAGTGGTCGTAAATGGCTGCACATCCAGTTGGAAGAATGTCTCAAGTGGGGTACCACAGGGCTCTGTCCTGGGCCCTGTATTGTTCAACATCTTTATCAACGATTTAGATGAAGGAATTGAGGGTAAACTGATTAAATTTGCTGATGACACAAAGCTAGGAGGGATAGCTAATACTAGAGAAGAGAGAGAGAGGATTCAAAAAGATTTAAATAAACTGGAGAAGTGGGCAGTAACTAACAGAATGGTTTTTAACAGGGAGAAATGCAAAGTACTACATCTGGGCAATAAAAATGAAAAAAGCATATATAGAATGGGAGGAATAAGGCTAAGTGACAGCACATGTGAAAAAGACTTGGGTATACTAATAGATCACAGACTGAATATGAGTCAACAGTGTGATGCAGCAGCAAAAAAGGCAAATGCAGTTCTAGGATGTATTAACAGAAGCATACAGTCTAGATCACGTGAAGTCATTATTTCCCTCTACTCCTCTTTGGTCAGACCTCATCTGGAATATTGTGTCCAGTTTTGGGCACCACATTTTAAAAAAGACATCAACAAACTGGAGCAAGTTCAGAAAAGAGCGACCAGAATGGTGACCGGTCTGCAAACCCTGTCTTATGAGGAAAGGTTGCAGGATTTGGGAATGTTTAGTTTGCAAAAGAGAAGACTGAGAGGAGACTTAATAGCTGTCTACAAATATCTAAAGGGCTGTCACATTGTAGAAGGATCAACTTTATTCTCATTTACACAAGGAAAGACTAGAAGCAATGGGATGAAACTGAATGGGAGGAGACACAGATTAGATATTAGAAAAAACTTTTTGACAGTTAGAGTGATCAATGAGTGGAACAGGCTGCCATGAGAAGTGGTGAGTTCTCCTTCAATGGAAGTCTTCAAACAGAGGCTGGACAGACATCTGACTGGGATGATTTAGCGAATCCTGCTTTGAGCAGGGGGTTGGACCAGATGGCCCAGGAGGTCCCTTCCAACTCTACGATTCTATGATTCTATGATTCTATGATTCTATGAATGGGGGAATGAGTGCCAGGGGGAGAATCGGGGCTGGTGGGAAGACTGAGTGACGGGGGGCAATGAGCAGGGGGGTAGATGAGCGCAGGGGAAATGAGTGCCGGGGAGGGGGGGCAATGATCGAGGGGGAGAATGGGGGCCAGGGGAGACTGAGCAGTGGGGAGAGGAATGAGCAAAGGGTCAGAATGGGGGCTGTGGGGGGACACTGAGCAGCGGGGGGATGAGCGTGGGGGGAATGAGCGCCGGGGGAGGGGGGCAATGATCCATCCAAGGGGAGAATGGGTGCCGGGGGGAGACTGAGCAGCGGGAAGGGGAATGGGGGGAAATGAGTGCTAGGGGGAGAATGGGGGCCGGGGGAAGACTGAGGCCGGAGGGGGCAATGAGCAGGGGGGGATGAGCGCCAGGGGAGGGGGGGCAATGATCCAGGAGGAGAATGGGGGCCGGGGGGGAGACTGAGCAGCGGGGAGAGGAATGGGGAGGAAATGAGTGCCGGGGGAGAATGGGGGCCAGGGGGAGACTGAGCAGCTGGGAGAGGAATGAAGGGGGGAAATGAGTGCCAGGGGGAGAATGGGGGCCGCGGGAAGACTGAGTGCCGGAGGGGGCAATGAGCAGGTGGGAGATGAGCATGGAGGGAATGAGCGCCGGGGTGGGGCAATGAACCAGAGGGAGAATGGGGGCTGGGGGGAGACTGAGGAGCGGGGAGAGGAATGAGGGGGGAAAATGAGTGCCAGGGGGAGAATGGGGGCCGGGGGGAAGACTGAGCAGCGGGGAGAGGAATGAGCGGGGGGGTTTTAATGATTGCCAGGGGGAGAATGGGGGTCAGGGGGAGACTGAGCAGATTTTTTTTAATACCTGCAGTAGCGGCAGCAGCAATATATGGGGGCATATTCTATGGGGCATCTTATGTGGGCAGCATATGGGGGCATAATCTATGGAGCATCTTATGGGGACAGCATATGGGGGCATATTGAATGGAGCATCTTATGGGGGCATATTCAGTGGAGCATCTTATGGGGGTATATTCAGTGGAGCATCTTATGAGGGCAGCATACAGTGGGGCAAAAAAGTATTTAGTCAGTCAGCAATAGTGCAAGTTCCACCACTTAAAAAGATGAGAGGCGTCTGTAATTTACATCATAGGTAGACCTCAACTATGGGAGACAAACTGAGAAAAAAAAATCCAGAAAATCACATTGTCTGTTTTTTTTTCATTTTATTTGCATATTAGGGTGGAAAATAAGTATTTGGTCAGAAACAAGCAATCAAGATTTCTGGCTCTCACAGACCTGTAACTTCTTCTTTAAGAGTCTCCTCTTTCCTCCACTCATTACCTGTAGTAATGGCACCTGTTTAAACTTGTTATCAGTATAAAAAGACACCTGTGCACACCCTCAAACAGTCTGACTCCAAACTCCACTATGGTGAAGACCAAAGAGCTGTCAAAGGACACCAGAAACAAAATTGTAGCCCTGCACCAGGCTGGGAAGACTGAATCTGCAATAGCCAACCAGCTTGGAGTGAAGAAATCAACTGTGGGAGCAATAATTAGAAAATGAAAGATATACAAGACCACTGATAATCTCCCTCGATCTGGTGCTCCACGCAAAATCCCACCCCGTGGGGTCAGAATGATCACAAGAACGGTGAGCAAAAATCCCAGAACCACGCGGGGGGACCTAGTGAATGAACTGCAGAGAGCTGGGACCAATGTAACAAGGCCTACCATAAGTAACACACTACGCCACCATGGACTCAGATCCTGCAGTGCCAGACGTGTCCCACTGCTTAAGCCTGTACATGTCCGGGCCCGTCTGAAGTTTGCTAGAGAGCATTTGGATGATCCAGAGGAGTTTTGGGAGAATGTCCTATGGTCTGATGAAACCAAACTGGAACTGTTTGGTAGAAACACAACTTGTCGTGTTTGGAGGAAAAAGAATACTGAGTTGCATCCATCAAACACCATACCTACTGTAAAGCATGGTGGTGGAAACATCATGCTTTGGGGCTGTTTCTCTGCAAAGGGGCCAGGACGACTGATCCGGGTACATGAAAGAATGAATGGGGCCATGTATCGTGAGATTTTGAGTGCAAACCTCCTTCCATCAGCAAGGGCATTGAAGATGAAACGTGGCTGGGTCTTTCAACATGACAATGATCCAAAGCACACCGCCAGGGCAACGAAGGAGTGGCTTCGTAAGAAGCATTTCAAGGTCCTGGAGTGGCCTAGCCAGTCTCCAGATCTCAACCCTATAGAAAACCTTTGGAGGGAGTTGAAAGTCCGTGTTGCCAAGCGAAAAGCCAAAAACATCACTGCTCTAGAGGAGATCTGCATGGAGGAATGGGCCAACATACCAACAACAGTGTGTGGCAACCTTGTGAAGACTTACAGAAAACGTTTGACCTCTGTCATTGCCAACAAAGGATATATCACAAAGTATTGAGATGAAATTTTGTTTCTGACCAAATACTTATTTTCCACCATAATATGCAAATAAAATGAAAAAAAAACAGACAATGTGATTTTCTGGATTTTTTTTTCTCAGTTTGTCTCCCATAGTTGAGGTCTACCTATGATGTAAATTACAGACGCCTCTCATCATTTTAAGTGGTGGAACTTGCACTGTTGCTGACTGACTAAATACTTTTTTGCCCCACTGTATGTGGGCATATTCAATGGAGCATTTTATGGGGGCATATTCAATGGAGCATCTTATGGGGGGCAGCATATGGGGGCATATTCAATGGAGCATCTTATGGGGTCATATTCAATAGAGCATCTTATGGGGGCAGGATATGGGGGCATATTCAGTGGAGCATCTTATGGGGGCAGCATATGGGGGCATATTCAGTGCAGCATCTTATAGAGGCAGCATATGGGGGCATATTCAGTGGAGCATCTTATGGGGGCAGCACATGGGGGCATAATCAATGGAGCATCTTATGGGGGGCAGCATATGGGGCGTATTCAATGGAGCATCTTATGGGGGCATATTCAATGGAGCATCTTATGGGGGCATATTCAATGGAGCATCTTATGGGGCATATTCAATGGAGCATCTTATGGGGGGCAGCATATGGGGGCATATTCAGTGGAGCATCTTATGGGGGCATATTCAATGGAGCATCTTATGAGGGGGCAGCATATGGGGGCAAATTCAGTAGAGCATCTTATGGGGGCAGCATATGGGGGCATATTCAGTGGAGCATCTTATGAGGGCAGCTTATGGGGGCATATTTGGTGGAGCATCTTATGGAGGCAGCATATGGGGGCATATTCAGTGGAGCATCCTATGGGGGCATATTCAGTGGAGCATCTTATGGAGGTAGCATATGGGGGCATATTCAGTGGAGCATCTTATGGGGGCAGCATATGGGGGCATATTCAGTGGAGCATCTTATGGAGGCAGCATATGGGGGCATATTCAGTGGAGCATCATATGGGGGCATATTCAGTGGAGCATCTTATGGGGGCAGCATATGGGGGCATATTCAGTGGAGCATCTTATGGGGGCATATTCAATGGAGCATCTTATGGGGGCAGCATATGGGGCATATTCAATGAAGCATCTTATGGGGGCATATTCAATGGAGCATCTTATGGGGGCAGCATATGGGGCATATTCAATGGAGCATCTTATGGGGGCATATTCATTGGAGCATCTTATGGGGCAGCATATGGGGGCATATTTAGTGGAGCATCTTATGGGGGCATATTCAGTGGAGCATCTTATGGGGGCAGCATATGGAAGCATATTCAATGGAGCATCTTATGGGGGAAGCATATTGGGGTATATTCAATGGAGCACCTTATGGAGCAGCATATGGGGCATAATCTATGGGGCATTTTATGGGGCTTATTCTATGGAGCATTTTATGAGGCAGCATATGGGGCATAATCTATGGAACGTTTTATGGGGCCATAACCTTTATGGAGCAGCATATGGGGCATATTATTCTATGGAGCATCTTATGGGGCCATTATAAACCTTTGTGCAGCATTATATGGGGCTTATTTTGTATGGAGCCTCTTATGTGGCCCATCATGAACTGTATGGAGCATTATATAGGGCTCCTGATTCAATATGGATATTCAAAAACATTTAACCTACTGATGTCTCAATTAATTTTACTCTTATTGGTATCTATTTTTATTTTTGAAATTCATCAGTAGCTGCTGCATTTTCCACCCTAGGCTTACGCGCGTGTCAATAAGTTTTCCCAGTTTTAAGGGGGTCGGCTTATACACGAGTATTTAGGGGTAATCTCGAATGTCTGCTGGACATGGTATTGGGATAGTTATAGTTCAGTTAGCACAGACAACATACTTCTTGCTGTTAACCAGTTAATGTTTTCTTGTCCACCACACTGCAGTGTCAAAAGAGGAAGACAGCGAGACAGGCAGCAACATCGCATCAGAGAGCTCATGACCTCGAAACAGAAGATCCTCAGATCCTGGTATTGTGACATAATATTAAGAATAATATTTATTCATTGATATTGCGCTATTAAATCCACAGCGCTTTACATACATCATCAACACTGTCCCCATTGGGGCTCACAATCTAAACATCCTATTTGTAGGTCTTGTGAGTGTGGCAGGAAACCCACACAAACGCGGGTAGAACATACAAACTCTTTGCAGATGTCATCCTTGTTGGGATTTGAACCCCAGAGTGTGGCTGGGGGGCTCAGGATGGTCCCATCACAGCGGGCAGTGAGTGCTGTGCTCAGCGCTCTGCACCAACAATCAGCCCCATTCACTGGAATGAGAGGAATGTGCGAGCGGCGCTGGGTCCTAGAGCTGACTTCTTATGTGGCCTCCTGCTGCCTCGGGTCCTAGTGCCGGCGAGATGTATGTGGCTGATGCTGAGCAGGGTCCTACTGCCGACAATGTGGTCAGAATCACATTATGCTCTATTTCATCTTATCATTCCAGAAAACCATTTTTTTTCCTTGAGGTAGATTACTTTATGCAGAACCAACATGGAGGTTAAGTAGCCCAATTTTGGAGTACATGTAATTTACTGGATGGTAATTATTTAGAGATGAGCCAATTGATATATAGGCCCCTGATCTAGCTGTCCCATAAGTAGTCTGTGGACACTGGACAGGAGCCCTGATGACGGCCTCCCACCTGCCAGCGCATCTTGTGATTCGTTGGCTCGGCGTGATGTCATGTGAGGGTCACGCCACAACAATGCCGTCACTTCTGAAGATGTGCCAGGGATGCTGAGAGGTAGGAGGTGGTTCACAAGGCTCCCGTACGGTGCCCTAAGACTACTGACATGGCAACTGGACCAGGGTCCTGTTCTCTAATATTAATCACTATTTTTAGGAAAAGGAATGGACGTCGTGTGAGATCTAGTGACTATACCTGCCCTGATACCATGATGTTGGGGTGCCTGGTAAATGCAAAATGCATCCAGGATGGCGGGGCACTGAAGTGAGGACCGGCTGCCACGGAGAACTGGACCAGAACAGTGCAAAATGAATTGTTCCTTTCATGATCTCTGAGTCTGTATGATTAAAGGGGATGTCCAGGCTTGGCGCACAAGTCTGCACCTGCTCTAAGTGACTGCACTGTTAGGAATCCACACAGTGAACGGGCTGTCATGTGACCACAAGTATGCCATTTGCATAATCCCGGCCACATTCCGATTAGACGTGTCCAGCTTCATTCAGTATACTTATATAGAGTGAGGCCACACACGTCAAGTCGGCACGTGACTGCATGTAGGTAAATCACACTGGAGAATCCTCATAGAATCTACAAAAGAGTGTGTGCAATGAATATTGAAAATGTGAATTTGGGTGGAAAATATTTTGGCATAGGGGGTCAATTGAAAGTTTGTACCGGGGCCCATAACTTTGTAGTTACACCACTGATCAGCACCAGTATCAATACTAGAGGACTCTCATTAAACTGTGTACACACAGACCTGGATAACTACTTTCTTCTTCCAATCAGAACTTTCCCTGAGCTGTGCAATAGTGTCAGTGAGTTGAGCTCGGTGGCGGCAGTCTTTTTATAACCTCTGATTAGGAATGCAGCCAGCCAATCACAGTAATGCCACTCTCAAGATGGCTACGGCATTACAGTCACTAAAAGGCAATTTCCACATGCTTATTGGCTGTGTCGCAGGCTCAAAAATGGCAGGAAGGGATTCGAGCTTCAAATCTGAGCACCAGCCAATGCTCATTGAGTGCCAAGCATATCTGTACATCCAGACACTCGAGTGATATTCGCTGAGCACACTCACTCATCCCTAGTGTCTATGTAAAATCTGTAATAACTTGATCTATTTACCATGATATCAGTGTTTCCAATGCATTCAAAAGAATAATGGACTCCACCATTAGTCATCTTCTGTATCACCTCATGTATTGGATTTTCATAGTTCTTAGGGTTGATAAACTCAGTGGCTCCAAGCTCTTTGGCTTTCTCAAATTTTTTGCTGTTTACATCAATTGCAATAATTCTGGCAGCACCGGCTACTTTACATCCTATAATCACTGAAAGACCAATGCCACCCAAACCAAATACAGCACAAGTAGATCCGGGCTCGACCTGAAAAAGAAAATCTGTTTATATAAGATGATTATAGTTGGATTTATTTTTTATTTTAGAACAGTTTCAAACGTTCTCTTTTTATTTTATGTGGAACTATAATACTGTAAGAAACAGGTAATCGCTAAATACAAAGGAGAAAAAAAGGAGAACCAATTGGAGTGTTTGAGGCTAAAAAACTTTTGTTAATACTAAAAGACCCCTGCAGAGGTTAAAAAAGACATACAAATGGTGACAAACAATGAAAGCTGATCATTTATGCATAGTCACTAGGAGTAGGTGAGTGAGGATGAAAATTTAACATATCCATATATATGCCATAATTGCCATTCAATTTCCTCCATCAACACTCCCCACCACACTTTAGCACAATAATCCAGACAAAAAGGAATCCTTACCCATTCTGCACAAAATGATCCCCAGTACACATGCAGGTGAATCCCCAACGTGTGTTTCACTTACGGTATTTGTTTTGTTGCTTTCTCAGTAGGACGTGATAAAAAATTTTCACTGCAGGACGTTTTAAACATACTGTATGACCATGGTTACCTGATCGCTGGACCATCATTGGGATTGGGCTATCGGCACATGTGCAAATTGCCGTGTGCGCACTCTGTCCACACCCAGTTATTAGACCAGTACTATGAATGTCAGGCTAAGATATGTGCAGGCCGACACAAAGATGTAGGGGCATAGACCGGAGCACAAAGTGGAGAAAGGCAGTCCCAAAGACAATAACAGAAAACCTGTGCCCCCATCTAAGAGTTCCTAATAAAAAAAATGAAAGAAAAAGAGAGGAAGAGGATGAAACTCAGCAACAATTTTATGTATAAATAATATTTAGGTACAGTGCACAATAAATATTCATTGTTGATTGATGATGAATTCCTCTGGGTAAGTAGCATAAGCCACAAATGTCATAAATTGTCACAGGCATCCTCCCCAATATTTATTTGTTGTAAAGGAATAGGAATAGTAATTGATCCCAGCTTACCAAAAAAAACAGATTTATCATGTCTGAAATGGAACTGAAGATGAACAAGAAGTGTCACAAACTATATACACAGTAACATAACTTAGAAATATAAAAACATAACAAACTTGAGTAGTTTGTCACCATTTGTATGTCCTTTCTTAACCGCTGTAGGTTTCTTTTAGTGTTTTTTGTACTAATAAAAAGAATATTTTTTGCCTCAAACTCTTCAATTTGTTCTCCATTTTTTCTCTTTGGTTTTCGAGGACTTGCTTTTCTATAGTAGATGCATTTAGGGTCTATAATGGCCTGATATTTATTTAAAGTGATGCTGGAATTTGTTTTACTAAATACAAAGGAGTAGATAAAGTTTGGCTATATTTCACTTGTTTTTTTTCACTTACTTGTAATTAGCTTAATCACTTACCTTAGCCAAATTAATCGCGGATCCATATCCTGTGGAAAAGCCACATCCTATCAAACATACTTTGTCCAGGGGTGCATCATCATGTATCTTGACCACACCCATTTCCTCCACCACAGTGTATTCAGTAAATGTGCTGGTGCTAATGAAATTATGGATCAATTTTCCATTGCAGGTAAATCTGCTGGTGTTATCTGACATCAGCCCAATATGCTTGCCAATGCTGTTATAAGTAAATGCAATGAGAACAATTATATGTATTACATTATGACATCTGACACAAAAACCTAACGTAACTAGAAGAATGCCTCATGAAACATACAACAATATCATTCACAGCATTTCTGCAAGTTTTTAATAATTAAACTCTATATAATAAAGTGACTGGTGTTTCAGAGAAGGTGTTACCCAGAAGGGTCATTGCCTGTTTCTGACTAGATGGCGTCAATGTTTCACTGAAGTATCAAAAGGTGGGTCTGAGATGAGTTCACATGCTGCATGTGTGTTTGACATGTTCGGTGAAAAAGTACACAAACGCATGTTAGACATACACTATGGAGCAGGCTAGTGGCCTGTAAGAGAGACCAGAGCCTAACCAGAGGTTGAGGGGGAGTGGAGTCAATATGGCTACAATGCAAGGACTGTGAAAACAAGAAATAAAAATACATCCTAGAGATTAAAGCCCTCAAAGTGGTCAGTCAGACATAAATGAAGACTTGCATAGACATATGAGCCTGAGAGATAACTGAACCAGAAGCAACAGTTTAACCTCTTTACCCCCAAGGGTGGTTTGCATGTTAATGATCGGGCCAATTTTTACAATTCTGACCACTGTCCCTTTATGAGATAATAACTCTGGAACACTTCCATGGATCCTGGTGATTCTGACAAAGTTTTCTCGTGACATATTGTACTTCATGATAGGGGTAAAAATTCTTTGATATGACTTACGTTTATTTGTGAAAAAAAAACGAAATTTGGCGAAAATTTGGAAAATTTCCCAATTTTCCAATTTTGAATTTTCATGACTTTAAATCACAGAGATATGTCACACAAAATACTTAATAAGTAACATTTCCCACATGTTTACTTTACATCAGCACAATTTTGGAACCAACTTTTTTTGTTATGAAGTTATAAGGGCTAAAAGTTGACCAGCGATTTCTCATTTTTACAACACCATTTTTTTTAGGGACCATATCACATTTGAAGTCACTTTGAGGGGTCTATATGACAGAAAATACCCAAAAGTGACACCATTCTAAAAACTGCACCCCTCAAGGTGCTCAAAACCACATTCAAGAAGTTTATTAACCCTTCAGATGCTTCACAGGAATTTTTGGAATGTTTAAGAAAAATGAACATTTAACTTTTTTTCACAAAATCATTACTTCAGATCCAATTTTTTTTTAATTTTCCCAAGGGTAACAGGAGAAATTGAACCCCAAAAGTTATTGTGCAATTTGTCCTGAGTACGCTGATACCCCATATGTGGGAGTAAACCTCTGTTTAGGCGCATGGCAGAGCTCGGAAGGGAAGGAGAGTGTTTGAATTTTTCAACGCAAAATTGACTGGAATTGAGGTTGGATGCTATGTCACTTTTGGAGAGCCCCTCATGTGCCTAAACAGTGGAAACCCCCTACAAGTGACCCCATTTTGAAAACTCGACCCCTTATGGAACTTATCTAGATGTGTGGTGAGAACTTTGAACCCTCAAGTGCTTCACAGAAGTTTATAACATAGAGCCATAAAAATAAAAAATCATATTTTTTTCCACAAAAATAATATTTTGCCCCCAATTTTTTTCCCCAAGGGTAACAGAAGAAATTGGACCCCAAGAGTTATTGTGCAATTTGTTCTGAATATGCTGATACCCCATATGTGGGGGTAAACCACTGTTTTTGCACATGGCAGAGCTCGGAAGGGAAGGAGCACCGTTAGACTTTTTCAACACAGAATTGGCTGGAATTGAGATCAGACGCCATGTCACATTTGAAGAGCCCTCTGATGTGCCAAAACAGTGGAAACCCCCCAATTCTAAATCCAACCCTAACCCCAACACACTGCTAACTATAATCCCAACCCTAACCATAACCGTAACCACAAACCTAACCCTAACACACCCCTAACCCTAATCCCAATCCTAACCCTAATGGGAAAATGGAAATAATTACATTTTTTTAATTTATTATTTTTCCCTAACTAAGGGAGTGATAAAGGGGGGTTTGATTTACTATTTATAGCAGGTTTTTATGCTTGGCAGCTGTCACATGCTAAAAGATGCTTTTTATTGCAAATTTTGAGAGCTGTAATTTTTCCATATTTAGTACCATTTTCGGGCACATGATATTTTTTGATCGCATTTTATTCTAAACCAGCAATTCATGAACTTCTGCTGACATCACTTATCGGCGCTGCAGAGGCACTTACTTGTGGTAAGTGCTCCAGTGGATCTGAAGACACCAAAGATTAAGTGCATGTGGGGAAGATTTAGAGTGGGGATGGGGAGCTTTGTAGTGGGGATGGGAGATTTAATGTGTGGGGGAAATTTGGCATGGGGATGGGGGTGTTTAATATGTGTGGGGAGATTTGGAGTGGGAATGGGGGGATTTATTGTGTGTATGGAGATTTGAAGTGGGGATGGGGAGATTTAATGTGTGTGGGGATTTGGAGGGGATGGGAGACTTAATGAGTGTGTGGAGATTTGGCATGGGGATGGGGGTGTTTAATGTGTGTGGGGAGATATGGAGTGGGGATGGGGAGATATAATGTGTGGGGGGAAGATTTGAGGACACAAAATAAGGAGCAAAGGGGGAGGCATTTATGAGGAAACAGTATGGTGGGATGGGAGCATGTATAAGGAAACAGTATTTGGGGATGGGGTCATGTATAAAGAAACAGTATGGAGGAATGGGGGCATGTATGAGGACACAGTACAGGAGAATGTGGGGCATGTACGAGGAAACAGTATGGGTGAGTGGGAGTCATGTATGAGGAAACGTTATGGAGGAATGAGGGCATGTATGAGGAAACAGTACAGGGGAATGGGGGCATGTATGAGGAAAAAGCATGGGTGGATGGGTGCAGACAGTATGGTGAGTGGGGAATGGGTGTAGATGCAGTATGGTGAGTGGGGGATGGGTGCAGAGAGTATGGGGAGTGAACGGGGGAATTTATGTGGACACAGTATGTGTAGTGAAGGGAAAAATGTATATGGACACAGTATAGGGAGTGAAGGTGATAGGATGTATACAGACACAGTATGTGGAGTCAGGGGTAAGTGTGAGCAGGAAGCAAAGAGAGTGAGGTGGTAAATATATGAGGAGACAGTATGGTGAATAGGGGGATGTGAAACAGTATGAGGAGGGAGAGGAATAGTGTGAGGAAACAGTATGGTGGGAGAAAAGTTAGTGAGCACAGAATAGAGACTGAATAGTGGGGGCTGTTGTGAATTCTCTTGATCTGACTTCTGAGTCGGGGCTCCCTCTGGTGGTTACTGCGGGTAGTGGAGCTGGCCGGGTTGACAGAAGTCTGCCACCTGACGACGATGATTGGAAGTCAGGGGTTATTGATTGGGAGTATTTAAGTGAGCAAGCTTCCCTCAGCTGCTGCTGGTGATTTTGGTTTCTTCCTGTGCATTTGGAGGTTTGCTGTCTCCTGCCTGATCCTGCATTTTTCAGTTAAGTTGTTCATTTGCTAATCCTTTGCATCTGATCTGGTTTTGACTTTTTCTGCATTCTGCTTTGCTGTGAGGGTTCAGCGTGCTCCCTGTTGGGGCAGTGCTGGACCCCGCTCCATATGTTACAGCTTGTGTGAGTTTGTTCAGTCCCCTGTTATATTAGTCTCTTTTGCATTGCTGCAAAGTTCACACCAGAATGCTGATATAGTGGGGGAGAGGTCATGAGTAGTGTTGAGCATTTCGATACTGCAAATATCGGGTATCGGCCGATATTCGCTGTATCGGAATTCCGATACCGAGTACCGATATTTTTACAATATCAGATACCGGAATCGGAAGTTCCTATAATGCAATGAGCCAGGGTTGTGGCTGTGATTGGCTGCTGAAATGATGTCATCATGATGCGCGGTCTGTGCGCATCATGATGCGCGGTCTGTGCGGGCTTGCCGGGGGTCTGTGCGGGCCTGCCAGGGCTCTGTGCGGGCTGCCGGGGCTCTGTGCGGGCCTGCCGGGGCTCTTTGTGCGGCCTGCCGGGGCTCTATGCGGGCCTGCCGGGGCTCTGTGCGGGCTGCCGGGGCTCTGTGCGGGCTGCCGGGGCTCTGTGTGGGCTGCCGGGGCTCTGTGCGGGCTGCCGGGGCTCTGTGCGGGCCTGCCGGGGCTCTGTGCAGGCATCCTCCGATGGGACTGCAAGTTCCATCGGGCGATGCCTGCTACAATGACAGTGATTGACACATTAGCCAATGATGGGACAGTAGTAGTCCCATCACCCGGCTAATGTGTTGAATGTAAAAAAAAACATACATACTACATACATACTACATATATACAACATTCATACAACATACATACATACTACATACATACTTCATATATACTACATTCATACAACATACATACATACTACATATATACTACATTCATACAACATACATACAACATGCTACATACATACAAGATACATGCAACATACATACTACATACATACTACATACATACTGCATACAATACATTCATACAATACATACATATAGACATACAGTACATATAACATAGAGTACATACTCACCATCACTTGTCACTTTGTTCCCCGAAGCCAGTGTCATCTCACTGTAAAAAATATTAAAATAACAAACAACCGATATACTCCCTGATCCACAGAAATCCACGAGTGTCCCACGACAATCTCCTGCACTGCATCACTGAGAGGTTACTATAGTTCACTGGTCTCACTTTATGGCAAAAGCTGCATGGGAACTTTCTCACACAGCAATGCCAAAAGTGAGACTAGGGACTATTTGTTTACAGTGGCGGAGGAATACAGTGCGGAAGGATACCTACCTCCCATCATTGTATTCCTGGGGCCCCTAGAGAGCGGTGGCATCAGCTGATGCTGCTGTCCTCCAAGGGAGATCGTCGTGGGACACTCGTGGATTTCGGCGGATCAGGGAGTATATCGGTTGTTTGTTATTTTAATTTTTTTATAGATGACACTGGCTTCGGGGATCAAAGTGACAAGTGATGGTGGGTATGTACTCTATGTTATATGTACTGTATGTCTATATTTATGTATTGTATGAATGTATTGTATGTAGTATGTATGTAGTATGTCTGTAGCATGTTTTATGTATGTTGTATGTATGTAGTATATATGTAGTATGTATGTTGCATGTCTGTAGCATGTTTTATGTATGTTGTATGTATGTAGTATGTACTATGTATGTATGTATGTTGTATGAGTGTAGTATATATGTAGTATGTATGTAGTATGCATGTATGTTGTATGAATGTAGTATATATGAAGTATTTATGTAGTATGTATGTATGTTGTATGAATGTTGTATATATGATGTATGTAGCATGTATGTATGTTGTATGAATGTTGTATGTATGTATGTTGTATGAATGTAGTATGTATGAAGTAGTATGTATGTTGTATGAATGTAGTACATATGTAATATGTATGTAGTATGTATGTATGAATGTAGTATATATGAAGTATGTATGTAGTATGTATGTTGTATGAATGTAGTACAGTATGTATGTATGTTGTATGAATGTAGTATATATGTAGTATGTATGTATGTTGTATGAATGTAGTATATATGTAGTATATATGTATGTTGTATGAATGTTGTATATATGTAGTATGTATGTAGTATGTATGTAGTATGTTTTTTTTTTACATTCAACAAATTAGCCGGATGATGGGACTACTACTGTCCCATCATTGGCTAATGTGTCAATCACTGTCATTGTAGCAGGCATAGCCCGATGGGACTTGTAGTCCCATCGGACGATGCCAGCACAGAGCCCCGGCAGGCCCGCACAGAGCCCCGGCAGCCCGCACAGAGCCCCGGCAGGCCCGCACAGAGCCCCGGCAGGCCCGCACAGAGCCCCGAGAGGCCCGTACAGACCCCGTCCGCTCACACAGACATGCACAGTGTCCGCCCACGCACCACCCATACTCTTCCCCCCTCCCGAATGTGCAAGTAAAGAAAGGGGTTTTTTGACTTCTGATATTTGTGTCCCATAGACTTGCATGGGGCTTCCGGTATCGGAATCGGCGATACCCGATACTTTTCGGGTATCGGTCCGATCCAATCCGATCCGATATTTCCCAATATCAGAAAGTATCGCTCAACACTAGTCGTGAGACCTCAGTATTTTTGTACATCAGATGTGTTGGATTTTTTAGGGTTTTTGCGTGATTGCAGACAGTGTCTTTCATTTCCTTTCCTATCTAGACAGTATGGGCCCCATCATTTGCTCAGTCTATTTTCTGCCTGTGTTTGTGCCTCATCTTGTCTCACCGACAATATATGTTGGGGTTATCTATTCCTTTGGGGTTCTACTCCGGGGCAGTTTAGATTTCACCTTTCTTGCTTTAGGCTTAGTTAGCTCTCCAGCTGTGCCGAGGTGTCTAGGGCATCGTAGGTACGCCCCACGGCTACTGTTAGTTGTGTTGTTAGGATTAGGGGTCTGCAATCCGCTAAGTTACCAACATTTCTGGTTTCCTGGTGGCCTAGCCTATTCCTGCCATCCTCCCCGGTGATCTATTCATAACAGGGGGCGTAGCATGGGGGGACAGTGTAAGGGTACAGCAGGGAGCGGACAGTATACCAAGGAGGGGGAGTGTGATGAGAGAGTACAGTATAGAGGCTGGGCCCTATAAGGGGGACAGTGTTGGAGGACAGTGTGACGAGGGGGGCCAGTATGGAAAAGAGGGTCAGTGTGGAGAGCATGTACTATAAGACGGACAGTGTGTGGGGGTTATATTTTGTTATTTTGTGCAGACAATATAGTGAGGAGCAATTATTTATTCAGGGCCTCAGCGTAGGGCATATACTGTATTTATTAGTATCTATTTTTATAATGACACTTCTATCTTTAACGGCATCATGTGGAGATTTGCTGCAAATGAGTGAAGAAGATGGAAGTCTGCAGACGTGCTGTGGATGAGAAAACTCATCATGTGTGCCTTGACTACTGCAACCTCCTATATTGTTGCTTCCCTTTTAACCCTCTCGCACCCCTCCAATCCATTCTAAACTCTGCTGCCCGACTAATCCACCTGTCCCCCTGCTATTTCCCAGCCTCTCCCCTCTGTCAATACCTTCACTGACTCCCCATTACCCAGAGACTCCCTTTCAAAACCCTAACCATGGCATACAAAGCCATCCACAATCTGTATCCTCCATACATCTGTGACCTAGTCTCCCAGCACTTACTTGCAGGAAAACTCTTGATTCTCACAAGACATCCTTCTCCTCTCACCTCTTATCTTCTCTTCCCACAATCGCATGAAAGATTTAACCAACACATCCCCACTAGTCTATAAATCTCTAGCCCAACATATCAGACACTCGTCTATCATAGAAACCTTCAAAAGGAAACTGAAGACCTACCTCTTCCAACAAGAGTACAGCCTGCAGTAACCACCGATCCACCAAACCACTGCATGACCAGCTCTACCCTCACCTATTGTATCCTCACCCATCCCTTGTAGATTGTGAGCCCTTGCATAAAGGGTCTCCTCTCTTCCTGTACCAGTTGTGACTTTTTATATTTAAGATTATTGTACTTGTTTTTATTATGTACTAGCTGAAGAGCCCGGCGTTGCCCAGGCATAGTAACTAAATGGAGTTAGTTATAACAAATTATAATGATTATATTGCATATAAAAATATTTCACATCATATATTCAACACTACAGATTTGCAACACAAATTAACTAAACAATTATCTACGTATTGACAGTATTTTATTTTCAACTCATTCAAGAGCCTTTTGATAAACATTTTTTATTTTTCCTTTCGGTGCAAAGATGAACAGATTTTTGGCAGTTCCAACTCTTGAACAGGCCATGTAAAGTTGACTATGAGAAAAGCATGGAGATTGCAAATCGATCTCTACTACTTTCAAGGACTGTCCCTGAGCCTTGCTAATGGACATTGCAAATGCCAGTCAAAGTGGAAACTGGAGGCGTTTAAAATCAAAAGGCAAATCAGATGGAATGAGTGGAATTCTTGGAATGAAAATGTCCTCTCCTTTGGCACATCCTTTTGCTGAGCCGTGTCTCTAATCCTGTCCTGTGTGATACTGACTGCTGAGCTGTGTATCTAATCCTATCCTGTGTGATACTGCCTGCTGAGCTGTGTATCTAATCCTCTCCTGTGTGATACTGACTGCTGAGCCATGTATCTAATCCTATCCTGTGTGATACCGTGTGCTGAGCTGTGTATCTATTCCTATCCTGTGTGATACTGACTGCTGAGCTGTGTATCTAATCCTATCCTGTGTGATACCATGTGCTGAGCTGTGTATCTATTCCTATCCTGTGTGATACTGTCTCCTGAACTGTGTATCTAATCCTATCCTGTGTGTTCCTGTCTGCTGAGCCGTGTATTTAATTCTATCCTGTGTGATACAGTCTGCTGAGCTGTGTATCTAATCCTATCCTGTGTGATACTGTCTGCTGAGCCGCGTATCTAATCCTCTCCTGTGTGATGCAGTCTGCTGAGCTGTGTATCTAATCCTATCCTGTGTGATACTGTGTGCTGAGCCGTGTATCTAATCCTATCCTGTGTGATACAGTCTGCTGAACCATATATCTAAGCCGTATATCTAATCCTCTCCTGTGTGATACTGGGCTCCCCCTGCAGTTTGTGTCAGAGGGTGGTCTGTGTAGCACGGTAATAATTTGTGTTATTTCCAGCTTTACAGAAGGACGATAACACCAGAGAAATGATAAGAATAATAGGCCTCAGTTACCACAACTGTCTACAAGGAAAACTGTTGCTGATAGCAACCAATCACAGCTCACCTTCATTTAAACAGCTCTGGTGAAATGAAAAATACTTAGTGATTGGTTGTTATGTGGAGTGGGCATGGCTGATACACACTCTCATTTTTATAGATATAGATAAACATACTCAGCTTTGTAGCACAGGTTACTTTTAGGTTCAGCACAACCTCTGCATTCTCCACAGTAAGGAAGAAATAATGGTATTACTTTGTCTCCTAATATCGATAAAACAAGAAAAAAATGGTTTTAAACTTTTATCAACAGGGATCATAGACCCAATAAATGACAAGTACTAAAAATTATAAATGGAAGAACGCAGGATAGCTTTGTATGGTTTGTGATGTCTAACTGAAGAATTCCATTATCCTATTGACTGCAATAATAATTTTAAAATCAATAACTATGAAATACCCCTGAGCTATACAGATCTGCTTCGCGCCAGGTTCATGCAAGCATATGAAAAAACATCCAGACCAAATTTGATTCAGAAAAATAAGACAATTTGCAATCCATACTTTCAATCGTATGCCATCAGTATTTCCTCCATATGTCTGTATTTTTTATATAATTATGACATCTGGATAGCATCTGTAGTCTACATTAACCATTTAAAATACAAAGAAAATTACATTTCTGAAATCCCGTGCACATGTTGCTCATTTTTACCTTGCAGATTTGAGGCAGTTTCAAACTTACAGCATGTTATTTCTTTCAGCATTTTTCGCCCTTTCTAATGAATGCGAAAAATGCATAAAAAAACGCATGAGCAAAAACACAGTATGCAGTATTTGCAGTAGATTTTTCAGAACGTGTTCACATACCCTAATGCTCCAAATACAGTTTACTAAGTTAATAATTGCAATGGAGCTGTGAAACATTTCATGCTTTATGGATGGCGTTTGTTTAACATCCAACTTTTAACTCACCCTCTGAGTTTAAAGGACAAGACTGATGAAAAAATGAAGCAGAGTAGTGTATGTTGTGATGTTTCAGGCTGACCAGCAATATACAAGTGCTTGGCGAAATTCACAAGTAGTGGACTGCTGCTGGAGTCTATGAGAGTATACTGCAGCCCCTCTCATAGAGTACAGTTGTGCTCAAAAGTTTACATACCCTGACACAATTTTTGCTTTCTTGGCTTTTTTTCAGAGAATATGAATGATAACACCAAAACTTTTTCTCCACTCATGGTTAGTGGTTGGGTGAAGTCATTTATTGTCAAACTACTTTGTTTTCTCTTTTTAAATAATAATGACAACCCAAAACATCCAGTTGACCCTGATCAAAAGTTCACATACCCTGGTGATTTTGGCCTGATAACATGCACAGAAGTTGACACTGATGGGTTTGAATGGCTACTAAATGTAACATCCTCACCTGTGACCTATTTGCTTGTAATCAGTGTGTGTGCATGAAAGTTGAGCGGGTTTCTGGGATCCGGACAGACTCTTGCATCTTTCATCCAGCCACTCATGTTTCTGGATTGTGAGTCATTGGGAAAGCAAAAGAAATGTCAATGGATCTACAGGAAAAGGTAATTGAACTGTATAAAACAGGAAAGGCATACAAAAAGATATCCAAGAAATTGATATTGCCAGTGAGCAGCATTCAAACTGTGATTAATAAATGGAAAATCAGGGGCTATGTAAAAACATAACGACGGTCAGGTAGACCAAGAAAAATATCGTCCACAACTGCCGGGAAAATTGTTCGGGATGCAAAGAAAAACCCACAAATAACATCAGATGAAAAACAGGACTTTCTGAAAACTAGCGGTGTGTCTGTTCAAGATGCACAATAAGGAGGCACTTGAAGAAAATGGGCTGCATGGTCGAGTTGCCAGATGAAAGCCATTACTGCACAAATACCACAAAGTATCTTGCCTACAATACGCAAAAGATCACAGAGACAAGCCTCAAAACTTCTGGAACAAGGTAATTTGGAGTGATGAGACCAAAATTGCACTTTTTGGCAACAACCATAAACGTAACAGTTGAAGAGAGGTCAACAAAGCCTATAATGAAAGGAACACCATTCCTACTGTAAAGCACGGAGGTGGATCGCTGATGTTTTGGGGATGTGTGAGCTACAAAAGGCACAGGAAACTTGTTCAAAGTTGAAGGAAAGATGAATGCAGCACATTATCAGCAATTACTGGAGGCAAGTTTGCACTCATCAGTCCAGAAAGCTGCGCATGGGATGTACTTGGAAGTTCCAACATGACAACAATCCAAAACAAAAGGCCAAGTCCATCTGTCATTGGCTACAGCAGGACAAAATGAAGGTTCTGACCTCAATATCATTGAACCACTCTGGGGAGATCTCAAGAACGCAGTTTATGCTAGACAGCCCAGGAACTGGAGGCTTTTTGCCATGAAGCGTGGGCAGCTTTATCATCTGAGAAATTAAAGAACCTCATCCACAACTACCACAAAGACTTCAAGTTGTCATTGATGTTAGAGGGGTCAATACACAGTATTAAGAAATGGGGTATGTGAACTTTGATCAGAACGATTTGGATGTTTTGGGTTGTCATTATTATTTAAAAAGAAAACAGTAGTTTGACAATAAATGGCTTCACCCAACCACTAACGAGTGGAGAAAAAGTTTTGGTGTCATCATTCATATTCTATGAAAAAAAGGCCACGAAAGCAAAAAATCTGCCGGGGTATGTAAATTTTTGAGCACAACTGTATAATGCAGCCCCCTGAGAGCATACTGCAGCCCCCTTCATAGAGTATAATGTAGTCCCCTCAGAGCACAATACAGCATAATACAGCCATCCTCAAAGTATAATGTAGCCCCCTCAGAGTATAATGCAGCCCCACACACAGTATAATTCAGCCCCCCACACACACAGTATAGTGCAGCCCACACACACACAGTATAATGCAGCCCCCAACACACACATTATAATGCAGCCCCCCCACACACAGTATAATGCAGCCCCCCACACACACAGCATAATTCAGCTCCTTCAGAGTATAATGAAGCCCCTAAGAGTATAATGCAGCACCCTCTGAGTATAATGCAGCCCCATAAGAGTATAATTCAGCCCTACATACACACACAGTATAAAGCAACCACCCAGAATATAAAGCAGCCCATTCAGAGTATAATGCAGCCCCCAGAGTATAAAGCAGCCCCATCAGAGTATATTGCAGCCACACACACACAGTATAATGCAGCCCCCCCACACACAGAATAATGCAGCCTCCACACACAAACAGTATAGTGCAGTCCCCCCATAAACACACAATATAATGTAGCCCCCACACACAGTATAGTGCAGCCCCCACACACAGTATAATGCAACCTCCACACACACAGTATAGTGCAGTCCCCCCACACAAAGTAGCATCACATGACGCTCTCTCCTCCATCACTGCTTAAAACTATATTGGCACCTACAGTGCTGTGCAAATTAATTGGGACTTAAAACAAATTAATTGGGACATAGCATTTTTTTTAAGTAAAATTGTAAGTTTGTTACCAGTCAGTGATTCAAACCAATTTTAACTGCTTTGAACAGGCCCTCACACCTGTTTAAAGCAATTAAAACTGGCTTGAATCACTGACTGGTAACCAACTTACGATTTTACTTAAAAAAATGCTTTGTCCTAATTAATTTGCACAGCACTGTATGATGCTGTGATGCCGATAAGTTGATTGCATGATGTGGGAGGAGGGGAAAGGAGGCGCCTTACTCCTGGCTGTGGGCACCTGGAGGAATGGGGGCCCTAGGCGGCTGCCTGGTCTGCCTGCCCCCAACGCCGGCCCTGCATATGAGTACTGTCTGAGAATTTTATGCACCCATAGACTCGATCAAAAAAAGTCTCTGTTTTTTTATTTCAATTCACTCTGCAACAATACTTGGACATGTTAATAGTTCCACAGACTTTAATATGAATTCTGTCTGTGGTAAATCATTTATTGAACTTGTACATGAAACACAGCTGTCGGAATGAGGTCTTAAATCTTATGTACAATCCTATATTTGATTAACGGGTTCGACATTTGTTTTGTGGAACTTACCAGGCTTCACAGTAGTTACTCCATCTCCAATGCTCTCTACAATACCGGCAGCTTCATGGCCTAAAATCACTGGATACTTGCTTTCTTTCATTAATCCTCCCACTACATTGTCATCTGATCGACATATTCCAGTAGCAACTATCTGTTCAGAAAAAAAATATGTTTAACAATGTGTTGGCAAATAGTTCTTACGTTTTCATGATTATAAACAAGTTTTTGATGCCTAACTGCAGCACTTATATCTTAATTTATTGTTTAAATGGCTCAGACTCATTAAAAATAATAAAAGAAAAGAAACTCATCGTTACTGATCCCCGTAGCTTCTGATGCATTCATAGGCTGGAAAACGCCATTGCACTAAGTTCCCATGATGAATATTTGGTGACTTTTTGACGCTCCTGATTTTCTGCAGCATTTCTGCACCAACTAGCTAAATACATATGTTCTAATATATAACTTCGTGTTCCTTCACCCAGCACTTATGTAAAGTTCAGCAGAGTGAGCCACACACAATTTAAGTGACACCAAGTTCTTTATATTAGTCAAACATTTACTATACAGTCCAAGTTCATCATGTGGGTACAGGTGGGATATGGTACAGCAATTTGTACTTCCTTGCTCGTTAGTGCAACGCCTCTTCTGTTCTGTCATCTGTTCATCATGGACTACCCCCATTCCCGCTGACTCAATCAGCCTCAGGGATTCATTGTCCACTTTGCAAGAGCACTGGGAACCATTCAACTGCCCTCCACATATTTCCACGTCCACTGACCCTGTTATGTCAGAAGACCAGGTCTGCTCCTTGGTACCTGGCCCGAGCCCTAGGCTCCAAACACAGCAGGAATGTTCATATGAGAACTCTATTCAGCCTCTCATTGCCTCGAATGGTTAGCCCATGCTGCCTCTAGCAGCCCATCGCATCTGAGTGTGGCAACTATGCACTTCATTAAAGGGCATCTGTCACCCCTTTTTTGAGATATCATATATTGATATCATTCAACTGTGTGTCACATAAGGATTCTCTTAGTACTTTTGCTTCCCCCTGACCCCGCACCTTTCATGCATAAATACCTTTTATATGTCGGTTCAGATGTATGTAAACTGCCGCGGTCCGGTCCGATGGGCGGGGCTTATTCACCTGCTCCCCCCTCCCTGTCTTGCTCTATGCATTTCTTCTTGCGTAGAGCAAGACAGGGAGGGGGGGTGAGCAGGTGAATAAGCCACGCCCAGCGGACCGGACCGCGGCAGTTTACATACATCTGAACCGACATATAAAAGGTATTTATGCATGAAAGGTGCGGGGTCAGGGGGAAGCAAAAGTACTAAGAGAATCCTTATGTGACACACAATTGAATGATATCATTATATGATATCTCAAAAAAGGGGTGACAGATTCCCTTTAACTGACACTGAACTCTAAATATCCAGGATGTGTCCTCCTTTTATTGACGCTAGTGCCCACCACGCATTGGGCTTGTTCTATCCTTAACCATTTCCTATCTTATATGCAACACCTATTATCTGTATTTTATATCTTATGCTAACCTAAGCTTATCCTATGCTATACTTACATTATGATTTAACACTTTGCATACTGAATATTACCATAATACATTATATTAGAGATCACATCAGAGGAGAGAGAAAGTAATAGGAAAATTGCAGATTTTTTTTTGCAGTCGCCGTTATACCGTTAATAAAGGCGATCGCAAAAGCAGGGTCGGTAAAATCCGACCCAAATCATGTTCTTTGGGGTCTCGGCTACCCCGCTGCAGAGAAAATCCGTGGGGCGCTATTCACTTTCTCCACAGTGCCATTAATTAATGGCGCTGTTGTTTAACCCCTTAATGTCCAATGACGGACCCAGTCCGTCATTGGCCTTCTCCTCTGCTTTGATGAGGGCTCCGGCACTGAGCCCGTATCAAAGCCGGGACATGTCTGCTGTTTTGAACAGCTGACATGTGCCCGCAATAGGCGCAGGTGGAATCGCGATTCACCTGCACCTATTAACCCGTTAAACACAATTGTTAAACGCTGACAATGGCGTTTAACCGGCGCTTCCGGCCGCCGGGCCGGAAATGAGATCATCGCTGACCCCCGTCACGTGATCGGGGGTCAGTGATGCGTTGGCATAACAACCAGAGGTCTCTTGGAGACCTCTATGATTGTTGATGCCGCTTTGCTGTGAGCACCACCCGGTGGTCGGCGCTCATAGCTATGCAGTAATACTGCTACATATAGGCGATCTGCTCATCGCCTATATGTAGCTGAGCCGATCAAGTATGGCATGCTTCTAGCCTCCCATGGTGGCTAATGAAGCATGACAAAATTAAAAAAAAGTATTTTAAAAAATATGAAAAAAATAAAAAAAATATAAAAGTTCAAATCACCCCCCTTTCGTCCCAATTCAAAATAAAACAATAAAAAAAATTACACATACACATATTTGGTATCGCCGCGTTCAGAATCGCCCGATCAATAAAAAAATGCATTAGCCCGATCGCTAAACAGCGTAGCAAGAAAAAATTCAAAACCCCAGAATTACGGTTTTGATCTCTGTGACAATGCATTAAAATGCAATAATGGGCGATCAAAATAACGTGTCTGCATAAAAGAGGTATCATTAAAAACGTCAGCTCGGCACGCAAAAAATAAGCCCTCACCCGACCCCAGATCACGAAAAATGGAGACGCTACTGGTCTCGGAAAATGGTGTTGTTTTTTTTTTTTTTAGCAAACTTTGGATTTTTTTTCACCACTTAGATAAAAAAGAACCTAGACATGTTTGGTGTCTATGAACTTGTAATGGCCTGGCGAATCATAATGGTGGGTCAGTTTTAGCATTTAGTGAACCTAGCAAAAAAGCCAAACAAAAATCAAGTGTGGGATTGCACTTTTTTGCAATTTTACCGCACTTGGAATTTTTTTCCTGTTTTGTAGTACACGACATGGTAAAATCAATGGTGTTGTTCAAAAGTACAACTTGTCCCACAAAAAATAAGCCCTCACATGGCCATATTGATGGAAAAATAAAAAAGTTACGGCTCTGGGAAGAAAGGGAGTGAAAAACAAAAACGCAAAAAAAGAAAATAACCCCGGTCCTTAAGGAGTTAAGTACCCTTAACTATCGCCGTTAACAGGTGTATCGGCGGTCATTAAGGGGTTAATACAATTAGATCTCATGGGATATCTATTGTTGATTGATAGCCTGTGATCATTATATTATTCACTTATACTGTCTTCTTTTTTTGATTGTGAGCCCCAGCTACTTTTTCTCTTCAATTTGTATTTTTTTAATTGGGTTAGTATGGAGTGCAGGGCCATGTTAGCGGCAGGCAGACCAGACAGCTGCCTAGGGCCCCCGCTCCCCCAGGGGACCCAGCTAGCAGCACATCACGCAGCCGCTATGGGGCCCGTGAGGCAGGGAGGGCCTGCCTGCCGCCAACGCTGACTCCCCCTGCAGCCGCCGCATTGAACTATACCAGCGTCATAGACACCTGTACAGTTCAAAGCAATGATAGAGGAGAGAGCGTCTCCCATCGTTCCCCTCTGCCTCTGACACTGCGGGTGCGTGATGACATCATATTATCGCGCGCCCACTGTGTGCTGGGCAGACTGCAGTTGCTGAGACCAGAGCTGGGAGAGGTGAGGAATGTGTGTTTTTTTTTCTTTTTAATATAGCCGTGAGTACTGGACTGTGGCGCTATGGGGGGATGGAGAAGGCCGTGCTATATACATTGGAGGGAGGATGGAGGAGGCTGTGTTATATACAATGGGGAGTGAATGGAGGAGGCTGTGTTATATACAATGGGGAGTGAATGGAGGAGGCTGTGTTATATACAATGGGGAGTGAATGGAGGAGGCTGTGTTATATACATTGGAGGGAGGATGGAGGAGGCTGTGTTATTTACATTGGAGGGAGGATGGAGGAGGCTGTGTTATATGCAATGGGGAGTGAATGGAGGAGGCTGTGTTATATGCAATGGGGGGATGGAGGAGGCTGTGTTATATACAATCGGGGGGAATGGCGGAGGCTGTGTTATATACAATTGGGGGAATGGCGGAGGCTGTGTTATATACAATGGGGGGATGGAGGAGGCTGTGTTATATACAATTGGGGGGAATGGCGGAGGCTGTGTTATATACAATGGGGGATGGAGGAGGCTGTGTTATATACAATGGGGGGGAATGGCGGAGGCTGTGTTATATACAATGGGGGGATGGAGGAGGCTGTGTTATATACAATGGGGGAGGATGGAGGAGGCTGTGTTATATACAATGGGGAGTGAATGGAGGAGGCTGTGTTATATACATTGGAGGGAGGATGGAGGAGGCTGTGTTATATACAATGGGGGGAGGATGGATGAGGCTGTATTATATACAAAGGGGGAGAATGGAGGAGGCTGTGTTATATACAATGGGGGAAGAATGGAGGAGGCTGTGTTATATGCAATGGGGGATGGAGGAGGCTGTGTTATATACAATGGGGGATACATTATATTCTGTGGGTGGGCTGTATTATATTCTATTGGGGTACATTAAATACTATGGGGGGCTGTATTATATTCTATGGGTGGGCTGTATTATATTCTATGGGGAGCTACAGTATATTCTATGCGTGGGCTGTATTATATTCTATGGGGGGCCGTATTATATTTATTATATTCTATGAGGGGTGATTGCATCATACTCTATGAGGGGGCTGCATTATAGTCTATCGGGGGGCTAGATTATATTGTATGGGGGCTTAATTATATTCTATGAGGGGACTACATTATATTCTATGGGGGCTGTATTATACTCTGAGGAGGGCTACACTGTATTCTATGGAGGGACTGCATTATACTATATAAGGGGGCTGCATTATATTCTGTGGGGGCTGCATTATACTCTATGAGGGGGGTTACCATATATTCTATGGAGAGGCTGCATTATCCTATATGAGGGGGGCTGCTTTGTATTGTATGGGAGTTGTATTATATTGTATGGCGGAGCTGCAAAATACTCTGTGGGGTGGCTGCATTATGCTCTGTGGGGTGGCTGCATTATGCTCTGTGGGGTGGCTGCATTATACTATATGTGGGCTGCATTATACTGTATCAAGGACTATGGAGAATACATTATACCATATGAAGAACTATGGGGCGTATTATACTATGGGAAGTGATTTGTACTACATGGATGACTATGGCAGTGCATTATACTATATGGAGCACTACGAGGAGTGTATTATACTATATGGAGGACGGACACACTTGGCGTATTGTGTGCAATTTTGGACACCGGTCCTCAAGAAAGACATTACTGAACTTGAAAGGGTTCAAAGGCGGGCTACTAAAATGATAAATGGAGTTGGTTCACTACAATACCCAGAAAGGTTATCAAAATTAGGTCTATTTACTCTTGAAAAGAGAAGACTTAGGGGAGACCTAATATATATGTACAAGTATATCAGAGGGCAATACAGAGATCTCTCCAATCAACTGTTTGTACCAAGGACTGTGACAAGAACAAGGGGGCATTCTCTTCGTTTGGAGGAAAGACAATTTCTGCACCAGCATAGAAGAGGGTTCTTCACGGTAAGAGCAGTGAGGCTCTGGAATTCTCTTCCTGAGGAAGTGGTGATGGCCAACTCACTGAATGAATTTAAGAAAGGAATGGATGCTTTTCTTGTGAGTAACAGTATAGAAGGTTACGAATAACATAATATTATAGGTAGATGGTTGACCCAGCTTAGCGGAAGGAATTTTTTTTCCCTATGGAGAAAATTGGCTTCTACTCTGTGGGTTTTTTGCCTTCCCCAGGATCAACAATGCAGAACAGCTGCACTAAAAATAGGCTGAGCTAGATGGACATAAGGTCTTCCTTCAGCCTTCAAAACTATGTTACTATGCATGTGTTAGGAACGGCAGAATGCACTAAATAAAAATAATAAAGTGCGTTCGCCGCTCGGGGTCCACCGTGCAGTAGATGATATGACTGCTGCTAAGTGGTGGCAGGAGCAATATGGCGGTATAATGCGCACGGGTTTAACTTCACCCGAAGTGCGCAGAGCGGGCTCGTTCACACACAGAGGCGCCGCAACATAAACATACAAAAAACGCTGAGCCTGTTAGTGTCACAGGCCTCAGGTAAATGCACACATGGTATCTAGTCACAGGACCTAAGACAGAGGAGCTGCATTATTCTAGACCTACCATGTGTGCGGCGTCGCTACTGCGAGCACCAAGAGGGGCTGCAACTGCAGCGCGGCGCAGGACACTGCCGCTCGATGACAAAGCTGGAAAGCAAGCGCAATGTCGGACGCTAGCGTAGAGGTGCGGTGTGCACAGTGGCCTAAGGCTTGCCACTGACTGGCGCTGACTGCTAAACTAATTCCCTATCCACATGCGTATTATCAGAGAGAAGGGGTTTCAAATGAGTCAGTCACCAGAGTCATACATCCATTCACACATAGCAAGTATAGTCTATACTAGTGCATGGCCGAACGGTCATGCACGCTTTTTATAGTCGTGCGGGACCTTCCAGATCGCCGAGATGGACCAATGAGATCTGGAACAGGACCTGGGCACATGACTCCCGATCTCCAATGGGAGATCGTCTCGTGAGCATGCCCAGTAGGAGCACAGAGGGATTTAGTCTCTGGAGCGGTCTGCTGCAAAGTAATCTCCTCTGCATTAGAAAGACAACAGGAGACCGCAGAATGTGAGGCTCTGGATTCGTGCAGAGCAGAAGCCGAAACCTGACGCCTAACAGTATGACTGAGGAGTGTATTATACTATATGGAGGACTGAGGAGAGTATTACACTCCATAGTCCTCCAGATAGTATAATACTCTCCTCAGTAATCCATATAGTATAATACACTCCTCATAGTCCTCCATATATATTAAAATACACTCCTTAGTCCTCCACATAGTATATTTTAATATATATGGAGGACTATGAGGAGTGTATTATACTATATGGAGGACTGAGTAGTGTGTCATACTATACGGAGGACTATGGGATGTGCATAATACTATATGGAGGACTGAGGAGTGTATTTTAATACATGGAGGACTATAGGGAATGTATTATACTATATGAAGGACTATAGAGAGTGTGTTATACTATATGGAGGACCATGGGGAGAGTATTATACTATATGGAGGACTATGGGGAGTGTATTATACTATATGGAGGACTATAGGGCACATTATAATATATGGAGGACTATGTGGTGTATTATACTAAACAAGCAAAATGCTAAATATTCATCGAGTGATTTGATTGTTTATGCCGGAACAAAAATAATTGTTCTCAGAAGCACATCGCCGAAGTAAACTATAGATGTGCTGCTGATAACATGATACTGTATGGGGACAGATTGATCTAATAGTGATTGTTCTGTTCCCATAATTTTTTCTCAGTTAGTTTGAAGAGGCCAGTAAAAAAGCATTGAACGACTTCAGTATTGTCAATCACACTCGTTTAGCGGCCTGAACTCAGCGCATGTAACTACAAGTGAAATGCTTCTGTGTGATGTGCAATATGTTAGCTTTGGGGCCCCATTTTAAACTTTTGCAAAGGGCCCCACTTTTCCTAAAACCAGCCCTGATGGAGTGTGATATATTGCTACCTCCAGCACTAATGTTGGGTTACTCTTTTTAACCTGTTCAACAGATAGCAACTACTGGTAGCCCCAAAGAGATTTAATTTTATTTACAGAAGATAATGCCTGTAGACCAGACCTGGCAAAACTGCAGCTCGTGGGCCGCATCAGGCCCTCTGGCTGTCTCAGTCCGGCCCACGGTCCGAGACAGCCGTGGGGCTGGAAACCAGAGGTCTGTGGGCCGCACCATGCCCGCCCGCCCGCTGGCTCTCTCCGTTTTCTCCATAGGTGCAGTCAGCATTGGTGGAGGTGGGGCCTCCGGCCACTTCCGCCACCAATCAGCATCTGAAGCAGCTGACGTGATGACGTCATCTCATCGCATCAGCTGTGTACCACCGGAGAGTCAGTGCACCGGAGGCAAAGAGAAGAGCAGTGTACCAGGGAGTGGGACCGAGGTGAGTATGTGGTGGTCTTTTTTTCATGTGTATGAACATGGGGATTCTATGGGGGAGACAGACAATACGTGGAGATTCTTTGGGCGTGACAGACAGCACATGGGGATTCTATGGGGGTGAAAGACAGCACAAGGGGATTCTATGGGGGTGACATACAGCAAATGGGGATTATATGGGGCTGTTGCGCAGAACATGGGGATTCCATGCAGGTTACATGCAGCACATGTGGATTCTATGGGGCTGCCATGCAGAACATTGGGAGGCTATGGGGGTGACATAGCACATGGGGAGGCTATGGGGTGACATGTATCACATGGGGAGGCTATGCGGGTGTCATCCTGCACATGGGCATGCTATGGGGGTGACATGTAGCACATGGGGAGGCTATGGGGGTGACATGCTGCACATGGTGAGGCTATGGGGGCCTCATGCAGTATATGCAAAGGCTATGTGGGGCTCATGCTATATATGGGATGGCTGTGTGGGGCTCATGCTGTATATAGGGAGGCTGTCTGAGGCTCATGCAGTATATATAGGGAGGCTGTGTGGGGCTCATGCAATATAAGGGGAGGCTGTGTGGGGCTCATGCAATATATGGGGAGGCTGTGTGGGGGGCTCATAAAGTATATCGGGAGACTGTGGGGCTCATGCAGTATATAGGGAGGCTGTATGGGGCTCATGTTGTATATGGGGAGGCTGTACAAGGCTCATGCTGTATATGGGGAGGCTGTATAAGGCTCATGCTGTATATAAGGGGCTGTGGGGGGTACATACAGTATACAGAAGGGGCTGTACTTGGGTTCAAAGATGTATAGGGGGATGTCAGCATACTTAGTGCTGCTCAATATTAACTGACACAATTAATATTAATAAATTAATATTGAGTAGAATTAATTTCAAGCTGTTGGATTGGCCCTCCACAACAGTCATTGTCTCTCATGTAGCCCCTCTGGAAAATTAATTGCCCACCCCTGCTGTAGACCGTGATGTTGCATTCTGATATGACTATACATTGCCCCCTCAGTGAATAATAAACAAAAAGCAAGTTTTGCACTCTGCTTTGACTTAGGATACCAACAGCAAGGTGACCATTATACATAGAATGATTTAAAAACAAAGATCCTCTTTACCTGCCTGAGAAGGGTATGTATATGTTCAGCTTACCTTTATTCTGACTTCATGGGCCTTAGGTGGGGCAACTTCAATCTCTTCAATCTTCAGTGGTTGCTGAGGCTCCCATAAGACTGCAGCTTTGCATTTAATAACCTGAAAATAGGAAATATAACTGTATATTGTTTTTTAAAAACATAAAAACATAGGCACAAAGGCGCTGGTTCCTACGTGATAAGGCCTGCAGCTGCAAATATAGACAACAACCACCCAATTTGTCCAACAATAAAAGTCAATTAATAAAAATAGGTAATTTGCGCTAGCAGGATAAATACTGAACAAACAGTGTATAAACTCACACAGTGTATAGACACATACAAGACACTTCTCCCCTTCTCACACCAGGGGTAATACCGTTCAGACGTTGCAAAGAAATGTCCACAGTGGAACTGGTTCACAAAATGTATATAACGATACCTTCGTTCGGATGAATTAGGAACTAATGGAAGACTCCTTCCTCAAGCAGGGTCCCGATGCAGAGGTGACGCTGCAAGCAGTAGTGATACTGACGGTGGTAAGCTTTAGAACGTTAAAGCTCAGTTGGAGAATGCAGGTATTGGACGCTGCTCCGGCCGGTAGCAAGCGTCCTTCTAATCGCGTGACCGCCGCCGACACCCAGCGAGTATAACCGCGCGAATAGAATTCAAAAGCCGGCAAGGTAGCAAAACGTGCAGGACCTTGCGTGACGTCACGGTCACGCGGAGCACCACGTGACTGGCTAGTGAGCGCAAAAAAGACCAAAAAACTGTCTTACGCGTTTCGGAATCACCGGATTCCTTCCTCAGAGATGGTCTATAGGAATCAAATAAGTGCTTATATACCCACAATCTCCAGCCTCCATATTCATTGGTTAAAGGCAAACAATTCAATCTCGCTGTTTAAGCCATTAGGAACAAGTGTATTCATTTCAAAAATCAGTCTGCTTTCTTCTCTTGACATTTGTTGGATAAAGTTCCCCTTTCGCCAGCTTTTTTTAACCACTCTAATGCCCGTAACTTTAACATTTTTAATAGAGCCTCCATGCTGATTAGCAAAATGGTGTGAAAGTGGGTGACCCATAAATCTGTTTCCAATATTGCGCAGATGTTCTGCTAACCGGACATGCAGTGGGCGTTTTGTGCGTCCTATGTACAGTTTCCCACAGGGGCATGTAATACCATAAATAACCCCTGTGGTGTCACAGGTTATAAAATCTTTAATTTTTACCTCCGCAAATTTATTAGTAATCACTCCTTGTTTTTTAGAGGTCAGTTTTTTGCAGGGGCCACACTTTCTGCACGGAAAAAACCCCCCTGGTAATTTCTCCAGATTTGGTGTAATGCTGCTTGAAGGTTTGGAAATAGAGGGGGCTATAAGATTGCCCAAATTTTGCGCCTTCCTGAAAATGAACCTAGGGTATATTGGTAAAGATTCCCCTATAACCTTATCATTTCTCAGAATATTCCAATGTCTCCTGACAATTTTTTTAAAAATTAAACTGTTAGAATTATATTGTGTAATTATAGGGGTATCTTCCATAAGAGCATTACCATTTTTTCTCTTCCGTTGTTCCAGTAGTTGGTCCCTTGGAATTTTTTCCACTAGTTTTTTTGTTTTTACTAAAGATATTGGATCATAACCCTTATTGGAGAACTTCTTCATCATTGCCTCTGCCTCTCTATCAAAATCCTCCCTTTTCGAACAATTGTGATAAGCTCTAATTAGTTGACTTTTTGGAACATTTAGTAGCCAGCTAGGTAAATGGCAGCTATCAAGTGAAATAAAATTATTAGAATCTGTAGGCTTATGGTATAATCGTGAGCCAATGACATTGTTTTCTACAAAAATTTTTACATCTAAAAAATTAACTTCTTTTAAACTGGTGGTCATAGAAAATTTTAAAAAATAAGAATTTTTATTTAGTGAATTAAAAAATTGTTCCAATAGCAAGGGACCACCAGACCATATAAAAACAATATCATCTATGAATCGATGCCATAGCATGAGGTTCGCTAATAGTCTGCCGTCGGGATAGATGGTTTCCTGTTCCCATCTTCCAACGTACAGGTTTGCATAACTGGGAGCGAACCTCGTGCCCATGGCTGTACCCCACTGCTGGGAGTAGTAGTTCATCCCATATCGAAAAAAATTATGGGTTAAAATAAAATTTATACACTCAAGGAGATATTCAATTTGATCAAGCGGCAGTGAACCATCCCTCCTCAGGAAGTGTTCCACTGCTTCGCATCCCTTTTTATGCTGAATGACTGTATACAGGGAAGTTATGTCCAGTGTGCCCAGAATATAGTGGTCACACCATTGTATATTCTTTAAAATACCTAAAATATGGGTGCTATCCTTGAGATACGCCGGGAGATCAGGTATCAGTCTTTGTAAGTGACAGTCAACAAATTTAGATAAATTTGATGTTAAACCCCCAATGGCAGAAATAATAGGTCTCCCGGGTGGTTGACTCATATTTTTGTGCACCTTAGGTAAATAATAAAAGTACGGCACTCTAGGATGAGGTGTATTAATAAAATCCATTTATTTTTTATTTAAAATACCCTTTTCAAAGCCCTTGTTTATCAATTCCCGCATCTCTACCAGATACTCGTTAGAAGGATCATGGGTTAGTAATTTATAGGTTTGTCTGTCATCCAAAATCCGGAGTGCTTCTTTCTCATAATCTGACGTATTTAGTATTACTATCCCGCCCCCTTTATCTGCTGGTCTGATAGTAATCTCCCTATTCTCCTGAAGTTGCTTAATGGCTATTCTTTCCTTATGTGACAAATTGTGTTTAAATTTATTACATCGCCTGTCCGAGACTTTTCTGATTTCGTATATAACATTATTTTGAAAAGCTTCAAATGCCTCTGAATACTCCTGTATTGGATTAAAGTTAGATTTTTTCTTTAGATCAGTATGTATATATAGATCAGGAGTACTCATGGGGTCATCTATATTGCTACTAATTTTCTTTTTCATGTAGTGTTTCTTCAGGGCTAGTTTCCTCATGAACAATTTTACACCCACGAAGGCCTGAAATTTGTCAAATTTAGCACTGGGAGCATACTTCAGACCTTTATTCAGTAAACGGGATTCATTTTCTTGTAGGGGGTATTGACTTAGATTAAATATTTTTTGTTCAGGGGCCACTACTTGATCTATCTTTGATGGGGATTGTTGTATGTTCTTTTTTTTGGTAGATTCCCCGCCCCTACACCCCCTTTTTCGTTTCTTTTTTGGCCTACCTGAAAAAAAGGAAGGTGACTCTGCTTTGTTTTTAGTTGTTGTTTTTTATGTTCCCTCGGACCAGCCTTGTCCTTTCTAATAACTAGTGGAGGATTGTCTTTATATTTATCACTCCCCATAGAGGGAATATTTTCTATATTTTCTATAACCGTGAATCGGTTATGGGTACTAATAGAGGGTAGTGGTGTGGAAATAGCTGGTGATTCTGCCCCCTGTATAGCAGTGGTGCCTCCATTGTTAGCTATTTCCATGTGGGTAGGATTTTCCATATCGGAAGTAAGGTGAATAGAAAATCTTTCACTCGATGTAAGAAGGGAAGTGTCCTCTCCATGTATCTCATCTAGAGTTAACAGTGGACCTGAAGATTTAGGAGAGCGTTGTTCTTCATACTGATGTACAACATCGCCTCTAGTTATTTGGCTATCCCCGTAATTAGATGTTATAGATATTAAGTTTTTATTAGTAGTGAAAACCGAGTCTCTCCCAAATTTCCTACGTTTTTTCTCTACTATTTCCTTTTCTTTATTACGTATCCTCTTTTTGATGTTATCAGAGAGGTGTATGATTTCAGGATGGAGCTCATATGGTTTAATCTCCTCAAATAGATTAGTGATTTCCCTGCGTATCCTCAGTAGTTCACTCCTCCTCTTCTCAATAATGAAGGATACAGTTCTTTTAGAAAAGTCCTTAAACATAGCATCCCATTCAGCTAATGTTTCTGAGTCCCCAATATCGCCCGTCAGGGGTTTATACACCATTAGCCCCTTTGGTATACAGTTAGAGGCTAGATATCTTTCCAGCGTCGATATCTCCCACAAATCTCTCATTTCTTTTAACAAGTATTGTTCCAAGGTTTTAAGTGATTTAATAATCTGAGATATTTCCCCCTTATCGGGGTTGTCCACAGGTACATACTGTTCGGAGTTAAAAAATCTCTGGATATTATATATCCTTTCCTTCCTATCAGACCATTTAATCTAAGTCAATACCCCCTACAAGAAAATGAATCCCGTTTACTGAATAAAGGTCTGAAGTATGCTCCCAGTGCTAAATTTGACAAATTTCAGGCCTTTGTGGGTGTAAAATTGTTCATGAGGAAACTAGCCCTGAAGAAACACTACATGAAAAAGAAAATTAGTAGCAATATAGATGACCCCATGAGTACTCCTGATCTATATATACATACTGATCTAAAGAAAAAATCTAACTTTAATCCAATACAGGAGTATTCAGAGGCATTTGAAGCTTTTCAAAATAATGTTATATACGAAATCAGAAAAGTCTCGGACAGGCGATGTAATAAATTTAAACACAATTTGTCACATAAGGAAAGAATAGCCATTAAGCAACTTCAGGAGAATAGGGAGATTACTATCAGACCAGCAGATAAAGGGGGCGGGATAGTAATACTAAATACGTCAGATTATGAGAAAGAAGCACTCCGGATTTTGGATGACAGACAAACCTATAAATTACTAACCCATGATCCTTCTAACGAGTATCTGGTAGAGATGCGGGAATTGATAAACAAGGGCTTTGAAAAGGGTATTTTAAATAAAAAATAAATGGATTTTATTAATACACCTCATCCTAGAGTGCCGTACTTTTATTATTTACCTAAGGTGCACAAAAATATGAGTCAACCACCCGGGAGACCTATTATTTCTGCCATTGGGGGTTTAACATCAAATTTATCTAAATTTGTTGACTGTCACTTACAAAGACTGATACCTGATCTCCCGGCGTATCTCAAGGATAGCACCCATATTTTAGGTATTTTAAAGAATATACAATGGTGTGACCACTATATTCTGGGCACACTGGACATAACTTCCCTGTATACAGTCATTCAGCATAAAAAGGGATGCGAAGCAGTGGAACACTTCCTGAGGAGGGATGGTTCACTGCCGCTTGATCAAATTGAATATCTCCTTGAGTGTATAAATTTTATTTTAACCCATAATTTTTTTCGATATGGGATGAACTACTACTCCCAGCAGTGGGGTACAGCCATGGGCACGAGGTTCGCTCCCAGTTATGCAAACCTGTACGTTGGAAGATGGGAACAGGAAACCATCTATCCCGACGGCAGACTATTAGCGAACCTCGTGCTATGGCATCGATTCATAGATGATATTGTTTTTATATGGTCTGGTGGTCCCTTGCTATTGGAACAATTTTTTAATTCACTAAATAAAAATTCTTATTTTTTAAAATTTTCTATGACCACCAGTTTAAAAGAAGTTAATTTTTTAGATGTAAAAATTTTTGTAGAAAACAATGTCATTGGCTCACGATTATACCATAAGCCTACAGATTCTAATAATTTTATTTCACTTGATAGCTGCCATTTACCTAGCTGGCTACTAAATGTTCCAAAAAGTCAACTAATTAGAGCTTATCGCAATTGTTCGAAAAGGGAGGATTTTGATAGAGAGGCAGAGGCAATGATGAAGAAGTTCTCCAATAAGGGTTATGATCCAATATCTTTAGTAAAAACAAAAAAACTAGTGGAAAAAATTCCAAGGGACCAACTACTGGAACAACGGAAGAGAAAAAATGGTAATGCTCTTATGGAAGATACCCCTATAATTACACAATATAATTCTAACAGTTTAATTTTTAAAAAAATTGTCAGGAGACATTGGAATATTCTGAGAAATGATAAGGTTATAGGGGAATCTTTACCAATATACCCTAGGTTCATTTTCAGGAAGGCGCAAAATTTGGGCAATCTTATAGCCCCCTCTATTTCCAAACCTTCAAGCAGCATTACACCAAATCTGGAGAAATTACCAGGGGGGTTTTTTCCGTGCAGAAAGTGTGGCCCCTGCAAAAAACTGACCTCTAAAAAACAAGGAGTGATTACTAATAAATTTGCGGAGGTAAAAATTAAAGATTTTATAACCTGTGACACCACAGGGGTTATTTATGGTATTACATGCCCCTGTGGGAAACTGTACATAGGACGCACAAAACGCCCACTGCATGTCCGGTTAGCAGAACATCTGCGCAATATTGGAAACAGATTTATGGGTCACCCACTTTCACACCATTTTGCTAATCAGCATGGAGGCTCTATTAAAAATGTTAAAGTTACGGGCATTAGAGTGGTTAAAAAAAGCTGGCGAAAGGGGAACTTTATCCAACAAATGTCAAGAGAAGAAAGCAGACTGATTTTTGAAATGAATACACTTGTTCCTAATGGCTTAAACAGCGAGATTGAATTGTTTGCCTTTAACCAATGAATATGGAGGCTGGAGATTGTGGGTATATAAGCACTTATTTGATTCCTATAGACCATCTCTGAGGAAGGAATCCGGTGATTCCGAAACGCGTAAGACAGTTTTTTGGTCTTTTTTGCGCTCACTAGCCAGTCACGTGGTGCTCCGCGTGACCGTGACGTCACGCAAGGTCCTGCACGTTTTGCTACCTTGCCGGCTTTTGAATTCTATTCGCGCGGTTATACTCGCTGGGTGTCGGCGGCGGTCACGCGATTAGAAGGACGCTTGCTACCGGCCGGAGCAGCGTCCAATACCTGCATTCTCCAACTGAGCTTTAACGTTCTAAAGCTTACCACCGTCAGTATCACTACTGCTTGCAGCGTCACCTCTGCATCGGGACCCTGCTTGAGGAAGGAGTCTTCCATTAGTTCCTAATTCATCCGAACGAAGGTATCGTTATATACATTTTGTGAACCAGTTCCACTGTGGACATTTCTTTGCAACGTCTGAACGGTATTACCCCTGGTGTGAGAAGGGGAGAAGTGTCTTGTATGTGTCTATACACTGTGTGAGTTTATACACTGTTTGTTCAGTATTTATCCTGCTAGCGCAAATTACCTATTTTTATAACTGTATATTGGTCATAAAGAATTGGTTATTGAGTAACAATATTAACCCCTTACCCCAAAGTGTGGTTTGCACGTTCATGACCGGGCCAATTTTTACAATTCTGACCACTGTCCCTTTATGAGGTAATAACTCTGAAACACTTCCATGGATCCCACTGATTCTGACAAAGTTTTCTCGTGACATATTGTACTTCATGTTAGTGGTAAAATTTCATCTATATAACTTGCGTTTATTTGTGAAAAAAATGGATAATTGGTGAAAATTTTGAAAATTTCGCATTTTTCCAACTTTGAATTTTTATGCCCTTAAATCACAGAGATATGGCACACAAAAAACTTAATAAGTAGCATTTCCCCCATGCTTACTTTACATCAGCACAATTTTGGAAACAAAAATTTTTTGTTAGGAAGTTATAAGGGTTAAAAGTTGACCAGCGATTTCTCATTTTTGCAACACCATTTTATTTTTACGGACCACATCACATTTGACGTCACTTTGAGGGGTCTATATGATAGAAAATACCCAAAAGTGACACCATTCTAAAAACTGCACCCCTCAAGGTGCTCAAAACCACATTCAAGAAGTTTATTAACCCTTCAGGTGCTTCAGAGGAATTTTTTGAATGTTTAAATAAAATGAACATTTTAAGACCATAAAAACATATGCACAAAGGCGCAAGTTGCTACGTTATAGTGCCTGCAGCTGCAAATATGGACAAAAACCACCCAATTTGTCCAACAATAAGAGTCAATTAATAAAAATAAATTATTTGCGCTAGCAGGATAAATGCTGGACAAAAAATATGTAAATAAACACAGTGCACTTCTCCCCTTCTCACACAGAGGGTAGTACCGTTCAGCAATAATAAGGAATTGACCACAGTGGAGCTAGTTCACAAAATGTATATAGCGATACCTTCGTTCCAATGAATTATGACCTGATGGAGGACTCCTTCCTCAAGCGGGATCCCGGTGCAGAAGTGGCAATTCAAACAGTGGTAGTGATGAAGGTGCCAAGCTTTAGATCGTTGAGGCTCAGTTGGGAACTGCAGGTATTGGACGCTGCTCCGGCCGGTAGCGAGCGTCCGTCTAATCGCGTGTCCGCCGCCGCCACCCGGCGAATATGACCGCGCGAATAGATTCAAAGCCGGCAAGGTAGCAAGACATGCAGGACCTTGCGTGACATCACGGTCACGTGGAGAACTACGTGACTGGCTAGTGAGCGCAAAAAAGACCAAAAAGCTGTCTTACGCATTTCGGAATCACCGGATTCCTTCCTCAGAGAAAGGAATCCGGTGATATTTTTTGTCCAGCATTTATCCTGCTAGCGCAAATAATTTATTTTTATAAAATGAACATTTAACTTTTTTTCACAAAAAAATTACTTCAGGTCCAATTTTTTTTATTTTGCCAAGGGTAACAGGAGAAATTGGACTGCAAAAGTTATTGTGAAATTTGTCCTGAGTACGCTAATACCTGATATGTGGGGGGGAACCACTGTTTCGGCGCATGGCAGAGCTCAGAAGGGAAGGAGCGCCGTTTAACTTTTTCAATGCAAAATTGGCTGGAATTCAGATCGGACGCCATGTCACGTTTGGAGAGCCCTTGATCTGCCTAAACAGTGGAAACCCCCCACAAGTGACCCCATTTTGGAAACTAGACCCCCAAGGAACTTATCTAGATATGTGGTGAGAACTTTGAACACACAAAGGCTTCACAGAAGTTTATACTGTACAATTAAAAAATCATATTTTTTCCACAAAAATGATCTTTTCACCCTGTATTGCCAACTGTTTAGCAATAAGGTTCGGCTACAGCTTTAAAGAAGGCACCACTTGGATATGACACAATTTTATTATACAATGATTAATTTAAATGATAAAACACCAAATTAATGGAATGGCAGATATAATATTACCCTGTTTTGTTAATTCATTTCATGTGAATCATACAATTAATATGAATTATAGTACATAGAGAAATAAGCATCATTACTATACATTATCAAGTATTGCAGCATCACTTCTCCACTGGAGGGACCACAGTGTCAGCGAGAAGGAAATACTCTGGTCTTGTCATCACAGAAACCGTGCACCCACGATACCTTCTGGAAAATGTCCCTCCCTCACTGACACAGGGTCCACCTTTTTATACAAAACTTCCAGATCCTCCTCTATTACATCTGTGCAATATGTTTAGGCTGAATCATCATCAGAATCTTGAAATTGCACAGTACGTTGTTGTCTTGATAACAGCACAAGACTTCAAGGTCTGTTTGTTATAGACTACTACAATCTTAGTTTGTTTGCACCAACCAGAGATTCGTTTGCCAGTAGCATGTCTCTTAACAATAGCACAATGCATCAGGGTTGTTTTGCTACTGATTACAACCCAAGGTCTGTTTGCCTCTAACAATCAATGATGCCTGTCCAGGTCCAACATATGTTGCTTGTTACAAAGTTAACTCTTCATGCTCAAAGCATAATGCTTTAAGATGGTAACATATGGGAAGCATGACTTCCATAATCACCTATTCTGAAAACTGGATACCTATCGTAACCCAGGCACACACTCATACTTGTCTCATTTGAATCACAATCGGTCCTTGATTATTGATGTCATGCATGACCATTGCTACATTTTGGTCTCCCTTGTAGAATTCCCATCAACCACCCTCCAATTGGCAGGATATAGAAAAGTGAAAGTATTCAGTATCTATCATCACTGTTTGACAAAGCAAATATCACAGTGGTCTCTTGTGTGCAAATCAGGATAATGAATCTTTGAAACACAAAGCTTCAAAGACCACAGAACAATTCTTTGTCTTACGGTATTAACACAGAGCAAACGCTTTGTGGCTCAGTATCAAAGTTCAGCATTAATGATATTACACCATAGTATATTGCAATATATAGTGTTTGGATTCAAACAACCATATTTCATATTTGCACCCTTGGGCTAGAGACCACACTATATCAAAGCATATAAACAATATATTACAATATGTAGGCTATAAGATATCCATATTTTTATTAGCACCACACACCCCCAATTTTTATTTTCCCAAGGGTAACAGGACCCTAAAAGTTATTGTGCAATTTGTCCTGAGTACACTGATACCCCATATGTGGGGGTAAACCCCTATTTGGGCACATGGCAGAGCTCGGAAGGGAAGCAGCGCCATTTGACTTTTTTGGCTGGAATTGGGATTGGACACCATGCCGCCTTTGGAAAGCCCCTGATGTGCCTAAACAGTGGAAACCCCCCACAAATGAAACCATTTTGGAAACTAGACCCCCCAAGGAACTTATCTAGATGTGTGGTGAGCACTTTGAACCCCAAAGGGCTTCACAGAAGTTTATAACGCCCGGGCGTCAAAATAAAGAAATCATATTTTTTCCACAAACATGATCTTTTTGTCCCCAATCTTTTTATTTTCCCAAGGGTAACAGGAGAAATTGGTCCCCAAAAGTTGTTGTCCAATTTGTCCTGAGTAGGCTGATACCCCATATGTGGGGTTAAAACACTGTTTGGGCGCATGGCAGAGTTTGGAAGGGAAGGAGCGCCATTTGACTTTTTCAACGCAGAATTGGCTGAAATTGAGATCAGACGCCATGTTGCATTTGGAGTAGAGCTGAGCAAAACAGGTTGGCCAGATTCATAAGTCGCCGACTTATGCCAAAGTCGGATTTTGCCGACCGAATCCCGACCATAGCGTGAAGTCGGCCATGCGGTCGGCAAAACGAGCGCCAAAGTCGGATTTCCCAGAATGCTTGCAGGTCCCTTTTTTCAGCCAATGAGCAAGGACGTACACTGTGGGCAATGAGATGACATGTGCAGCATCCACCACCATCGTAGAGAAGGGCATTGCAGTGATTGGCTTGCTTTTGGGGGGCGTCATAGTGTCTATAAAAGCCCTGACCACCGACCTCCATTTTACTTCTGCCGATCTTAACAGTAGGGAGAGGTTGCTGTTTATCAGTAGGGAGAGAGTTAGGGCTGTAAAGATATAAGAAGTTTTATGTGCTTGTGCTGATAGCAATTGTGTTGTACAGTTAGTGTTCAGTGACAGGGGAGGATTTTCTTGTGGGCAGCAGCGCTGGTTATTAGGCTGCCTGATAGCTTTATTGCTGTGTGTACACTGCTATGCAGATTGCTTTTTACACAGCACTAATACTTTTATTCTTTTTTTCTGCACAGGTCCAGATGTCATGATCTCAGTGCGGGTTTGACTCGCACACGTGGGGTTAATGTCTGGAACCAGTGCTGATGACTGGCATTTCTGGGGTTAAAGGTTGTGATCCCAGTGCAGGCTTACCTGCACACCTGGGGCTGTGATTGTGGCCTCTCCCTGGTTCTGGGAGAGGCTTTTTATAGCCTCAGGATGCTCCCATCCCTGTCAGTTATACTCTTGCCCTTGGCATAGTGTGGTGACCCCTGAGTGTGTTTTTGCTGTGTTCTGGTTGCTTGATAATCTGTGTATGACTCAGTCTGTTCTCTGGATATTGCTTTGGATTCTGCTTGGTACCTTCTATGTCTGTTTGGTTTTGACTGCTGCTTGGCCCTGACTATCCGCTCTGTCTCATACTTGGTACG